>NW_026695198.1:1200000-1800000 GCF_021218885.2 Marmota monax | reverse complement strand
GTGATCCTTCTGCTTCACCCACCTTGTTAGTTCACAAGATTCTTACCCCCTTTCTTCTTTGACATTGAGGCCCTGCTAACCCCACATGGTGTCCATTTCTGGACTCAGCAGTTTTAGGTGTGCTTCCTCTAACCTTTTAACATCATTGTCAGTAGATCCAAGATGCTAAACTAGATAGTCCTTAATACAGTTTCTCATTTTGACTTCTTGGTGTTCAAGTTCATGAAGAACTTGGAAAGTGTTCAATAGATAAATAAAAATGATCTAAAATGTGAAGAAAATAAATAACCTATAAAAAAGTTAAAACAATCTGTCACTTTTATTTGGATAAATAATAAATTCTAAATTAAGGTAGCACTAGCACTATCTTATGGAGAAAGGTAAGCATCTTCCAAGAAAGATAAGAAAAAAAATGAGAAAAGCTATAGAATGAAAACCCATTTTGACCTTGAGGATTTGGTCTTTGAGAACTTTCCAGCTAAATTTGGCACATAATTTTAGAGCATACACAGATACCCATGAAATTGATGTCTCACAAGTATCTAAACAACCTTATGTAAGAAAATTTTTGAAAGTGATACCTAAAAAATATGAGAATGAATCAAAGAATGGTGACCAATACTCCTCTGAAAAAGTGCTTATAAAATATAATTTTTTCCATTGAAGCCTAATATAAATGATTATTTGTATACATAGTGACTAGATAGTACTTTTTTCAGATGTACAAATAGAGTCAAATGCTGATTAAAGCCACATCTTCCAGCTAGCATCATATGAAAAAGAACATAATCAAATTACAGAAAGAATGCTGTTTTATTTGAGGTCCTATTATTCATTTGATTTGAACTTAATCTTCAACTTATGTAATATGCAACACAAAATGATTCAGTCATTTCTCTTAGTCTCTCTTCTTGCATACAAAATGAGAAAATTTGGACTACATTGTTTCTTAGATTCTTTATAGCAAAAATCAGAGGGCAAAAGGTAACTTTAAAAATACTTGGAACTGGGGTTGTAGCTCAGTGGAAGAGCACTCACCTGGCATGTGTGAGCCACTGAGTTTGATGCTCGGCTCCACACAAAAATAAATAAACAAATAAAGGTATTGTGTCTGTCTACAATTTAAAAATAATTGGAAAAAAACCTCACTGATCTTTACTCAGACAATAACATTTTAGGTTTACTTCTTGTTTATAAACAACTCCATGAAGAGGCTGTGGTTGTGGCTCAGAGGAGTAGCACTCATGTAGCATGTGTAAGGAAATAGGTTCAATTCTCAGCACTACATATAAATAAATCAAAATAAAAAAAAAAACCTCCATGACACATATCAAAAGAAAATGAGACAATTGATTTATTAACAAATATGTAATAATACAGACTTCTTAGGACAGGTTTGGTTTACACTTATACTAGCTCCAAATAATTTCAGAGTTCTTCTGACAGAGTTATGATTCTTTGTCTTACAAGAGTAGAGGATAAACTTCAATCAGTGTATATTCTTTTTTTTTAGCTTAAAATATTCATTATTTAATTATATACTATTCTTAAGAATTTATGACTTGATGGTTATGTTTAGATCAATTTATAAATAATGAATTTTATATTGAAAGAGAGATTTCTACGGTAATCTTTGTTTTAAAAAATTGGTAAACAGGCTGGTCATGGTGGTGCATGCCTGTAATCTCAGTGGCTTTGGAGGCTAAAACACGAAAATCAGTTTCAAAGCAAGCATCAGCAATGGCAAGGCACTAAGCAACTGAGTGAAACCTTGTCTTAAATAAAATACAAAATAGAATTGGGAATGTACCTCAGTGGTTTAGTGCCCCTGAGTTCAATCTCTACTACCCAGCCCCCAAAGTTGGTAAAGTTCCAGGTGCATACCTGTCATACTACCAACTTGGGAGGTCAAGAGAAGAAGATCATAAGTTAAAAATCAGGTTTAGAAACTTAGCAAAACCCTAAGTAACTTCATGATACCCCTTTCTGGAAATTAAAACAAACAAACAAACAAGTAAGTTTGGGAATGTGACCCAATGGTTAAGTGTCCCTGGGTTCAATCCCTGACCTCCCACAAATGGTAATCGAAATATCATGCAAATGAGAACAACCAAATGCATTTATATTTTTAAATCATTTTCTTGATACATACATTCCATTTTCAGATGCCACACCCAAGCAATCAGATATCTAAAAACAAATTTTATATTAAAGTATGCCACTTAAAAATGTCTGTCAAAAGTAAATCAAGTCTACTCAGCATACCACTAGTAGACAGTTCTAATAAGTCTGCTTGTGCTGCCACTTGGATATTTCTTATCTAAATTTGTCCTAGATGGAAAAAAAAAAAAACTGCAACAAAATTATAAAATGAACAGGGCTATGCTGTCTGAAAGCCTCATAGATATATACACACATATATAGTCTTGATACCATACACCTCTTTGTGACACTTCAAAAATTATAACATGTTAGTGACAATTTAAATTGAATGGAAGAAAAATTTTATAATCATATGCCATGGGTGAGCTGTATGTGGTCCTGTAAGGAACAAGATGTCTTTGTTAAAAAAATAGGTCACCACTCCCAGGGCAGAAGGATCAGAGCTATCAAAGAATTCAAAAGTCCAAGTGATTCTCTGGAGACTATTTTTCTGCAAGAACCATGTTTCCTCACTTCTCATCAATCATCTGAACATGTCCCAACTATTTTTTTGGGGGGTGGGGCACACTTTTAACCACATAATGACATGGGACAATTCTTAATTCACAGAGAATGATAAATACTTCCTGGCGATCCCCATTTCAGAACCATACAATGATATCACCATTCAGATTTCTATGGCTTGTGACTTTTTACTGTAGGAATTATAATAGTTTTAATGTAGGAGACTCATCATTCAAAACTAACAATTACTTTTTAGACAAATCCATCAAATTAAAAATTATTCTTAACTTTTATTAATAATTATGATTTGATATGCTCTTGTATATGAATTTTATTGTTTCAAAATGTTAACACATTTACTAAGTTAAAATACATTATTCCATTCACATTTTAAGTATGAATAGCTGTGGAGAGATTAGTAAGAAATTACTGAATTCAGTAAGAGATTACTGAATTGACAATTTCAGGTGGGTTTCCCACAGGCAATTTCTCATAGCAGAATTAATTGAAGCACACTGGGCAATGGTCACTGCACCCACACGTCACTTTCAATTTAGACCTAGAATATTATTGGGAGAACATGTCAAGATTTACAACATCAAACAAGGCTGAGGTATAAACATAGATATCAGTCCAGCATAAAGAGCTCATGAAATACATCTTGGAGCATTTAAAAGTAAAACAAAACAAAACAAAAACCTGAACATATACTTTAAAATTTTAATGAATACATAAAAGAAGACTCAGATGTTTTACAAAAAAAGTGTATAACTAAAATATAAGATCATAATTTCATGTAGACTTTATGTAAATTACACAGCAGTTTGCACTAATAGACATCAATTGGAAATGATGCAAATGCTCATGAAAGTTAAATGATAAACCATGTTCTAAAAGATAGGCATTGCAAATCTAAAAATGAAAAATGCTCAGAAATCTGAATCATTATGAGAGGTGACATGATGCTGAATGTGGAAAGTTCCACCACCAGACCTTATGTGACAGGTTACAGTCAAAACAAAGGTGCACTAAAATATTTCATAAAATTACCTTCACACCATTTGTAAAAGCTATAATTATAAATTTTTGAAAATTAGAATGCCATCCATAGATATTCCCCCCTCTCTCTCACTCTTAAAATAAAGTTATAATATCCAAATAGCTTTGAATATTCTCATTTGAAGCATTTTAAAAAAAATATTGAATCCTCACAAGTGAGGAAGGAATGACACTACTGAAACACTCAGAACATGGATAAGTATCAAATAATTATACTAAATAAAATAAGACACCAAAAAAGTATTGAGTAGTTTGATTTATATAAGTTCTTGATGATATGAATTTAATGTACAAGGGGACAGCAGGAGAAGCATGGTTTCCTGCAAATGTGGAAATGGATCCATGGGGTATTCTTATATCAAAACATACCCCCCTCCATAGAATAAAAGTGTGCATAGAATTTTAAATATACCTCATTGAAGCTATTAGAACATTTCAGCTATTTAAACAATCTTTCACTTAGTGGACAACAGCTACATTACAAGTATAAGAGGTACCCTTTGACATTTCCTCACATTGCCAGCATGCCACACTAGACTTAACTAAGAATAAAGGAGAAAAGCACTATTAAAATAAATTGGACACTCCAAACCTTGTGTTTATGAGAAAGCAATGGCCACACTGGGCATCTCAGTTAGGGACCTGAGCTCTGTGCAGAGCTATGAACACCATCTTCATCACTACTTAAAAACCTTAGAGTGTTTTCTTGTGAAAGACATTGTGGTAAGCAATAAACTGGTAGCATCTCATACTGGTTTCTCTTACTTATTTATTCATTTCCTTATTATTTTTGGCCGAAAGCCTCTTCAGTGTCCTCCATATGTTGAGATTGTGGAACTTTCATTTTTGTAGGCCTTGGTTTTATTTGGAGGGGATGGGGGTGTAGAGCTAATATAATGCTCTTTGGAGCTGACATGGGGGGAAGAATGGTAAGAGTCTCCCCACTCCGTGTTTTCAGGGATATGCTATAGGTGGAACCATCAAATTTCTGGGTGCCATGGTGAAGCTGAGTTGATATCCTACTTTTATAAAATTTACAAGATGCAGAAAATGAAAGAGATAAAGAAGTGCTTGGGTCCAGGTTGACTGGGTGGCAGATAAGGTAGTTGGTAGGGTTGGCTCTAGATTTCAGCTTACTAAAATCAGCATGTGTGGGTGCTGAGAGACTGGCACAGTATCACTCTGAGAATATGTGTTTTGCCTATTTGGGGAAATGGGAAAAAAGAGGTTATATATAGCACAAGGAAAGTATACATATGAGGGTTCTCACAGCAGGAAACACACCAGACCTTTGTGTAGGGGACAAGGCAGAGGGGATTGGCCTCTGCTCCTCTGTGTATGGGAGGCTTTTCTGTATAGGAGCCAAGTCACCTAAAAATTGCCAGCCTCTGAAGCTGTACTTTTCCCTATAACCCTTAGTCTCCTGGCTCTCTCTTGACTCCATCTGCAAACCCATACTGCACCTTCTCTGAGTTAAACTATGGATACCAGTGCACATTCCTACCCTATACATACCATCCTTTTTTTGAATCTCCCATCATCCTTGAATTACACTCTGCCCTGGGATAGGAAGAGTGTCATCCCTCTAGGCCAGCTCACTGCAAACTCTCTCACACAGTCTCTACCCATCCCCCACTCTCTATCAGTAACTTTTTTTATTATTAGTTGTTCAAAACATTACAAAGCTCTTGACATATCATATTTCATACATTTTATTCAAGCAGATTATGAACTCCCATTTTTACCCTGTATACAGATTGCAGATTCACATCGGTTCCACATCCACTTTTTTACATATTGCCATACTAGTGTCTGTTATATTCTGTTGCCCTTCCTATCCTCTACTATCCCCCTCCCCTCCCCTCCCATCTTCTCTCTCTACACCATCTACTGTAATTCATTTCTCTCTCGTTTTTTCCCCTTTCCCCTCACTTCCTCTTATATGTAATTTTGTGTAACAATGAGGGTTTCCTTCCTTTACCATGCAATTTCCCTTCTCTCTCTCTTTCCCTCCCCGCTCTCGACCCTGTTTAATGGTGATCTTCTTCTCATGCTCTTCCTCCCTATTCTGTTCTTAGTTGCTCTCCTTACATCAAAGATGACATTTGACATTTGTTTTTTAGGGATTGGCTAGCTTCACTTAGCATAATCTGCTCTAATGCCATCCATTTCCCTGCAAATTCCATGATTTTGTCATTTTTTAGTGCAGAGTAATACTCCATTGTGTAAAAATGACACATTTTTTAATCCATTCTGTTAGAGTCTGTAAACAAGTAAAAAATAACACCTGGCATTTTGCCAGGGGAATGTTAGAGTTCGTAAACAAGTCTGAATGGTGCCTGGCAAAATGCCAGAGGGAGTGGTTTGAGAAGTAACAAAAGCGAGCTATTAAGTGTGGAGATTCCTTATTGGTTGACTGATGTATCTAGTTTATGCTAATAAGATAAGCTGTGTGGAATGTATAAATACTGCTCCTGTCCTGCAATAAACGGCTCCCACTCCTGCTGTATCAACGTACACAAGTTATTCGTCACCCCCCGGTTATTTTGCCCAGCCAGCCGGGCTGTGGCACCATTCATCTATTGAAGGGCATCTAGGTTGGTTCCACAGTCTAGCTATTGTGAATTGTGCTGCTATGAACATCCATGTAGCAGTATCCCTATAGTACGCTCTTTTAAGGTGTTCAGGGAATAGTCCAAGAAGGGCAATAGCTGGGTCAAATGGTGGTTCCATTCCCAGCTTTCCCAGGAATCTCCATACTGCTTTCCAAATTGGCTGCACCAATTTGCAGTCCCACCAGCAATATACAAGTGTACCCTTTTCCCCACATCCTCGCCAGCACTTGTTGTTTGACTTCATAATGGCTGCCAATCTTACTGGAGTGAGATGGTATCTTAGGGTGGTTTTGATTTCCATTTCTCTGACAGCTAGAGATGGTGAGCATTTTTTCATGTACTTATTGATTGATTGTATGTCCTCCTCTGAGAAGTGTCTGTTCAGGTCCTTGGCTCATTTGTTGATTGGGTTATTTGTTATATTATTGTTTAATTTTTTGAGTTCTTTGTATACTCTGGATATTAGGGCTCTATCTGAAGTGTGAGGAGTAAAAATTTGTTCCCACAATGTAGGGAACTTTTAGCAGACAGAAAGTACTTGTAAAGGCTCAATGCTTTCACTAGACAACACTTTATGTTCAAAATAAGCCATATTATCAATGCAAGAAAATAACTCAACAACCCAAATCTAGTATTGTCAAGTTTTATCATCTTTGAATGTAGTTTTTAATTTCTTTTTAAAGTGAGTTATAAAATTTTTAAGAAAACCTTTATATATGAGTAAGATGTTGAGAATGGCTTAAAATAGGACACAACTTAATGACCTAATAACCACTGTCTACATTTTTGTATGTATACATTTTTTTATATTTTGAAAAAAAATTGTTATATATAACAACAGAATGCTTTAAAATTCATATTACATATAAGGAGAACAATTTTTTATATCTCTAGTTGTACACAAAGTAGAGTCACAAATTTTGTGGCTTCATACATGTACTTAGGGTAATAATAACCATCACACTGCACTGACTTTCTTGCCCTATGCCCCCTTTTTTCCCCTCCATCCCCTTTTCTCCTTTGCCTTATCTGGAGTTTATTTAATCCTCCCATCCTGCCCCTTGCCACATCATGTTATGAATTAGCATCCTTAAATCAGAGAAATCATTTCACATTTGTTTTGTGGGGTTTGGCAAATTTCACTTAGCATTATATTCTCCAGCTCCATCAATTTACCTGGAAGTGTCATGATTTTATTCTCTCTTAATGCTGAATAAAAAAAAATAAATAAAAAAATGCTGAATAATATTCCATTGTGTGTATATACCACATTTTCTTTATCCATTCATCTAATTAAGGGCATCTAGGTTGGTCCACAGTTTAGCTATTGTGAATTGTGCTGCTATAAACATGATGTGGCTGTGTCCCTGTAGTATGCTGTTTTTAAGTCCTTTGGGTACAGAATGAGGAGTAGGATAGCTGGGTCAAATAGAGGTTCCATTCCTAATTTTCCAAGGAATCTCCATACTGCTTTCCAGATTAGCTGCACCAATTTGAAGTCCCACCAGCATTGTATGAGTATGTGCCTTTTACCCACATTCTTGCCAACACTTTTTTGTAATTTATATTCTTAAATGAATGGAGTAAGATGAAATCACAGAGTAGTTTTATTTTGCATTTCTCTAATTGCTAGAAATGTTGAACAATTTTTCATATATGTGTTGATAGATTGTATATCATCTTCTGAGAAGTGTCTGTTCAGTTTCTTGGCTCATTTATTGATTGGGTTATTTGTTTTGTTTGTTTTTTGTTTAAGTTTTTGGGTTCTTTATATATTACACAGATTAATTCTATATCTGATGTGTGTGTGGTAAAAATCTGTTCCCAATTAGTAGGCTCTCTATTCACTTCACTGATTGTTTCTTTTGCTGAGAAGAAGAGTTTTAGTTTGAATTCATCCTATTTATTGATGCTTAATATTTATTATTGTGATATGGAGTCTTATTAAGAAAGTTGGGGACTAATCAGATATGATGGAGATTTGGGCCTAATTTTTCTTCTAACAGACATAGTGTTTCTTGTTAAATTTCTAGGTCCTTGATTCAATTTGAGTTGAGTTTTTTGCATGGTGAGAGACAGGGGTTTGATTTCACTTTATAGCATATAAATTTCCAATTTTCCCAGCATCATTTGTTGAAGAGGCTATCTTTTCTCCAATGTATATTTTTGATGCCTTTGTCAAATATAAGATAACACAGAGACTAACTCCCATAATTACAGTTATCTATTCTGTACATTGGTCTACAAGTCTATTTTGGTGCCAACACCATACTGTTTTTGTTATTTTTGATCTGTAGCATAGTATAAGGTCTGGTATCGTGAAGTCATCTGCTTCACTCTTCTTGTTAAGGATTGCTTTAGCTATCCTGGATCTCTTATTTTGCCATATAAATTTCATGACAGCTTTTTGTATTTCTATGTGGAATGTCATTGAAATTTTGATTGAAATTGCATTAAATCTGTACAGTGCTTTTGGTAGTATGGTCATTTTGACAATATTAATTCTGACTATCCCCCTGTACCCCCGCCCCCCCAAAATGTGGATCTTTCCATCTTTCCACATTTTTTAAAAAAAATTTTTTCCCCTTAGGATTCTTTAGTTTTCATTGTAGAGGTCTTTCACCTATTTTATTAAGTTGATTTCCAAGTATTTTATTATAATTTTGATACTATTCTAAATTGGGTAGTTTTTCTCATTTTCCTTTCAGAGGATTTGTTACTAATATACAGAATTGCCTTTAATTTGTGAGTGTTCATTTTGTATCCTGCTACTTTTCTGACTTCATTTACTAATACTAGCAGTTTTCTGATGGAATTTGGTGGGTCTTCTAAGTATACAATTATATTGTCAGCAAATAGTGCTAATGAGTTCTTATTTACCTATCCATATCCCTTTAATTTCTTTTATCTGTCTAATTGCTCTGGCCAGTGTTTCAAGAACTATGTTAAATAAAAGAGGTAAAAGGGGGCATCCCTGTGTTTTTCCAGTTTTTAGAGGAAATGCTTCCATTTTATGCTTTTGTGTCCTAGAATGATGTTACCCAATATTGTGGCCATTGGCCATGTAATACATCAAAGTGACAAACTCAGTTCTTTTGTCATAGGATCTATATGCCAAAATATTATGTACTTGAAGCTACAGAATTAGACAGGAAAGACACAGGATATTTCCATAATAGCAAAAATATTGAATGGTGATGTTCTATAAATTACCAGGTGCAAATATTATGGACAATATGGCCTATTTAGAGTTCAAATCTAGTTCCTTGCCACAAGTTCATGGTGGTAATTGCATTCTAATGCAAATTTTTTCCAAAAAGAATCAATAAATAATAGAGTGGTGTGGATACAGCCATCAGGTGCTACTTTTAAGAATTCTGTTCCAGAGTATCTACCAGGTTTACCTGAACTCTTCCAATTATAGGATTTCAAGCACCTCCCTGGGAGGCCCCCTCCCATTCTGGTAAATGCCAGTGACTCCAAAAGTGTCCTTTGTCAGAATGCCTCTTACCTTCTAGGCTAATGAGAAAACTGGCCTGGAAGATGACCACTACCACTGCCACTCTAGGTAAGTCCTGGGAATGGGCATTCAGAGCCATTCTGAGTCTGAACCTGCTGGCATTGGGACCACACTTAGAGAACCTCTGCTCCAGCTGACTCCAATATTTAGGAGATCGGCTGGTTTTAGAGCATAACTCAAGCCAACTCTGTTAAAGTAGGGGATGCAATTAAAATAAGACACATTCCACCACCACCACCAACATAAAGCCCTTGAATTGGTTATTGCAGAAATAATGGGTATTCCAGGTCATTTTAATCTACTGGCATCACATTTTAAAAATTTTTCTTACCTAAGCCTTTATGAATCTCTCAATCTCTCTCAGTCTCTCTCTCTGTGTCTCTCTTCCTAACATGCTAATTCACACACTGAGAAAGGGATGAGAGAAAGGCTAGCCAACTTGGGTAGTTTCCTCATGGGAATGGGTTCTGGTTCAGATTGTATTTGACAGAATGTTCCAAAATTTTGGATTAGATCACAAAGTTCCTCTGCAAATGGCCCAAGTGCTACGATTTCCTCCTAGTTTTCCCTAATGACACCAAATGCAGAGTGGCTAGGGTTTCCATGGCCGACCCTGAGCTAGATTTCTAGGGCCCTATTCATGTATAGTGATCTTTATGGCAGGGAGCAACATGGACCAGAGCCCCATCCCTAGCAGGACTTTGGTTTTAATCACACTGAGGTGTTCTTGAGAGGTGGATGACTTCCCGCCACCATGATAGCCAAGTGGGGACTGGAAACGTACAGAATAACTGAATAAATATAAAAACACAGGGAAAGGAAGTCATTACATAATGACAGCTCCACTGACTCTACCTGGCGATTTCAGCCTGGTAAGATTTGTAAAAATTCATTAGGTTTTTCTCTAACCCTATGATGTTGGACTTACTACTATTTCTTTTCTGCAGATGAGAAAACTGAAGCATGGAGAGATGATGAACTTTGCAAAAGGTCATGCAGCTGGTGAGTTAGGGTACAGCTGTGGTCCCAGAGTGTGACTGGTGTCTCATGGTAAAAAAGTAAGTACTTGGAGTATCTCTCTGCTAACTGTCTCTGCTGGCAGCTCCTCTTTATTTTCCAGGTGCCAGCTCTTCCCTCCATCAATTCAGGGGATTCTGGTGCCTTGTCTTTGGGTGAAGCCCCTAGCAGCACCTCCCCACCCACAGGAATCTTCAAGGCAGAGCCATGGAACTAAGGCCAGGTGATTATATCAGATGTCAGGACTGTTGTGGGGAAGGCAAAGATGGAGACATGCTAGACTTTCATTTCACTGAATTTGAACTAGAACTAGGCAGTTTTGGAAGTGTCCAACACCTTGTCCCCCCAGAGGGGGTGCTGGCTACTGGGCTGAAAATGAAATTAGTATTGAGAATAACCAGAACTACAAAATGGGTCCCAGTGGCATCCAAAAGCCTGAATCCAGCTGGGCCTGCTGCTGAAACATGTGCTTATATATTGCCCTTTTAGGAAATCTTTCCCTTTACTGTTTAAGTTGGTTAAAGTAGATTTTCTATCACTTTAAATGAAAAGAGCTCTATCCAAGACAGACTGGCCCACAAAGAAACATGGTTTGGTCCAACTAATAACCCAGTGCCACCCATAAATGAAAGCCCATCTGAACGCCCCACATGATCCATTCCCAGTGACTCAAATCCCAAAGGCCATTTCCTGGCCGAAGCTTCCTCAGGTTGCACCAGGCAGAATTACCTATCAGTACCATTGGTTGTCACCACACAAAACTTGTAGCTACTTAGCACTTATTTTAATCTGCCTTGAAATACACTGAGGTATATCTATAAAATTATTCATTAACATTTATCAAATGCTTCTGATGTGCTACATCCTCTTTAGGGCAGAATAATGTCAATCACATATCTGAGTCTTATTAAGTGTAGGGCACTCTTCTTGGGACCTATCAAGCATCAGTGATGTCACTGCATCTCCCAAAAACCCCAATAAATCAGAAGGGCCATGCCTCAGGAAATAATGACCAGCACCAAGATTTCAAAGCTGAAAAATCACCAAGTGAGTTACCAAATGAAGATGGAGATTTCTACAGACAAAGCTTTAGAACTTGTTTCACCATGCAAATTCTGCCAGCTTCACAAATCCCTAGTCCACAAAGAGGATATAAAAGAATCAATAGGTATTAGACAATTTTACAATCATTAGACTCTTATTCACCTTCTGATGAACACAGGCATACACTAAAGTTGGGGATGTTTTACCCATTCCTATACCTCTAGTCCAGTTTCTTTGAGAGGCTGTGGAGAGTTTGATCCTCTGAGGCTGAAGCGATGGAGGCACAGGGACTGTGTGCAATTACTCCTGAGATTACAGAAGGTTAGAGACCAGCGAGAAAGCTGCTATGGCTTGGATCTGGAATATCTCCCAAGTGCCCATGTGTTAAAGGCTTAGTCCCTGGATTAATGCTATTGGATGGTTGCGATGGAGCCTTTGAGAGGTGGGACCCAGGTGAGTTTAGGGGAGTCTGTTATCCCAGCTACTTGGGAGGATGAGTTAGGAGGATCATAAGTTCAAAACCAGCCTTGGCAACTTAGCAAGATGTGACTCAAAAGTCAAAAAGCACTGGTGTATATCTAGGTGGTAGAACACCCTTGGGTTTAATCCATAGTAAGAGAGAGAGAGAGAGAGAGAGAGAGAGAGAGAGAGAGAGAGAAGAGAAGAGAAGAGAAGAGAAGAGAAGAGAAGAGAAGAGAAGAGAGAGAGAGAGAAGAGAAGAGAAGAGAAGAGAAGAGAAGAGGAGGGAAGAGGAGGGGAGGGGAGGGGAGGGGAGGGGAGGGGAAGAGAAGAGAAGAGAAAGAAGAGGAGATGGTACCAAGTAGACATTATATGTCACTGAGGGAGTCTCCCCAAAAGGATTGTAGGATCCCAGTCTGCCTCTGTTACACTTGGTCTTGAGGTGAATGGGCTTTTTTAACACAAGCTCCCGTATTGATGTGCTGCTTCACCACAGGCACAAAAGCACTGGGCCAACAAGTCACTAACTCCAATACTGTGAGCTAAAAGAACCCTTTTCTCTCCAGGTACTGTGGTACATGCCTGTAATCCCAACAGTTCGGGAGGCTGAGGCAGGAGTATCATAAGTTCAAAGACAGCCACAGCAAGAAGCAAGGTACTAAGCAACTCAGTGAGACCCCGTCTCTAAATAAAATACAAAATAGGGAAGGGGATGTTGCTCCATTGTTGAGTGACCCTGAGATCAATCCCTGGCACACCCCCCCCCCCAAAAAAAAAAGAATAAAAAAATCCTTTTCTCTTTATAAATGTATTAACTTAGGTATTTGTTACAGTCAGGGAAAGCTGACTAACAAAGAAATGAATGTGAATTTGTATTCCCAAAGCTTGTCCTGGCAGAATACACTTCCTGAAGACAGTCTTGTGTTGTGGACCATCTTAGATATGGTCTCCTAGGATCATCTAGAGGGCATGAATCTCCATCAGACACATGGGAAGGTGGATCACCAGAGTCTGCAAAGTAGGAAGGGATTCCTAAGGTGAACAGAGCTGCAGCTGCCTCAGGGCTGGTGACTCCTTCCATTCCCAATTATTATTATTTTTTATTTTTTTATTTTTTAGTTGTAGTTGAACACAATACCTTTATTTATTTGTATGTGGTACTGAGGATCAAACGTATAACCTCATACATGCTAGGCAAGCACTCTACCACTGAGCCACAACCCCAGCCCCCCCATACCCAATTACTTACCCACATGTTGCCTGAGCACACCCAAGTAAATACCTTCCTTTTCACCCTTATGAACCCTACCTCTCCCTGTTTCCAGCTCCATGTGCACATGTGGGGGGAGATGGCATCTATTTTCCTCTTCCCAGAAGATTAGCAACTCTCTACAGTGGACCACATGGCGGAATATGAAGAAGGCTCTCTTCAAGAAAGTCTGAAGTATAGGTTAGTGTGTTAGGTAGGACATTCCAATTTTAGAAAAGAGACTAACTGTGGGACTTAGTAATAAAAGGAGTGTTTAAAATTATGAGTGAGAAGGAATGTTCTGGTGCCAGCCTGAAGTTCTTATCCAATGTGGGGATAAGGACTCACCCCATTGAAACTTTAAAGTGACACCACAGGCAAAACTAAAGTTCCACTGCTTATGGTCTCCTACCCTGAGGGCCAGAGAGGCAACATGATCTGCTCAGGGCCCCAGAGGTAGTAAGAAAGGCACAGCCATGTTCTTCCCCCACTGGACACTTCCTCCCCCCTTGAGGGAGTCATCAGCACTCTTCAACATCTTTCTATTCTCTTCAACATCTCCTTGATTTTTTTCCTTTCCTTTAACTTATCACAAATTGTCCTGGACTAGTGTTGACAAAAATAGGCATAATCAGAAATGGAGACAGTCATCCCAGGGTAATTTCAACCTAGAATGATTCCAAGACCAACAAGTCCCTGAACACCAAATCTGGAGACTTCTGTTTTCAGCTACCTGAATATGTTATGATGACATCAATGGTACAACTGGTTAACATGACCACTCCCCAAGCTCCGGGAGCCCTGCTAAGGACTTTCACATATTTCTTTATTCAATCCTAAGTCCAATAGATCCTCCTATTATTAACATTTACCAAGGAGAGAACTAAGGCTTAGAGGAGTCAGCTGTACAAGGTTTCAAAGCCAGCCGACAGAGCCCAGTCCAGGCCTGGAGAATGCATTGCACACCTGACTATGATGCAGCTCTCAGCACGGAGACCTAGAAATCTATGGCTCTACTCTCCTAGGGGCACCAAGTCAGTTTGAAGTTAGGTGCTGCTCTTCCCTATTTACAATAAAGTCCCTCTCCTGGTCTTTGATGGCTTTTAATTAAAATATTTATTTGACCCACTTCAAGTATTCAGGGTGTTCTCTGTTGGGAATTTGTTCTGGAGTTTTATGAGAGCAAAAGCACTGTGTATGTAGGGACGGGTAGTAAAAGGATATGATCTTTATCTATAAAGGTGGTGACAGGACCAGGGGTCTTCTATATCTCTATGGAGATGATTACATGGACCCTAGTTTGAAGCAGGCAGGCAGAGTCAGTATTTAGACACCATGACATGGCTCTCTAGATGTGAGCTCAATCTCATTGTGGGACTGAGTAAAGCCATGTGCCAAAGTTGTTTGTGTGTGTGTGTGTGTGTTCTACTCCTCAGTGGGGATGTTTAAAAACTCTGTAGCAAACAGTATCTCAGTGAAAGTGTCAATGTAGTTAATAAGAATGCAAGCAACATGGTGCACACCTGTAATCCCAGCATCTTGAGACTGAGGCAGGAGGATCATGAGTTCAAAGCCAGCCTCAGCAACAGCCAGGTGCTAAGCAACTCAGGGAGACCGTCTCTAAACAAAATACAAAAAAGGGCTGGGGATGTAGCTCAGTGGCCGACTGCCCTGAATTCAATCCCTGGTACCCTCACAAACACACACACACAAACACACACACACACAAACACACACACACGCACACACACACACACACACATGCAGGCTTGGGTGGTAGATTGCTTCTGCTTGAAATATTAGCAGTTTCTTCCTCAAGGCCCTTCAGCTCTGGGCTTTGGATTCCTAGTTCTGTAGAAAGCTGAGACTATCTTCCTCAGCATTTATGAAATGCATTAGCTTTTCACAAATATTCCAATTAACCTTTCCCTCTTGATAAAATAATAATTCTATTTTTCACTCACTTTTTTATTTTTTTTCATTGTTGGTAGACCTTTATTTTATTTATTTACTTTTATGTGCTGAAAATTGAACCCAGTGTCTCACACATGCCAGGCAAGTGAACTACCACTGAGCCACAGGCCCAGCCCTTTTTGCCAACTTTTGAAGTTAATGGTGACCATGTGAAATGCCAGCTAGTGAAATAGGAATAAAAGTTACTTTGTCACTGTCAGGCAGAAGCTTTGAGAACTGGTGTGGTCTGTGTCTTAGCCCATGTTCCATTGCTATAACAGAATATTACATGCTAGGTAAATTATAAGAAGAAAAAAAATTCTCACAGTTCTGGAGACTAAGAAGAGAATGGCATCAGTGTCTGGCCAGAGCTTTTGTGCTGCATTGTAACATGGAAGAAAGGCAAGTAGAGAAAGCAGACCAAACTCATCCTTTCACCAAGAGTCCACTAATAACAAACTCACTCCTACAATAAAAGGCTTAATCCATTGGCAAGGGTAGTGCCTTTTTGTCCTAATCATCTCTTAAAGATCCCACCTCTCAAAGGTGCAACCTCTGTTACAAAGGAAATTAAATTTCACCATGAGCATTGGCAATGATGTTAAAACCACAGCAGTCTGCCTTTTCCTCCTCCAGAACTTCCCATCAGCCTGGGTCCCTGGGTGCCATTGAAGAGCACTCCTTCTCCTTACCATTTCTAGTCATCATTAGCCATGCAGCATGTGTGGTTTGAACTCACTGAGGCTTGGAGGTTGCTGGTTACCACAGCATAACCTAGCCTATCCTGACTAATAGTGTTGATGAGGGGGTGGAGTGGAAGCCATAGAAAACCACACCCAACAAGGTGACTTTATATGCCCATGTGACTGCTACAATAAAAAAGGTAGACAACACCAAGCATTAGCAAGAATATGGAGACTAGAATCTTTATATATCATTTGTGGGAATTGTGTCATCCCTCATGAAAACAGTTCATTAGTTTCTTTAAAAGTTAAAAATAAGTTTATTAAGCAGCCTAATGATTTTCCTCCTAAATATTTATCTAAAAGATTCAAAAACACATGTTCACATAAATATTTGTAGGTGAACACTCATATCAACATTATTCATGATAACTAAAAGCTACAATGATCTAAATGTCCATCATTTTGTCAATAGATAGAAAACATGTGGTATATCCATACAGTGGAATACTATTCAACAATGAAAAAGAATGGAATACTGATACATGCTATCACATACATGAATCTCAAAAACACTGTACCAAGGGAAAGAAACGAGATACAAAAGTATATATATTATATGATTCAACTTATATGAAATTCCTAGAAAAACACTAATTTGTAGAGACAGAGGCAAATCAATGATTGCCTGGAGCTGAACATGAGTTAGAAGACTGACTGCAAACAGATTTGAAGGAGTTTTGTAAGATGATGGAACATTTTAAACCTGGATTTTAATAATGGCTGCCCAATCCTATAAATTTTATGAAAATCTTTGAATTGTATATATTTAATGAATCAGTTTTATCATTGTAAATTCTGTCCCAATAAAGCTATTAAAAAAGAATACTTAAGCATAATATCTGGCACATAGCAAAAGCTCAATAAACTTTTATCAGTGCTAATCATTTCAGAAATGGAACACAGGGACTGAGATCCTGTAAGGAATTGATTAGAAGTGAAGATCTTCATTCCATAAAAAAAGTGAAGTTGTGCAATTGGGCATGGGCAGACACCCACCTCCTTCCATCCTCCAATTTTGTATTTCCTCTCTGCTGGTCACCATATGCAAAAGGCCAATGGATATTGACACTGTCCTGCATGGAGTTCCACTAGAAGTCATGGATTAAAATCAGGGGTTCCTTAAGGTTCTCTGTGGAAGCCCTAGAATACCCTGAGAGTGAGCCTTTTGAGATGTCACAGGTAGATTTATCCTGGTCTGACTGAAGAGTATTTCACACTGTACATCCTTCCCTTCTCCTCAACAGCTTAATATTTCAATAAAATCCATTCACATGCTCCCTTACTTCTTCTTAGTGCTCTGTACCACAGACCTCCTTTGATAAATCCTGCAGAGCCAGGAGGAGATGAGAGATGGCTGAGGAAATTGGGGTAGAATGGGGTAGGGCAGGACAGGGCAGGGTGACTGCTGTACCAGGGTATCAGAAACACTCAGTATCATCACATAAATGGTCACATTCTCAGGCTGATAGATGCAATTCCCAGTAAGTGCCACTTAGGCCCCAGGGTCCTGCAAATGAGACAAAGCTGCTTCAGAAAAAGTAATAAAGTTGGAAGGGCCTTCATTTCCATAACTGCCAAAGATGGAGTGCAGCCCTTAGCCACTCTGGCTCTCTGGTTAACATTTAGCAGGAAACAAAGTAGGAAAGAGATTATGCACATAATGGCACCATCTGAAAAGCTAGCACCTGAGAGGCAGAGCTAGTGGCCCAGCAGAGAAGTGCAGTATTGATCTCTATTTCTGAGCCTGCTGTCCTAGCTACAGTGTCCTCTCTGTGTATCCTTCTTTATGATCACTTATAGGAGAGGAGACAAAGTTTAAATGGTTTTGTAACTGAATAAAAATGAAGGATAAAAAAGAAACACTGATAAATTGACTAAAAAATGGAGACAAAATATAATGGACAGTAGAAACAGAAAGTGAAAGATAAAAGCAGACATAAGTAAATTAGAAAGCAGAAAACAATAGAATTGATAAGAAATCAAAGAGATAGCTCTTTTAAAGTCCAGTAAGGCCAAGGATGGTGGTGCACACCTGTTATCTAAGTGACTCAGGAGGCTGAGGCAGAATCAAAGCCAGTCTCAACAACTTAGTGAGGAACTAAGCAATTTAGTGAGAACCTAAGCAATTTAGCAAGGCCCTGTGTCAAAATAAAAACAAACAAACAAACAAACAAACAAACAAACAAAAACAAGAAGTCCTGGGGATGTGGTGCAATGGTTGAGTACCCCTGAGCTTAATCCCTGGTACCAAAACAAAACAAAAAATAAAAGAGGCAAGCCTCTAGCAAGTTACATGTGAAAAAAGAAAATACAAATAAATAATGCTAGAATTAAGAAACATAGAGATGGAAGATTAAATTCAAAAGCACCCAGTGTTAACTTTTGTGCATGGTGAGAGAGAGGGATTCAGTTTCATTTTGTTGCAAATGGATTTCCAGTTTTCCCAGCACCATTTGTTGAAGGTGCCATCCTTTCTCCAGTGCATGCTTTCAGCACCTTTGTCTAATATAAGGTAGTTGTAGTTTTGTGAGTTAGTCTCAGTGTCCTCTATCCTGTACCATTGGTCCACCAGCCTGTTTTAGTGCCAGTACCATGCTGTTTTGTTACTATTGCTCTGTAGTATAGTTTAAGATTTGGTATAGTGATACCACCTGTTTCACTTTTCCTGCTTAGAATTGCTTTAGCTATTCTGGTTCTCTTATTTTTCCAGATGAATTTCATAATTGCTTTTTCTATTTCTCATTGGGATTTTGATCAAAATTCCATTGAATCTGTATAGTGCTTTTGGTAATATGGTCATTTTAATAAAATTAATTCTGCCTATTCATAAGCAAGGTAGATCTTTCCATATTTTAAGGTCTTCTTTTATTTTTCTCTTTAGGGTTCTATAGTTTTCACTGTATAGACCTTTCATTTCTTTTGTTGATTCCCAAGTATTTTATTTATTTATTTATTTTTTGAGGATATTGTGAATGGGGTAGTTTTCCTCATTTCCTTTTCAGAGGATTTATCACTGATATACAGGAATGCCTTTGATTTATGGGTGTTGATTTTATATCCTGCCACTTTGCTGAATTCATTTACTAGTTCTAAAAGTTTTTTGGTAGAGTTATTTTTGGGTCTTCTAGTTATAGAATTATATCATCAGCAAATAGTGCTAGTTTAAGTTCTTCTTTCCCTATAGTTATTCCTTTAATTTCTTTCATCTGTCTAATTGCTCTGGCCAGTGTTTCAAGAACTATGTTGAATAGAAGTAGAGAGGGCATCCCTGTCTTTTTCCAGATTTTAGAAGGAATGCCTTCAGTTTTTCTTCATTTAGAATGATACTGGCCTAAGGCTTAACATAGACAGCTTTTACAATGTTGAGGTAAGTTCCTGTTATCCCTAGTTTTTCTAGTGTTTTGAACATAAAGGGTTGCTGTATTTTGTCAAATGCTTTATCTGCATCTATCGAGATGATCATGTGGTTCTTATCTATAAATCTATTGATGTGATGAAGTTAACTCAAAATGGATCAAGGATCTAGGAATTAAACCAGAGACTCTGAGTCTAATAGAAGAAAAAGTAGGCCCTAATCTCCATCACATGGGGTTAGCCCCCAATTTCCTTAATAAGACATCTATAGCACAAGAATTAAAACCAAGAATCAACAAATGGGATGAATTAAAACTAAATTTTTTTTTTTTTTCCCTCAGCAAGAGAAATAATATGTGAGGTCAATAGGGAGTCTACATACTGGGAACAAATTTTTACCCCTCACACATCATATAGAGCTCTAATCCCTAGGGTATACAAAGAACTCAAAAAGCTATAAACCAAAAAAACCCAAATAACCCAATCAACAAATGGGCCAAGGACCTGAACAGACATTTCTCAGAAGAGAATATACAATCAATCAACAAATATACAAAAAAATACTCATCATCTCTAGCAATCAGAGAAATGCAAATTAAAACTACTTTAAAACACCATCTCACTCCAGTAAGAATGGTAGCCATGATGAAGACAAACAACAAGTGCTGGCGAGGATGTGGAGGAAAAAGGTACATTCATACACTGCTGGTGGGACTGCAAATTTGTGCAGCCAATTTGAAAGGCAGTATAGAGATTCCTTGGAAATCTGGGAATGGAACCATCATTTGACCCAGCTATTCCTCTTCTTGGACTATACCCCAAAAACCTAAAAATATCATACTACAGAGATACAGCCACATCAATGTTTACAGCAGCACAATTCACAATAGCTAGACTGTGGAGGCAACCTAGATGCCCTTCAATGGATGAATGGGTAAAAAAAAAAATGTGGCATATATACACAATGGAATATTACTCAGCACTAAAAAAAATAATAAAATCATGGCATTAGAGCAGGTTATGCTAAGTGAAGTTAGCTAATCCCAAAAATACAAATGCTGAATGTCTTCTCTGATATAAGGGGGGGTGACTCAAAATGGGGAAGAGAGGAAGAGCACGAAAAGAATATTTCCTCTACATAGGGAAGAGGGGCGGAAGGGAATGGGAGGGAGAAAGGGAATTGCATGGATGGTGGAAGGAGACCCTCACTGTTATACAAAATACATGTATGAAAATGTGAGGAAAAAAAAAAGAATAGCATTACCCTAGATTAGGTAGAGAGAAGTGATGGGAGGGGTTGGGGAGATATGAAGGATAGTAGAATGAACCAGACATCATTATTACTGTGTGTACATAAGTGACTGCATGAACAATGTGATTCTGCAACCTGTATACTCAGAAAAATGAGAAATTATATCCCATCTGATTCAAATATATGATATGTCAAGATCTTTGTACTGTCATGTGTAACTAAGTAAAAGAATTTTTTTTTTTTAAAAAAAGCTCCCAGTGGCTTCAGAGGCTGAGGCAGGAGGACTGTAAGTTCAAAGCCAGCCTCAGCAACTTAGCAAGGCCCTAAGTAACTGAGCAAGACCCTATCTCTAAATAAAATATAAAAAAGGGGTGGGGATGTGGCTCTCTGGTTAAGTGCCCCTGGGTTCAATCCAAAGTACCCAAAAGAAAAGAAAAAGAAAGCATACTTGGTTTAAATTTATGAAAATAAAATAAGGCAAAGCCACCTGCTCAAGAAGAGATAGAAAAATCTGATGAGACTAAAAGCCATAGAATAAACTGATAAACAACTCCCTACCACTTCCATGAGAGAGAGATTCAGATGTTTTGGGGGATGGGTGGACAAATTCAGTCACACATTAAGGTAAGGGGCACTTTCTATATAATTCAATTGGCTTCAGGCTATATAAATGTTTAAGTGTCCCAATTAATTTTACTAAGGGTCCCAGTCCTGATAATATGAAACTAACGAGAGAGAGAAGGGAAAACAAGGGTGCTACTGGTCCAGCAGATTCAGGAATAGTGAGATGGGTTAAATACTGTACCCACAGTTGTGAATTCCTGAACCATGCTCAGGACAAGAGAAAAAAATATGAATATTGAGAATGGCACAAAGTTATCATTGTACTACCTGTAATATTCAAAAGTATCAGCTGAAAAAGTATTAATAGTGAGTGAGTTCCACAAGATGGTCAGTTATAAAACTCATAAATATTCAGAGCAGGATAGCGAGGGCAGGGCAGAGGAGGAGAGCTCTGTCACAATGTGCAGTAATTATAAACAGCTTCAAATTAACTGGGCAAGTTAATTGCTTGATCTTTATGGAGTGAACTATAAAATATGACTGAAGAACATGAAAAACACCTTCAACAAATGGCAAAACACACTAATTCCCTAATATTGTAAGGATGCCCTTTATTTCCAGAATAACATAAATGTAACATAATTCCAAGAAAAATCTAAACAACATTTTAAAAAAAATTGACAAAAGGAATATTGAATGTTCATGTAGAAGAATAAATGCTTAAGGATGGCCAGTTAGCCAAAAAATTTCAAACAGCATAATAATAGAAAGGGAACTCTTCAACAAGTTATTAAAAGTCATTGCAGAATGATAAAAATATGATTGCAAGAATAATCAACATAGAAATAGAATTGAAATAACAATAATATATCTAGCTGCAAACAGATGTACAATATAAGACAAAGGTGCCAATTAAAATCAGGAGGCAAAGAGAATATTTTCAATAAATGTTATTTGACCACTAAGCTCACCAATTCGAAGAAGGTTAGATCCCTGCATTGTATCTCATACTAACATAAATTCTCAGTGGAACCAAGATTTAGATAAAGAGAATGAAAAAAATAATGTCAAAAGTAAAATTGGATGATATATATATTTATATATGCACTCAAACAAAAAGAGAATTTAAAAATACTGAAAGATTAACAACATAACATTTTTAAGAATCTAAAAGACAAAGTTATAGAAAAAAAAGACAAAAGAGAAATTTATAAAAAAAAAGCTTGCAGCTTTAATGAAGACAATGCTCTCAATAGACACACTTCTTGCAAATAAATAAGAGAAAAGACACTTGGTGGACAAAAGGAGAAAGAATACCAAAAGACAGCCCACACAAACAAACAAAAATGACCAAGAAACATGGAAAATTTTATCTCAATTGTAATAGAAGAAATGCAAACTGAATTAGTGAAATGTTATTTGAACTTAGAATATTGATGGTAATACTCTCAGAGAGTGTGGAAAATGGACTTTTGTTTCCTACCAATGTCAATGTAAATTAATAAAACCTTGGAGAACAATTTGGTTAAATAAATTATAAAAGTTAAAACATGGAAATTCCTTTGGTTAACCCACTTGAATCAAAGTGTGAAATATGATATATCAAGAATTATGTAATGTTTTGAACAACCAACAATAAAAATTTAGAAAAAATCATTTCAGAAATCTTTGTATTAACAGGTAAATAAACTTGTGTGTTCAAATATAAAAAAAAAAAGAATTTTTAAACTTATTAAAACGTTTCCTTACACAATGATCATGCTGTGCACAAAGGTTTAGTATATAAGATATTCACTTCATTCTTGCAACTGGTTGGGAACAAATAAAAACAATGTAAAAGTCACCAAAGTGCGATTGGCTCAGCGAAGACCTGGTCAATGACAGTGTATGAGAGCACTAGCCAGCATCCACTGTGATTGGTTGGTGACTGTGATGCACATTTGAAATGCAGTTTAGACATTGCTCACATGATGCAATATTCTGTACCACTCAAACATTAAAGTAGATGAACATTTATAACATTGATGAATTATATGTAGTGTTAGGCAGAAAACTTACAAACTAGAATATACTCTATGAGAAGATTCCATAATATCCATGTGAGTAATGACAGAAGAAAAGTCTAGGATACACACTAAAGTGCTGGAAATGATACCTGTCTAGTAAAAAATTACATACACACATTTATTTATTTATCTCCTCATCATATTTTCTAACAATCACAAACCCCTCTTATCCAGCATTCTGATGTCTGCTGTTTCAGTTAACTAAAATTCCATTCAAAGAGAGAGAGAGAGAGAGAGAGAGAGAGAGAGAGAGAGAGAGCGCGTGAGCATTTGCATATATAGTATATTGCTGTAACTGTCATATTTTATTATTAATTATTGCTGTTATTCTCTTACTGTGCCTAATTTACAAACTTTATCATAGGTATACATGTATGAATAGAAAAAGCAATAGATAGCTTTCATAGCTTTAGGCAATGTTTAGTTTTGATTGTTATTGATAGGAATATGCTTTCAGCATTTTTTATAAAAAATTTTGTGTGTTTTCAGGCATTTGCTGGTGTCTTGGAACCTACCCCATGTGGATAAAAGGGACTACTGTAATTTTCTTTTTTAAAGATAAGAAAATCATGCTAAGTGAAATAAGCCAACCCCCAAGGCCAAATGTTTTCTCTGATATGTGGATGCTGATCCATAATGAGGGTGTGAGGAGGAGCATGGTATAAATGGAGAAACTTCAGATAGGGCAAAGGGAAGGGATAGGAAGGGAGGGAGCATGCAGGTAGGAAAGACGGTGAAATGAGATGTACATCATTACCCTAAGTACATGTATGAAGACACGAATGGTGTGACTCTATTTCATATACAACCAGAGACATGGAAAACTGTGCTCTGTATGTGTACTATAAATTGAAATCCATTCTGCTGTTATGTATAATAAATTAGAATAAATATTTTTTTCAAAAAAAGAATAATGGTCAATATTGGTAGGTGATCCAGCGTGGACAAAGGTACTATCTGGAAAGGTCCTTGACTGGGGTCAGGCAGTCACCTACTGGTCATCATATCAAGACTCTCAATCCTTCAGAAGAAAAAGTAAAGTATCAAGAAAAATTCTTATTAGCATGTCTCATAAAAATGTGAGTGACAGGATTATAGTTTTCATTTTCTTTTCCTTAGTCCAAATTTGTTTATATCACATTATGCTTACAATCAGGAAAAAAAATCCTCATAATACAACTTCCAAGTATTATAAAACCCTACCATGGCTATAACTGACCTAGGACTGGGCCCTGCCAATCTCCATATTCCTTCTCCCTCTCCGGGTTGCAGAATTCCAGCTAAATTCTGTTGCTTCCTCTTTCTCACATCTATTTTTTTCCCCCTGCTAGGACTGCATTCTCTTCTTCAAGGCTTAATAGCCCAGGAATTAATTTATGAATGCTCATTTATCAAATTAGTTTTCCAGAATGAAACACTGGCCAACATTAGTCAGTTTGGATATTCATTAAAACAAAAAAGTTTCAGTAGCTTTTACCAGAAAATTTCATAGCTTTAGACAATGTTTAGTTTTGGTTGTTACTGATAGGAATATGCTTTCAGCATTTTTTATAAAAAAATTTCATTTTACATCAACCCCCCTCAACCTGCATATTATAATTTTCAAACTTATATAAACATTATACAGGGCTGTACAGTGAGACTCAGTGTTAGAGCATAGTAGTGCTTACGTAGAGTATGAGGTCCTAGGTTCAGTTCCCAGCCATAGGGGAAAAATTATACCATAAATTCCCATGTACCCTGCCGCAGTCTGGCTGGGCACAAAATAACACAGCCTTGTAGGTTCAAACAGCAACCTTTATTCCCAAAATCTCACTGGCCCTCTACACACACTTCCCGGGAACACACTTCCTCCACCAGGCTCCATGCACCTGGTGGGGAAAAGTACACTCAGACATTGTCAGTGGGACTTCGAATTAGTACAAGCACTTTGGAAAGCACAATGGATATTCCTCAAAGGAATCAGCAGATGATCCAGTTATCTTACTCCTTGATATTTATCCAAAAGATCTAAAATCAGCACACTATAGGTATTCAGCTACATCAACATTTATTGCAACACAATTCACAATAACTTAGTTATGGAACCAGCCCATGTGCCTGTCAACACATGAATAAATGAAGAAAATGTGGTATATCTATGCAAGCAAGTTTTACTCAGCTATAAAGGAGAATGAAATGATGGCATTTACTGGTAATTGAATGAATGGATGAAATTGGAGAACATCATGTTAAGTGAAATAAGCCAGGCTCAGAAAGTCAAGGGCCATTTTTTAATTTTTTTCTCATATGTGGAAGCTAGAGCACAATAAGAAAAAAAAAAAATTAAAAAGGAGAGTGGATCCCAGGAAAATATATCAGTGGAGTAGAGGGGGAGGGAGGAGGCACATGAAAAGGGAAGAACTTTGGAATACATTTGACCAAATTATGGTATAAATACATACAAATATACCACAGTGAATTCCACCTTTCTGTATTGCTATACAGCACCAACTTAAAAAGAAGCAATAAGAAAAGGAAGGCCAGCAGAGTAGAGGAAGGATAAAAGGTGAGGGAGGAGGGGAAGGAAAGAGGAAGTACTGGGGAATGAAATGGGAAAATTATATTCCATGTATACATAATCTGTTAGATAAAACTATAATGCACCAATAAAAAAATTTAAAAAAATAGTTTGACACTCTCCCCTAAAGTTGAATATAACCCTTAACCTAACAATTTCACTCCTAGATTGCACATGGATAAAACTGCATAAATGTAAGAATGTTCATAAAAGCACAGTTCATAATATCAAGAACTTATGAGTAACCCAGACAACCAGGAAAGGTAGTGTTGGTAAATCAATTCTGATATATTCATATAATAAAATATTATAGAAAGCCCAATCCAAATGCCTGCCACAAGCATCACCAGGGTGTATCTTGCCAATATAAGCCCTATAATTATATTTTTTATTTTTATAAAGTTAAAACAACATGTATGCATACACATACTTTTTGAAATATGTATAACACAAAGAAGACTTTTTTATTTTTATTTTGCTTCTTGTTGTGCTGGGGATTGAACCCCGGGCCTTGTGCATGCAAGGCAAGCACTCTACCAACTGAGTTATATCCCTAGCCCACACAAAGAAGTTTGATAAGATACTATAGAAAAGAATGCGAGGGAATATTAATCACATAACTTGGGACGATGGTTCACTTTGGCTTGGGAGAAGGAGGGAAATCAGATGAATGTGGATTTATAAGGTAGATATATATGTTTTAATTTCTTGTTAAGGTCCTAGTGTTTTTTTTGGCAGTGGGGGAGGGGGAGTTTCAGGAGTTTTATCTTCATTGAAAATAACAAAGAAGGTCATGCATGGATCAATGCATATTTTGTAGACCACTAAGTACCAGGGATCCAATTATAAAAGCATCTGTTTCAAACAGAAGTTAGACTAACATGAAGGAAATAAGATTATTAGTTATAAGAAACACAGGAGGTTTGAGTCTGGACCACAGATTAATGATTCAATTCGAAGGGTCAGATGGAAGGTTCAGAGCTCATGCTAAAAGGACCCATTATGAAACTTATCTCTACGACAGCTCTCAGGAGTACATTACAAAATACCCACCTGAAGAATGTATTTTCTTTTGTAAATATTCTCTTCCATTTAAGGATGGCACCCAGACCTGGCTCAGCAAAACCAGCAAGTGACTTGGAGATCCCCAGCAATGGAAGGCATGGATTCCTTGCTTTTCACAACAACTGAACTCTCCTGTCTTCTCCAAAGATTCCTCTTGTGTCCTCTTCTTCCTACAAGGCATTAAATGTAAAATAAGGTCTTGCTTGACAGTTTGCCACCAAGTATTCTTTTGCAACTTTGTAACCCATGCTTATAGCACCACGGAGCTCTGTAATGCATACTGAAGTGCTGCGAACAAAGGCTACTTCCAGGCAATGAGTTTTTATCACTGTTTTAAAATAAGTAACATATTACTGCAATTCCATTATTACAAATACAGAAGCTTGCTCTGTTTTCTGGATTCCTTAGGACCTGGAGAAAACAACAACCTGTTAACTCTGATTTATGGGACGGGGTCTGCTGTTCTGGCACACAGTAGGCACTTCAGAATGCTTATTGTATAAACAGGCATGATTTTCCAAATACTAATTTTTGGATTTCAAGAGAAAGACTAGTTGAGAACGTACTTCCTCTGCCCTTCAATGGATTAAAAAAACACATGGCATATATACACAATGGAATATTACTCAGCACTAAAAAATAATAAGATCATGGCTTTTGCAGGGAAACGGATGGCATTAGAGCAGATTATGCTAAGTGAAGTTAGCCAATCCCCAAAAAACAAATACTGAATGTCTTCTCTGACATAAGGGGGTGACTCAAAATGGGATAGGGAGGAAGAGCATGGGAAGAAGATTACCTCTACATAGGGAAGAGGGGTGGGAGGGAGAAGGGAAAATTCATGGATGATGGAAGGAGACACTCATCATTATACAAAATACATGTATGAAGATATGAGGAAAAAAAAAAGAAGAGCATTACCATAGATTAGGTAGAGAAAAGTGATGGGAGGGGAGGGGAGGGGTGAGGGATAGGAAGGATAGAAGAATGAAACAGACATTAATTATTACTGTGTGTATATATGTGACTGCATGACCAATATGATTCTGCAACCTGTACACTCAGAAAAATGAGAAATTATATCCCATCAGATTCAAATGTATGATATGTCAAGGTCATTGTACTATCATGTATAACAAATTAAAACAAACAAACAACAACAAACAGAAGGCGTCAGAAAAGCACTAATTGTTATTCACTGTAACTTGTGGTTCTTTTCCGGGTTGGAGGTATGCCTTGTAACATAAGTGCTGATCCTTAAGAAGATGCAAATAAATACAAAAACAGGTTTTCTGTAGGTAGGAAAGAAAGAAAAACAAAACCATTTTTATTTTTTTTTTCTCTGTCTCCAGCTCTAAGCTTTAGCCCCATTGTCTATTTTTCTCCGGGGCATTTTTATTCTCCCAGTCTTCTCTGCTCCTACATCCCCATCACCCATGAATAGGGTCACCTTTGACCTGAGCCTCACCCCAGTCAGTCTCTTTCCCCATCTTTACCTTCCCCATGGCTTCTCACCCTCTCAGGCTGGAGTGTGTCCCAGGCCCCAGGCCCATGACCCAGGATGACCAGTGTGCTCTCTGATACAACTTGAGGCCACTAGCACTAGGACTGCTGGACTCCTAACTTTTGGGGTCAGTGCATTGAAATTCTCTCCTGCCTTTCAGGCTCATTACTGATTCACTTCCCTCTCCCTTTTCTCCCCTAGTTCTATCTCTATCCTCCACTTAAAGGTGGGCATTGTCTAAAGCTGTCTGCTGGTCCTTCCGTGTTCCTTCACCTTAGCCATTTATTCAAAGTCTTCACCTCTCACTTCTGTGCAGATGTCTCCTACATCTTAAATGGAACCTGATCCATCTCATAGTAACTATCAAACTGAGCTTATTTTTTTTGTTCTCTAAACCAGGTCCTTCTCCAGATTTTTTTTTTCCTTTTAAACACATTTCCTGAGTCCAGGCTTCAAAACTGGGCATTAATTAGACTCTTCCTAGGCATCTATTTCCTTTGCCACAGTGACTGGCCTTCTTGGATGCTTCTTTATGTCCTTCTTTCCATTTCCAAAGCCATCTTCCTCTTTCTACCCCTCATTACCTATTGTTTGAATTGGCACAATGGCTTCTGTAGTGATCTCCCCACCATTCCTCCCTGCTAGCCAATAAGGAGTGGGAGAAAGAAGGTGAGCTTTGTGATTTGAATTTGCAGTTGTTTCCACTGTGATTTTCATTTCTCAATCTCTCCAGAGACTTCTCAGTCTCCTGGCTGTAATGTTATGATAACAACTATCAAGTCCCTGGCACACTGTAAGTATTCAATTAATAGTAGTTCCTTTCAATTTCAAACTCAAATGGACTTCTTGGTCACATCTTTTCCTTCTGCTTTTCTACTGAATTGAGAACAAGCCTCTTACCCTATTCCTTGGGAGACTGATAAAAGGTGGGCCCACTATTTTGCTTCTGCCTCACTGTTCACAAGTCTTTAAACACCATTGTTCTATTTCCACACATCTTTGCTGAGCTGGTGGACTCAACTAAAGAGCCCCCACTCACATCTGTCTGTTGAAACCCTAGTTGGTCTTTCAGACATCTCTGGACTTCCACCACTGTTCCAAGGCCCCTTCTGGTCCCTCTGTGGATATGCCCGCCTCCTCTGACCTCCAGAGCGCTTACATCTCTCCTACATCATTTTCATTCTGCTTGCTCATGTTCTAGCTTTGATGTCTCTTTATGACAAGACTGTGCACACCTGAATGGCAGAGACTGTGATAGCATCAAACCCAGAAAGTTCTTCACCTTATGCAATGAATGGCTGATGCTGGACAGACCTGCCCAGTCATGCTTCTTTACTAAATTGTCTTCTTTCCTAAGCTGCCAGGTGTCACCCTTGCCAGAAATAAAGTTGCATGGGAATGCAAATCTCTCACTCAGGCAAAGGCAGTATCTAATTGACACCACATTCCAGAGCTGAAAATCATAGGAGAGGGTTCCTTTCAAATGTGCTATGCCACCATTTCATTAGATGTGGGTTTATTTCCTATTTTCACTAATCTCAGGAAACCCCTTTGAAATCACAAAGTTTGTTTACCTTCCAGCCCTCAGAGAGTCATGTTTTTCTCACATAGAGATATCTTGGTCACACAGGTAGATCCCTGAGAATATTTAAAATTCTTCTTTTCTCATCCACGAATCTTTAATACCCATAGATTATCCATGGCTTCACAAGGGAAGAACTCAGATCAAACACTGGGCTTTTGCAAACAGAATGAGTCCATTGAGCAACAGGCCAGCCTCTTAAAATTGTCTGTAGTTCTTAAAATTATTTTTTTAAGAGAGTGGAGAGAGAGAGAGAGACAGAGAGGGAGAGAGAGAGAATTTTTTTTTAATATTTTTTTTTTAGTTTTCAGCGGACACAACATCTTTGTTTGTATGTGGTGCTGAGGATTGAACCTGGGCCACACGCATGCCAGGCGAGTGCGCTACCGCTTGAGCCACATCCCCAGCTTAAAATTAATATTAACTTGTAATTTTTCATATATTAACATCATAGAACCAATTTATACTTCTCTTTACATTTAAGAAATTATATATATATATATATCTTACACAGCATATATGTATGTATGTGTGTTATTCTCTTTTACTTGGCCAAGTTTAACTTAAAGATGCATGAGGTTGGAAGTGGGTCTTACCATTATATGGGAGTTATATAAGCTCATGTTGGCAATACTCTTGCAAGTATAATTTTCAAAAAGTTAAAAGTCTCATTAAAAAGAAAAAACCAGAAGTCAAAAATTCTACTTGACTGAATTAATGAGGAAATCAGGAAGATGTTAAGACTAGTTTAGGAGAAAGTCAAGGAACTGGAGGTTTAGAGTTGGTCAAAGAGATGCAGAAACAAATTTGCCAACAAATGCAAACCAATTTGATTTTTCTAGAGAATTAACCTTCCTTAAGATGTCCCAGAAACTGTGTTTACTGTGCAATCATTGTGTACCAAAGAATTGAGTATTTTCCAAAGGAATTCTCCTTCCCTTGGTTAAAGAGATTGTTGCAGAGTGAAAATAACCCATAGAAAAGTTATTTATAACAAAAAAAAGTGGATGTGATGTTGTAGAAAGTGGATCACCAACAAGTCAAAGAGCACAGGCAGTGAGTGGTTCACCAATATTCAGCTTTAATCATTTATTCTGCATAATAAAAAAGAGAAGATACTCTGAATTTTAAATACTTACTAACATGTTGCTGGCAATATATGCCCTTTCACTATACATTCTTATTTTTGCTTTGTCTATAACATAATGAGGAGGATGTTGAATCAATATGCTTTTTATCACATGCACATGCACATACACACACATTGGTGACAGATATATTTCAATTTCATCTTCCTTCCATCCAAATCTTGACTTACTCAACCATAAATTTAAAAAACACTAGCACAGTGTAAAAGGCTGCTAAAAAGATGGGTCATGAAGTGCTCAAGTTCAGGATCAGAAAGGCAATAGCTATGAGGCAAAATAATAAAGCACAGTGATAACTCATTTCAGAGCCTGGTGACATGTGAATATACTCAAGGCTGAGAAAAAAATTTTCCTAATGTGTTGGTTTTTCAGGGGCCATTTCTACATTAAACTAAAGACAAAGGAGAATTTCCCTAAAGTTCTCTGAGAAAAAAAAAAATCAAATTATGCTTAAAAAACAAGGCCAAAGGTCAATAATGCCTGTCTCCCTGGCTACTATCCTCAGATTTGCTTCAGGGAAAGTTTTCCTGCAGAAGGCCCCAGGTTAGTCTTATACTGTCACCTCACCACCACCAAATCTGGATTTACTCCTTTGTGTCCTGATGGGCTGATGAAGGAGACAATTTTCTTCAGATCCTGGGACCTGCTGAGCTGTGGAACTGCATTCTTAGTAGACACCCAGTCTACTAAGCCTCAGACTAAAGAAACAGTGACTTACAATATTTATGGATACTATGAAAAATGATTTCATCCTGTGTAATTTTAAGGAATATCAAGAGAGTTACTATAATTTAAACAAACAAAATTCAAAATGATTTCTCACAATATTTCATGCGTCCAAGTTTTTAGGCAAAAAACTTGTAAAATCAGGTTCAATTTTTCATTCTTAATTAGGCCACTTACTTTATGAGTGCTTACTGGCTTACATCATAAATTTTCAATCACTGGGTGTAAGTTCACTTTAAAAACAAAACAACAACAACGACAACAACAACGACAACAACAAAACAAACAAACACACAAAAAACAAAACTCAGATTGCCTCTTTCCTTCCATCCACCCCTTCTACCCATAAGGGCACTGATGGCATTTTAAGGCCCCAAGTTCTTAGAACAAAGGAGATGTTATAGTTTGGATGTGAGGTGTTTCCCAAAAGCACATACGCCAGACAATGCAAGAAAGTTTACAGGAGAAATGACTGGGTTATGAAAGCCTAAACCCAATAGGTGAATTAATCTCCTGATGGGAATTAACTGAGAGGCAACTGAAGGTGGGTAGGGTGTGGATGGAGGAGCTGGGTTATTTGGGGTGTGACTTTTGGGTATATATTTTGCATCTGGTGAGTGAAATCTCTCTCTGCTTTCTGATTATCATGTGATAATATAAAAATTATTAAGTTAATTATTAAATTAGCAAGTCTATCTCTGCTTCCCTCCTCCACACTCTTCCATCAGGATGTTCAGCCTTACTTTGTACCCCAAGGAATGGAGCCAGCTACCTGTGGACTGAGACATCTGAAACAATGAGCCCCTAAATAAACTATTCCTCTTCTAAAATTGTTCTTGTCAGATCTTTTAGTCAGAACAGTGACAAAGCTTCTTATTATTTATGATGAATGGGATACCTTTTGGTTTACAAGGTAAAAGCATAACAATTTGGATAATGAGGGTTAAATAATGAGACAGACAATGCAATTTAAAGCTGAGATTCAGCTAGATAAATACAGAAACTGTTCTTCACTGTTATCCTGCCTATTTACAAATTCTATAAATATCAATCTACTTCAGAAGCTTCCCTAATCAAGTTCACACATCAGCGCTTCTGCCATTTTTTAGCAGCATCCGATGCACTTGAACTTCAGGAATCAGTGAGGAGACGGGCTATGTCATCTTGCTCTCTAATGGCTCTATCATAGATTAAGAGATGTGGACAGGGAGAATGAGCAAACATGCCCAACCCAGACATTCAAAAAAATTCAGGCCTTTGTAGATCTTTTCTATCTAAATAAATACACAGAATCTGGTCTTTACAGCTAAGCTTCAGCTCTGAGTCTCACTTAAATGCACTCTTTACTCAATACCATTTACAGGACACCAAAATACATTCATGATTTGTCTTCTATAAGATTTTACATTCAGGTTCAAGAGTACTCCTTGAAAAAATATTGACATCTATTGATCAGGTAGATTATACTTTGATATATATGTCTCCTTATGTGATTTCCTTATTTTTTCCTCAATATGAGCCAATACCAACTCATGATGTCTAAGCCCAGTAGCTAGAAAGCAGGAAGTCACAAAGGTGCCTAACACACTGCAGCAGAGCCTAAATTTTCCATGCTGTTCTACAGTAAAGATAAGAGAAGGAGACTATTGCTCCTTTAAAAATGCTACTTTTAATTAAAAAACAAAACAAAACAAAACAAAAACTGCTATTTCATCTTCAACACCTAATTTCTGGTAGCTTTGCTGGATTGGCTTTGTGAAGACATTCAAATTGAACTCTGTGTGTAGCCACTTAGCCAGTATGTGTATGTGCAAGCTTTTATTTCTCCTGATTTGGGCAGTGGAAATGGAAATAGATGGTGTATTCCAGGGTTCCACAAAACTTCTGGATCTAATCAGCACAAAGAGCACACTGCAATGCTCAATCCACAGCCCACCACAAATATTCTCACTGTTCACAACTCTTCACAGCAAATACTAATTTCAGAACTATACCAGAGTAGGGGTAATTAACATTGGCCATCCTTCTACCTTGTGGACATCTAAAGATCTATGAAGATTTCACATTGAATGAATAATCTTTCTCCTTCATCCTCCTCCCACATAGGTTTTTTAAAAAGCTATCAATAAAGTCTCTTAAAAATATTAAATCACAGCATGACACAAAGCATTCATTCACCTAAAAGGTATTTAAAAGCACTAAACTGAGAGAAAGAAAGACATGGAGAGAAACACTCTATTAGAAAGAAATGTTTATTTTGCAGTGCAATAATTGGTAATCTTTCCATAAAGATTGCTGCAATATGTTTATAATTCCCAAGTGTCAGTAATCTGTTATTAAGGTAAAAGAAAAAAGAAGTGGGATGGTGTAAGCACCAAGAAAAGATGTGGAAAGACATCCTTTCCCATTGACAGCAATTAATGTTTGAGTTAATGTTGGCTGCTAGAATGTTCAGACTAAAAAAAAAAAAAAAAAAAAACTGTTATATTTTAACAGACTGAAATATATCTAAAACAAATCACAGGGGGTTTAAAATACACAAACACAACCTGCACCTAGGTGTCCTCTCTAAACAAACCAAAGAAGGAAAAGCTTGTGTGAAATTCCAATTGCACTGCTATAGATAAGATGTGGGGAGGGGGTAGTGGTTTTCAGCCATATTCCCATGCTGGATGTCCATTTAAAGACAGCATCTAGACTCTGTAGTAATAGACTTGCTCTGCCTAGCTCCACACAAATTTGCATTATGTCACACACTGGACAAAACTTTCAGGGTTAGGAGGGAGGAAATTTCTCAGGATGATGGGACATTCAGAACTTTGGGAGTTTCACTAAGCTCTGAGCTCATTATGGACCTTGTGCCCCAAAGCTACTCTTATTTCCTCCCCTTTCTAAAACTCTACTCATAAGACTTTGAGTTAACAGTGCCCCTTGGGAAGACCTGGTCAGTTGCAGAATCTATAGAAGGAAACCCTGAGGGGCTCTCATCTACACTGTATACCAGCATCTGGCATCTCTCCTCCCACTGGCAGCTCAGTACTACTACCCTGATTGCAAAGCTGTTTCATCTCAAAGAGTACAAAGTCTCAAATTCTGCACAGGAAGACTGGACTTCTCAGTCTACCCAACTTTCCAATCAAATGATCACTTACTATACCAGTCTAAACTAAGCTTTATGCCTAATATAGGAAGAAACTGTTTCAAATGCACAAAATCCAACCAATATAATATATAATAAAGTCCTTTTTTTTAGTAGTTGTAGATGGACATAATAGATTTACTTATTTATTTATTTGTTTGTTTACTTATTTATTTATCTATTGTTGTGCCGAGATCAAACCCAGTGCCTCACACATGCCAGGCAGGCACTCTACCACTGAGCCATAATCCCAGCCCTGTAATAAAGTCTTAATATTTATTTAAATGTTGTATAAAAATTTTAACAAATGCAGCTAACAGGAGAAATAAAGGATAAATCCTTCATTTTAATTACAATTTCTATTTAATCCCTCACTATCCAGGAATATTTTTAGTAGGCTTTAGGGCACACAATTAAAGAAATGAACTCATCAGTAAAATAAAAGGCACTGTATAAACAAATTCCTGTACTGCCACAAAAAAGAGATTCAAAAATATCGAACTTCAATATTTTAGAAAACAAATAAGATTACATCATTAGCCATAATAAGATCCCAGAAGGAAAAGTTCAGGAAAACCTCATTAATTTGGCCCAATAATGAAGACTCAATAATTTCAAGTCTGCCTTGATTTAATTTTGGACTATGTATTAAGAAACAATTGCTGGGGGCTGTGGTTGTGGCTCAGTAGTAGAGTGCTTGCCTGGCACATGCAGGGCCCTGGGTTCAATACTCAGCACCACATATAAATCAATAAAATAAAGGTATTGTGTCCAACTACAACTAAAAAATAAATATTAAAAAGAAACAACTGCTAGGCAAATTAAAGTGCAAATAAAAATTGCTAGAGGATTATTTGATTTTAAAATTTTCACATGCAAATGTCTTCTGCAAAAATACTAATTAAAACTAGTTACATTTATTCTTTAGAATCCTGTATTCCAACAGAAATGAACTATATAAAATCCAGACTAAAACACTGCTTAAATCTATTAGATCATTAATTGTTCCATCTCTCTGTTTACTTTGGCTATGAAAAACTGGTTTAGGAGTCAGAAAAGCTTCACAGACATGTCCCAGACAAAAATCTATTCATTCTACTCAAAGTCTGGCAATTCATTTCTCTGATTTTAGTTTTAAAAATGTGAACCATACAATTATATTTACTTTATTTTGGGGAGCATTTACTTTATCCTTCTTTTCTTTTTTTTTCTGAGAGAGAGAGAGAGAGAGAGAGAGAGAGAGAGAGAGAGAGAGAGAGAGAGAGAGAGAGAAAGAAAGAGAATGGTGCTGAGGATCGAACCGGGGCCACACACATGCCAGGTGAGTGCGCTACCACTTGAGCCACATCCCTAGCCCCTTTATCCTTATTTTTAAACATCATATTGTGAAAAACATTGCCATGTCTATACTGGGAAACATTAACAGATTTTAAACAAGATCTAGCAGCATACCTAGTTTAAATACTTACTCTGCCCATAATGGAAAAAAAAAAAAAAAGATTTAAACTACAGGGCTTATGTGATTCTAAAAAGTAAGTAGAATATAGTCCAAATCAAAATTTGAAACAAAGTTCCATCAAATGAAATAGTAGCAAGTGCCATACAGTTATGCACATCTAAATTTAAATGAAATCATGTTACTCTTCTCTAAATTAAAATGTATGGCTATTCTCTTTCACATCTTTAACCTAATAATGACAATACACATCAACCATTGGGAGATTGAGGCTGAGGCAGGAGGATCCTAAGTTCATGGCCAGCCTTAGGAACTTAGTGAGGCCCTAAGCAACTTAGCAAGACCCTGTATCAAAATAAAAATAAAATAAAAAAGGGCTGGGGATGTATTTCAGTGGTAAAGTTCCCCTAGATTCAATCCCCAGTACCAAAAAATTAAACAAATAAGTAAATAATGATTTGGGTGGTAGAGCACTTGCCTAGCACCTGTGGATGCCTACCAGGTAGGTAGGTATTCAGTGCTGAATAAAAACTAGTGAATAAATCACCAGTTGGACCATATGGTCCTAACCTTGGGGTATTCAGTAAACAATGTTAATTGAAATGAAAACAAAAGCCCCCTCAGGAAAAGCAATCTAGATGTACTTTATATAGAGAAGACAGTTTAATGTTTTCTTATTAAGCCAAAGAATAAACAGTAGGTAAATGACAAAGTTGTGAATCTGCTTCATGTGAGGCCATCCTTATATGTAACTCTTATTTGATTGAAATAAAACCTAAAGCAAACATAAAATTAAAAATCATATTTACATCAGGAAGTGATAAAATCTTTTGGACAGAAGAAATACACACAGGTTTACACATGAACACACAATCACATGGTTTACATAACTCAAAAACACTATATTATCAACCAATTATGGAAATAATATTCTATATGCTATTCAGCCATTGGTATCCATGTTTGAAAATTGTTAAAAAAATTATTTTGAAAGTTATTTTAGGCTTCCCTTCAGGTGAATAAAACACAAAAGTACTGCTCTTTGCAGAGGAAAACATTCTGTATTCAAAACAATTATAGCTAGTTGATCAAGATTTCAAATATATTTTTTTAATATTTACTTTTTAGGTGGACACAATATCTTTATTTTATTTTTATGTGGTGCTGAGGATTGAATCTAGTGTCTCATACATGCCAGGCTAGCACGCTACCACTTGAGCCACATCCCCAACCCTCAAGTTTTCAAATATTGATAATGAGTTAAAATCAAGGCAAAAGACCTAAAAACAACTCAATATATTTAAATATTTTCATCACATTTAAGCCTAAGAATATCTGACATATAAGAATCACAAGTATGTCCTTAAGAAGAGAATTATTTATGTTAATAAGAATATTGAATGAAAGAAATCTTTGAATAACACAAGGTTTCCTTCAATAGTTGAGTACAGTGGAACACACCTGTAATCCCAGCAATTCAGGAGACTGAGGCAAGAGGATCACTGTTGAGGATCACTGTTCAAGGACAGCCTCAGCAACTTAGCGAGGCCCTGTCTCAAAATAAAAAAAAAAATAAAAAATAAAAGGTCCTGGGGATCTAATTTACTGGGGAAGTGCCCCTGGGTTCAATCCCCAGTACCAGTAAAAAACATGTTATCTCAAAAAATGTACTTTTTTTCCCATATTGGATTAGCAAAGATTAAAAAGATTAAGAAAACTTGGTGTGAGCAAGGGTTTTAAAAATAGGATTCTCATGGACATTGAAGGGGATAGTTTTTACAGACAACGGCTCAGCCATATTTATTAATATTTAAAATATATATAATGTTTGACCTGGCAGTTATACCTCTAAGAAGATAAATGAATAAGTATACTATTATCAACATGCCATTATTCACAAGAAAGAAAAACAAGTAACAATCTAAATAGTTATCAAAGGAGTAGCTAGATAAAGTACGATGCCTCTAAATGATGGAAAACTAGGCAGCAAGGGCTGGGGTTGTAGCTCAGTGGTAGAGCACTTGCCTGGCACCTGTAAAGAACAGGGTTTGATTCTCAGCACTGCATATATAAATAAAGATCTATTGACAACTAAAAAAATAATTAAAAAAACAAACTAGGCAGCCAGTAAAATGATCACCCATGATTATGCACATCAGTTTCAACTCACAAATAGAGATACATAAAACACATTAAAAATGACCACATAGCTTCATATAGAGAAAAACTGCTGTTTATTTAAAGTCTTCTGTATACTTTCATATCCATCAATAAGTTTCCAAAAGTGAGTTAATGGTGGCTATTTCTTTGTGCAGGAGTTGAGGGCTGACTTTTGTCATTATGTTGTTTTATATGGGTAAAATTTTTTCTAATTAGTAAAATAAAAAATCACAACAAACTTTTTAGAAATGCCTCTATATCACCAAAATTACTTCAAATCTTTTCAACTTCCTATTTAAGAGGAAAGAATTCATTGAATGTTGCAAGTAGATGTAATACAGGATCTCCTTCTCAGAACCATACTTTATAATGACAAGATAATAGAAATTAAAATATTAGAGTCAAAGAGAGGGAAAGACAAACGTCATTATTCAAACAGCCCACATTATTGGCATCCACCTTACCAACCACAGGTTCTATGAAGTCAAATGCTCCTAAAACAATATCCCTTTTATAACTTAAGGAAGCAGAACTAAAAAATAATAAAAATTAAAGAATTTTTAAAATGTAAAATCATAAAACACTTACCACAGTGAAAATATTTAATTATTTTCCTGTGTTACATTCTTTCTTAGCACCTTTATTAAGAACCTGAAAAAAGAAAAAAAAGTTTGGAGAAGTTAAATAGATTTTAAATGTATATATTTAATCTGATGTTTATTTATTTTAGTTTTTTGTTTTTCTGGAACTAGACAAAACAGTTCAAAAGTACTCATGGAAAAATAAGCAAGCAAGAATTCCCAGGAATATGAAAAGCAACAAGGGGAAACTAGTTTTAAAAGATGTTAAAACTTTTATAAAACCAATACTGTGATACTGATATATGAAGAAAAAGACTAATAGAATACAAACCCCAGAGACACCCCAATACATCCAAAAGTTAACAATACCATAAGAGTATTCAAAGAAGGGCTCTAAAATCAACAGGTGAAAATAATAGGGACACAGAAAAAGAAAGCTGAACCTATGCATCATTCTGAACACCAGAATAAATCCTAGTTTGAACATTTAAATGTAAAAGTGATACCATAAAAGTACTAAAAGAAACCATGGGCAAATTCTAAAAATCTTGGAGGCCTTTCAGTGACTTAAAATCCAGATACCTGGGCTGGGGCTGTAGCTCAGTGGTAGAGCACTTACCTAGCACTTGTGAGGCATTGGGTTCAATCCTCAGCACCACATAGAAATAAAGAAATATTTTTAAAAAAATCAAGATACTGTAATGAGTAATATAAACTGTAAAATTCAAAGAAAAAAAATGTAAGACTTCTGTATATCAAAATATGTGAAGGTAAATAAAAAACAAGTGAAAATCTGGGAAAAAACTACACAATTTATATCACACAGGGATAATCTCTACAATTTATAAATTTCTAGAAATTGATAAGGGGAAAAAAGCAATTCAAAACAAAAATGTGAACAAACACATGAACAGAGAGTTTACAGGAAAAGAAATACAACTAGTTTTTAAGCATAAGAGCTCAGCCTCATTAATAATGATAGCAATGTACATTAAAACTACTCTATATTGATAATTCTCATCTATCAAACTGTTAACAAATTCAAGGGTTGTAAACACACAGTACATTGGAAAGCCCTCAGAAATATAGGAACTCTCTCATACACTGCAATCTGTCCTCTTGTATCTGTGGTATTCAGACTGGATTCGACAATTATAGGTGAAAATATTTTTTTAAAAATTGTCATACTGAACACATACCAACTTTTTTCCTTGACAAGGAAAAAATACAGTTGTTACAATACAGTTGTTACACTGTATTGTAACAACTATTTACATGGCATTAATATTGTATTAGATCTTCTAAGCAATCTAAAGATGATTTAAAAGTATGCAGAGGATGTGCATAGGTTATATGCAAATACTATGCTTTTCATATAATAGACTCAAGCATCCTTGAATTTTAGTATTCACAAAGGGGTCCTCAAACCAATCCTCCATGGATAAAGAGGAGCAACTGTACTTGTGGGAGTTTAAAATGGTGCAACACTTAAGAAAGGAAGTATTTAACAAAATTATAAATGCACTACCCAGTGGTGCAGCGATCCCACTTCTAGGAATGTATCCCACAGATGTACCTGCATATGTAAAATGATATGTATACAAGCTGTTTCACCACAGTATGGCCTGTGATTAACCTAGAGAAGACCCAAATACCCACCAGGGGGGCTGATTAAGTAAACAATGAACTTAATAGATGCTGTTTGAATACAGCTGTTTTTTTAAAAAAGTGATTTCTATAAACAAATATTATATTCTTTCTAAATAAATACTAGTAGGAAAAGATCTCAAGAGCATATAAAGAAAAAGCCAGGGAGAGAAAAGGGAAATTGCATGGTAATGGAGGGAGACCCTCATTGTTATACAAAATTACATATAAGAGGTTGTGAGGGGAATGGGAAAATAAACAAGGAGAGATATGAATTACAGTGGATGGGGTAGAGAGAGAAGATGGGAGGGGAGGGAGGGGGGATGGTAGAGGATAGGAAAGGTAGCAGAATACAACAGTTACTAATAGGGCATTATGTAAAAATGTGGATGTGTAACCGATGTGATTCTGCAATCTGTATTTGGGGTAAAATTGGGAGTTCATAACCGACTTGAATCTAATGTATGAAATATGATATGTCAAGAGCTTTATAATGTTTTGAACAACCAAAAAAAAAAAAAAAAAAGAAAAAGCCATGGGACAGAATTAGTTACATATTATGCTACATTTTAAAAGAATATAGTACACTGGCATTTCTCCTACTATAAAAGGAAACAATTGACATCTATGGGAAATAAATTAAAGGAGGTTATCTAAGAAAGAGGGGTGAAGGGGGGGGCAAAGCAGTTGGAAATCAGATTTTCCCAAACATGCCTGTGTCATTTTAACTTTTGAACCATAAGAACATGTTATCTACATTAAAAAGTTTTTTAAACATTAAAAAGAATACTTACAGAAAGGAGAGAAAGAGAAATCTATAGATAAGACTTAAAAACAAGCTTTAAATAGATTTTTTGCTCTGAAATTAGATGCTGAAAAGCAATCTTGATGTGGTTATTGCAAAAAAAAAATATGCTTTTTCCCCCTTCAATCAAGTTAAAGGATATGATAATCTGTTTTTAAAAGCTATTTGAAGGAGTAAGAAATTAGGAAAGAGGAGAGAAACGTACAATGAGGACACTCTAGTATAATGGTTCTCCATGTATGGCCCCTGTACCAGCAGCATCAGCATCATGTGATAATTTGTTAAAATTAAAATTCTCAGACTCCCACCCAGACTACTGAATCAGAAACTTTATACTAGTCCAGCAATCCTGGTAATACCCTCAAGGCTGAGAGTCACCTATCTTGTCTGGTGCTTCCCACAGATTCACATACAGCACCAGTCTGCATTTCAAACAAGCTCCAGGACCTAGGACCACACTTGGATATGCAACCTGAAGTTCTCCTGGGAGAAAAAGGTATGTAACCTTCATATGGTTGAGTTTCCTATAAAACCTGTCCTCAGTATCAAATAGAAAAAGTCCTTTACAGGTTTCCTAGCCAAGATATATCATGGAGCTACTTTCCCACATAAACTGTTTACACAGAGAATAAATGTTTTCAAATACATTCTTATAAAAACAATAACAACTATGAATCATCAAAATTCAACTTAAGAATGTCTTGGAAAAAAAGTATAAGTGGACCTACAAGCTTTCAGAAATAGGAGAAAGAAACAAAAATAATCCATATTTCATAAAATCTGCTTGTGTTTTCTGAACAACTTAACCTCAAATGCATTAACTGCCCACCATGTGCTCTCCATGAAAAAGAACAAAGAAGTTTGTTTCCCTCACACACTTTAAAAAAAAAAAAAAGTACTCATATTTATGAACACTGGTGTTTCATTTGTTTTACATGAGGAGAAAGATCTCTATAGGAATCTTCTGAATAAAGAATTCTAGTTTAGACAGAAGGAATTTAGAAGTCAAATGTAGTGGCACACGCCTATAATCCCAGCAGCTCTGGAGGCTGAGACAAGAGGATCTCAAATTCAAAGCCAGCCTCAGCAACAGTGAGGCACTAAGCAACTCAGTGAGACCTTGTCTCTAAATAAAATATAAAATAGGGCTGGGGATGTGGCTCTGTGCCCCTGAGTTCAATCGCTGGTACTCACACCCCCCCCCCCCAAAAAAAAAAGGATAAAGAATTGTGTATCTTCATTTTGCAAGTCACCCTTGAATAGTTTTTGGTGCTAAAAATTAACCAATGTCCTGATATTTTTATATATTTCCTATTTCATTGCCTCTGAGATGCCATCACCTTTAAGACACTTAGAACATTCTTATTCTATGTACCACTCAGAAGAAAAATTGTCATGTGGTTATGACATGCCAATTTTAAGATTCCATCCATCTCAGATGTGCATCTTAAAAATCAATGAAATGTCTTATTGTAGAGAATCAGATGTGACGGTGAGCTTGAAAATGTAATTATTATTGTCCTTGATGGAGTCTGCCTGCAAATGGGATATTCTATCAAGGTCTAGATAAGGTGACAGCAAATCGTGCTTGCATACGAGATGTTTTGTTGTCTTTGTTGGGGCTTGCTCGAAAAGGAGAGGTTCCTTCAAAGTTTAGATAAGGTAACAAGGGACATGCTTGAAAACGAGGGTCTAGTGTCCTTGGGAGGACTTGCTCACAAACAGGATGTTCTGCCAAGTGAGCTAGGAGGGCGCTGAAAAAAATTTTATTATCTGTTCTTAACAAAGAGCAGAGCTCAGCATGCTCTGAGTAGATTAGCCATGAGAAGCAGGTCACTTCTAATTAGAAAGTAAAACTTCTATATGCTATGTTTAACTAGCTGAAAGACCTGATTTATTGCTATTGGAAGTCTGCCTTCTTTGTTCACAATACTATAAAAAGACTGCTGTATACAATAAAGGACTTTTTTTCTTCTGCTGCTTGGCTTCCTCTGCTTCTTCTTTCTTTCTCATGCTGACCTGCGAGTGAGTTACTGCAACAATTATAAACCACAGAATTGTATGGTAAAGTATTTGTTTTCCTCCTAGCTAACTCTTATGTTTCTCAAATGTAAAACTCCAAAAAGGCATGCATGTTTTGTCCATTGACAACATATCCTCTATGCTTAGAAACTGGAACATTTTCAATATCTTTGTAATTCGTTATTTATTTTGTTTACTTAGGAACATGTGAATATGAAAAAAAAAAGTAATGATTTATTACAGTATTTTTAACAGTACTGACCTCTTTCATTCTGGAATATTTTACTTGCTCAAAATAATAATTATTAATTATTTTCAACTTGGACTTCTCAGGTCAAAGAGATTCGATATATTTCTAGACAATTGAAAATATATCCTCTTCCGAGAAGTCTTTACTTACATGTTTGTTTCCACAGCACCTTTCAATAGTAATAAGCAACAAACACCTTACAAGATTTTTAAAAAATCAAAATAAATATCCTTTTTAGAGTTAAACAAATTGAAGAAATTTTTTTTTACACTGTAGCTAGTTTAAGCTAAACTTTATTTTAATTTTTCTCTATCATAACTAGCAGTGTTTCAAAAGAAAAGATAATTTGTAATGAGTCATACCATGAAGGCTGGTATATGCACATCTATCTACATTTTCCAAATTTGCTCATATGAACACCAGTAAGTAGAAAGGGTTATTTTAAAAGTGATTAGAGCTGGGCATGGTGCTGCTTGCTTCTAATCCCAACAATTTGGGAGGCTGAAGCAGGAGGATCCCAAGTTTGAGACTGCTTCAACAGCTTCAGGAGATCCCAGTTCAAGAAGGGAAAAAAGGGCTGTAACTCAGTGGTAGAGCACCTATGGGTTCAATCCAATCCCTGTAAGTAACCCAGACCCTAAGTGATGACAGGAATGTATATTCTACTCAACTCAAACCTGCTATCGTACACACTGCTGTCACTGCCCAACTCTTTTCTCACATCAAACTGCTAAAATGATTCTAGTGTTTAGTTGTCAACATTTCTAATGTGAATTCCCATCAAACACAGACAAAATTTTCTGACAGGAAATAACCTTGCCTCCCAAAATTCTAGAATAATTGACAAAAGTGTCACTAACCAAGACCATGTCTTTGTTATATGTCAGACACTTCAGAAAAAAAAATAATTTTCCCAGAAAATAAGTTGTTTGTCACCCCTTTCTTGTTAAAATTAAGTAGATGATGGATATGTTCTTAATAGTATTCTCAAAGAGGCAGAAATGTCCTTAAGAAAAATTTTTAGTTATCAAAGAGTTTGGGGGAACACCCTGGGGCATTTAGTGTTTGGGGGCCAGGATCTAGGCTTCACACAATGCTTGGGTGGGATGGATCTGTATCATCAAGATTCATCCTGGTCACAAGAATTTTGATCTTAAAATGGTTTAATCAAGCCCACTTTAAATGAGCATTTCTTTAAGACACAATATTTAAAGTTTTTATAGGAAACCCCACAGCTTGCCTCTATGTAAGACAAAGTAGTAAGGGATGCTTCAGCAGAATAAGGAAACTGTCTGAAAATTAGTGCTCATTTCTTCACACTACACATTAACTCAACATAAATTTAAAATTATAATGAGTATACACAGACTACTATATATGCTAACAGTATGAGATGGCACATTAATCTCACCCTAAAGAATCCAAAAATTTCAATCTTGTTAACATTTTACTGTTATTACTAGCAACTAAAGGAATTCATTACTGTTTCTTCAAGTAGCAGTACCTCAAAGCACAAGACACAAAGGATGTGCTGCGACATGGTGGGAAAAGAAGGGATCCATGGAAGGGTCATAGTATGACCTGTGGGTAGACTGAGGCAGCCTGTAATTGACCTTGGCATGTCATCCCTACTTCAATCTAGCCTCTCCTTTTTATTAGCTTAAATAAGGTTATCCCAACACTAAGTGTTTTCTCCCTAGTTTCCATCTTCATCTCCCTCTTTGCTTTTCTTATTTGAACTAGATCCTAATACTTTTTTTTTTAAAAAAAAAACAACTCAAACTTCTTCATTAGCAGCAGGTGCAAGCACTCAAAGGCATGCTGTCTTCCACCACAGCTGAAAGTTCTGGTTATAAGTGAGAGCAATGCATATCATACATTGTTCTCCCTTTATTTCTCTTTTACATGTAAGTGAAAGTATCATACCCACTTTCACTTATGTGAAACCTTATTTACAAACCTCACTGCTCAGTAGTGAAATGGGCTCTACAAATGCTCAACACCAAAGAGAGGGGCCTTGTTTCTGTGGTTGACAACCAACTGTTCCAGGCTAGAATCACGTGCTTCAATGGCAATCAAACTTTCTTTTTCCTGAGGCAAGCCTTGGGCTAGTTACCCCACCCCTAGCATACAAAGGTCACTCTAAGCCCACCTCTGCTCTCTCACACAGGACCAATGACAGTTTAGGATGGAAGACTTTCCAGGAATCAGACAAAAGGCTTGGAAAAAGTCTGTCCCAATGAACTCACATACCATGCTGCATCCAATTTCAGAGTGGGTCCTACACACCATCTGCAGCCCCACCAGGACCCCAGGGAACCAGCTGCAAGCACTGCTGAGACATGGACTGGAGGCAAGAAAGCGGCATAGGCCTGTGTGGGTGTTGGAAACCCCATCCCACCACATCCCAGCAGTGCAACTTTGGGCAGGGTGCTGCACTTCTCTGTGCAGACCAAGCATGGAAGTGCACAAGTTAAGTGCCGGGCACACAGCAAAGTGGAGCAGCCATGGCCAACAGTGCCAACCCCGCCGCTGTAGGAGACTGAGGCGGGACCGGGGTCGCACGGAGCGCGAGGTCTGACTGGCCAAGGGGACTGGCCCAGCCGCCCCCACCCCGCGCGGGTCCGGGATGGCGCGGACCGGGCAGCGCCGCAGCTGCCATGGGGCGTGCTGGACTGCCTCCAAAGACGCTGGCCACCCATCCGCCCCGCTCCCCTCGCCAGGGGCCTCTTTCTCTGCCGCTCTCGCTCCTCAGCTCCCAATGGCCGCCACCGCCGCCCACAGGGGGTTGCTCACCTCTCCTGCTGCCTCCTCCGCTGCCGCTACCACGGCCTGGTGAGATCTCGCGAGACTTTGATCTTCCTCTCACTACTCCGCGCTCACCACTGCCCAAACCCGGCCTGGAACTAGCTTGGTCCCTCCCCTTTACCCCGCCCACTGCACCTGACGGGTCAGTACTAGCCGTTCTTGTGACCTTCTATCCACATCCCTGCCCCTGAATCCACTCCTCCCACCCTGTGACCCCAAAGGATTAAAACCCAGGTGCCAGGCAGCACCTCGGTCCCATGTGCCCCCCCCCGTGTTTTTGCGCATGCGCAGTCCCTGGACCTGGCAGCCTCAGCACCGGCTGGACCACAGTAAAAGTAGTAATCATAGCAGCTGAGAACTTTAAAGACACTCCTTGGGTCCTCACAACTGCCCTAAGAGGGTATTACCATCCTCCCCATTCCACAGAGGAAAAATTGGCGTGGCAAGATTAAGCAATGGGCTCCAAGTCACACAGCTAGGAAGTGGCAAGAGCCCACATTGGAATCTGGGCTCCTCTGGAGCCCAAACCAGTGCCCTCCATGACAACCCCCAGGCCCTGTCCCTGCTTGCACGAAGGGCACTGCCTCTTAGCCCCAGTCTTCACTCCCCACCCCATCCATGGCCCCAGTGTTCACCAAAGTGAAAAGAGACACGCCTAGGAGGTCATCTGCTACAATAATCCCGGTTTGGATAAAATTGTAATCAATAAAATGTTTCAGCTTCATTGCATGAATTTCCTAAGGTCTCCCTGTGACATTTCTTGGGCTGGACCCAGAAAACGATGAGACTGTATAGAATTCTGTAGTCTCCTTGGGTAACATTTTGCTGATACAAAGTACGATGGAATGGCATAGAGGACATAGAATATACATGATGTTATGTAGAAGACACATGGCACTTTTTCCCAGGGGAAATTGTAATAATTGTTTCTACAGAAGAGGAGCTAACATTTATTGAAGGCATATATTCTTCCAGTCCTGGAGATGAAGAAACTAGCATAAGTGTTCATAGTCAGAATTTGAACCTGGGTCTGAGTTTGATCCTGTTCCACAAGACAGCATAGTCTACTTCTTCTGGGTCAGGTTCTTTAAAATCGTGAGCCTTGAAGGTTCAGTTTACCCCTTTGTTGGAGTCTTCCTGGGCTACAGCAGCTTACATGATAATTATGTCTGTTAGAAAATGCAGGTCCACTCACCTCCAAGATTGTCCACTCTCCAGGAAATAATTCTGCTATATGAGCCAGAGCATATGAGTCCCCTTCTACATATTGACACAACCCAATCCACCAACTGAAGGAGTGGATAAGGAGGTGGAATCACATCAAAGGGGCAGCTACAAGGTGTCTAGCACAGCTCTAAGTGCTGTCCACTCACTAACTCATTTAGTCTGATAATCTTATATCAGTTAATATTCCCCAGAGAAACAGAACAAATAAGATATAGATATGTAAGAAGGAAATTATTATGGAATCTGGGAAATCCCTCAACATGCTGTCTGCAAGCTGTAGAACCAGGAATGTCTGTGATATAGCTCAGTCCCAGTACAAACACCTGAGAAGCAGGGGAGCTAATAATGTAACACTTAGTTCAAGAATGAAGGCCTGAGAAGCTGGGGAGGCTGCAAGTGCAAGTACCAAGGTCTGAAGATCAGATAATCTGAAGTTCTGATGTTGAAGGGCAGAAGAAGATGGGTGTCCTGGCTCCAGAAGTGAAGACAAATTCACCTTTCTTCTGCCTTTCTGTTTTATCTAGGTTTTTAACCAATTTAGGTAAAGGCCACTGATACAAACTGCATCATTTTAGAAACCCCCTCACAGACATGCCCAGAAATAATGTGTTACCAGCTATCTGAGTAGTCCAGTCAAGTTGATACCTAAAATTAACCATCATGTATGGAAGTTATCATTTCCCCCATTTTACAGATAAGGAAACCAAAGACCTAAAAGGTGAGAGGACTTGCCTAAGGGCACACAGTGATTGTGAGGCAGAATTGGAATAAGTCAGAGTCAGTCCAGCTCCAAACCTACAAACTCTGGCTTCAATGACCAGCAGGTTCTTCTCTACCAGGAAATCCTATACTTTTATAAAATTGAATGCCTAAAAATCATCTCAAGTCAAAACACCAGTCTGAGCTGCTTACTGTTATGTTCTCCATAAGGTAGATTGTTCCTTAGATTGTGCTTTAGATTATCATCTAAAATAAGAATATGAATAGATAGTTGGGAAGATTAACTGAGCTAATATATGCAAAGTATATGCTCAGTAAATTACAGCTGTTAGGCACTCAATAAATCATAGCTATTATGACCATGGGTGAGTTTCTGTGATATTTTACTTACTCTTTATCTTCCAATATAAATTCCAAATTGTGTTGGAGGATGTGCTCAGGCATGGGGATAAAAGTAGTTTCTAGTGCACTGAAAACAATGATAAATGAACCAAGTGACTCTAGCACTTCATCCAAATCATGGAAGGAAAACACTTCTCCACAGCTCTCTCTTCCCAGTTTCCTTGGAGAGTGGCAGCCTGTTTTATAAAGAGCTCCCCTTAAATAGGAAAACCCACCCAAATATTTTTAAAGACCTTACTCTGGAAGTCACTCCATAGGCAAAAAGAAAACAAACAAACAAAAAAAGCCTAAAATGAGGGTTCTTAAGAGAATTTTGGCAAGATTGGGGAGGAATACCATAGGCAAAAAATCAAAAAACAAACAAAAACCCTAAAATGATGGTTTTTAAGAGAATTTTGGCAAGGTTGGGGAGGAATACCACAATGACATTATGATTAGAGGGAAGCTTTGTATAGGAACAATCTTATCACCAACCTCTGGCATTGGTACACCAGATTCAGGTTTCTATCCTGACCCAAAGCCTGCCACATGCTCTTGTCAATGGCAAAATTTTTCTGTGGGACAGATCCTCATAGGGGAGAAGTAGGCATAGTAAGATGCACAGGGATATTATGGTCTGACAAAAAAATTGGGGTGATTGTAATTTGCAAACCCCTAAGGGTTCAAGATATACTACATAGTATGTGGTGTGGTGTAGTTTAAAGGTATAAGGTATTAACACATCATTTGATACAAGAGAGATTTTGTAAATGCCTCTAATGGGGTTTCCTTAATGCTCATTCATTCAATAAGAACATATTAAGCAAGCACTTAAGTGCTAGTTACTGTGTTAATAGCTGTAGAGGAGGCAATCAGAGTTCATGGTCACATCACGTGTATGATCTAGAGGGAGAGAAGTAGTAGTGAAATAATTGAACCAAAAGATGTTGAAATACAATGTGATAAATAGGATGAAAAAAAGAGATAATGATCTCCCCACTAATGGCTGCATGAAAGAGTAGAAGAGAACTTTAATTGGAATGAGTTCTGGAGGATACATAGGAGCAAACTAGGCATGAAGGAGAGAGGACTGCATTCTAGTGACAAGGATGGCATAAATCAGCAAGAAATAATAAGCTTTGGTAGCAGAGGCATCCAGATTTGGGTATGGTGGTTGCAGGGTGGAGATCCTGAAGGAGAAGCAGCACTGGGCTGCCAGCAGCAGTAGTTGAAGCAAGGCCAGACTCCTAGCACCTGGTGCTCCAGGGAAGCAAGGGAGGAGCGGTGGTTAGTTCATCTGGCCAAGCCTGCAGTGTGGTTTGGGGCATTTTTCCTCAAAGCTTAGCCTCAAGTTCTTTTCTCCAGCCCTACCAATGATTCTGTGGGATGCCTGACATCCTCTAGTGCACTACCCTTTCTACTTAAAACAGCTAATATTTCTACCCAAGAACACTGACCTCTCAAAAGCCAAACCTCATTACAGCACAAGATATTTGGGGGAAGCTCGCTAGAGTCAATGGTAATAGAAACTTTATCTGCTTTAAGAAAGAGCCCTGGGCAGATGTGGTGGCACATGCCTGAATCCCCAGCTACTTTGAAGGCTGGGGTAGGAGGATGGCAAGTTTAAAGGTAGCCTATGCAACTTAGTGAGACCGTATCTCAATATAAATCTTTTTTAAAAGGGCTGGAGATGTAGCTTAGTGGTAGAGTACACATGCAAGGCCCTGGTTCAATCCACATACTGCTAAATGGAGTGGGGGAGGACTGCAGGAAGCCAGCATACTCTCCTAACTTACACGGAACAAAGTTGTTATCAGTGGCTTTGCCCGTGGGAGCTGGCCTTAAGACAGGTTTGCATGGTGGAGAATAGGGCAGAGAAGCTAAAAGAATCTGGGTCCTTGATGACATAACCATGCTTGTGGACTAGCTTCAGACACACAAGGCCTTGTATATCCCTTTCCTGAGCTAATACATGTTGTTAAACCAACTTCACTTGGTTTCTCTGTTCCTTACAGCCCAAACACTCACACTGGGAGAGGCAGGAGGCAGCAATTTATGGGGGATAAACATTTATCCTACCTGCCACCTGGAGCCAACCCGATTTCTGTGCAACCTCCTAAAGTAGCCCTCTCCTTATCAGTCCTACCCAGGTAAGCCCTGTCTTGTTCTAAGCACTCCGTTTGAGAAAGCACCTCATTCTTTGGCCTCTTGCATCCTTTGACTATCTCTTTGATGGGTATAAAATGGTCTTTTACTTGCTCAGCTCACACATCTGGTAAGTGGCAGAGTTGAAAGTCTGGAAAACATCCAGATTCCAGGCTTTGAGCCACCAAGTTTAATGCCATGTATCATCTAGCCTCATTAAATTTACAAAACAAAAATAAAAAAATAGGGCCTAAAAAAAACCCAAAAAACCTCAAATCCCACTCCATATTTTCTATCTGGCCTTGAACACACCTCATAAGTATTGCTGTGAAATGAAGTTGATGATGCCAACTTTGTAGAGTCTGGTAGTCATTTGCACTGCTTATCAATGACTTCTGGCTCTCCATTTTCTGGACACCTGCAGGATTGCACTTCCTCATCATGTGACTAGTTCTGATCAAAGAGTGTGCATGGAGGGAGTTTGTGCCACTTCTTGGCAAAGCATTTAATGCTAGTGAGAGACAAGCCTGAGATCTGTCTCTCTGATAGGACAAACAATAATGCCCGTGATAGTGTTTTCTCCATTGTGCAGAGCCCTCAACCAATCTATCTCGGTTGTCTAATATGAGCAAAACACAGACCTTTTTGGTTTTAAGACATTGAAATTTGGGGTTTAATTACTATCATGGCATGCTGTAGCCTATCCTGACTGATTCAGCTGGTCTTCCATATCCATAGTTTCAACCAGCTAAGGATCAAAAACTTCCTTTAATAAACTGCATCGAGGGCTGGGGCTATAGCTCAGTGGCAGAGTGCTTGCCTAGCATGTGTGAGGCACTGGGTTTGATCCTTACACTGTGTAAAAATAAACAAAATAAAGGCATGCTGTCCATCTACAACTACAAAAATAAAAATAAAAAGATTTTTTTAAAAGCTGCATTTATGGGATGGGGTGGCAGCTCAGTGGTAGAGCACTTGTCTAGCACATGTGAGGCACTGGGTTCGATCCTCAGTCCCACATGTAAAAAAAAAAAAAATAAAACAAACAAATAAAATAAAGGTATTGTGTCCATAAATACCTAAAAATATTTTTAAAACTTCATTTATGCTGAACATGTATAGACATTTCTTCTTGTAATTATTCCCTAAACAATACAGTATAACAACTATTTTCATAGAATTTACATTGTACTATATTTATAAGTAATTTAGAGGTGATTCAAAATGTACCAAAAATATGTATAGGTTATACAAATATTATGCCACTTTGTATATAAAGAGTTGAACATCCATGGATTTTGGAGTCCAGGAAAGGTCTTGGAACCAGTCTCTCAAGGGACAACTGTACATACAGTATGATTGTTTACTCATTGATTCAAAATTTTTTCTGCCCAGCTGGTCAAGAGTGAAAGCTCAAGCCACATTCCTGAAGGTACTAGTTTAATACATCTGGGATAGGGAACAGACCTGTGCAGCTGTCTGGTACTCTCAAGCAATTCTGATGCTCTAGAAAGCCTGAGATTGCTGCATGGCTACATCTTGTGATGGTAGATTAAAATATGGTGTCTACCCTTGAGGGGATACCAAGACTGGGAGAATAAGCTCAGAGCCAGAAAAATTACACTACTTACAGGTTAAATGATCTGAAATATGCAAAAGCAAGTAATAATATAAAAGCTCTTTATTAACAATAAAGCTTTACATGTAATAGAATGTAGACATGCTTTTTGGCAAATCCATTCATCAACTCTGTGACCCCAGACCAGGTATCCAAGCTATCAGCTTAACATGTAGACTATTATCTGTCACTATGCTTTTCAATTATTAAAAACAAAGCTTAGAAAAGCTCTAAATATGTGGCCCAGAGTCAAAATAGCCAGCACATGGCTGAATTTGACTCCATATCCAGGCTTTTATCTATCTAGAGCCCAAGGACTTGGCTGCTTCACCAAAGGCCACTGCTTCTCTTTCATTTTTCTCTCTTGTCTCTCCCTTTACCTTTATGTTCTGGCTGCATTAAACTGCCTGTCACTGCAGGCCCACACCATGCTACTTACTGCACACTTCAGTGCTTTGGCTCCTGCTGATGTGTCTGTCTGGCGTGCCTTCCCTCCATCCTCACCACCTTGTTTCTGAACCCCATCCAGGTCATTAAATACTTGGTTGGGTGGCCCCATCCCTGGTGCTATGACTGCTTCCAACAGCACGTTTCTCTACTGGTTGACTGAGCACCTCCATCATTAGATTGCACCCACATATGTTGGGTCTCAGTTTCCTTTCTCTGAGTAATGTAACTAGCATTGGGGATACTGTGCTAAAGCACCAGCCATGGCCCCATGAATACTTAACTCAGCTAAATCAAATCCCTACAACCCACAAGACAGATCCTTCCAATAGGACCACATGGTGGGGTGAAATATTTATGAAAGGCCTTTGTTTTCATGTAGTTTTGTGACCTCTGTACAATTCTCCACCTCTGTGAGTCTTAGTTTCTCAGGTGTAAAATGGTCTAATTGGAGTACCTGCCTCAGAGTTTTGAGAATTCATTAAGTTGTAAACTTAAGTGCCCTGCCTGGTTCATAAGGAAAAAATGAACTAAATCCCAACCACCTTGGTTGTTATGAGTATCTTCTTATTACAACATTGCTATTAGCCCTACTCAGCATGCCCCTGTAGATGTCATCATTAATATTATCACTCATACTTCCCACCAAGTCTAAGTTACTGTGCTAAATATTCCTTCCTAGAATGCATAGTATTCTCAGAATACTCAAAATGAGTTCTTCACAGTCTTGTGATGGTTTGGTGTCCCAATCTTTAATTATCACACGGGTACCTCCAGGAAGCTGCTCAGTGAGTGCATCCTCAGGAAGTCTGTGGCTGCCAAACAGTTCCATTCAGGCTTTTTGGATATGGCTAAAAAATCATAGGTTCTCCTTAGGCTCCCACTTTCACTGACATTCTCCCCACCATGGGTGTTTCCAATTCATTTATGGTCAGCCCAGGCAACTGTGGAGGTGACCCCCACCTCTCCCTGTGGGAGGGTCAGGATGGCAGTCAAACAGGCCTGTGGGCTTCTGGAATCATTGATATCTCTAAAAGGAATAATACCTGCACCAAGCTTATTTTCTTTCTTACTAGAAGGAACTCAAAGAATGGGGATTTCAGTTGGGAATAATAATGCTCCATAGGCCCTCAGAGTGATCTGATCTTGTCTCCCTTCCCTCCTCATCTTTCACATATCTGAAGCACAGTAGGCAAAATTGGGGTTTTGGTGAGACATTCCAGTTGAGGTTGCCTATTGAACAAGTCTGGGCTGTTATAGAAGGACAGGAAAACAGTTCATTTTCCACACCCCAAATGTCATTAGAACAGGCAACCTATGAGGGAAACCAAAGCTCAAGCCACAAAATAAAGAAAAATGTAAGTTTGGCTTTTCTGATTAAAAAAATTCTGAAGACCCAAGTTGATTGAGCAGTGTTTGCTGAGACCCCACACTGAGATGAACACTCAGGGGGTCTGTGGAAAAGGAAATAGACCTCCATTTGTAAGAAGAAAAGGAAGCAGCAGTTACGTTGGGATTGTTGGAATGAGAAGAGACCAGAAATCAATGAAGAGATAAAGAGGTGGCCCAAGAGGCAAGTTGCCTCCAGGGAGGCCAGTGGCCAAAGTGAGAGGACGTCAGAGTGGAAATTTTCCCCAAAGGGCTGGAGCAAGAAATAACTTTTTTTTTTTCAAAACCATGTTGACACACAACTGCTTAAATAAATTTTCATTCACATCTCATCTGACTCATTTGGCTGGAACAACAAGCTTACATTCCACAGCCTGGGCTGACCCTTCTGCACCCCACTTCCTTTAAAGCATAAAGAGTGTGATTAGTTCTTTTTGCATAAAGAAGGACCATGAAATCAGTTGGCTTCTCTTTTGTGTAGCTTCTGACAGCAATATCTAGCAACCTATCTAGTGTTATCATATCAGCCATTTATAGGGGAGAAAAAAAGTTTAGGAGGCATAATCAAGGAACATTTTTCACAATTTAGCAATATGTAAGCAACAGCCTTTTAATTTAAAAAAAAAAGAAAAGGAAGAACAAATTCCACAGTTACAAGTAAGGAAAGAGGACATTAGCTGGGTATGGTAGTGCAGGCCTGTGATTCCAACTACTCAGGAAGCTGAGGCAGCAGGATTGAAAGTCTGAGGCAACTTAGTGAGACCCTGTCCCAAAATAAAATAAGAAGGGCTGGGAATGTAGCCCAGTGGAAGAGTACCTCTGAGTTTAATCCCCTGTACAAAAAAAAAAAAGAAAGAAAGAAAAAAAAAGAAAGGAAAAAAAATGGCATTAGAATGAACACTATGGTGATGGATTTCAATTCATGACCACAGTGTTCAATCTAATGACATTTTAGTTCATCATTATGAACTAAAGATTTTTGATGAAAGGAAAAAGAAAACAAAGAAAAAGAAATGTACATGTATGCATGCATTTATAGACATAACATAGTTCCAAATTCTGAACACCAAGAGGACTTAGAACTCTTGTTCCATGTCAATGAGCAGGACAGATCTCCACCCAGATCTGGCTTCTAAATACCATTCTCCAATAAAAGAGACCAGGGCTCTTGAAGAAATGGTTGCTCCCAGAGCTGGAGCAGGGAAAATGTAAAATAACCCTGGAACACCTTGTGGTGCCAGAAGATAGAGAGCTGCTTAATAAGGGGTAGGGGCTTATTTTTTTAATGGGTACATTATAATTGTATATATATTGAGACATATTTGTAATGCATGCAGCATAACTTGGTCAATATGATAGGGGATTATTGAAAAACTACAAGATCCAATCTGAAAGAGTTCCCAACAGCCAAAGTTGGAACAGTTTGAACAACTAAACAACGATAGTATTGGATTATAAGTGATAGAATTAAATAGAAAACCATGAGCCCTTATAAATAGAAAAAAAATAAGAAAGGAAAGAATAGAGAAAGAGAGAGTTGTTTCCTTAAAGAGAATTACAGTTTATAAATAAAGAAAGGATGAGGGAAATAAAAACAAAATCACCTTTAGGAGACCATAATAATAATTGTTATGGGTAAGATCTATGAATGGATGCCAAAATTTAAGTGAGCAAAAGCAAAGTTTTTTTTTTTTTTTCTCTCTAGTATGGGAATTTAACCCAGGGCCTCACCCATGACAGGCCAGTGTTCTACCACTTAGCCACATCCCCTAAGTGAGTAAAAATTGGGAGAGAAATAAGATATTCTCAAGGTATCTCCCCCAAGATATTTATTAATCACAAAGCGAGAGATAGTAAGTTTATAGTAAGAAATCCGAGAAGCATCACATTAATCATTGATTGAAATTAACATCACTCCTTACCAATGATGTTGATATATCCCCCTTCCCACCAAATAATCCCACAAGGACTTTTCACCTCTGTGGCATCTCCCTACAAAATCCATAACCTGACCCAGTCATAAGTAAACACCAAACCCAAGAGGAGAGACCTTGGGTTTGGTGTTTACTTATGGTGAAAATTGGTGAAATTTCAAACAAAGTCTATAGGTTAGTTGATAGCTGTGTACACAGGTTGATATCTTTGTTTTGATCATTATACTATAGTTATTTATTTATGTATTTATATTGGGGATTAAAACCATGGGTGCTTGGCCACTGAGAGACATCCCAAGCCCCCCCACACACACACACCTTTTTTAAATTTTGAGATAGGGTCTTGCTAAGTTGTTTAGGGCCTTGCTCACTTGCTGAGGGTGGCTTTAAGCTTGCAATCCTCCTGCCTCAGGCTCCTGAGTTGCTGGGATTACAGGCATGCACCATTGTGCCCAGCCTACTTAATTTTTTTAAGAGTCAATATTAGAGGAAACTGGGTAAAAGGAATATGGGAATATTCTGTGTTTTCGTAGAGGGGGAAGGAAACTTCCAACAGCACCAGGATAAAACCCTTCATTAATAAGGGTAGTAACCAAGTGGTGAGCTCCCTGCCAGCATTTTATGTTAGGGCTGTGTGAGGGTATGTGACATACTTCACATCATTGGGCAAATAAATCTCTCTGCTGCTCTTTTACCCTTGCAAAAGCTGATGTGAGCACAGGAGACCAAATCAGAGGATGTTTCTCTGTAGAACTAGATCATTAGAAGAGCAAGGTGCAAAGGGAAGTCCAGAGCAGACTTTGAAATTAGGGAGTTGAAAAGAAATGAATTGTTCTGATAAGGGACAAAGTGGAGGAGAATATTGGGGAGGGAATATAAAAGGTGGAAAGGGACAAATGTTAAGGGAGCTTTGAAGGAAGATTCTTAAAATTCATGTATCAGTTGTTTGCATTGAAAACTTTTTCCAGATTCCCAGACCCTTATAAAGTCTGCTTCACACACAGGCCTGGTGTGAGTGTCCATGGGTCTCTGTGTGTCTATCAATTTGTATGTGTGTGTGTATGTGTAAGTATTTGAGTATCTACAAGTATGTATGTCTATATTTATATGCTTTTGTGTGTCTGTGAGGCAGTCCATGTCTGTGTGTGTGCATTTGTGTGTCTTTATTTTTATGTGTTTGGGTCCATTTATAAGAGTGCATCTGTGTGTGCATGTTTGTCTGAGCCTGTATGTCTTGTGTGTGTGTGTGTGTGTGTGTGTGTGTGTGTGTTGGAAATCCAAACAAACAACAGATGGGCAGGACATAGTCCAGTTCTTCAGGAGCTGCACTGAATTAAGCAGGAGGCAGAAGATGTGCAAGAGGCAGAAAAAATAAACCAAGTGGAAGGAGCTGTGAAAAACTATACCATAACCTGGAATTAGGTCTCCTTATATTCACATAAAAATCACAGGACTCAGAGGACCAACAAGGCATCAGCCAAGACAGGAGCAAATTGAGCCCTAGGTGTCATAAGAATGTAAGGTCCTAGGAATTCGATGATATCTTTGCACAGGCATTGGAATTTCCCCAGGCATTTGGAATGCTGGTGGGGGTGGAGTTTCAAGTCAGTAGTAGCTAAAAACTTCAGAGGGCAGGAAGACCCACCTCCTGTTTTAGGGATAAAGGAGACAAGGCACAAAATATAGCAGGAAACAGTTTTATTTGGCTGCAGCCAGGTTCAGAGGGCACAGCTTTTGCTGTAATCAATTAATACCCTGAACCCCGAGTTCAGGGAGTTTCAGAGTTTTATACCCAGCATGTAAAGGGAGTGGCTCAGAAGTTCACAGTCTGCAGAAGTTCACATAAAAGCAGCTTTATTCTTTCACTGGTATGAGCATGTTAACTCTTCAAGGACAACACCTGAGAAGGGGGGAACTTCTTCTCCTCTTTCTTTCCTCCCCCTGCCAGCTGTTACCATGGAGCACAGTTGGTAACTTATTTAAAAAATGTAGACATCTCTGTGAAGCCCAGCTCAAGGCCAGAAGCCTAGTTTGCACATTTCTATAAATTATTATACTGGATATATTTGTGAAAAACTAGTAAGGGGGTGTCCAGCACCTGGAGTGCTAGTATCTTCTCAGCCAGTGGCCAAGTAAAACAGGGCAACACAAAAACAGGAAGTTTATCTACATTGAACTCTTTTGCAGAGACTCTTTTGCTGACAGTCCTAAAATCAGCCATGGTGAAGATTTCTGGAGAAGCCCAGTTAAGACTTTTTTGTGGAGAAAGGGGGTGCCACTTCACCCCCAAGTCAGCTTACACTGAAGATCATGGTGCAGCTGAGGAAACTGAGTCTCACAGCAGCACTTTGATGAGATTGAAGAGAAGCAGCCAGCTGCTGAGCCAGCAGAGGCCTCTGGGTGAGCTGAACACAGTGAACTGTAGTGAGGAAAATCAGCACCCTATCTGTTTGCTTTCAGTCTTTCTAGAAAGTCTCTTGGGCATAGTCCATCTGCAATACATCTCTCTCACTGTGTCTCTTTATTATCAGTCAACACCTGTTAGGAGCATCACAATCTCATGATAAAACCAATAATATTCTCCCATGAATGTGAAAATGATGGCTCTGCAGATATGTGATGTCACAATCAAAGCACACTCTTCTCCACATCCCCCCAAACAAAGAACAAGTCTGGTTGGATTCTTAGATAACTTGGCTGTCTTAAGTACATAAAGTTAATGACAGTTTTTTTTTTAGTTGTAGATGGACACAATACATTTTTTTTAAATTTAATTTTTATGTGGTGCTTAGGATTGAACTCATTACCCCACACATGCTAGGCAAGTGCTCTACCACTGAACTACAGTTCCCTAAAAAAACTTTTGAGATTCATGCCATGAGAAGTAAATTCAAGAGAGTTTCTGTTTGCTTGTTTAATTTTTATTTTGGAAATATTCAAAGCTACAGAAGAGTTATAGGAACAGCACAATAATCTTTTATACACTAGATTCTGCAGCTTATATTCCTGCTCGATCAACCTTGTAAGTTCTTGTGTGCACATGCCTCTCTTTCTGTGCATAATTATATGTGTATAGGTATGTGTTTACAAACATGCATATAACACACACACACACTTTTAAACAAAGCATTTGAGTTTCCAATATTAGGATCTTTTGTTCAAATTATTTCATGTATTCCCTAAGACAAGGACATTCCTTTGTATAACACAATATGGTTACCAACTTCAGAAAATGTAATATGGACACCATGTCATTATCCAATATACAATCTATATTCAAAGTCTGCTGGTTATCCCAATGAAGTCATTTCAATAATTTTATTTATTTTTCTGATGCACAATCAATTAGAAATCAGACTACATCTATTTTTCATTTAACCTGGGATAATTCCTCAGTCTTTCTTAATCCTTAGAACCTTGATCACAGTCTGTTTTTAACAAAAAGAAAGCTTCAGGTTTGGAGTCTTGAGCTCATCACAATATCCAGCTAGAATGCTATAGGTTTTAGTTTTCTGAGTATTTATGTTAAGCCTAATTCTGTCTTAACATTAAGAGCCATCTCATCACAAATTCATGAAAAGTTCATTTCTGTTTTACTATAAAATACTAAGATTTCTATTTGTTCTTATCATAATTTGATGTTTTAAAAACTTTCCTGGGATTTTTTCCCATGCTTTGAACTTACCTGTGGCCAGCTCTTCCTGACCAGATAAACACGTTCCCTGAAATCCCAGCTGCTCCTCATAAATTCTGATGTTGGAATCTAAATTTACTCCCTATCTTGAGATTTTAAGCTATGTAGATTATTAACCTGCTATCTGCCTTGGTATTATGCTTGCCAGAACTCTGTTAGGTGTAAGTTCCCAAGACACCCGCCTTTGTAATTTTTTGTGCTATAAAAACTGCCCTGTCCTCTGGCCCTGCTTTTCAGGAGAGGCAGTAGCTGATCAGCTGTCTTGTGTACACAATATAAGCTTGCTTTAATTTGGTTTAAAATTGGCATCAGTTGTCTTTTCTTTGCATTGTAGGTTCAACAGTAGCACTCTGACATCACTTCTCTTCCTATTCTTTGTAGCCATCCACCTTTCAACTTCTGTGTCTTCCTATACCAACTGCTCTCATCTCTTGTATATCTCTACTCAGCTCCTACCCATAACCCTGTGTAACCCTAAAACACAATCTCTTGCAGGCTACTGTGTAGCCCTCCATCACTGCATCTCTCTGCCTCTTATGTATACATCCACAACTTACTCTTTCCCCACTCTGTGTAACTCTCTACCAACTCCTCTCATCCCTTGTGAAGACCTCCATCAATTCCTCTCATCTTCTCCTTTTATTCCTTCACTATTTCTTCTCATCTGGCCATAAGCCACTTCCTATCATTTCTGTCAAGTAACCTCCACCACCTCTCCTCATGCTCTATTGTGGAGTATACCACCACCTCCTCACATATATGGCATGCCCTACACTTCCTTCTCTCATGGCCCCAGTTAAGCACCTTACCACCTCTTCTCACTTCTTCCTGCATAGCTCTTCATGGATCCTGTCATTTCCCATGTAGTCCTAGGCCACCTCCTCTACTTCTTTCTGATTATCCACACAACCTCCTCTCATGGCCCCTAGAAAGCCCTCCCCCACTCCCTCTCCCTCTGGAGCTCTTGTCATCGCCTGTGTATTCTTCCAACACTTTCTCTTTGACTTAGAAATTCTGCCTACACCACCTCTTCTCAAGGGCACTGAGAATCCCTCCTCTATGTCTTCCTGGTTAGCCCTCCACTCTGTCCTCTCACAGCCCTTGTGTATTTCTCCACTACACCACCTACTCCAGAACTTTCCTCTGCCTTCTCTCATGGCCTCCAGTGCAGTCATCTGCCATATACTCTCATGTCCTATGGAGTGATCCTCATTTCCTTTTGTGTTGCCCTCCACCGTCTTTCATCTTCATCTTCTGTTTTGCTCCCCATCACCTCATATCATGTCCTGTGTAGACCTCACCTCTTCCTTTTATCTCTTTCTGTGTCAATCTCTACCACTTTATCCTTTGGCCTTCTTGTGTAATTGTGTAATTAGCCTAATTGTGTAGCTCTTCTCCACCTCCAGTTGTGACAAAATTGTCCTTCCCAAGGAAGTTCAATCATCCTCAACTCAGCTGTTTCTGGATTTTGGCCTATTCTGGAAGTGTTTGATTGTTTTTTTTTTAACAATTCTCCATGTCCTCTAATGACTTGTCCATGCAATCTATTTTTCAATATTTTCTTTATTTTTTTAAAGAGAATTTATTTATAATAATTTGAATTTAATTGTAGAATTATAATTATAATTTACCAAATGGGATTATTTTAAATACTCTTAATATCCTTCAGCCCACCTGTTTCCCACCTTTGGGCCATCCCACTGAGCATTCCTGCACCTAGTCAAGTAAGCAGGAAGGAGAAAGATAAGGGGGGGAAAGCATGAGAATAAAGAAAGCCTAGGACATATAAAAAGGACAGAACACCTCACTTCTTGGGATATCATGATACCAGCTATGGCCCCCTCCTCCCTTGTGGGAGAGTCTGTTACCCCTTTTTATATAAACCCTGCTTCATATGCTTGCCTCTGCATGCTTCTCTAATGTTCAAACTTCAACATGTGGGGAAGCAGGACTCATCATCTATAACTGGCGATATCACACCTACAATGCAATTGAAATAACTTATATGAGATGATGAAGCATGAAAGGAAAGAATTGGAGATAACAAAGGCAGCTCTGAAAGAGTATTCATTCTTAAATCAGCTGTAGTATTAATTGCATATAATAAGATCATCCAGTTACTGCTCTAATTTTTAAATGTTGGACATAAGATTTGTGAAAAATCTAGATGAACATGTACACAAAAGAATCTTTTTTTGTGTGTGTGTTTTTGGAGCTTGTTTCATTTTTGTTACTTTAATCTTGAATCAGTTTGCAATTAGCTACTCTCTAGTCAAATTGTATTTTCAGGAATTCATGTTTCTCTAGGTTGGCTTTTCAGAGTTTCAATGAAATTACAAAAATCAATTTTTGAATTCTGTTACATTAAAAAACAGTGATTTTGCTAGTTATGTAATTTCATTTAAATGATTACAACCAATACGCCTATGTAAAGTAGATTTTAGTTTTTTAGACTCATAAATTGACTGTACTATTTCAAAATATTTTTTATTAAGCAGTGTCAGAAGACTTAAAATCTTTTTCAAATCATAAATAATGTACAAAACAATTTTGTAAACATTGTGATAATATAAAATCAAGAAAAATATGCTTCCAGGAAAATTAATGGTAAGATATTTCAGAAATAAGATTTAAAAATAATGTTCCATTAAAAAATAGATGACAATTGTTGGCATAATTATAGCCATTTTCCTTTTCCCCACTCCCACTTTATAAATACTGCTTTTATTTTCAAGAAATATAAATTAGCCAGAGATTAAACATGCTGGTCTTTGTATGTTCTCTCATTGAGAGATAGCAGACAATTTACCAGCCCCTGAGATGGGGACATGCTAGTTTCTTTGTCTCTCCTTGAGATGATAAAGGATGTGCCAATTTCTTCATTCCCTTTTTGAGAGATAGGAGAACTGACTGTTTCTGTTCCTGATAAACAAACTTGCTTTCCACAGAGTCAGAGGATGCTTTCTATGCCAATCAGAACTACACCTGCCCTTAATGTGCTATCATGATTATAGCCTATGAAAAATAACATCAAATAGGAAGTTGCTTCTGCTCTCCCTGTTCTACCAGAGCAGCCTATAAAACCACTTTTTATCCCAGGTATGTGTGTAATCACACCTGTTCCACTTTCTATTTAAGAATACACTTTCTAAACATGACACCAAATCCATGAAACACAACTTCTACAAATATCACTAGACCATATTCCAAAGTTGGGTCTTTGATCTCCCAACTGCTAATGATATCTTTGAAGCCAGTGTTTTCCAGGTGTCTTCAGAACACACCAACAATGCAGGCCTTAGTAGCAGCTCACATGGGAGCCACCACCTTAGATTATTGTTGCAGGCTCATGTGATCTGATGTGTTAGGAGCACATTATAGCTGTGACATAGCACTTTCTGATTCCATGTCTCCAAGAAGCCTGCAGAGGATCTGCTTGCTCCTTTGCAGTTTTCTCTGGTAATATCAAGGCTCAGGACTGCTGCATCTTGGTGACAGATCAGCACATCAGTATGTTTTGTTGCACTTTGTTCTCATCAGTGATTTTAGTGTGTGCTGTCATTCCCACACCTCTTTAGCTCACAGCACTGACACATATTGTACATCACATCTGTAAGTCCAAAATCAAAAAAGGTCCAGCCAAGAGCTGTCCATCACTGATGGTGAGTTTTTTCATGTCAGTAGCAAGAACATTCCTTCTGAAGACTCAGTGATAAGTCATGAGCATGAGAATATGTCTCTAAGATTCTTTTGTATTTAAATTGCCTGAGATAAGAACAACAAAATCATAGAGAAACCAAGAAAGGAAAAAAGTTGGAAGCATTAAATGCTCTAAAAGGAAAAAAAAATTACATTCTGACATTTATTATAACTTTTAACACTTCACCCTCACAGAATAAAAGAAGATGGAAAATCTTCTGCCTATGTGCAGCAACAGCTTGGATGAGCTTGGCCTGCCTCTCAGATCTGCAGGAAGAGAAATCAGTCACTCAGGCCTCCTGGACAGTACAAGGGAGAAGAGCAAGGTCAGCAGTCCACTGCACACTGAGAGTGTTCCAGAAGTTGTTTCTGTCACTCTGAAGGGATATACCATCATGGTGACAGACCCAGAAAAGTGTGGTGGCAGGTTCCTATCCCATCAGTGTGGGGCTTGGTCTCATTTGAGCCACTGACTGCAGTCACAGGAGCCCAAAAAAGTGTTACATGGGGTTTCCTGAAAGATGAGGTCTGCAGCCAGGCCAGGGATTGCTTGTTCAGTATCTTGAACCCCGAAAGATGAATTGATTCTTGAAGGACAGTAATTAGACTTGTTTAAATTTATCTGGTATGATTTTACAAGTAACAACAGCAAAAAGCAGGACGTCAGAAAATTATCTATGTTTCTGTAGAAAGGGCAGTTCAACAGTTGAAAAATAAGGTTCAAGAGCTGTCCAGCTACAGAGACAAGTTCTCAGATTATAAGGCCAATTTGTGCTATTTAAATGAAGCAACTAAGGACTTCTAATTAAAAAAAGAAAAAGAAAAAGAAAAAAGAAAAAAGAAAAAAAATTAAGAAAAACAAAAAGGGAAGAAAAGTAAGGAGGAGACAGGGAGTCTCTCAATACCCACAGTGTGCGCTAGTATTTTCTGGGACCAACTGTGAAGTTAGAACTCAATGTGTCACCTTCAACACTGATGGTCAAGTCTTGAGCTGACCAATTTAAAACTTTAAAACAGTTGCAGCAGAATTAATCTAGTAAAATAGGTTAGAAGTAGGTGTATTTTCTCTGAAGAAAACCAGATGTGTCTTCCAGTTTTTCTATAAACTTAATATAAATAAAATGTTTATAAATTGATGTTTGTTATAATTTTGAAAGATAAGTAGATAATATTTTAAACCTTCAAAATATTGCTCCATCCTTTACACACAGCACTGGGCTTCTTCAGGTGAGCTTATTAGATAGGCAAAGTCTGCACACTGAGCTGCAAGCTGAGGGGAGACTTAAACACAGTTTGCAATGGGTCACTTGGTGACTGGTGCACTATATTAAAGAGTTGCAGAAAAATGTGTAGCTGTTTGCTTCTGCTTTTGTGTAAAACATGGTAAGATAGATGTCTGAAGCTTAGTATTTTTATGTTTTACCTGGGCCTCACCATGTAGTTGAAGCATAGCTCCTCAGGCTCTGTGCCTGTTCCCAGGTAACTTCAACCAGTCCTGCATGGCTCCTCTTCACTCCACCTCAGCAAGACTACTTCCCTTGTGCCACACTGAGTTGCTGATGCTTGCTTTGATTTTGTGATCCTCCTGATTTATTCTTCCATTACTGGGATTTCAGGCCTGAACCATTATATCCAGTCACTATTTTTTTTTACATTACATACATGTGCCACAGAAACCACATTAGACCAAGGTAGTTAATAATAAATTCATAAAGATAGAAATTAACTAAAAGACCCCTTATATATTTCTTAGTAATATGTTATATAGCTGATTTTTAAATTTTATTCATATGTGCAAAAGAAAGCTCCATGAAGAATAAATATTTCAAAGAAAATATTTCTTGGTAGACATAAATTAGCTTATTCTAAGATATTTTGTACTATTTACGTATACAAATTGATCATGTGGAGTAACTGAATTCAAAAACAGAAATAAAAGAGAAGAAATTTTTTAAGTAATGTCATTTAGAAATATGAATTTTTGAAAATTTTACATGGAGTCACTTGAAAAATGTTGTGTGACACAAGTTGAGATATGCTTACAAAGGAGTGAGAAAGGTATGTAAAGTAACTTTAAAGTGATTTGCTACATCAGCAGAAAATTGGATATAGCATGAAGATCAGCAAATTAATGCCTGTAGACCAATCTACAGCATGGTCATATTTGTAAATAAAGGCACCTTTTTGACTTTTTTGTTTTATTTTATAGCTGCTAGGCATCAACCTCAGGAACTTCCACGTGCACTCATGGTAGGCAATCACCCTACCACTATTCTAGTAATAACTAAATTTTGAATGGGTCCATTCCCATTCATTTATTGTCTATTACAGATTTCAGACAATAGCAACAGACATTCATTGATCCTCAATTCCTAAAATAAATAAAGTTATTATTTTCAAAATTGATCTCTTATTCATATCTCATTGCAATTTTAAGATAGTGAGGATTTTTTTTTTACAATATGTCAGGTTTTCTAAGTGAACAATTCCAAGACTAATAATATAGAACTTTTAATCTTTTCTTGTATATATGTCATTCATCTCCTTTCTGTTCTTAAATGTTTCTATTTTCTATTTAAATAGTTTTTAAATAGTGAGTTTTAATTTACTTACCTTTGAATATAAACAGCAATAGCTGGCATGCCTCAGGTTCAAGATTTTAATTGAAAAATTAAATGTTGTGCCATCTAAAATTGATGCTGTCTCCTGGTTTGCAGAAGTGGTGCTCATTTTTCACTTTAAGTGCTGTTTTAATTAGAAATACTCACCAAGCCTGCTCCTTTATTTGTACACCTCATTAAACTGTTGATTAGATATGAATTCTCTGAGAGGGATCTCTTTAACTTCTGGCTTTATATCTCTAGAATGAACTTTTCTTGTTTTATAGATTCTCTTTACAGATGTTCTACTTAGATTTTTTTTCCACTTCCATTCATTTGTACAACTTTTATGCCATCGAGTTTTTGATATTCATGTTTTTTCAAAATAATAAAATAAAACACCAAGACTTCCATGTTAATATTCTGTAGTCCAGAACATATTTATACACCTTAGAATCTAATGATCTTGTCCTTAAATGTAGATAGAACTCAGCTATTAACCTATACTGTCTGCTTTCCCAACTAAAGATAGCTTATAGTCCCCTTTCTCATATAATTCATCCATTCATATTTGTCACTTACTGAGTTATTTTTATTTGTATGAAATTTATTTTAAAAATAGTCCTTCTTCTTGGTTCTCAAGTGAATTGCTATTAATTACCTGTCATATTGTTTTGTGATTTTGATTAATTTATTCATTGGTATAGGAGAGTGGACTCAGTGGTAATCTTTCACCGAGCTCCATCACAATCATTTATATATTCTGATCTGACACAGAGTCTCATTGTTGCTTAGGGCCTTGCTAAATTGCTGCAACTGGCCCTGAATTTGTAAATATTTCTGATTCATCCTTCCAAATAAAATCACTTGGAAAAATGTATATGTCAATTCTCCTGACCTTTTTGTTTGTTAAATTATCTTTACTGGACTGTGGTTATTATTCTTTCTCTATACTAGTATTAAAGTTTCACTTGCCCTTTTTTCCCCTTTATTTAAGGTTGAGAAACTTGGCACAGTACTTCATGACCTTAATTCCAGCATGGTAGAGATGGAAGGAAGCAGAGCATCCTAAGTTGGAAACCAGTCTGGGCACTTAGTGTCTCAAAACTAAAAGTGGTCATTTAAAAAGAACGGTGTGTACAGCTCGTTGTGGAGTATGCCTAGATTCCTTCCCAAGTACTGGGGGTCAGGGAGATTGAGAATCACAAATTTAATGATCATTTGTATTTTCAATGATATATTGATTTATCCCTGAATATTGAATTTATTGTCATTTAATTTTCATTGTTATTAGTATTTCTTAATACTTTTAAAACTGTAGTGTTTTTTATCATTCCTGATTTCTTAACAGAAACACTAAAAAAAAATCTCATTTTCTGGGCCCCTCAGTTTTTATAGGATAGCATGGCTTTGTCTTCTGCCTTTCCTTGGGATGCTCCTTGAAACTAGTTTGCCTTTGGTTGAGAATTTTAGTTTGAATATTCTTTCTCCTGGTGGGTTCACACAGGGTAAAACTTTTACCATCAAGATCAGTTAAGTATTTAAGGGCTTCATCACCCTTCTTGGGGACACATTCCCTCCAGACACTTAGCTTTCCAGGCAGAGAGCTGGGGGCTTCCGTCAGAAGTACACAAAATTTTCTGCCACTTGGTATCTGCACTGTAGGTTCTTTTGTGTTCATTGGTTTTCCCTCTTTCTCAGTGTGCCTAATTATCAAAACATGCCACCAGTTCTGTGTCACAGGAGACAGAAAACAGTTCCCTGAAAATCCAGAATGTTGTACCTACATTCTCCTCTTTTCTCTGACTCCAAAAGGAGAAACCTGAGAATTGGGCAGTTTCTCCTGATCATGCCAGTGTGTCAACTTTGGGGAAAAGCTGATCTGCAGGAAAGGCAAAAGCTTTCCTTCCCTATTCAGCCAAGCTGTTCTTGGTTTTGCCCTCTGTCTCCATTTCTTATTAGTTTTACTACAACTATTTGGCTGGGTATTGGGGCTGTATATATACATTTATGTGTGGTTATAGGGAAGAGAAATCATTTGTATAACTGTTTGTGTGGAGTCTAAACTCCCTTCAGTAACTTGGGAATTCTTGTTATTAGAAGTGGAAATGTTTCATTGATGAATGAATAATTGTGAAATTAAGTGCATGAAGTTATGTGTTAAAAGTGAAATTCAACGGTAAGTTTGGGAAAAGTAATTCTTGGAGTTATGCAGGAAGAGAAAACCACAAGAGTGAGCTTCACAAATGAATGGAAGACTTGGGATATGGCTTAGGGTAGAGCTTGTCCTGGGTTAGATCCAGAAATCACCAGAAAAAAAATAAAATAAAAAATAAAAGGAAATTGATTTTAATTTAGTGTTTACAGACCCTCATTTTGAAAAACATTGTATCTAAGTGAAATAATAAAAAATAATATTTGTTCTTCTTTAACTGTGTTTTAATCTTTTTATAATGATCATATGTAACATTTTGAAATTTTTAAAATTGCACAAATGACACCAAAATGCTAAAGAAATGTATTAAGTAATAAACTCATAAAAATTTAATCTACACTCACCTTGAAAATTTCTTCCTGATTTATTAGATAAGCTGAGTATTAGTTTTCTTACTTAAAGATAACAGAGGGCTGGGGTTGTTGCTCAGTGGTAGAGAACTTGTCTAGCATGTGTGAAGCACTGGTTTTGATCCTCAGCACTGCATGTAAATAAATAAATAAAATAAAGGTCCATCAACAATTAATAATAATATTTTTTAAAAAAGATAACAGAATAAGTTTCAAGGGCAGATATGCAAAGTACTTATATTGAAATGGTGATTTAATAACAAAACAAAGGAATGCAAATTCAGAAAATATTCTTATTTCATAAACTGAATTGTACAAAAAGTCTTTGTAGAAGAATGATGTGGCACATATGAAGTGTGTTGTGCATAGAAAGGAAAATGAAATGCACGCAGGTCACCACTGAATTTTCACTGCATTAGCAGCACATTGGACCAACAAATCAAGACTAAATCCAGCATGTAAGCCTGTTTGGCAAATAAAGTGTTTCTGTTGTTGTTTTCTTTTGCCATGCTAAGATTTGTCCTCAGGCTTCATATATGCTTTGCAAGTACTCTACCACTGAGCCTCACCCACTTACCCTGAAAATATAGTTTTATTGGAGTGCCAACAGATATTTGATTTTATATATTGCAGATTTTAGGCTATGGACACAGAGAAATTCTCATCCATGAGGCCTAAAGTCTTAATGATGTAGTCCTCTGAAGAAATATTTTGCAAATTCCATTGATATAATTTAAATATCACCAAATATATTGACAAGTTGGTGGAACAGGGATCCCTATGTGCAATCCACCAGCAGCATTAAGGTTAATTTGGGAGTCAAATATTTGAGCATTTATCCACTGGTAATGAAAATTAAAATCTAATTATGAATACTATTTTTGTAACCAGGTAGAGTGCCAGTGTGGCAGCAGCTTCTTTCTGCAACTTGGCAAGTTGTTAGAAGTATTAGAACAAAATCAACTTAAGATGTATTAATAAACTAGAGGTTTAAATATGTTTTGTATTTGAAATAATACATATTCTATAAATCTCACCTCATTTTCAAAAATTTTTACATACTATATTATTTTACAGATATAAAAACAGAATTCTTAAAGAGTATTTGAACTATTTCTAATACATAAGAAAATTCTTTAATAAATATTCTTTACATGTGCATATGTAATTTATCAGTATAAATATTTTTATATATGAATATATACATATAAAATCAGAATATATACAAAAGACCTTTCTTCACGTTTTTTTATATGAAATATACATATTTTGGGCTGGGGTTGTGCCTCAGTGGAAGAGTGCTTACCTAGCATGTGTGAGGCACTGGGTTTGATTCTCAGTACTGTGCATCAATAAAGAAAATAAAGGACTATTGACAACTATAAAAGTATTAAAAAGAAAAAAATGCACATTTTTACATTATAGATATGATAAATGTCCTTAACATGAAAACCCCAAAGGTAATAATGACAACCACCACAAATACTGTCAGATATTTCTCCTCTAACAGAAAAATAGAGCTTCTAGAAAAAATGGCTAATTCCAGCTCTGGAACAAGCAAATAAACAATGTGCTTGAAACATCTTGTTGTGAACAAAAGTCAAAAAGTACTCCAGTATGAATGAGAACACATCAAAAAGATGTGTAATCATCTTGAAATGGCAGTTGCTGTCCATATCTGGAGTATGAGTACCAAAATGATAAGCTTTGTTATCTTGCCCACTTTTGGTTGGTTTTACTATATTTGTTTATGTAAAATCAATGAAAAAAATCATCATTTGGCTACTACCATAGTAATAATTTGACACAAGGAGGAATCATCAATGAAATATTAATTCTAGTGAGTGAAATTTTAAGGACCAAGCAGATATTTTCAAACTCCCAAAGTATTTCCACATAAAATATTTATAAAATATAAAGGGTAAATAAATACTATGTTCATCATGGACCAACCCAGCAGATACTACTTAACCAAATAATTATTCAACAATAACTAGTGATGGAACCAAGTAACACTGTATACTTCCATAATTTCTTATGCCTGTGTGATTGAGGCCCCGATATTTGCTTACTCTTAAGTAGAAGCTAATTCTAGATCCCAGAGATTGTCCACCATTACTAGAAGCTGATCATAATTTGTGACCATGTTTGTCAGTGCTGCCAGAATATGCTCTAGTGTAAGAAATAGGCATTGTATGCATTATGGTCTTCCTCTAAAGGAATCCACTCATGAGATAATATCATATGATCCTAAACTGAAGGAAAATCTACAGAACTACTACTGACATACACCATTCAAAATCATAGGTGTCATGAATAGCCCAGAAATACTCAGGAATCATCCTAGATTATTATTAATAATAATAGTAATAATAATATTCTTCATCATCATCATCATCATCATCATCATCATCACCACCACTGGATACAGTGAATAATTGATATTAAAATTTCCCAAAATTGGATTTATTTTGGTTCAAAGACAACTGTTGAAATAACTGGCAAACTTTGAATAAGATTTGTAGAGTATATATTTATAATATAGTTTTCATATTTTGATTATTTCACCATAGTTATAGAAGATAATTTCTCATTTTTAGAAAATGTATTTAGGAATAAAAAGATATTGTGCACATCTTGCAAATGGTTCAGAGATAAAAATTGTTATGTACCTATACTTATCTAGAAATGGAGAAGAAGAGATAAAAAAGTTAACAAAATAGTAACATTTGGGGAATGTTTCTTAGGAATTCTTTTCACTACTGTTTTAATCTTCTATAAATCTGAGATTGTCAAAATAGAATATTTCTGAAAAAAATAAATTTTAAAAATATTAAAGTAATAGCATACTCATTAAAAAATTTTAATGAATAAACCATGAATTATATAATAAATTATATTAATATAAACCATAATAAACCATGAATCTGTATAGGTATGATAAATAAATAAATTTAGTGGTGAATGCTTAGAAAAGATATTTATAGTCTCAAACTATCTCCCCACAAAATAATAATTACAAAGCAAAATATTGCAAATACCACATTAATGATCAGCAGTAATGAGGATATTATAGGTCACATGATGTGATTCAAAGAGAAAATCATAGAATTGTTTCTGTGACACTCTTGCCAAAAACCATGTAATCTAGTTCCAATCATAAAGAAACCAAATAATCCATCTTAAGCACATTCTATGAGCTTTCTTCCTGAAAAGATTCAAGGTCATGAAGGTTAAGAAAAGACTAAGGAATATTTAAATCTGAAGGAATCTATAAAATACAACAATTAAGTTCATTTCATAGCACTGAATGAAATATTTTTTTTATAAAGGAAATATCAGGCTACTAGAAAAACATGAAAATAATTTGAGGATTAAGTGGTTGAAGGCATTATAATATGGTGTTTTAGTATTGATTAGAGAATTTTTTTTGCTTTTTTCTCTTTATACAAATTTGGAAAATAATAGTAAAGTTGCAAGTTCTAATATAAAGTACTTTTGTCCACTGAAGCATTTTAAAGTGAATTGCTAATATATGCCATCTTTCATGATATGTTTAGTATTTTCTACAAGTCAGAACATGGTAGATAACAATATAACCTTCATAATAAAACTGATATGATTAACAAGTATGCTGTTACTTGTTAATATTTAAAAATTTATAATGAATGAAGATTGTATTGCAGTTATCTAGCATGTTCTGACTTGTAGAAAGTACTAAAAATATCATGAATGATAGCATATGTTAGCAATTCAATTTAAAATGCTTCAGTGGACAAAAGTACTTTATATTAGAACCTGTAAATTTACTATTATTTTCCAAGATTGTATAAAAAAAGAGAAAAGGCAAAAAAGTAATAATAATAAAATACTGTTTCTTATTAGGAAAAATTCTTTAGTCAGTGCCTCAAATTAAAATTATAAAAATTTAAATATTGTATGTTTGATGGCAGTATAATTCTATTACATTTATACATTAGTGAATATAGTAACCAGCATACCAAAATAATGTTGCCTATTTCTCTAGACCCATATTCAGTGATACATTTTTTATAATACAAATAATCTATTATTAATGTGATATTTAGATCTACCAAATTACTGTTGACCATTTGGTTGTTAAATTGAGATTAAATGCTAGCATTTAGATAGTTTGAAAAAAACATTTCAATAAAAACTGGTTTGCACTTGCACTTCAAATTTTCTTACAGATGTAAATACTTTTCATATTTTGAAAATTTCATCATTTATATTAGGCACACATCTATTTCAATAAAGTTTTTACATCATACATTTCATAAACAATTTAAATATTATATCAACAGTCTGAAAAACACAATATTAGCTTTCATATATTTTTTTTCTTAAAATCTCTGTATATCCTTATGTTTCCAAAAGTAGATCTTGTCTTGGCTTATTAGTAATTCTTAAGGCAGAATCTCCCATGGTCAGGATTCAAATTCTTCAGCAAGTGAAAAGAAAAATAATTATATTTTTGTGTCAAAGATTTTATAAGTATGAATCAGCGAAGAAGTTGAGAACATTTCATTGAAAAATTGATATGTCCACAATGCAAAATTACTATGAAAAGCAATATACCCATATTTTCATACACAGTTATCATTATGACTGAGTATCAGAGCTTCGAGATTTCAACCCTTTATGCATAAATTTGACAACCATATGCTAGGGTATTCTGACAAGCACTGGGATAACAACATGGAGATGATAATGGACACCACTCAACAGTCATATACCATAGCTTGAAAAGTAGGCAGTTTGTACAGAGTCATCAGCATTATGACAGGGATAAAACAGGATACTACTGGAACACTTAAAGGGACTTGTGTCCCAAATTTGTGTTAGTGTTTGAGGTTCTTCAGTGGGAGTGATACATGAGTTAACACCTGAAGTAAAAGGAGAAATTGTGACAGAGAGGGAAGAGGTGCATGCTGACACCAAGATGAGAGAGAACACTTGTGGAATTACAGTGGTCCAGTGTCACTAAATCTAGAGCAAAGTGACAGTAAAGCAAGTGAGATGAGATAGGCTGAGTAACCTGACAAAAATCCAGTTGATTTGGATATTTTAATTTTTGGCTAAGAAATTTCATACTTTTCCTGAGGGCAAAATGTAAACTAATGACAGAGTCATGACAGGGTATTTTAAATGCATGACTGTTACTATGTCAGTCTGGGCTTTTGGCCATAAACCACAGAAAATGGGTGATGCCATTTTTTTCCCCACAGAATATCAGTGTATAGGCTGACAGCTTCATGGTGGGGCAAAAGTGAAAAAAAAGCAGTTTCAAACTTAAGGTCTTTGATTTGTTGATTTTCAGACTTGGGAAAAATATATAGCCCTTTAATTATAATTGATTTCTTCTCAGAAGTTATGACCAGCATTTTTTAAACATTTGGCTTGTTATAGATGTGCATTTGATGAAAAATGTATGAAAATACTTCAAACTCTTATATAAATATCACCATGTAAAGTGTTCTTTGTATAATAGCTGTTTTCTTACTAATTCCCCAAGCAGGGTCTAAAATATATTACTGAACATAGTAAGTATGTTGTAGTGATAACAATAAGATGATGTCCAATGCCTTTACACTTTTGATGTGAAAACAAATGATTTTGACTGACAGAATTCCCATTCCTGTCTTTCTCTTTTTCTGTTCTATTTTTTAAATTATTTTAAACAAAATTTTTACTGGTGCATTTAATTATTCATAATAGTGGAATTAATTATGAAATATTCACAGATGCACATAAAATAATTTGATCACTCTTCCTCTCTTGTATTTTTCTCCTCTCCTCTTCTCCCTTCACCTTTGAAGGTATTCTGCAGTGATTAAGGAGACATATCTTTGTATCTTGATAGAAGAGTGTTTTTTAAACTCTCTCATTAGGCTAGCATGATATGGCAAATTAATGTTCCACAAGGAAATGTGAACTATTAGATTAAGTTTTAAATAAACTAGCTTATGAATAAGTAAAAAAGAAACATCACTGTCCCCTAGAAATACTACAGAAAAAGAGTTGCCCACCCCCAAAAAAATCTCCCTTTGCATTGTGTCTATATTCACACACAATTTATCATTGTTTTGTAATTGGTAAATTATCTCATTTTTCTGGTAAGAACTAATAAGAACAACTTATATTTGCATATTGCATAACAACTAACTTTCATTCTCTTTTTGTACATGATCATCCAATTTCATGACTCTGAAGCTTCAAACCTGATTCTCTCATTTTTTTTCAGAAAGTTATTCATGTAAGCTAAGAAACTGAAAAAATATATATCAGCTATTAAGTTACATTGTAATTTATGTTTTAAAAATTATTTCTTTCTGTCACAACTATTTAACTTCAGTGTTGTTTTATAAAGCTTAGATTTGTTCTCCTGCGATTTTTTTTTAGGTCAAAATGCCAAATAAAAGAATCAGATTGAGGCCACATTTAACATAGGTATGGATTTACTGTGTGTTAAGAAGATCATCAAAACACCATGGAAGAATGGCATGATGGCACATGCCTGTAATTTCAGTGGCTTAAGAGGCTGAGATAGGAGGATCTCAAGTTCAAAGACAGCCTCAGCAATGGTGATGCTCTAAGCAACTCAGTGAGACACTGTCTCTAATAAAATACAAATAGGTCTGGGGATGTGGCTCAGTGGTCGAGTGCCCCTGGGTTCAATCCCTTGTACAAAAAAAAAAAAAAAAAAGGAAGCTCTAAGCCAAGGTGCAATGAAACGGATATTCTAACAACAATGACACACAATGAAAGCAAGATGCTATCTTTAATTTGTTCATTTTCAAGCAGATATTTTATTGTTGCAATATTATCCTGAATAAAAAAATTCTCAAATATTATAGAAATATATCTTCAAATGGGTTAAAAATAGTTGAATATTGTTTTTCTTGTCAGCTCTTAAAATATATAGCTCATCATTGTTGGAATAATATTTGACTCATTCAAATGAAGTCTTAGAATAAAGGAAATCTCCTGGTTGTACTGAAGGGCACCTGTTACACAATGTAACCCTAATCCTAACCCTAAAATGAATCCAACCCAACCCAGGGATTTGGGGACAGCACTCAGTGTGGAATAGTGGAGTGATTCTGATCAATTTTTTTCTGGATATGAACATACCACAGTGAATTTCACCTTCATGTGTATCCATAATGTATAATTAAAAAAAATTTTTTTAACAACTACAAATATGTATAAGATCAGTAGAGCAGAAGAAAGAGAACACAGGGATAAAGCAGGGGAGATAAAGTGGAAGTACTGGTCACTGAATTAGAGACATTATATTTCATGCTTATGTTAAAATTAACCTCAATTTTATTTATATCTAAAAGCACTTTTTAAATTTTCATCAAATGAAAGAATAATTTAAAAAGTTGCCATAAAAGTAAGTGGAGGGATTGTTGCTCAGTGGTAGAGTACTTTCCTACACATGTGAGGCACTGGGTTCAATCCTCAGCACCATATAAAATAAATAAACAAAAGTATTGTGTCCATCTACAATTAAATAAAATATTTAAAAAAAAGAGTACGTGGAAATCCTCAGTAAGTGGGCACAACACTTAAAAGAATCAAAACAGAGTTACTACAGGCAACTATGGGTTCGTAATTTTTCTAAAGCAGTATACATATTTTTAGGGGGCTTTAAACTTGCAATTAAAGCAATGTAGGTGGAAGAGAGACAGAAATCAGAGATGTATGACTTGGCAGGTCATACAATGCTGCCTTCTTTAAAGACTCTCCTTGGAAGATTCTTGAGGAAGCCTTTAGAAATATTGGTATTTTAAAGATAAATATAGCAGATGATGTATACATTAGTTTAGTTGACTACTAAAGCCATTTTATTATGTTGGTTTCCTTAAATATATGCAACTAGAAATTTTTACTAAGGCTAGAAAGATTTATATTTAGTGAACCAGTTCAAGGACTTAAAGAATATTCCTTGAAGATTTTTTCAAGCATTTACTATCATATATGCATATTCTACTTATTACCTAGGTAAATTAAGCATTTGGCACTGAGACAATTCAGAGCAACAACCACTGGTGCAGAACAAGATAGCTGAGTTGGTGATCAAGATAGATTAAAGCTGCTGCCAAGAAAGTTGGCTCATGAATTTTTTACCAGGGCTTCAAGAGACTCCTGTCCATTTATTCTGTTATTTACCGGCCCCAAAACTGACCATGAGAGTATTTTTAACCACTTTGCAAGTTATACTTCCCTTCATCCCTGTGAATATGTTTCCCTTCATCACAAGTATTACAATGTAGAGAGGAAAAACTATATAGAACATTTTGTCTCTAGGTACATGTAAGGATAATATCAAAGATTAAAATAAAAAGCAGTTAATCTTTCAGGAATCAGAATGTGCTCAGATTGTAGTTATAGCAACCCTGGACACTTAAGGTTTAAGTTATAATCTTTCAAAAATTGTGAAACTTGTTCATGTTTCCATGTAGAAGCAGTTTTGTCACAATATAACTATCTGAATTACAAAACTTCAAAAATACATAACTAAAAGTTTAATAGACCAGATTACATATAGGATAACACTAGGGGAAGAACGCTTCGTAGTTTGCTTCCAGATGTAAAATGCAAAGGTGGGTGAAAAATAAACTTCCTAGACTAATATTTCAAAAGTACATTCATTTCCTAACATTACTTCCACAAATTAGATGGTCTAGTTAGCTTTTGCATGCTACTGATCTCATGAACCTGCCTCAAAGTTATGCAGTAGAGACAAATTAAGGAGACTAAGTTGCTCTCTTTGAGAATAGGTTTTGACATACTTTTGGAATTTAGATTCTTCTATAGAGAAGTGCCTATACTCTTTCAGTTGCATTTCTTAGAATTTTCAGTTTGGGTTCCAGATTGCTAATTCTGAGTTTCATCTGACTTCTTATTGAAGCAAAATTAGTCTTTCTTAACTGCTCTGAAATTTCCACAGGTACTGCTTGTGCCTAAAGAAAATAAAAAGAATATATTTTAGAAAGAATTAGAATCCAAATAATTATTATGTATTTATTTCATTTAGTTCTGAGTCAAAATTCAGACAGCAATTTTAAATGTGAAAAAAAAGATGACAGACTTTAACCTTCTGTCATCAGTATTAATTACATTAAATCTGAACTAATAATAATTGAGTTCTTCCTCTCCTCCTTTCCCTCCTCATTTCCTGCCCTACTCCTCTTCCTCTCTATCCCCCGCCCCTCTTCTGTCTCCTCCTACTCCTTTCTATTGTGAATGGAACCCAGGCTCTTGCACATGATGGGCTACCAATGAACCATTGAACAGTGCTCTCAGTCATGAATCATTCTCATGTTAGTACTCAGATCATCTGACAATTTAAAGAATAATAGCATCAATTCAAAATATAAAAGCTGAAAATTTTACCCTAATAATTCAAAAGTATGTTATATTTCTGCATCACATTTTTTCTTTTCTCCTCATAGTCTTATTTATGCCCACTATTATCAAATATCCAACACTTATCTGATAAAAATCATTACTCAAATCAAATTAGCTATAAGAATGATGTAAACTGAGGTATTTTAAGGGGGTATCAAATGTTTTCTTCCTCTTAGAAATCTACACAATAACTTTACTCAAGAGATACAGAATACAATATAATGTACATGTCCAAAATACAATTTACATTCTCTTGAGCACTGAGTGTCCTTTTGCTTTTCACATAGCATGGAGTTGGGATAATATTGTGGTGAGTCAGGGTAGGATATTTGAGTGAGTTAGATGTTAATGATATTTTAAACCACAGAAATAAAATAAAATTTATCTATCAACCTTTCTTTTTATTTTGTTAGGAAATACACATGGAAACTAAATTTGGACATATGAATAAAAATATAAAAGTGGGAATGGCATCCTATATTAAAGGAGGCATTTATTAGGTTTTCAGTAAATTTCCCATAAATCAACAATTTATTGTAAATAGTTCAAAAGAACTATCTATAGGTCCATGGTAACTTTAAAAGATACTGCATTTTAAGTAAAAAAGAAATATTGAGAAACTGTCACAGATTGAGGAGGCTAAAAAGACAATTAGTAAGCTGCAATATAGTATTTTATATCAGATTTTGAACTAGAAAAAGGAAAAAAAAGATATTATGAAAAAACTGGTGAATTTCTAGTAAAGCCTATATTTTGTTAATAATATTGTACCAGTGCTATTTCTTAGTTTTGGTAGACTCCATTGGTAAGATGGCTACATGAGCAGAAATCAGGTGAAATCATGTGGATTCCTGACTTCTCAAATGTGAAGACCCAGCAGTCTTATTAAAATTCAGACTCTGTTTTAGCAAGTCCTTGGTACAGTTTAAGTTTCTGCATTTCTTCTTAGTTTAGATTTTAAGAATTTAATGCATAATATTTGTATATTTTTATTAGGTGCTATATGATATTTTGATTTATGAATGCATTGGGAAATGATCAAATCAAGGTAATTGGCATACCTATCACACTAACGTTTATCATTTTTTTATGTTTAGTATATTCAAAATCCTTCCTCCTAATTATCATCATTATTATTCTTTTGTTGTACTGGGGATTTAACCCAGAGTGTTCTACCAATAAGTTACACCCCTAACCCATTTTGATTTTTATTTTGAGACAAGTTCTCACTAAATTGCAGAGGCTGGCCTTGAACGTTTGATTCTCTTGGCTCAGCCTACCAAGTTGCATGGATTAAAGGCCTGAGCCATTACACTGCCTACTCTAATTATTTTGAGATACATAATACATTATTGTCAACTATATTCACCCTACTGTGCCATAGAACACAAGAAGTTGTTCCTACTAACTGTAACATTGTACTTATTGGCTAACCTCTCTTTCCTCATTGCACTTCTACCTACTATTCCCAGTCTGATTATTCTTATTTCCAAATTCTGAGATGAAGTGTTTTTATATTTTACATTCAAGAGTAGTCAGGTTGTACTTGTTTTTGTGTGCATGAATTATTTCACTTAACATGATGTCTCCCGGGTCCATTTGTGTCCTCACAGATGGCAGGATTTCATGCTTTATTATGGTTGAAAGGTAATCCACCATGTATATCCATCATATTTTATTCATCCATTTTTTTGCTGATAGACATTTAGGTTGACTCCATAACTTGGCTATTGTGACTAGTGCTGTCTTAAACATGGGAGTGCTGGTTTCTTTTTGGTATGCTGATTTAATTTCCTTATAGTATTTATCCAGTAGTAAGCTTGCTGGATTATTATTATTCAGTAGTTCTGTTTTTAAGAACGATGTGTGAGTTCCCATTTTTCCATACCCTTTCCAGCGCTTGTTTGTTTTTGTCTTTTTGATTCTAGGCATTCTAACTTGGATAATGTGGTATCTCATTTTGGTTCTGATTTACATTTCTCTGATAAGTAGTGATGTTGAACATCTATTCATGTCTCTTTACCATTTGTCTTCTTTGGAAAAATATCTATTTTGGTTTTTTAGCACATTTTTAAAATTTGGATTTGTTTTAAAAGTAGAGAAGTAATTGAAGATGACAAATTTACTTTTTGCTTTGCAAATATGAGTGTATTTGAATAATAAATTACAGCGTATTCTCTTTGCTCTTGTTTACATGGTTTATTACAGGCTTGTCATATTTAAAATCCAGCTAATAATAAAGTTATCTTAATGAATTATAGTAAAATATCTATGAAGCTATGGTCGATTTTAACATCTTTTCCATAATGAAATTAATAAATTAATACCTTATTCTAGGAGAAAAATCTGTGTGACTACAATCTCAAAGCTGAGATCTATTTTGTCTATCTTCGTTAATCCAATTCATCTCAGAAAATTTTCTATTATGGACTAATTTCCCATTGTGGACTAATATTTATAACTATAAGAGGAACTTTATATGTTAATTTCATCTAAAAGAATGCATAGAGTAAACTCACTCTGCATCTATGACTACCCTTTTGCCTAAAACAACATCTGAGGCATTTCTTATATGGTTGTGTTTATTACATCTATTGGCTATTTTACTACAATATTTATTCTGTCATTATTTTGTTTTTCTTTGGTATCTTGAATTTTACTGAGGGACAACCTCATAAGATTTTCATTTCAGGGCCCACTGTAATTAGCACTCTGAAATGGAATTTTAAGAGAGCCAAGAATAAAGGGACATTGTACACTGTGTCATATAAGCTCATAAACATCAAGGAAACAGCAGAAACTGAGAACATAATACTTGGCATATCAAGGAAGAGAAATGAGAAGAAGAGAGTATTGCATTATTTCCCTGGCAATAAAAAAGTGCAAACGGGTGAAAAAGAATATGCTGTTCTCTTGCCATTTTAGATAAATTTTGTCTTGGGTAGATGATCTAATAAAATATATTTTTTAGATTATTTCTAAAACATAGTTCTAAGAAGCCAAGAAATATAGCAATAAGCTCATTTTTAACCATTATGACATTATTTTTCTAGAGGTTCTTTCACTCAGTCACTACCAGGTATCTTTTCTAATCTCTATGAACTTCTAATCTCTCACCTGTTAACTCTTCCTGCCTGGCTTTCATTTTTCCTTCTCATGCTGTCACATCATATTTCTAGAACTGAAATCCAACCATGCTGCTCTACACCAGCAAACCTCTAGTGTCTTCTCTGCTTCATGTAGGATAGTGTCCAAACTCCTTGATCTAGTATTTCATATTTCACCTTACCTGCCCTTCCACCTTTATTTCTTGCCACTTCTCTCTTCTACTCTCAGATCATGTCAGGTGAGTTCATGGCTCTGTTTAGCAATCTTATTTTCTCTGTTTAATCTATGTTTTTCATTTTCCTTCATCATTCAAAATCCAATTCAAATGTCATTTCCTCACCAGACATGGGGTCACATGCCTGTAATCCCCATGACTCTGGAAGCTGAGGTAGGAGGATCACAAATTTCAGGATAGCTAGAGCAATTTAAAGATCCACAGCAACTTTGCAAGACCCTGTCTGAAAATTTTTTTAAAAAGTAAAAAAGATTGGGGATATAGCTCACTGGTAAAGCGTGCCATTTTGAAAAAAATCAAAAAGTAATTTCTTCTCCCTTGTATTCTATCACTACTCAAAACAGAGGAAAATAAGCACTTGCCTTCTATATTTCCAAATATTTCTAGCTCTATATCCACCTCCCTCTTTTTCATAGTTTTACAGGTTGAGCTGAAAATAATATAGATTACAAAGCTACATGAAAAGTTATTAAATTGTTTTAAATGAAACTTTTATATTTTGTGAGAGGTAATCTTTAAATTACTTAATTCTTACAGAGAAAATGAAGAAAAGTGTGTCATTCTCTTCAGTTTTAAACAATTGTAAATAGATTAAAATTAATCCTGTTGCATCACATGATTTGTATAATTCACCTTGTTTCTTTGAGACTTCAATTATACAGCATCACAGAGTATTTGTGGGATTTGGAAAATTAATAACAACTTATTTATTTTCTGACATGTAGTTTAGGAAATCCTCAATTTTCACTTATTACATATGAATTTATTGAGATCATTTCTTGCTAATCATACCTACATCTCTACGTTAAAGTATAGTAACTATTAAAGTACTTGGAATACAGGAGGAAGTCAATAATTATGCAATGAATTTAGTGGAATCAATCTTCCCATGCAAATGCTAATTTTCAGACTTATGTAAATACTCTGATTTCACGCTCAAAGTTGAAATTCAAAAGAAAATTAGATTCATTTGCCAGAAAGAACATGTTTTCTGAAAACATTAAAGAAATCATCTATTTTTTTAAAGCAGGGATAATTTTGACATCTTAGAATTTTCTTCTATATTACATATTAATATTTTATGCCATCCTTGTATCAAAGTAGTGTGAATTTATAATAAAAACCATTTGGTCTTTCTTTCACTCTTCTAAATTTTCTGTAATAAGTAAGTGTTATATTGATATTTTTGTACTTCAGTGTTGTCCTTTTTTGATGACAAATGGGAAATAAATCTTGGTGGTTTCAGGGACTATCTCATGGAAGTCTCTGTGCTTTTTATTCAGTTTGAATTCTCACAATAACTTTAAAACTTGATGATTATAATTCTTAGTACATAAATAAGCAAATTGAGACAGGAAAAAGATAAATTTTGAGTTAACAATCCTTTCCCCTCCTATCCCCCGTTTCCTCTCCCCATCTCTCCTGTCTCCTGTCCTTATGATCATTCAGGTCATTAAGAACTTCTAAAACTTATGTAGAAATTCATTCAATATTCATAAATTTGCACTTTTATGAGTTTGGTGAAATGCACCTTTTTTCTTTTCTTTACTCTGGAAAAACCTTTATATCTTTCATTATTTATCTCAAATCTTATTTCTTTATGAAGCTTTCTTTCACTTAATATAGCAAAGTAATTTATTCTACCCTTCTTCCCACACACAAAAATTTAGACTCTTATTTATAGTGAAGACTTCACATTTTAAAATATAATGTTATGTTTGCAATTTCTCTTCTTCTCTAGAAGATAAGTGCTTTGAGGATAATGACTTTATTTGGTGACATTCCATTTGAATGTGCTCTGAAATCACTTAGGAGTTAAAAAGATACTTGCTTCCTCCCCTCAGTCATCACCATCTACTCTACAAAGGTCACATTGTATAGGACTGCTTGAACAGGGTGTAGGTCTTGCTGCTTAGCAAGTTAAAGGTGCCCTCATTGGCTCAAATACCAGTTCTGGTCCTGTCTTCTGTGGTCATTCACCTATGTGTTCAGGATACTTCATAAAGGGTTTGTCTTTGTTTGGATTCTACACATTTCCAAAAGTTGACTTTAAGTAACAAACATTCATTTCTCACATAACTGGAGGCGAGGAAGTCCAAGATCAAGGTGCCAACTTACTGTTGCCTGATAGCAGCATTCTTCCAGGTTTTCAGAAAGCTGTCCGAAATTGCTTAGGATACAGTAAGAAAACAGAGGAAGAGGCCAGAAAGAAGGAGCAATCTTTGGTTTCTCTTCTTATAAGGGCTATAATGTCTTTTGTGAGAATTCATAAGGGCTCCACCTAATCTTGCAAAGGACCACCTATTAAAACTTTCACATTGGGGATCAGGGTTTCAATGTATGAATTTTGAAGGAACACTAACATTCAGTTCATACATGTGTTTTGCACATAAGACACCCCAGAAGACACACCAGGCAGATGGCTGACCTATTTTGTTTTCTCAATACATTGCTATTTGCTCATTATTTGAACTTTTCTTCTGTTCTTTAAAATGTCTGTCATAACTTTCTTATAAAATACTTTAGGTGGATTCTGACTTATCTTGCCTGGTGAACAAAATCATATTTGATATTAAATTTATTATTTTCAACCTCATCTAAAGGTAAACATAAGTGATTGTGTGCTTCATTTTTCAGCAGGTTTTCTGGCCTTATTTTCAGTTCATCCTAGAAGTCTCTTTAAGCCTTAAGGGTTCAAGGGCTCAAGTGCTGACTTTACCTAATCTTTGAAACTTGTTTACCGCTGTTGATAATGGTATTGGGATTTATATGTTTTTTTGGACAGTGCATGGGATTCACAAATCACCTTTAGGTTCCTTCAGTAATAGGCAAATCTTTATTGCATTTTCTCTCTTGACATCAACAATTGGCTGGTGCCAACATCCTCTTGCCTTCTTTTAAACTAAATTCTGCATTCTGTGCTGCCACGTGGAACAACTTAAGCAAAAAGGAGAGGTTGTGTGAGATGCTGTTTGGGACTGCCATTGATGAAAAAGTTGAAGGGTGGTTTGAATGTGGATGAAACAAATTATTTGCTTTGGTAAGGTTCCCCACTAAGTAAATACAGAACAACTTAAAAACATAAAGAAAAATCAATGACTTAATTTTTGATACATATTTGTACATATTTATGTGGTGAAATATGATGTTTTGATTTAAGTAATATTGGGTCATTATCAAAACAGGGTAATTAGAATGTTTATCATCTTAAACTTCTATCATTTCTTTATGGTGATACATTCAAAATCCAGTATTTGTTTAGTTTTGTTGTTGTTTTTGCAGTACCCAGGGGCACTGTTCCACTCAGTTTCATACTTAGTCCTTTTATTTTATTTTATTTATTTTGAGACAGTAAATTGTTGAGGCTGGTTTCAAACTTGTGATCCCCCTACCTCAGCCTCCTTAGTCGCTGGTATTACAGGTGTGCACCACTGTACCTGGCATCTCTTCTATGTTGATATATAAGTTATTTTAAGGTATATTAATTCTTCTCCACCTTAGAACACCAGAATTTGTTCCTTCTAATTATAACATTGTGTCTTTTAACCAGCCTGTCCCCATTCCCTTGCCCCTATCCTCCCCAGTCTCTGTTAGTTGCTATTCCCAATTTTTATTAGCTCAGTTCAGATCATGAGTAATGGTTAGCCACTACACCTGGCATAAGAAAATAAACAAACTTTTAGGTTTCGTAGTCTCAGATTAGTCTCATTGTTTTCCCTCTCTCTACTTCCCGGGAATCAACAAATTCTGAAATTAATTTAAAATGCCCAACTTATTTATAACTTACTCTCAATGAGAACATTGTATTCAAATTTCCACCAACACTTATGAACAGTTCTGCTCTTTGCTTTGCCAGTGGACTCTCTGATCCTTCACCGTGCACTTTCTAAGTTCTCCTTTCTCTCTTCTGAATCCAAATAGTATTGGATTGTAGCTAGGTTGTGACAGGAGCATGACCATGATGCATATTTCTGATCATATTTCATAATAGTTCAAAGGTATTACCAACATTATCTCTGAAAAAAAGAAAATTAAATTGTGATAACCTTGATCATGAATTTGTTACTCAAAAATATCTGGTTTCTGTATTCAAACATAACATCCAGCATAGATGCCTTTATATCTGCATGTGGCTTGCTTCCATTTGAAAAGATGGACAGCAGTTGAAAAACAAAATTCTGCATTTATTAACCAGGCAGAAAAATTTTGTTTCAGAGGCTTGTTTTGTTGCTGTTTTTATTAAGACAATTGTTTTGTTCAGAGACAGTTGAAATTGTATCAGATCTTTTCCATAGTGACATAATTTATTTTAGCAGCAGGACTGATGATATTCTTTTAGTTATATAAAAAATTGCTTCATGCAGTGTGCTTTTGGAGACAGAATCATTTCTGGATGTTAATTCCTGCCATCTTGTTAACATTAATTTATCTCCTAGCCTTTCATGTACTTTGACTTCTTTATCTCCATTTGAAATTTCTGTCATACTTTAACATTAAGTACTCTCACCTTTTCCACATTTCTGAGTTAATAAATGCAAAGTCTCTCTCTTTTGTTCTCCACATTACCTGTTTTTTTCCACTATATATTTTTTTTGTTAGTTGCTACTTACTTCTTTTTATTTTTCTATTTTTTTATTTCCCATATCATAAAATAATTTGATTTTCCTCCAGCTTTATTGAGATATAATTGTTATACAAAAAGCTGCACATAACTAATGTATACAGTTTGGTAAGTTTTGCATATGTATATCACCACAACAAAAATAAAAAGCATATCCATCACCTCCAACAGTTTCCCTGTGTCTTCCTACCTTTTTTTTATGGTGAGACCACTTAACATGACATCTACCCTCTTAAAAACCTTTTTGGTGCATATACCTTTTTCTTAGCTATAGTCACTGTCTTACAGAATGTCTCTGGAACTTACTCATCTTGTTTGCACCTCTATGCCCCTTGAGCAACAAATTCCCTATTTGTCTCCTTCCATTCCCTGGTAACCTCCCTTCTATTTTCTGCTTCTATATATTTGACTATTTTAGATATTTCATAGAAGAGGAATCATATGATATAAAGTAATTTGCTAAAGTCATTTATTTTTCCACTAAATGAAGTATATTTTACATTTAGTGTAACTTCGATATTAAGCATTATATAAATTAGAATTTAAATATTAATTAGTTTTGCTGGGAATATATATTCTTTTACTTTAATTTGTGGAAGCTGTCAGAATTAACAAGTCATTTAACATTAAACTTCTTCTATCCACCTTGATTATTCAGGAAGAAATTTAGCTTTTAATAAGTCTCAAATAATCTTTCATAATAAATTTTGTACCTTTAAGGTTTTCTTGCTGCTCTAATAATTTTTTGATTAAAGTTCCAACATACAACATAAAAAATTATCTGTGGATTTGAATATATATATGTGTTTCAAATATATAGAGAAAAATGTGTTTTACAAGTGTTTAAATAATGAATTTCTGGGTCAGTGAACTAAACACATATAAAAAGTGTTTATTAGCGATATAAAATACTTCATGTTCAGATTCCTTCTTAATACAAAAAGTATGATGTTGGAAAAGTTAAATTAACATTCTGGAATATAAATATTCTTAAATATTAAGTACGAGTACCTAAGTTTGCACTGGATGGAGATGTTTGATTGTAGACAGATGGCTTAATGTCTCCCTGTTTCATTTATCATATGGGAAAAAATAGTGCATATGACATAAGATTGTTATGAATATTGAGTGAAATAATACATATGCAATGCCTGGTATGTACTCTTTAAAAATAGCTATTATTATAGCTAATTATTAACTATAATATAGCTATTATAACAAGATATTTAAAATCTATAAAATAAACACATTTTTGGCAATTTTTAAGCATATAAAAAGAAACATTAAATTTAAGAGCTAGTCTCAGTCTTACAAAACTTGACATAGAAAGCATGATATCTTTATTTCAAAGTAACATGGAAGATTCAGATATTTTTACTTTAATTAAAAAAAATTAACTGAGATTATGGGGTACTAAGCAGTGTTTGAACACATGTATACATTATGTAATTTTCAAATCAGGACAAACAAATTAATCTCCTGAAACATCTGTCATTATGATAAAACATTCAAATTCCTTTCTTCTACTTTTAAAAGACATACATTGTGCTTTTTTAAAATCTATATTTACTCTATTGTGAAATACAATGAGAGCATGTGGCTCCTATCTAACTGTAACTTTGCTCCCAATAATCAATTGTAGCCCATCCTTCCTTCCCTAATACTCTCCCCAGCCTTTTGTAACCACCATTGTATCCATGTCTTACATATATGAGATCAACTATTTTAGCCTCCACATATTAGGCAGATCATGTGTTACTAGTCTTTTCTGGCCTAACTGGAGAAAGGCTAGTCCAGTTCCATCATATTGTGCCACTTCTAGTTTCATCCATATTATGGCAAATGACAGAAGTTCATCGCCTCCTTATAGATGAATAGTATTTCTTTGTGTATAAGAGCTGTACTTTCTTCATCTATTCATCAATTATTGGACACAGGCTGTTTCACTTCTTGGCTATTGTTGAATAGTGCTACAAAAAACATGGGAGTGAAGATGTCTTTTTGAAGGACTGATTTCATTTTCTTTGAATATATAATCAGTGTGTAGGTTGTTGGATCATATGGTTGTTCTAATTTTCACTTTTTAAGGAAATATGGTATTGTTTCCCACCATGGCTGCTCAAATTTACATTTCCAAGAGTGTGTAAGGGTTCCATTTTTTTCCATATTCTTGCTGATATTTTGTTATCTTCTCTCTTTTTGATAGAAGTTGGTCTAATTACAGTGAGACTACATCTATTGTGGGTTTTATTTTTAGTTCCCTGATGATTACTGAAGTATTTTTTCTTATAAATGTTGGCCATTTGTATATATTCCTTTGATAAGTCTCTATTTAGATTAATAGACCATTTTTATTGGGGTCATTCGATTTTTTTGCTGTTGAGTTGTTTGAATTTCTTACATATTCTGGTTAATAACCTCTTGGCAGATACATAGTTTGGAAATATTTTCTCCTATTCCGTAAGTTGTCTCTTTACTCTGTTTATTATTTCCTCTGCTGTGCAGAAGATATTTAGTTTGCTACAATCCCAATTGTGTACTTTAGCTTTGGTTTCCTGAGCTTTTGGAGTCTTATCCAAAAGCTTCTTCCCAACTCCAATGGTCTGAAGTATTTCCTCTGTGTTTTCTTCTGGTAGATTCATAGTCTCAGGTTTTACATTTAGGTCTTTAACACACATTAAGGTTTTTTTTTTAACTGGTAAGGGAAACAGGTAGAGTTTCTTTTTTTCTACATGTGGATATACAGTTTTCCCAGAAACATCTTTTGAAAAGACTGTTCTATCTTTTATGCACGTTCTTAGCACCTTTATCAAGGAGCAGTTGTCTATAGAGGCATGTACCATTGATCTTCCTGTTTTTACTCCAAGACCATGATCTTTCAGCTACTATATGTTTGTGGTGTATTTTGAAGTCAGGTACTATAATGTCTGTGACATTGCTCTTTCAGTTATTTTCAAATCTGCTTTAGACCAAAGAAATCTGTCCCAGGTTCCTTAAAAGACAATAATAATTACTTATACACTATTACTTTTATGAGTCTAATTTTGTTTGAGAAATGTACTCTGTAGTTAGAAACTAAAACTGGAAAGTATACCATGTATGTTTCAATACATCCTAAAGCATTAAAAGACAATACATCCACAAACATTAGTAAAATGGTAATCATGAAAACAGTATCACTCAACCATCATGTGGCTAAAGCCTTCTTGAGCCAGTTTAATGCCCTGTATAAGTTGCACAGACTTAGCTGTTCTTTCCTTTCTTAACAGTACATTCCTGGAGTTAATTCTTTACTCTTTTTAGAGCTGGTAACATCAATTACATATCTTGATATTCTTTTATTTATTCAACATATTTCAGTGCATATTTATATGCAACTCATGTTCTAGGATCTCTGATTCAATACTAAGCCACAGTCCAAGACATTATGAATGTAGGATTTAGTGGTTTCTCCTCTCTAGGTACATATTTCTCACTAGATTGAAATATGCCTTTAGAGAGAAACTCAGCCCTCAGTGGGCTCTCAATAATGTGTGTTCTATTAAGCACTTGGAAGTCCAAAGCTATGATCTTAACTTCTGACAAAAAGATGGCAAATTTAATTGTTGAGCACACCATTCAGGCCCTATCATCAACGGTTACTCTGTATAAGTCTATACTAGCAATATTACTTATTTATTAATACTAATAAAGTTACACAAACTGATGAGGATTGAATAAGAAAGCTTCTACATTGAGTGGAATCACCATTTGACCCAGCTATCCCTCTCCTCAGTCTATATGCAAAGGACTTAAAAACCCAGCACTATTTTGTATTTTATTTAGAGACAGGGTCTTTCTGAGTTGCTTAGCACCTCCCCATTGTTGAGGCTGGCTTGGAACTCTCAATCCTCTGGCCTCAGCCTCCAGAACCTCAGGGATTACAGGCATTTGCCAGGTCTCCTGGCTCTACTTTGATTCTTATAGCCATTTTTAAAATTTTTTTACTTTAGATCATAAGCACATTTAGGTAAAATGGGAACATTTGTTCTGATTCTTAAAAGTATGTCCCTTAATATAACTATAATGCTTGACTTAGATTCTTATAAAAGAATGTATATCAAGATAAATTATCTTTTATTCTTCTTATATACTATAAATTTACTTATAAATACTAAATAGTAAATATTTTTCTGAATCAGTAGAGTAATGATGTTTCTTGAATTTAGTTGGTTAATACATTTACATATTTATTAAAGGAAATAAATTAACTTATTAGAGTTTTGAAATATCTGACACTATATTATTTTTAAAAAGACACTTCAGGGCTGGGTTGTGGCTCATCCTAGCACTGGCGGGATCCCGGTTCTATCCTTAGCACCACATAAAAATAAAGGCATTGTGTTGTGTCCATCTACACCTAAAATAAATATTTAAAAAAGACACTTAAAAGGCATATATAGGTTAAAATGAATGGCATTAGGAATATGGGAAGAAAGTTTGAATATAAAGAAAGGATAAATGGTTGTATCATTAGACAAAATAGCATTCAAGGAAAATATATGATGAGTTACATATAATTCATTTAGAGAAATGGTTAAATAAAAATACTTCTCTATTACAGGCATCCCTTTATGGTAAATTACATTACTGTTTAATATATTCATTCTCTCATAATATGAGATCATATAGCTCTTCCTCATGTAAGATTATACAGCTCTTCTAGACTGGCTACTTGCTTTGTTTAAAGGACTAGAAACAGAAGTATCTTTTTGTTTCCTGTCATAAGCTGTAAGAGCTATCTTGTGATTCTGACATCTCTTGTACATTTTTCCACAAGATTAGAAATGTTGTACATTTAGGCTCCTCATTCAATTTGTATCTCAAGGTGAAGACAGTGTGGAACAGAGCTGCAGATGGTATGCGAACATGACCTCTCATGTTCTTTTTTTTTTATTTTTTTTTAATTTTTTATTGTTGGCTGTTCAAAACATTACATAGTTCTTGATATATCATATTTCACAATTTGATTCAAGTGGGTTATGAGCTCCCATTTTTACCCCATATACAGATTGCAGAATCACATCAGTTACACATCTATTGATTTACATATTGCCATACTAGTGTCTGTTGTATTCTGCTGCCTTTCCTATCCTCTACTATCCCCCCTCCCCTCCCCTCCCCTCCCCTCCCCTCCCCTCTTCTCTCTCTGCCCCCTCTACTGACATTCGTTTGTCCCCCTTATATTATTTTTCCCCTTCCCCTCACTTCCTCTTGTATGTACTTTTGTATAACTCTGAGGGTCTCCTTCCATTTCCATGCATTTTCCCTTCTCTCTCACTTTCCCTCCCACCTCTCATCCCTGTTTAATGTTAATCTTCTTCTCATGCTCTTTGACCCTACTCTGTTCTTAGTTACTCTCCTTATATCAAAGAAGACATTTGGCATTTGTTTTTTAGGGATTGGCTAGCTTCACTTAGCATAATCTGCTCTAATGCCATCCATTTCCCTGTAAATTCTATGATTTTGTCATTTTTTAATGCAGAGTAATACTCCATTGTGTATAAATGCCACATTTTTTTTTATCCATTCATCCATTGAAGGGCATCTAGGTTGGTTCCACAGTCTAGCTATTGTGAATTGTGCTGCTATGAACATCGATGTAGCAGTGTCCCTGTAGCATGCTCTTTTTAGGTCTTTAGGGAATAGACCGAGAAGGGGAATAGCTGGGTCAAATGGTGGCTCCATTCCCAGCTTTCCAAGAAATCTCCATACTGCTTTCCAAATTGGTTGCACCAATTTTCAGTCCCACCAGCAATGTACAAGTGTACCCTTTTCCCCACATCCTCGCCAGCACTTGTTGTTGTTTGACTTCATAATGGCTGCCAATCTAACTGGAGTGAGATGGTATCTTAGGGTGGTTTTGATTTGCATTTCTCTGACTGCTAGAGATGGTGAGCATCTTTTCATGTACTTGTTGATTGATTGTATGTCCTCCTCTGAGAAGTGTCTGTTCAGGTCCTTGGCCCATTTGTTGATTGGGTTGTTTGTTCTCTTATTGTCTAATTTTTTGAGTTCTTTGTATACTCTGGATATTAGGGCTCTATCTGAAGTGTGAGGAGTAAAGATTTGTTCCCAGGATGTAGGCTCTCTATTTACCTCTCTTATTGTATCTTTTGCTGAGAAAAAACTTTTTAGTTTGAGTAAGTCCCATTTGTTGATTCTAGTTATTAACTTTTGTGCTATGGGTGTCCTATTGAGGAATTTGGAGCCCGACCCCACAGTATGCAGATCGTAGCCAACTTTTTCTTCTATCAGATGGCGTGTCTCTGATTTGATATCAAGCTCCTTGATCCATTTTGAATTCACTTTTGTGCATGGCGAGAGAAAGGGATTCAGTTTCATTTTGTTGCATATGGATTTCCAGTTTTCCCAGCACCATTTGTTGAAGATGCTATCCTTCCTACATTGCATGCTTTTAGCCCCTTTATCAAATATAAATAAGGTAGTTGTAGTTTTGTGGATTGGTTTCTGTGTCCTCTATTCTGTACCATTGGTCCACCCGCCTGTTTTGGTACCAGTACCATGCTGTTTTTGTTACTATTGCTCTGTAGTATAGTTTGAAGTCTGGTATCGCTATACCGCCTGATTCACACTTCCTGCTTAGCATTGTTTTTGCTATTCTGGGTCTTTTATTTTTCCATATGAATTTCATGATTGCTTTCTCTATTTCTACAAGAAATGCCGTTGGGATTTTGATTGGCACTGCATTAAACCTATAGAGAACTTTTGGTAATATCACCATTTTGATGATGTTAGTTCTGCCTATCCATGAACAGGGTATATTTGTCCATCTTCTAAGATCTTCTTCTATTTCTCTCTTTAGGGTTCTGTAGTTTTCATTGTATAAGTCTTTCACCCCTTTTGTTAGGTTGATTCCCAAGTATTTTATTTTTTTTGAAGATATTGTGAATGGAGTGGTTGTCCTCATTTCCATTTCAGAGGATTTGTCGCTGATATACAGGAATGCCTTTGATTTATGCGTGTTGATTTTATATCCTGCCACTTTGCTGAATTCATTTATTAGCTCTAATAGTTTCTTTGTAGACCCTTTTGGGTCTTCTAGGTATAGAATCATGTCATCTGCAAATAGTGATAATTTAAGTTCTTCTTTTCCTATTTTGATGCCTTTAATTTCTTTTGTCTGTCTAATTGCTCTGGCCAGTGTTTCGAGAACTATGTTGAACAGAAGTGGTGAGAGAGGGCATCCCTGTCTTGTTCCAGATTTTAGAGGGAATGCCTTTAATTTTTCTCCATTCAGAATGATGCTAGCCTGAGGCTTAGCATAGATTGCTTTTACAATATTGAGGTATGTTCCTGTTATCCCTAGTTTTTCTAGAGTTTTGAACATAAAGGGATGCTGTACTTTGTCAAATGCTTTTTCCGCATCTATCGAGATGATCATATGGTTCTTATTTTTAAGTCTATTGATGTGGTGAATAACATTTATTGATTTCCGTATATTGAACCAGCCTTGCATCCCAGGGATGAATCCTACTTGATCATGGTGCACAATTTTTTTGATAAGTTTTTGTATCCGAGTGGCCAGAATTTTATTGAGGATTTTTGCATCTAGGTTCATTAGAGATATTGGTCTGTAGTTTTCTTTCTTTGAAGTGTCTTTGTCTGGTTTAGGTATCAGGGTGATGTTGGCCTCGAAGAATGAATTTGGAAGTTCTCCCTCTTTTTCTATTTCCCGAAGTAGCTTGAAAAGTATTGGTATTAGTTCCTCTTTAAAGGTTTTGTAAAACTCTGCTGTATACCCATCCGGTCCTGGGCTTTTCTTAGTTGGTAGTCTTTTGATGGTTTCTTCTATTTCCTCAATTGATATTGGTCGTTTAGGTTGTCTATATCCTCCTGACTCAATCTGGGCAGATCATATGACTTAAGAAATTTATCGATGCCTTCACTATCTTCTAATTTATTGGAGTATAAGGATTCAAAATAATTTCTGATTATCTTCTGTATTTCTGAAGTGTCTGTTGTGATATTGCCTCTTTCATCCCATATGCTAGTAATTTGAGTTCTCTCTCTTCTTCTCTTCACTAGCATGGCTAAGGGTCTGTTGATTTTGTTTATTTTTTCAAAGAACCAACTTTTAGTTTTGTCAATTTTTTCAATTGTTTCTTTTGTTTCGATTTCATTAATTTCAGCTCTGATTTTAATTATTTCTTGCCTTCTACTTCTTTTGCTGTTGTTTTGCTCTTCTTTTTCTAGGATTTTGAGATGAAGTATGAGATCATTTATTTGTTGGTTTTTTCTTTTTTTAAGGAATGAACTCCAAGCAATGAATTTTCCTCTTAGAACTGTTTTCAATGTGTCCCATAGATTCCGATATGTTGTGTCTGTGTTTTCATTAATCTCTAAGAATTTTTTAATTTCTTCCTTGATGTCTTCTATAACCCATTGATCATTCAGTAATGTATTGTTCATTCTCCAAGTGATGTATTCTTTTTCCTTCCTTCTTTTATCGTTGATTTTCAGTTCCATTCCATTATGATCAGATAGGATGCATGGTATTATCTATACTCCTTTATATTGTCTAAGAGTTTCCCTGTGACATAATATATGATCTATTTTTGAGAAGGATCCATGTGCTGCTGAGAAAAAAGTGTAACTGCTTGATGTTGGGTGGTATATTCTATATATGTCAATTAAGTCTAGGTTATTAATTGTGTTATTGTCTTCTATAGTTTCCTTATTCAACTTTTGTTTGGAAGATCTGTCCAGTGGTGATAGAGGTGTGTTGAAGTCTCCCATGATTATTGTATGGTGGTCTATTAGACTCTTGAACTTGAGAAGAGTTTGTTTGATGAACATAGCTGCACCATTGTTTGGGGCATATATATTTATGATTGTTATGTCTTGTTGGTGTATGGTTCCCTTGAGCATTATGTAGTGTCCCTCTTTATCCCTTTTGATTAACTTTGGCTTGAAATCTATTTTATTTGATATGAGTATGGATACTACTGCTTGTTTCCCAACTCCATATGAGTGATATGATTTTTCCCAACCTTTCACCTTCAGCCTATGTATGTCTTTTCCTATCAAATGCATCTCCTGTAGGCACCATATTGTTGGGTCTTGTTTTGTGATCCATTCTACTAGCCTGTGTCTCTTGATTGGTGAGTTTAAGCCATTAACATTTAGGGTTATTATTGAGATATGGGTTTTTCTTCCAGCCATATTTGTTTATTTATGTTACTAAACATGGTTTGTTTTCCTCTTTGATTATTTTCCCCCCTTTAGTGTCCTACCTCCCACTGTTGGTTTTCATTTTTATTTTCCATTTCCTCTTCCTGTAATGTTTTGCTGAGGATGTTTTGAAGAGATGGTTTTCTAGCTGCAAATTCTTTTAACTTTTGTTTATCGTGGAAGGTTTTAATTTCATCTTCCATCCTGAAGCTTAATTTCGCTGGATACAAAATTCTTGGTTGGAACCCATTTTCTTTCAGTGTTTCAAATATGTTATTCCAGGATCTTCTAGCTTTCAGAGTCTGTGTTGAAAGATCAGCTGTTATCCTGATTGGCTTACCCCTAAATGTGATCTGCTTCCTTTCTCTTGTAGCTTTTAAAATTCTCTCCTTATTCTGTATGTTGGGCATCTTCATTATAATGTGTCTAGGTGTGGGTCTCTTATGATTTTGCACATTCAGCGTCCTGTAGGCTTCTAGGATTTGGGGTTCTCTCTCATTCTTCAAGTCTGGGAAGTTTTCTCGTATTATTTCATTGAATAGATTGCTCATTCCTTTGGTTTGAAACTCTGTCCCTTCCTGTATCCCAATGACTCTTAAATTTGGTCTCTTGATGTTATCCCATATTTCTTGGATGTTCTGCTCATGGTTTCTTAACAGTGTTGCTGAGCTGTCTATGTTCTTTTCAAGTTGAAATACTTTATCTTCCTTGTCTGATGTTATGTCTTCTAAGTGTTCTACTCTGCTGGTAGTATTCTCAATTGAGTTTTTAAGTTGGCTTATTGCTTCCTGCATTTCTAGGATTTCTGTTTGTTTGTTTTTTATAACCTCTATTTCCCTGTATAGTTGATCTTTTGCTTCTTGGATTTGTTTATGTAATTCATTGTTGAAGTGATCTTTCATTGTCTGATTTTGCTGTCTGATGTCTTCCTTGAGACTCCAGATCATCTGAAGCATGTATATCCTGAATTCTTTATCTGACATTCCATCTGCTGCAGCTATTACCTCTTCTAACGTTGAGTTGACCTGCAATGCTTGTGGTCCTTTCTTTCCTTGTCTCTTCATACTGTTCGCGTTCCTTTCTACTTGGTGAAACTGTTGTGCTATTGAATTTTCCCCCTATATATTTATATTGGTCTTGTATAGTTGCAAAGTCTCCCTCGCAGGCACGGGCAGGGGCTCTGCCCCTCCTCCAATTGGGGCAATGTGCCTACCACGCCGGCAGGCTGCTGGGCCTGCTCTGCCGGTCGGTAGCAGGTCCGCCGACCTTGCAGGCGCGGGCGGCGGCTCTGTCCCTCTGCGGGCCACTAGGCTTGTTCTGTCGGTGGTCGCAGTTCTGTCTACTTTGCAGGCGCAGGCAGCGGCACTGCCCCTCTGCAGGCCTCTGGGGCTGTACTGCCAGTGGGTCGCAGGTCCGCCTACCTTGCAGGCGCGGGGGGGGGCGGCTCTACCCTTCCTCAGGCCACTGGGCCTGTTCTGTCTCTCGATTGCAGGTCTGGCCTGTTCTGATGGTGGTCACAGTTCCGTCTACCTTGCAGGCGCGGGGGGGAGGGGGTGTCTCTGCCTCTCAGCAGGCCGCTGCTCCTCTTCTGCCGGTGGGTCGCAGGCCTGCCTACTTTGCAGGAGTGATTGGAAGCTCTGCCCCTCCGCGGGCCACTGGGCCTTTTCTGTCAGTGGTCACAGTTCCACCTACCTGGCAGGCGCGGGGGGTGGGGGGCAGCTCTGCCCCTCAGCAGGCCACTGGGCCTGCTCTGTGGGTGGTCACAGTTCCCTCTACCTTGCCCCTGCAGGGGGAGGGGGCGGCTCTGCCTCTCAGCAGGCCGCTGCTCCTCTTCTGCCGGTGGGTCGCAGGCCCGCCTACCTTGCAGGAGTGATTGGAAGCTCTGTCCCGCCACGGGCCACTGGGCCTTTTCTGTCGGTGGTCACAGTTCCATCTACCTGGCAGGTGCGGGGGGTGGGGGGTGGCTTTGCCCCTCAGCAGGCCGCTGGGCCTGCTCTGTGCGTGGTCACAGTTCCCTCTACCTTGCCGGTGCAGGGGGAGGGGGCGCTCTCATGTTCTTTTATGTCTCAACTTTTGGTGGAATTTGTTATTGCAGCAACACTTATCTTCAGTTGTATGTCCTAGTTCTTAATGCTAGTGCTCAAAAATATCAAGCCACAGTGACAGAATTAGAAAAAGTTATCTTAATAAAAATTGTTATTAGAGAATTTAATTAGCCCTTCTTTACAGAATTAAAGCTAGGATAGGTGGCAAGGTTTTACTTCAAACACAATTTAAAATAATAATAAAAAATATTGAGATAAAGCTAAATGATATATTACTGCAGTTCTTATAAATTAAAAGGTGATGCAAAACTTGATCATGAATTAAAATATTAAAATTTTACTTAAAGATCAGTCACATGCTTTGCAATTCACGTTGGAGCCTGATGTCAAAGGAAAACAAATCAGTAGTACTGATTTTAAATTTGTAAAACTGTATTTAAGTATCATGTATGCTGAGTAATGAGTTTTTGTTGACCTCCTAAATTTTGTGCTGAAGGTTAGGCTTGAAGTCTTAATGGCCATACTACCAAAAGCACTCTACAGATTTAATGCAATTCCCATCAAAATCCCAATGATGTTCTTCATAAAAATACAGCAGTCATGAAATTCTCTTGGAAAAATAAAAGGCCCAGAATACCTAAAAAATACTTAGTGAGATATACAAAGCAGGAAGCATCATAATTCCAGAACTTAAAGTATACTACAAAGCTATAGCAACAAAATCAAAATGGCATTGGCCCCAAAATAGAAGGTGACCCCCAAAGTGTACAAAATTAAAATGGCATTGACCAAAGGAAAAGAATAGAAAACACAAAAACAAACCCATATAAAAACAGTTACCTCATACTAGACAAAGGTGCCCAAAACACACACTGGTGGAAAGATTGACTTTTCTATAAATGGTGTTAGAAAAACTGGATATCCATATGTAATAAAATAAAAGTTAATCCCTATCTCTTATCCTTATCATAAAAATCAACTGTAAGTGGAGCAAAGACCTAGGAATTAGACCAGAAACCCTGCACCTACTAGAATAAAAGGTAGGCCCAACCTTTCAATGTATTGGCACAGGAACTGACTTCCTGAAGAAGACTCCTAAGCCACAAGAAATAAAATAAAAAATCAAATAATGGGATGGCATCAAACTAAAAATCTTCTTCCCTGAAAAAGAAGCAGTCACGAGTGTGAAGAGAGAACCTAGAGAATGGGAGAAAATTTTTGCTACCCACACCTCAGTTAGGGCATTGATTTTCAGGATATACAAAGAACTCAAGAAGCTTAACACACACACACACACACACACACACACACACAACTAACCCAATCAATAAATCATCAAAAAACAGATACTTTTCAAAATATGTAAAATCAATAAATATATGAAAAAATGTTCAACATCTCTAGCAATTAGAGAAACACAAATCAAGACTACACTGAGATTTCACTCCAGTCAGAATGGCAGTTACCAAGTAATAATAAATTTTGGTGAGGATATGGGGAAAAGGGAACACTGTTACATTGCTCATGGGACTACAAATTGGTGTATCCACTCTAGAAAGTAGTATGGAGATTCCTCAAAAAAACTAGGAATAGAACTACCATTTAACCCAGCTATCCCACTCCTTGGTTTATACCACAAGGACTTAAAATCAGCATACTACAGTGACACAGCCACATCAGTGTTTATAGCAGCACAATTCACAATAGCTAAGTTGTGGAACCAACCTAGATACCCATTAACAGATGAATGAATAAAGAAATGTGGTATATATACACAATAGAACGTTACTCAGCTGAAAGAAAAATGATTTTATGACATTCCCAGTAAGTGGATAGATATAGAGACTATCATGAAAAGTGAAATAAGCCAATCCCAAAACCAAACATTGAATGTTTTCTTTGAATTAGAAGCTAAACCATAATAAAGGTGTGAAGGGGAAGGATAGTTCAATATATTAGACAAGGGAAAAAAAGGAAGGGAAGGAATAGGAATAGGAAAGACAGTAGAATAAATTTAACACAATTTTCCTATGTACACATATGAAAATAACTAAATGAATCCCAACATTATGCCCACCCACAAGAATGGGGTCCTAATTAGAAAAAGATATATCTTATGATATATAATATATAGCTTGTGCTTCTATAATTTTATTAAAATAGTTTCTACAGTCCTGTATAACTAAGAAGAATCAATAATATAATTTTTTTAAAAAAGATACAGGAGTATCAATAATCATTAACAAAAATAACCCATTAAATTGATAATTACAACATATGAATATATTTGTAAATAATAAGATCACTACTCCTAATTCACATAGTTTGAATGCTTTGAAATTATTGTTCTCAAAAATATCTGTAATCTAACTCAGTGATATTCTCCAGTTCCATCTATTTAATGGCAAATGCCATAATTTCATTCTTCTTTTAGGCTTGCCACAGTCCGGCTGCAGCAAAATAACCAAGGGTTGATGAGCAACTTGTGTAGATTGATACAGCAGGAGTGGGAGCTGTTTATTGTAGGACAGGAGGGGTATATATACATTCCACACAGCTTATCTTAATTAACATAAACTAGATACAGCAGTCAACCAATAAGGAATCTCCACACTTAATGGCTCAATGGCTTTACTTCACAAACCACTCCCTCTGCAAAATGCCAGGTGCCATCTTGACTTGTTTACAGACTCTAACATAGGCTGAGTAATATTCTCATTTAATATAATTTTTAATCCATTCATTTTTTAATTTAATATAATTTTTAATCCACAATTTTTAATCCATTCATCTGTTGAAGGGCATTTAAGTTGGTTCCATAGTTTAGCTATTGTGAGTTGAGCTATTATAAATATTGGTGTGGCTGCATTATGTAATGTGCTGATTTTAATGAGAGGTAGAATAGCTGAGTCAAATGGTTGTTCCATTCCAAGTTTTCTGAGGAGTCTCCTTATGGCTTTCCATAGTGGTTGCACCAATTTGCATTCCCACTAGCAATGTGTGAGTGTACATTTCTCTCCACATCCTCCCTAACATTTATTGTTTGTATTCTTGATTATTGCCATTCTCAGTGGAGTGAGATGAAATCTTAGTTTTGATTTGTATTTCTCTAATTGCTAATGGTTTAGGCATTCCTTATTGTACAGTGAAAATTAAAACATTAATGGACAGCAAAAAACTCTAAATAAGTAGCAACAGAAGGAAAAATACACTTGATAAGCTTGAAATATTATATGTGGAACATTCAACAGTCAACAAAAAATACAACAGTATACGTATGATATCTAAACAGAAAAAAGTGTGTACTTATAGAATGTGGATCACTAAGAAAATCAATGTAATATAATTAAAATTTTAATATAAAGGAACATTGAAAATATATTTGGATTTACAAAAACAATATTTTTGCTCAAAAGATATTAAGAAACCCCAATGGCATTTACTTATTTACTCATTTACTCCTTTCTTTGTTTTTTGTTGGTAGGGATAAAACCCATGTCCTCATGCATTCTAAGCATAGCCTAATAGTGAGCTACATGCCCACCCTAAATGCTCTTCTTTTCTTAATACCCCGCTTAAAAACAAAAGTACAAACAAAACAACAGCAAGAACAAAAACTACAGAAAAACATACTTAAAAACAAAACAACTAAAAAAGATATAATCATTTTTAAATATTAGTTTTCCCCAATTTCCCCAAGAAAATACTTGTTACTCTAGATTATTGGATCAGCAGAATGATAGGTAAGAATAAGTGGAGGTTTTGCCACAAGATTCGATGGAGAGCCTGGTATTATGCTAACCTTTCTCATATAATTCCCCATAAAATTACATATATGTCAAGTTTTCCTAAGTGTTTGACATAGGCAGTGAAAGATGTGAACTCTGAGAAAAGAAAATCCATGAGAAAAAGTAGTATACCTGGGTCAGATCACTGGAGGGGAATGATTTTCCAAAACATTGCAGAAATTTGGAGTTCAAAAAGAATAATCAAAGATGGTGGATCAGAAAGAAACAAACTTAGTCATTCATCAAATCATGTTCAAACTGCTGAAATAAGCCAGAGAATATGCAAGACATTGTAGAAATGAGGATTGAGTTTTTTTTAAACATTTATTTTTTAGTTTTCGGCAGACACAACATCTTTGTTTGTATGTGGTGCTGAGGATCGAACCTGGGCTGCACGCATGCCAGGTGAGCACGCTACCGCTTGAGCCACATCCCCAGCCCGAGGATTGACTTTTAATTAGAAAAAATAGACACTGAAACACTATAACAGACCACCTTCCAAATGCTGTTAGGGTGCTCGATTAGGCAGCACATATACTAAAATTGGAACAATGCAGAGAAGATTAGCATGGCCCCCGCGCAAATGCTGTTAGGAAAATAAATAAATTCTAATTATTCAAAAGGGATAAAATTTCTCTTTCAAACAAAGGTAAAATTAAGAGTTTTAGATAAACATATTTAGGAAATTTATTACCATGAATACTAGGCTACAAGATGTGATAAAAGTAGTTATTCAGAAACAAAGGAAACCATGCCAAATGGAAACACGGATAAATATATATAGCAGGAAAGGAAAGATGTTTTGAGTTGAAAATATATGAATATAAAAACAATTTTATTTATCTAATAATTCTTATATAGAACTGGCTCTTTAAAAGCAAACAAGTGCTAAGATGTAGGAATTTAAAACATTTGTAGAACGGATGTAAAAATGATACTATAAGGAACAGAATGCAAGTAAAAGAAGCTCATTGGATGGTGAAGTGTGTAGAGTGAAATAGAAAACATAAAAAAGGAAAAGTAGAAGAAAATAGTTCAAAATGGAAATATTAAGTTTGAGTTGAAAAGTGAGAAGTGAGAAACAGGAACTGGTTTGCATAAGTGTCAGCTGTGAAATGCAAACTGTGAATAATGAAATGTTAATCGAGTATACAAGCATATCTTCAGCTCTAGAGAAACTAAGTATAATAAAAATAAAAATTTTAAAATGAGTTCACCTTAAAAGCTAACATATATAAGAACACTCTCTAAAGTAGAAAACAATACCTGAATATTTGAAATAAATACATTATAATGGATTCTAAGAGTAGAACTTCGTAAAGATTGGTTTATATAATTCCTGATTGAAAATCAGCAAATCAAACACATGACTATAAATGTAGAGGATAATCATTAAAATGGAATATCTAGAAGTAAATTTCTTCATGGTAACAACAAAATAATTCAAAAAATGCCCAGTGAATGAACAACTTCCACAAATTAGTATAAAACAGAGAGAAATATAGGTAAATGATATGATAGCAATTTAAATACATGAATTATTTGATGAAAATCATTAATTAATTTGTTTCTGGAAACAAATGTGAAATGTGAAGTTGTATGGATAGGTGTCATGAATATATGCTTTTTCCTAATAATTAAAAAGAGTCAATCACAAACCTCATTTATTAGAAAATTTCAATGTGCTTTAAGTGATAATTAAAGCTGTTCAAATTTCAATAGACACATACAACAAAGGCATATTTTAGTTGAAAACTTCATTTATCAAAGTATTATAATATGAAACACTAAACATTTTTAGATGTCTTAAAGGAAAAGTGATTATAAAGAACCTCAGATATTTCACTTTATTTTAATACTTTGCCTACATGACTGCATAAGGATTTTATCCTAAAAAAAATCCTTTTCCTGTCAATGTTGCTGCAGTGATTATAAAATCACTTATTTTATGGATACCTAATGAATATTTAGGGAATGAATCATTAAGCATACCTCATCAGGATGGTTGGATGTACCACCATGGTTTAACTTCTGCCTCACTTTCAAAATATCACAGTAGGAAGAAAACATTCTCTGCCTTTGTAAACATCTCCAATAAGGTTGTGAAATCCCCTCCCACTCCAGACTGGGTTAACTTGGGCAAGTTACACAACATATTCTTTTTTACTTTATCTTTATCTTTGAATAATTCTGAGATTAAACCATGTAATCATGCTATGCACAAGATTGGCACATAGGTACTTTCCAGAATTATAATTCTGTTTTCTAAAATACCCAGGCTATATGTATCAAGTTTATAAGTAGTTTGTTTTTCTATATACAGTCTTCTTTTCAACCATATGTCCTTGTAGATACTGTTTTCCTTGGCCATGAAACTTACAAATTCTTGGATCATCATGAATTTCTATTGATTTTTAAAGATTCAGATACTTTTATTAGATCTTCATTAATTTTCATTTTAAAACACTGCTTTGAAAATTATTTAATACACATTTAATTATTATTAGTTTAGCAAATAAATATATTTATTTACTAAATAAATAAAGTAACATTCTACATGTTTCTTCTTGATAGGGAAGGGAAATACTGATTCTTATTATATCTCCATACAAAAATGAATCACCATATACCTTGCATCTCCCTCCAGCCACAACACCCATTACCCATTTCATATCCTCGCCAAAGAACACAATTTATTTCCATTGCTGCATGACCCAGTCCTTACTTACAACCTCCATTCCTATAACTTTTCTCACAGCCTCTGTCATCAATCATCTTCATTGTTATTAATGGCCTTCATAGTGGTTGCCAAAACTATAAAAAAATTCTCAGTCTTAAACCTCTCAACAGTATTTGTCATAGTTGGCAATTCCCTTTAATAATGTCCACTGTACTTTTGGATGCACTAATATCTCTTGTTTCCTGCTATCCAGTGGCTGCCACTTATTCTAAATGCTTCATCCACTTCATCTCCATGTAAGTGTCTGAGTGCCTCCATACTGCTCCTTGCTAACTACAATGCCTCTTCAGCAAATGTCAGAGTACTTTATCTTGAGGTACCATCTATGTTGTGAAGAAACCTGAAATTCAAACCTCTAGAATTTTTCTAGAGCCAACTCAGTACATCCACTTGGTTATTTGAAAGGACTTTCATATGTAATATAGGCAAAACTTTAATTTAAACTTGACCCTATGCCACAGCCATTTCTTTCATCAAGTTCTTCAAGTTTAAATCATTCTATGTATCTCCCACCATGTATTTTGTACACCAGCAATTCCTGTTGGCTTTTTTTTTTGAAAGCTTTTTCCAATTCTGAATACATCTTCCTTCCTCTCCTAACAAAGTCCTAATATAAGTCCTTAGTTTCTCTACTTCTAAAATATTTAATCAGGTTTCTATTAAGTTTCTCTGTATTTATTTGTATACTCTCTCTCCTCTTTTTCAATATTATAGCCAGAGATATTTAAAAATCCAAAACATCTCAAGCTCCTATCTACAATTGACTCTCCAATGGCTTTCCTCCAGAGTTAGAATAAAATTTATGATCAACTCTAAGACCTACCAAAAATTATAGCCCATAATTCTTCACTTAAAATATGCATTTTGAAATTACAGCAGGACTTATCAAAGGGTACAGAGGCTGAGGAAATTTTCATATGATACACTGACGACCCCCAACTTCTCTTTGTTCTCTTTCCTGTGATTATTTGCCTGACAAAAATTGCCAGAATGGTTCTTTGTTTTTGCCACCATGGTTACAATCTTCCTTTCACTTTACAAAGAATGTCCTGCCACCACCACTTGAAAAAGAGATTTGCTCAAGGGTTTCACAAACTTCTGCTGTATTATTCTAGAGGACTTGTGAATGAAGACCCCTTCATCAAGTATTGTGCTTGGGTTCTTTTTTCCTGGTATCCCTAACACATACATACTTACGTGCTTTTTTTGAAAGCCTTTTCCAATTCTGAATACAAATTTCTCTCTCTCTCTCTCTCTCAGTGATTTTATGTATATATAAAAAATCTATATCCCATATGTATGGAACCCATAACTATATTTAAAATTAGATGTCCATATACTTACAGTTATAGTAACTGATAGGTGATACAATGGCATTGGAATTTTCAATGTTCTGTTGTATGTTAGAATGATCTGATTTCAAATAGATCATAACATCATTACTTTACCATAAGTTTGCCTCTTTAATCTATTAACCATTTTCAAACAATGTACACTCCTTACGGAATATTTTAAGAGTAAAATAGCTAAATTCATAGGTAAATAATATTTAGTGTAACAGCCCATTGTTTTCATTCAGGCAAAAACTTGTGAGAAGTGTGGTAGATATAGAGCTTCAATAAAGGGATGCTGCCAGCTGTGGGGAGGGAGCAGCTGAGGTACATCCTGAAAGAAATATCAGCTGGAGGTTGTTTGTCTCCCTCCCTCCCCACAGAATCTGCTTCTGGAGATTTTAAACAGTAAGAGGTTGTATAGGAGTGGCCTGAGAAAGCAGATAAGAAATAAGAATTTGGAGTTACATTACTCACTGTTCAGATTAAATGAGGACTCCATCACTAATAATAGGTAAAATAAAGACTTTTTGCTGAGACTTCAATGATTAAAAGTCTATCAATGGTGAATTGGAGTCTTGTCCACTTGATATATATGCTAATGTATATGTAGTATCAGAACTTTGAGATGTAAGTAGAAAAGAGCAGGTACAAGTTCTCCAGAATTGAGTTCTTATTGAAAATTATCTTTATCAAATGGATAATGAACAGCTAAGGGGAGTATTAGAAGACTGAAGATCAGTTGTGAAATCCTGAAGCCCTCTTTGCCAACATACAAAGGAACTCTCATTTTAGACTTTGGATAGTGGAGAAAATGAGTACTAAGCCTAGCAGTTAAATGTCATATTGCCTGACATTAAAAGGAACAAACAACAACAACAAAAACAGTTAACCCAAGTAGATGCAATGTATCCTGATTGGGAACATGTGGATTTTGACTTTCATATTGTCCTGAATTTCTCTGAGCTACATTTATCAAGAGCTACCACTCCCAAGAGACAAGGGCAGAATTGGTAGTACCTTTGTAGATGTAAAATTTCTAGGGGAAGTAAGTCCAATTGCATATCTGTTTGAATCACAATATGATCCCTGAAGAATCAGATGGATCCTGGTGGATAATTGCACACTATGTCAAACTCAACAAGAAGCTACCATGCGTGAGATTCTTTTTTTGGTACTGAAGTATATTGATATTTGTAAGATGTGTGGTATGAACTCTTTGATTTGACAAATGCATTGTGTTATATCCCAAGTATTTAAAAAATCAGAAATAGTTTGTATTATTTTATAATCAACCAAAACATATCTTTATTATTTCACCTTTAGTTATGTTAATTCCCTTGTGCTCCATAAAAGTATATACTGAAGATATCTGAACTATCTTTTCTCATGGAACATCACCTTGATTTATTATCATGATGAGATAATTTTTGATATGGCTTAGTGAACAAAAGTTGGCTAATACAGAGTAGTTTTAGTCAGACACATGTGTTCCAAAAGGTGGAAGATTAAACCTATACAAATTAAGAAGGTTACTATTATCCAAGTTTTGGTGTTTAGTTGTCGAGTTGTCTAGTATATGCCAGGACATCTTCAAAGCAGAAGATGAATATTTTAATTTGAACTTTGTACCATAAAAAAATCAAAATGTCTCATTGATCTCTTTGGGTTCTGGAGAGACTATATTCTACCCCTAAGTATAATTGCCTAGACCATATATTACCTGATGCAAACAATTCCTACTTTTGAATGTGGCCTAGAGTAGGAATTTCTCTTGCAGCAAGGCAATGTTTCAGACCCTTAGTTTTCTTTGGTACTTAGGATCTGGCAGATCCTATAGTGTTAGATGTATCTGCTACATACCCTTTGTGGAAAGGCTCATTGGGAGAGTCACAACACAAGACCTCGGTGTGCTGGAGTAAGATATGCCATTAACTAAATAGAATTATAAGATTTCTGAAAATCAACCAACTCCTGATGTGCTAACTAGCCCTCACAGAAGATGAGTGTCTGACTGAAGAGAAGCAACTACGCAGCTAACACTGTCCATCATGAGTAAAGCTCCCAACACACATCAAATCATAACATGCACAGGATCAGCAATGATCAAATATAAAACAGATGAGGTAATCCCATCACCCAGAACAGGCAGAATCAGTCATGAGCAAAAGACTCAGATTCTTATAGCGTCTACCACAGTTGTGCCAGTGCCTCTTCTTCAGTTTAAGGAGGAAGAGAATTCCATGCCTATTTCCTGGATGGTGAGCTTATTGTTTCAGTGTAAGTAAAAAAAAATGGATAGTAGCTGCCTTACTGTGTCTGCCTTACTGTAATTGCCTTACGTAAGTCTCATATAGGTGGCCTTAAGGGAAAAAAAGTGAGCATTTGTCCCACTGGACAAATTTCAAGAAGAATTATGTAAAAATAGAAGGAGACTTGTGAAGAAAAGTGAGTGGCCAGTCTGTAGTTCAAATCCCTAGGCAATTGAAAAATTAATTTTGAGAAGCTCTGGGTAGACTGAGGAAGATGGTCATATGGAGTAGGCATAGAGTTTGAATGATTGTACTATCTGCTAACCAGAGAGTACTTACCAAAGAAAATTCAGTAAACAACTAAGTAGGCAAAGTGAAATAGTAGGCTGATATCAGTTAGCCATAGCAACCCACCATTCAATGCTGGCATAACTGGCATAAGAGCTAAGTGGATTAAGTGACACATGTGGAGGTAATGCATATATCCCAACATGATGGACTAATGCTTACCAAGAATTTTCTAGCATCACTGATTGTGTGACCTACCAGCATAAAGACTAACTCTCCATCTGTTATGTAATAATTTCCCCAGGAGACAAGTTGGATATTTGAGGATAATATGACTTTATTAGGCTTCTTCCATTTTTTTTGGAAGACTAAGTATTTTGGTCTCAAATAAATGCAAATTAGATCTGTAAGTGTGGAGGGAAGTTTGACGAATGTTTGCTAAAATTCTAAGTATCAAACATAGGACCAACTCTTTATTATTTTCCTTTAAAAACACAATGCTTTATTTTAACTAGAAAAAATTCCCTATATATTTTAAAAATATAATCACTAAACAGTTTCCTCATTAAAAATAAAAGTAAAAAAAGAAAAAGGACAACCCTATTTTCTCTTCAGAAAGTAAGAATTATCCATCTAATTTTATAGTAAAAATTAGTTTAATGGAACAATTCTCATTATGTGTTCCCTTTGGGTATTGCAAGTAAAATTTTAGAAGCAGTTTGTTTTGATAATTGTGGCATAAATTGGGTCTCTGTTTCAGCATAAAGGAATAAAACATGGATAAATCAGGCATTTGTGTATAAATTCCCTGTTCTTTCACTGAGGGGAACTAAATATTTGCAGAATTACAACAGAAATATAATAAAAGCAATGTAAATAGTTGTTGAAGGGAAACTGAATGAGGAGATAATGAGACTCTGTTGAGAATAACAGAACTGAATGAAATTATACCACAGTACTAAAACTGCCCTTTATGTCAAAGAGTTCATGCAAATTTCTTAAGCAGAGCTAAATATAAAAAAAATTGATATGGACTAAGGGAAACAGTAAGAAAGAGAAACATGATTTTTACTTGGATTAATTAGGTGAGAATTTCAAGAGCTGATTATTTTATAGAGCAGTTTTGCAGCAGAGCAAAGGAAAAAAATGATGGAGAGTTAAAAAGCAAAATGAGTTTTTTTTTATAGTCCCTTGAAGCAAGAGCAAAGAAGCTAAAACCTCAGTATTGAAGCCAGTATAGCAATGTTAAGTAATACTGAAATAACAATGTCAAAAAATACTGGAAACAGATATAATTTTCTTACCTCACACAAAATCAGTACCAAGAACAAGGCAATCATGGCTTTATTTTTTGTTAATATTTGCTGTACTAAAATAAAATAATCAACCACCTAAACTAGCTTATTTATCAAATCTCACTGAGATTTCCTCAAGACCAAAGCTGAGCTGAACCCACCATTCCAGTTATTGCATCCTGAATATCTAATTCCACAAATTCTTTCTCACAAATTCTACCATAAAATAAAGCACAGTCTTAGGCTTGAAACACTGAGATAATCATCTGCTGTGCATTTAGAGGTTTAATAAACCTGGTTTTCCTTGGTCAACAGAATTTTGTTGGTCGTATAGGGAATGGATAGTTGATAATGCTAAGGCTGGGTAAACTACCTTGTTAATCACATTGTTAAACAACCCACTCTATTACGAAAACAAACAAACAATAACAATAACAAAACAAATAATTTTCATCTAATCTTTCAGGCTGCCCAATAGTTTATTAAGATGCAAAAAGTTACTTGAGGCTACAAATAATTTTTAAAAATTGTGCTTATATCATCTCTGAGAATGAGAAAAATTAATATAAAAGGGAATGAAGAAAGAATACGAAAACAATGAAAAGAAAAACAAAATACCTTATAGATAACCTGGTAATATTTTGAAAGTCATCTAAGATTACCATATTTTTTGTACTTCAAGTGATAGGAAACAGACAAACCATAAGCAGCAGGAAATGAGGCTAAAAGAATGATTCTGTAAACTGGACTAACTCTGCTCACACTCACATGCTTTCATTGCTTAAAAAAAATCAATATTCCTGTAGCCCTGGTTAGCTTAAATCAACAGGATATGTTGAACAGCACATCACCTGCGGGAGAAATGCAGGCTTGAAATGCCAGTAAAAACAGCACAAGTTACCCTGAAAGTGGGGAGGCTGAGATTTTGTGACCTTTACTCAAACTATATTACAGAACCCAGGGACACCATGATAATTCCCTCTAACCATAATATCTGTAACAACAGGTTACAAGTAAACCAGTCTGCTGAGGCCAAAGTGACCTAGAGTTGTCATGCTCAGTAGGGACTGGATGATAGGATGTCATCCTGCTGCAGTCAGTAGACAAGAAGTAGACCTCAGTGAGACGATGGTAAAACTGGAGGGTAGGAGAAAAATGCTGCCTTTCTCTTGTTTGAGAGACCTACTTCCTCTTTTGAGAGTTTCTTCATTTGTCCTTTCTAATAAATTGAGCAACATGCCTGAAATATTTCTGGAATGATTGCAAGAACCAGTAAAAAAGGACTGCTCTGGCTGCTTTGGCTTCATGCAGCATCCTTTACCCTATGGACAGTAGTACTTTAATAAGCAAAGATATATAAAGTAATATTTAAAAAGACAACCCATTTTAACTTTTACATTTTGCAATGATAGACATCCATTTTCACTACTATAATGAAGTGTTTATTTAAGGCAGACTTTCTAAAGAAAAGAATATTTAGGTCACAATTTTGGGTGCTAAAAGTCCAAAAAGCATTGTGCCAATACTAGCAAGACCCCTGCCCCCTTGGCAGGATCATCTCATGGCTGATAGCTGTGGCAGGAACATGTGAGGAAGGAAGAGATACGATTTCCCAATGAAAAGCTAGAGAGAATTTGGTGTCCCCAAACCCCCTCCAAGGACATCCTCTCAAAGGACCTGCCATAAGTCCCCACGTCTGAAAGGTTCCAGCCCCTCACCCTGAGAACAGTCTTCCAACACACAGACCTTCTGGGGTACAAACTCAAATCATTACCAAACCATAGGAATAGTCGAGGAGACTCTAAGAGGAAATGACATTTAGTATGATTAAAAAGAGCCAATCACTGAGTAGCATTCTGTACTATTTACAGCTATTGCTTATAGTTACGGAAGTTTTAATTAGTGTTACATTTTGCATCATAATATATGAGGAAATAAACACCTCAATTAGAAAGAACTAGTATTAAAATATTAATGATAGCTGCCTAATTTGATTCACAATATAAGTATATTAATTTTTATATTTTTACATTATAAATTTGCTAATTTTTATTTTTTCAGACATGAAGAATATGTTTGGTATGGCAATTTATTCTATATTTAATGTAGCACAAAGAACAGTAGCCAAAACCAGCTAAGTTCTAGCACAAAGCAAGAAACAAAGTGGAGGAATGAAACCTCTACTCTGGCAGGCATTTTTCTATGGCTAGTTTTCTACTTGGCCACTCCATATTAAAGGCACCCAGAAATTCTCTTTGTGTCTGCTTCTGTCCATAAGCATTCATGATTTTGTTGTTCTACCAACTGACTTGCCTTAATTCAAATTCCTGTGTTCAAAACTTCTGAGTTATTAATTTAGGTAATTTCTTGGAAAAATGCTGTCAGAACTCACAAACTTTTATTGAGACTATAGATGGTCAATTTGTTCACTTGTTGTCTAAACTACTGTTCAGGATATTGAAGAAAAAAAAGGTAGGGGGAGGAGAGTTGGTCCTAAAGATCAAATTATGGAAGCAAATAAACACTTCACATTGTTTCTTTCATCAGAGGCCATAGACATCAAAATTACAGAATTTCTGTACATTGGAGAAGTTGATTACTGTGTTGAATTTTTAATGCTTTCTTTTGCTTTTCTTAAGGAGCTATTTTAAATGCTAAGTATCAGATATTCTAACTCTTTGCATTCTATATGAAAGTTTTTCTCATTCATTTACCTTAAACCCCCAATATCCTTAGCTCCTAATATATGCCAAATACATATTGGACACATTAAATAAAAGCATGAAATAACAAGTAAGAGTCTATAGCCCCGGATTTACATTTCTGGTTGTATAACAGACTAAATCCCTGGAGAATTCAGGGAGAAGGAGGTAGAGAATAGAAACATTTTAAAATGCATCCCTAAGCTAGCCAGACATAAAGAACCTGCAGAGACAAAGAGACCAAAACTAACAAAAAACATGAAGCATCCTGAATTTAGAGAGAAAATAGGAACTTTTTCCTGGGGATGTTTGCTGAAATATAGTGATTTCAAATTTCTGTATTATGGTCACACAGTTTAAAGGTCAGAACCCATGAAAGCTAGGTTAACTTGCATAAAAGACTAATAGGAGACAGATATGATTAACACCACAAAAAACCACAAGTACATTATAAGATAAGCTAGAAATAAACTCCACACAAAGATGGAAAATGTAATTCCTCTGAGAACCCAGTGTAAAAGACTGCTTCTTTGTATCCATTTTATCCATTTCAGAATGTCTCCACTTTGAAAAAAGTTTTTGAGTGATCATAAGCCAATAGAAAATATGCAAGAAGTTGATATAAATGTGTTCTTGACAAAACAGTTTTAATCCAGGACTCAAACAATTTGCAGAGATATCATCATTCAAATGAACTTAAATAAAAAGATGTTTTGAACCAGGGAAAACAACACAGAGTAATGTGAGATCCATCAATGTGACCATCCAGTGTCTTTTGGTCTAGTAAAGATGGAAGAACACTGAAAGAAAAAGTCTGAAGATATGAGTAAATTTTAAATAGATCAATTCTCTCAAGGAATTGAAACCTGGTTCAAAGGGTGATCTAGCACTGCTACTGTCTAACCCTCAGGTGACTTATATATGCTAATATAAATATTTTCTGGAGGAATAGAATACCATCTAGATATTATGCCTTTTTCCTTTGTTGTATACACAGTCTATTTTGAGGAGGAGGCAAAAGTATAGTTTTGTGGTTTCATGATGAGATGTAATTCTGTACTTGCCTTGTATCATTATGTAAATCTGCATACAAGATGATTAGATTAAAATCTAATTATGCCTAATGAGTTAGGTAACAGTCTTAAACTTCAGACTAGGCTGACCTGCTGCAGTTTTTATAGCAGATAAAACACAGGTGGAGCTAGAACTAGTGTGGAAGACAGAGATGAAAAAATATTCAGAACACAGAAGTTGGAGAAAAGAAATAGATGATAGAAAATAAAAATGAGATGTGAGATACAAGAGGGCCTAATATTTATTTAAATATATTTTCAAATTAAGTAAAGAGAAAAAGAGTGTTATGACTTTATTCTTCCAGTTGAACAGTGACCACATGGTGTTCATCTTAATGTTAAAATTTAAAATGTATCACTTATTCATATTAAATAGCCATTTAATATCTAAAACTATAAATAAAATTTATGACTCCTTTTCCCTGGTAAATTATGAAACCTAGAATACAAGTTCTGAAAATTTAAAATATTTTGTATTATAAGTTTATGAATTTATATCCTCTCCACTAAAAAAAAAAAAATCACAATTCTGCTCTTCCAATATTTTTTAATATAACTTAGGGGATTCATGTTCTAAATACCTAATGAAGTACAGCATAAAAGTAACAGAGTGTTTGAATATATATATATATATATACATTATTATATATATTATATATATAATAATGAACATAAGAGTAACTGCGTGTTTAAATATATATACACATTAATATATATAATATATATAATATATAAAATATGTGTTCTAATATGTATATGTGTTAGAGAAAGTAAAAATTGAAGATGAGACTTCATCAACATTACAGGCTTTTGATGAATTAGTTCTGGAAGATTGCATAGTACTTACCTGTATATAAAGTGGAAAAACTCTTTTCACTTAGTACACAGACTAAATTTGTACTTAATCATAAATTACATCAAATATATTAACAAAAATGGTTAAAATATGTAGATATATAAGTATTTCCAAAACCAGAAAAAATATATGATTAATATAATTAAGTCTATTTGCATATTTGACAAAGTTGCAATATTACTAATAGTATATGTTAAAAATCTCTTTATTCTGTATAGTTTTTTGTTTTTTATTATTAGTTGTTCAAAACATTACAAAGCTCTTGACATATCATATTTCATACATTTGATTCAAGCAGATTTTGAACTCCCATTTTTACCCTGTATACATATTGCAGAATCACTTCGGTTACACATCCACTTTTTTACATACTGCCATACTAGTATATGTTGTATTCTGCTGCCTTTCCTATCCTCTACTATCCCCCCTCCCCTCCTCTCCCCTCCCCTCCCATGTTCTGGCTCTACCCCATCTATTTTACAATCTAAAATGTATCTCTTTCCAATAATGCTTTAGTACTTTAAAACACTATTTCCCTGGAGCTACTAATCACATCTACATTAAGTCAGGAAAGGAAGCTACTTGGAATTTCCATTTCACATGAAGATTCATTAGTATTATTCTAACATGCATTTAATTGATATTCTCTAAATATTATTGTAAAGGTAAGGGGATGTCTGTATGATCAGCAATCATATATGCACTATTGTCAGCTACACCAAATGCCCTAGACATTAAATAAATGTAACAAAAGTTAGAATTACTTTCTGTATCATGAAACTAAATTAATTAGTATAAAACTCATTTATTTTATTCATCAATATAATTAAAGACATGCCATCCCGTATAGTTCTTTGTCTCCTCAGTGATGAACTTGTGTTACATATCCTCTGGCAATTTTAACTTAGTGAGAATCATTGTATATAGGAAAGTAAAACAGAATTGCACAATTATATATACTTGTGATCATAAAAATGAAAAGGTAGATGGGCATAGCACACCTGTGATCCCAGCAACTTGGGAGGCTGAGACAGGAGAATTTTAAGTTCAAAGCCAGCCTCAGCAACAGGGAGGCACTAAGCAATTCAGTGAGATCCTGTCTCTAAATAAAATACAAAAATAGGGCTGGGGATGTGGCTCAGTGGTCAAGCACCCCTGAGTTCAATCCCCTAGTACCAAAAAAAGAAAAGAAAAAAAGAAAAGATATTTTATAAATTAAATTTTGAGCATACTTTTGTTGAATTAACAGCATACTGAAGATTTGTTAATCAATTAGATTTTGTGCAAAGTTCAAATTTACACTTTATTTACATAAAAATTTCTCTAATAATAAGTATTTGCTATTTTCTTCTTTAAAATTGTTTTGTATATATGTCTATCCCACTAAAATGTCAAAGTCAGGACTGGATCATTTCTGGCTTGTTCCTTAGTACTAGATTGTCATTTTTCACATAGTACCAGTCAAAGTTATCACAGAAGAACACTTTTATAATTTGTCAATTTGCAATTTGGCCAGGTGGTTATTGGTCTTTGGAGAAATCATATACTTTGAAAAAGAGAATGATATATTTTTAAATTTTAGTCAGAGTTTAGATAATTATATTTCATTTATCTTCTAATGAGACAGTTTTCCTGGGAAGAATTTTATGACACTCTGGGAATATTTTCAATTATGTTGTTGTAGTAGGTGTTAAAGTTTATAGACAGTGGAGTCACCTGTCCCCTTGACCCAAAGCCTTACTTTTGACCAAAGGTCACTTCCTCCTGGAAGTCTCACTGTCTTGCTCTCTGAAGCTGAGGACAGGAGGGTATCCATTAAACCTATTGCTAAGTAAGGGAGAGTTCAAACAAAGAATAATATTATAAAATCACTAAAATATATCAAATGGAGACTAATGTTTGTTTGGAATAAAGGAGCAGAGTTTTTATAAGTTATTCTTGACATGTAGTTTATTTAACAGCAATTAATCTCTGATTCAGATTATTTAATTAAGCCATTCATAGGGCACAAGCCTATGATCCCAGTAACTCAGAATGTTGAAATAGAAGAGTTACAAGTTTTGGCAACTTAACAAGACCCTGTCTTGAAATAAAAATGATAAGGGTTAGGGATATAGTTTAGTGATTATACCCAGTACCAAGAAAAGAAGCACAAAACAAAACATTATTTAATTGAAACTTATTATTTGATCTGCTATGCTAAATCTATATGTTTACTGTAATTTCAATGCAGTGTGGAATTTGTTAAATACATATTTTAAAAATTAAATTATTGCCAGATTCCCTAACAATGTGAGTTCTAGCAAGACATAAAACAAATAAAGAGAATAATTGAAGACTTAATTACCACCCTATCAGCCATTATATGAAGTTTAAATAGATTAAACTCTGCAATTAAGACAGAAATTGGCAGAATGAGTAATATTGTTCAACAATACTGTGTCTACAAGAAGCACAGATTAGATTTAAAGGTACACATAGGTTGAAAGAAACAAGAAGCAAAATATACCATGCAAAATATAAAAACAGATGGAATGCATAAATTAATGTTAGTTGAAATAGACTCAAAGACAATGTTTTTCTTTTTTTTCTGTTTTTTGTTTGTTGTTTGTTTTGGTACCAATGATTGAATCCAGGGGTGCTTAACCACTGAGACACATCCCCACCCCTTTTTATTTTTTATTTTGAGACAGGGCCTCACTAAATTGCTTAGGGCCTTGGTAAGTTGCTGATGAAGGACAATGTTTTCAACAGAGGTAATGATATTTTATCATAATAAAAATATCAGTCCTTCAAGAGCATAATTTAACTACAACCATATACATATTAAAAACAAAGTCTCAAAATATATGAAGGAAGATTGACAAAATTGAAGGGAAAAACAGGCAAATCCAGTGTAGTAATTAAAAACTTCATTATCCTACTTCCATTAATAGATAGAACAAATAAACACATCAGCAAGGCAATAGGAGAATTTAACAACAGTATAAACTAACTCTACCTAGTGGACATCTGTAGAGCATCCCAACCAACAACACCAGAATACACATTACTTTCAAGTACACATGGAATATCCTCCAGAATACTAGTAAACCATAAAAATAAAATAAAATGCATCCACTTTAAAAGGAAAATTCACAAGAATTGTATTGACAGATTGTATAATTTTGTATTTGTAAAAATCCCGAGGAGTTCTAAAAATCTTTTAGAGTTAATATGAATTCAGCAAAGTTTCAGAATATCAGATGGACATGAAAAATTCAACTATATTTTTATATGAAGGAAATGAACAATCTGAAAATGAAAAGAAAAAGATCTCCATTTGCAATGATCTTCAAAAGGACATTTAGGAATATAGTTAACCAAATAAATATGACTTATATCTACAGAATTTGTTATAAGAAATGAAAAAATAATGCTGGATACAACATGGGGGTACAGCTATCTTTTCTAAATACTAATTTTGTTTCCCTCAAATTTCCCTCAGAATGTGGCATTGCAGGATCATACAGAAGTTCTCTTTTTTAATGTCATACAGTTTTCCATATTGGTGGTATTGTATTATATTCACATCAAAAACGCATAAGGATTCCCTTTTCTTCATACTCTCACCAATCTTTGTTATCTAATTCCTTTTCTAGTAAGTTTGAGGTTATATGTTTTGGGGGTTTTAATTTGACTTTATCAGATATTTATGCCTGTTGGCCATTTGTATGTCTTCTTTTAATAAAGGTTTAGTTCCTTCGACCATTTTTAAGTGCTTTATTTGTTTTTCTGCTTTTTGAAAGAATTCCCCACGCAAAGACACTTCGCCGGGAGAATTCCAATTTTATTGCAAAGAGCATTGTGCTTATATAGAACTAAGGGGGAGATGGTAGGGTTTAGATAAATGGCAGGCAACCCGTTTATTGGCAAGTTCTTTCAGATATCAGCTCCGGAGCCCAGGAATTAGTTCTCATTGGGGCTAAGGTTCCCTGCCAGCGAGGTTTGAAATTGGCGCCGGTGGGAGAGTTCACATGGGCAGGAAATTTTTGCGCCACTGCAGAAAAGAAGAAGGTAGGAAGAAGAGGTGCTTAGGCGCCATGTTGGGGTTTTTTCTCTGGGGTATGGCTGCCGTTTATACTTTTCCCAACATTCCTCCCTTTTTGTTTTGTTAGGAAGTGGAACGTCGTTGGTCAGATCCGGCTGCTTACTGCTTTGTGGGGGCGCTGTGGGGCCTAGAAAGGGAAGTGGAGGAATGCTGGGGGGGGGCAGGTCTGGGGATATCATGGCAGCCAGAAATAAAACCCAGTGGCTATAGACAGCTACTTCCGTAGGGGTGAAGTCTGTGAAAGTTCCCTGAAGCCACAAGTTGTCGATGGCATCGAACCAGTCCTGGATGGAGGAGATTGTTGGTATCAGCCACTGGTCCTGTAACAGAGACTCTAGGAAATACTGGAAGCGTTGCCTGGACATGGCGTCACCAGCACCTGAAGAAGATCAGAGAGAATAAAAACAGAATGAAGATAAAAATTAAAGCAAAGGTCAATTTTTGGCAGAAGTTCCATGTTGGGGGACTGACAGAGAAGAGGCCAAGGGCCATGAGGAAGCTTAGAAGGACATAAAGACTCATGAATCCAGGATGGCAGATTAAGAGGTTCTCCGAGCTCGTTGTCTCCCGCTGTCTGATGTCCGTTGCATTCCATCGTGCCTGGTAGTGAGCTTCAGCACTGAGTGAACTGTTCTCTTGGAGATGTTGGGGCTTCATCGGTCATCAGAGGCTGGTAGTGCCTAAGCAGAAGCTGGTTGAAAGTTTGATTAGAAATTTTTTGCAATTGGGTTTGAAGGAACTTCATTATGCAGGGCAAGAGAGCACAAAAAAGGAGCATCCCAATAAGGGGCCCCAAGATAGGTAGTAAGTACGTGGCAAGAGAGGATTGGAAGAACCCCGTTATGGGATTAGAGGAGGTGGGTTTGAGCAGTTGGGTCGATAATTCCTGCAATTTAACAACATTTTTTTCTATTAGCCCAGACTCATTAACATAGTAGCAACATTCCTCTCTGAGGAACAGGCATGTACCCCCTTTTTCTGCAGTGAGAAGATCAATCGCCCTTCGGTTTTGTAAAGCCACTTGTGCCAATGAAGTAACCTGCCGCTGTAAGGAGCCCAGAGACTCAGCCGTGGTATCGAGTGCTTCCTGCAGTTTTTGTTGCAGGTCATTGGATGCCCATAGAGCATGACCTATAGCTCCACCAGAGAGTCCGAGACTTGCCACTGAGGTTGTTAAAGTGAGGCCTACCAGAACCGGCAGAAAGACTGCCCTACGGGTGCGGGAAGGTAGGGCCAGCTGCCGGAATTCGGTGGGAGTATACAAAGACAGCTGAGGAACTACAGTAACCAAGAAACAGGTGCCAGAGACATTGATTGTTGAGGTACTTAAAGACCCGTTACACCAGAGGAAATGTCCAGGTTGCATACATGCAGGGCTCAATGGGGTGCTATAGCTCAAGGAACAAATGGGTAAAGGATTCATTGTTGGCAGGTGGAAACAGATGAAAGGAAATGAAGTATTGGTAGAATAACTTTCCCACAGTGGGATACGTGTCACATGTAGGGGTTGTCCTTTCTTAGAGAAATTGTAGGTTTTTGCTGAAATATTTCCTGCCGCTAATGGGACTGCTGCTAGAAGTGGACGACTAAGTGAAGCACAGAGAAAGCACTGAGAAGTAGGCACAGAAAGAGGGGTGGAGTTTAATAATCGAAGAGTTTGGTGTAGCAAATTGAGCCATGTGGGAGGGGGGCCTAAGGGGGTTGGATGGGCTATGGATAAGATCTCGAAGTTTTGATTCTGACTCCTTGATGTGTTCGACTACCTGGATGGTTGCTTTAGGTGGCGTAATCAGGGTGCGGCCAACAGTCATCCACCCTGTGGGTCTGGCTGAGGTTGTCCGAGCATAGACAGCAAACTCAACATAGTCCCAACGTTTGGCCTTGGGGTCAGGTATATCTAAAGTATACCATCCATTGTTATCGGATGAAGAGGCTTTATGCCACTTTAGGTAACTAGAAGTCCACCCTTCAGGGTAACCAAGTGAGTGGTAAGAATAGCTACCACGTTCATCATGGAACCTGCATGACCAATAGGGGCACCCATTATATATCTCAGGCCACCAATGACAATAGTCTTTGGTTTGATCAAAAAGGAAGCAAATGAAAGGCCAGTTCCAGCTACCAGGGATGAAGGTCCTTGAAGGTGACAATTTTAGGGAAATAGAGGTGCAGTTGTGGATGAAGCAAGTAGTTGCATCCACTGCACAGACCTTCTGCATGCCATGTTCTGAGTATCGTTCCCGAAGAGTGAATAAATACATGGTAGGAGAGGAGGGTAAAGGCCAGTCCCGACAGAGCACAGAAAATAAGCAGAGCACAAAAAACAAGCAGAGAGAGAAGACTAGGGTGTTGGGAGAGCTCATTGTGCCTTCTTTAAGAGGAATTGGGCTGAGGAGAACACCGTGTGAGCCGCAACTTAAAGGGGTGAGATGGGTGTGGAGAGCAGGAGTAAAGGGGAGGTTCAGGAGGTGATTCTTGGAGTTCCTCTGGGGTGGTCCTGTCGTCAGCAGGTGGGGCCTCCTGGTGATATGGCTTCAACCTAGAAATGTGAATCCAGGGAGTGAGATGGTTGTCTGGTAAGGAGAGTTTGGCGGCGGTGGGGGTACAGAGAATGACAGGATAGGGGCCTTCCCATTTTGGGGCAAGAGGCCCTTTCTCCTCTGGGGTGTTATAATAGACTAGACTCCCAGGTGTTAAGGGAGGAGTGTTTGGAGAGGAGACTGGGTACGGAAGAAGCCAGTCCTGATATTTCCAGAGTTCCGAGCGGAGATGAAACAAGAGAGGCAAAGACAAATCTCGGGTGAGAGGTCCTTGTGAAATGACCAGCCCAGGGGGTATAAGAGGTCTTCCATACATTATCTCAAAGGGAGACAGTAAAGGTGGTTTCTTAGGGAGAGCTCTGATTCGAAGCAAAGCCAAGGGAAGGAGTTTGACTCAGTCTAAGTTTAATTCCATTGTCAATTTGGTAAGGACTTCCTTTAGAGTACGATTTACCCTTTCCACTTTCCCTGAAGCCTGGGGGCGATATGGACAGTGGAAATGCCACTTGAAGGAGAGGGCTTGAGAGACCTTTTGTGTAATCCTAGAAATAAACTCAGGGCCATTGTCAGATTGTAAGGAAGTGGGCATACCAAACCTGGGGATGATGTCTGTCAGTAAGATTGAAGCTACAGTGGAAGCCTTTTTATTGGAAGTGGGAAATGCCTCAACCCAACCAGAGAAAGTGTCCACAAAGACAAGGAGGTATTTAGTGCGCCGTACTGTGGGCATGTTGGTGAAGTCTACCTGCCAGTCAGCAGCGGGAATGTGTCCCCGGGCTTGGTGGGAAGGGAAGGGTTTGGGCCTTAAAGGAGTATGAGGGTTGGTCCGCTGACAGATCTGACAATTAGAGGCTATATTTTGGAGCATGGCTTTTTCAGAGGGGGTGAGGGAGAAGAAGCTCTGTAAAAAGAGGGTTAAAGACTGAGAATTGGAATGGAATAGAGTATGAAGGAACTTGAAAAGATCCTTGTTCTTACTGGAAGAAGTAGGGGCTTCAGATGAGCTGTCTAAAGTGGCCATTATATGTCCTCCAGGGGGGCCATAATTGGAAGTGGTAGCAGCTATTCGTGCCACCTGGTCAGCTTTGGCATTGCCCTCAGTGATGAGAGAGCCGTCCTTCTGATAGGACCTACAATGGACAACTCCCAACTGGGTGGGTAAGTGGGAGGCCTCTATCAGATTGGTTATAAGAGCCGAATTAGTGATCGCATTACCTTTGGTGGTAAGTAGGCCTCGCTCCTTCCATATTGCAGCATGGGATAATAAGATATGGAAGACATATTTTGAGTCAGTATAAAGGGTGAGGGATTTGCCTTGTGCTAGAAGGCAGGCACGAGTGGCTGCTATAAGTTCAGCCTGCTGGTTGGTAGTTCCTGAAGGCAGAGCTTTGGCCTCTATAATGTCAGTGGCTGAAACTACAGCATATCCAGAGTAATGAGTGCCGTTCTGCCTAAAGGAACTGCTGTCAGTGAACCAGATAAGGTCAGGCTTGGTGAGTGGTCCCTCAGAAATGGAAGAATGACAGGGGAGGAAATCATCTAAGGTTTCCAAGCAATTATGAGTTGGTGTGTTAGACGTGGGAGTTATTGGGAGCAGTGAGGCAGGGTTCAGTGCAGAGCAGGGGAGGAAAGTAATATTAGGGTTTTCCAGAAAGGAAGTGAGGAGCAACAGAACTCTGGATGGAGGAAGGGTTTGAAGGCCCTTATAAGCTAAAAGATCCTTCAAGTGATGTGGGGAGTGGATAGTTAAAGGGGCCCCAAAAGTCAGCTTAGAGGCTTCTTTGTGTAAAATTTGTCCAGCAGCCAGAGCTCTTAAGCAAGGGGCCCACCCATGGATGGTAGGGTCTAGTTGTTTGGACAAATATGCCACAGGTGCAAATGTAGGCCCATAGTTTTGACCTAAGACCCCAAGTGCTTGTCCCCCTTTTTCATGGACATATAGATGAATTGGTCTTGAAAGATCAGGAAGGTGAAGGGCGGGTGCCTTTAGGAGGAGTTGCTGAAGCCTGCGGAAGTGGTAGTTGGGGGAGGAGGCAAGAGATTCACTAGGGGGTCCCTTTGCTAGGTCATACAGGGGTTTGGCTAGAAGAGAATAATTTGGGATCCAGGCCCTAAAATAACCTGCTAGTCCTAGGAATGATAGTATTTCGGCTTTCGTATGGGGCACTGGAAGATTAGAGAGGAGTTGCCTCCTATCCAGTGTTATTTCCTTTTTCCCAGGTGTAAGACGAAAACCAAGATAGGTGACAGAAGACTGGGAAACCTGGGCCTTGTGGGGAGACACCCTATATCCCTTATCTGCTAGGAAATTGAGAAGCTGGGCGGTGTGGGATTGAGAGTGTTCCCAAGAGGGACTACATAGAAGAAGGTCATCGACATATTGAAGGAGAGTAGAGTCAGGACAGGTGGGGTGAAAGGATGTGAGGTCCTGGGCAAGAACTTGGCCAAAGAGATGGGGGCTATCCCTGAATCCCTGTGGGAGGACAGTCCAGGTAAGCTGACGAGAATGGCGGGTGTGAGGGTCAGTCCACATAAAAGCAAAGATATCCTGAGATTCTGAGGACAAGGGAATAGAAAAGAATGCATCTTTTAAATCTAGGACTGAGAAGTGGGTAGTAGTAGCAGGGATCTGAGAGAGGAGGGTGTAAGGGTTGGGCACTAGCGGGTGGATGGGGACCACAGAGGAGTTGACAAGGCGAAGGTCTTGAACTAGCTTGTAGGACCCGTTAGGTTTCTTAACTGCCAGAATGGGGGTGTTGAAAGGAGAGTGTGTAGGCCTAAGATACCCCTTTCGTAATAAATCCTGGATGATGGGTTCTAATCCTAGGAGGGCTGTGGTTGTGAGTGGATATTGTGGTTGACTAATATATCTTGAAGGGTCCCGTAAGACAATATGAATAGGACTGCATTTAGCCATAGAGGGTGTAGTTGTGTCCCAAACCTCAGGGTTAACTGGTTTAGATAGTTGTGGAAGAGTGCGTGAAGGAGGTGTATCTGCCCCTAGGAACATCATGAGGAAATGAGAGGTAGGAGAGGTGTGGGGTGATATATGAATGGTGACTTTCAATAGTGAGAGTATGTCCCTTCCCAGAAGGGGAATGGTGCAATGGCTCATAACGAGAAAGGAGTGTGTGAAGGACAAAAGGGATCCCTGCATATAACATGATAAGGGGGGGGGGTTTCGAGGGAAAATCTGTTTACCTCCTACCCTGACAATAGGAGTTTTTGAGGGTGTGGTAGGACCCCAATACTCCCTCAAGACCGAAAAAGCGGCACCAGTATCCAAGAGGAAGGTAATGAAGCGTCCATCCACCAGGAAGGTGGCCCTAGGCTCTTGCTTTTTGATGGTAATAGTCGGGAGGGAAGGCCCAGGGCTCTGTCAATCCTCCTCTGCCAAGCCCAGGAGAGGCTGGGGTTGCCGGGCAGCTGACCAACCTCCCTTCTGGGTTGTTGGGCAGTCTGCACCCCAGTGTCCCCTTTGATGGCATTTTGGGCAGGGGTTGGAGGGTGTCCTCGGCGAAGGACAATCCCTGGCCCAATGTCCCTCCTTACCACATTTGAAGCAAGCTCCAGGGGGTGTCTTACTAGGACGGCGTGGTGATGACCTTCTATGAATGCCCTGGGCCAACATTTGGAATTTGGCATTTTCAGCCCTCTGCCTACGGCGTTCACTTTCATCTTCTCTACCATGAAAGACACAGCGAGGATTTCGGTCTGAGGAGTAGCAGGGCCCTGTTCAAGCTTTTTAAGCTTGGCTTTAATGTCAGGATAGCTTTGGGCCAGAAAATATGTCATTAAGACATGACGGCCATCAGGGGTTTCTGGGTCAAGGTTTGTGTACTGTTGAAGGGCCTTGGTTAGTCTATCCAGGAATTCTGAAGGTGTTTCCTCCTTCCTTTGAATGACCTCCTGCACCTTTTGAAAGTTAACAGCCTTGCGGGTGGCCTTTTTTAGGCCCGCCAAGAGGCAGGATGTAAAAAGGTCACGAGACTGTAAGCCTTCAGGGGTGTTGTAATCCCATAGGGGATCCTGCTCTGGGACAGCATGAGGGCCCGTGGGGTGGTTAGGATTGGTCCTATGATTTTCATCAGCATGGGCTTGGGCTAGCTCCCAGACCCGTCGCCTTTCCTCGGGGAGAAGTGTATTGGCCAAGAGCATGTAGATGTCATGATGAGTGAGGCTATATGCTTGTAGGACCCATTGAAACTCCCGAATGTAAGTGGTGGGGTCAGTGGTGAATGAGCCTAACTTCCTCTCTAGCTGAGTAATGTCCGACATGGAGAAGGGCACGTGGACTCTGATGACACCCTCGGGACCAGCTACCTCATGAAGGGGTGCGATTGTCTTGGGGGTGGGAAGGAGCCCCTTAGACCTGGTAACAGGAGGACTGAAAGAGGCAGGCAGCGGACAGGAAGGAGAGGGAGGGGAAGGGAGTGTCTCTGTGGAGGAGGAGGAGGCGGAGCAGGCAGAATAGGGCAGAGAGGAGGGGGATGAAACGGAAGGCTGAGGATCTGTGGAATCAGGCAGAGGAAGAGGAGGGTATAGTGGGAGAGAAGGGGCAGATGGGGCTGGGGGATAAGGTGGGGGTTCATCTGTTGGGTCAAATGAGGAAGAATCTGCGAAGTCAGGAGTAGAAGTAGGGGAAGAGAGGGGTTTGCAAGCAAGAAGGACCTGAGAGGGAGGGCAGGAGGAGCAAAGAGCAGGGTGCTGTGCAAGAAGGCTAAAACCTTCAATGCAGGGAATCTCCCTCCACTTTTTCAGACGCTGGCAATAGTTAAAAAGGTCTCGGAGGAGGTTTGGATCTAAGGAGCCTTCTGGAGGCCAATGATTGCCATTATCCAGTGGATATGTAGGCCAATCTTGGGTACAGAATTTGATTAGAAGTTTGGGCTTGATGTCTGGTGTGAGGGAGAGTGTGGCCAGATTTTTTATTAAACATTTGAGAGGTGAGGCTTCAGGTATAGACGAAGAGGTGCCCATAGTCACAGGGAAAGATGGAAGAGAGAGAGAGAATAAGAGTAAGCAAGAGAGACAAAGGGGAAACCCAGGCTGGACAAGCTTCCAGGAAGCCCAGGGTGAATGGGGGTCAGGTGGGAGTCCCCAAAATGACCAGCCATCGCGAGGAAATACAGAGGGCACTACCTGGTCGTCACCAGTGAAGTGCGATCTGTGAGACCCAATGGGGTCGGAGCCACAGGCAACCTGACGTCAGGAAAGTTTTCGACCGCAGTGGAAGAAGTCAGTAATGAAAACAGAACTACAGCTCCGGCAGAACGCAGTTCCAGGCCGGGAGTTCAGTTTTCCCGAGCAGAGAGGCAGCTTCAGCCAGACACAGCAGCCCCGCAGGAAACAGCAACTCTGGCAGCGGCAGCGGCAGCGGCAGCAGAGGAGGAAAAAAACCACAGAGCCTCTCGTGTAAACTCAGAAGCCTCACGCCCCAAAGGGAAACGGATCACCAGAGGGTCCACTTCAACCAGTAAAGGTCTTAGTGGGGTGGATTCCCTCTCCCCCACCGGGCGTCTGGAGTGTGCCGGACAATCACGGTCACAAATCCAGCGATAGCTCAAAGGGAGTTGGCGAGCCGGGGGCCAGATCAGTGTGTTGAGTGCAGGCAGCTGGAGTCTGAAAAGAGCGGACCAGGGCGGAGTGTCTCGGTGGAGCAGGGATGGGGCTCTTGTTGGAAAGAGCTCACCCGTATCTGAGTCACGGCACCAGAATGAAAGAATTCCCCACACAAAGACACTTCGCCAGGAGAATTCCAATTTTATTGCAAAAAGCAGTGTGCTTATATAGAACTAAGGGGGAGATGGTAGGGTTTAGATAAATGGCAGGCAACCCATTTATTGGCAAGTTCTTTCAGATATCAGCTCCGGAGCCCAGGAATTAGTTCTCATTGGGGCTAAAGTTCCCTGCCAGCGAGGTTTGAAATTGGCACCGGGGGAGAGTTCACACGGGCGGGAACTTTTTGCGCCACTGCAGAAAAGAAGAAGGTAGGAAGAAGAGGTGCTTAGGCGCCATGTTGGGGTTTTTTCTCTGGGGTATGGCTGCTGTTTATACTTTTCCCAACACTTTTGAGTTGTTGTTTGAGTTCCTTATACATTTTGTATGCTAGTTATGTATTATACGTAAGGCTTGCAAATGCTTTCTCCCATAACATAGGTTATCTCTTCATTCTGTTATTTATTTTGTAGTGCAGAAGCTTATTAGTTTGATGCAATTCTTTCAAAATTACCTATGCATACAACTATTTCTATCTGGTTTTAAACAATACAAATATAAATAACCTAATTAAGAAGGGAAAATTTTCTGGATAGATCTTTTCTCACAGAAGATATACAAATGGCCAATGCGCACACAAAATGCAGGGCAATCTCATTAACATTAATTGAAATAAAAAACCACAGTGAGACACCACTTCACATTACCTGGGGGTGGGTATTCTATAGAAAAAGAAAATAGCAAGAGCTGATGGGTGCAAGCTGGCACCCAGGTTTGTGAGTCTGAATTGTTGAGGAGTTGTGGGAGTTTCTGCCTTTGGATGCTGTTTTCACTGTTAGCTTACAGTTACACTTTGGTGGGCTCTTTCCAACACATTCTTTCACTATGGATTTTGTCCTTTATGTATTACAGATGTGTTGGGAATTAGTAATTCAAATTATTTCTGGAGCTTTAATGAGTAAACCTCCAATCCTACTCGTTAGTCCTTTAAATCAACTAGACCTGCTCAGGTATTGATGATTTTAAATGAAACCTGATTTTACCTTCTATTCTGTTTATTTAACTGAGCTACATTATCCATCTTCAACCCTAGAGCTAAGTCATTTTCTCTAACAGAGCATCCCAGTTACCTCTGGCCAGCTTCACATAGTGTCATCTTACAAGATCTCAGGGCCAGGCCTCCTTGAGTATGCAAAAGAACACATTATTTGCCATATATTATTAGCTCCTAATATACATGGAGTCTAGACGATATTAAAGTTAGATTTCTTAAGGTGAAAAATGATACATATTATTGCTCTGGATCTTAAGAATTAGGTTGTCACTATGGTAATTAACCAATAGACTATGACACTCAGTGTGGTAATAACTCCATTAGAAAGCTGAAAAATACACCAAGCACTGACAGAATCAAGACAAGCCAAAATTGTTAAAATACCTGTATATTCTAATAACAAATCTCTGTGTGTAACTGTTGTAGTTCTTAATTAGCAAGAGTTGTATAGACTGTTACTTTAAAAATGTTAAGTATTTTAAAGTATACATTAAAATTTAAAAGCAGCCTATTTTTCTTAGGATTCTTCAGATATTACTGACCATCTCAGTCCATTACAGCTCTTTCTATGTAAAGATTTTCTGACTCCCAATACGCAAGATTCAGGGTGACTTTCAAGTGTGCTGAGGAAATATTTTGGTCCTATTTCTTTTCATGTTGGCACAGACCAATTAGAAATCAATTAGTAATTGTAAGTTTATTATTCACCTGGGCAGCTCATAAATACCATGATACATTCTTTAACGATTTGTAAATTTATATGGAGATTACTAAACCTAAGAGTGAAATCGATATGTGTAGAGCAGCTGTGAAGTCTCTAAAGACAACATAATGAAAGCAAACCATTCTGTCAATATCGCTGAACAAATTGTGCCATTAAAGCTGGTGACAGTGATTTAGAAGATTTGACAGTTACATTCATTTAACAATTATTTCCTGAAGTCTGCTGTATACCAAGAATTGTGCTAGGTGCCAAGAATTTAGGGTTGAATAAGAAATAGGCACTTTTTTAAAGGATCATTATTTAATGGGAAAGACAAATGTAAACAAATAATTACAGAACAGGGAGATAAGTGCTAAAATGAAAGATTGTATAAGTTGCTGTGGAAATACAGAGGAGGAACACCCACAGTGTGCCTGCCTTTTGAAGGGAAGAAAATAATAAATTTAACTTAATAATATGCATAAGGTCTTTTACAACTCAAGAAGGAATTAATCAATGAAGACAGAAGTATGACTCCTGGTTTGAGATAATTACAGCCTAGGAATTTCAATAATTTAAGCAAAACATTAACAGGGGTTGTTGGGAAAAGTATAAACGGCAGCCATACCCCAGAGAAAAAACCCCAACATGGCGCCTAAGCACCGCTTCTTCCTACCTTCTTCTTTTCTGCAGTGGTGCAAAAAGTTCCCGCCCATGTGAACTCTCCCGCCAGCGCCAATTTCAAATCTCGCTGGCGGTGAACCTTAGCCCCAATGAGAACTAATTCCTGGGCTCCGGAGCTGATATCTGAAAGAACTTGCCAATAAATGGGTTGCCTGCCATTTATCTAAACCCTACCATCTCCCCCTTAGTTCTATATAAGCACACTGCTTTTTGCAATAAAATTGGAATTTTCCCGGTGAAGTGTCTTTGCGTGGGGAATTCTTTCAGGGGTGAGAGGTGGGAGGGAAAAGGAAAGAGAAGGGAAATTGCATGGAAATGGAAGGAGACCCTCATGGTTATACAAAATTACATACAAGAGGAAGTGAGGGGAAAGGGGAAAAAAAACAAGGGGGAGAAATGAATTACAGTAGATGGGGTAGAGAGAGAAGATGGGAGGGGAGGGGATGGGGGATAGTAGAGGATAGGAAAGGCAGCAGAATACAACAGTCACTAGTATAGCAATATGTAAAACAGTGGATGTGTAACCGATGTGATTCTGCAATCTGTATCTGGGGTAAAAATGGGAGTTCATAACCCACTTGAATCAAAGTGTGAAATATGATTTGTCAAGAACTATGTAATGTTTTGAACAACCAACAATAAAAATTAAAGAAAAAAAAACATTATTTGACAAATAATGATACATACATATAACAAAGAGTATTGCCTACAGGTCTACAGGTGCATATGTAATAATTTATATTCATGTAGTATTATTTTAATGTCAAAACTCATTTGAAGACAAAGGAGGAAAATTTCAGGAAAAGTGATTGATAGAATGGCTTGATTCTATATACTTGGCAAGCATTTCTATCATAATGGTTAATTATTTCCTTTACTAGCATATCTTTAATACAGTTAAACCTAAATCTATATGACACTTCAGAGGAAATTGATTTTGTTCTTTGCATATGCCTTTTCTATAAGCAAGAAATAGCTATTAATGTAATTGTTGTTTGTGTATACATGCACACAAAGGGAAATGTGAGGCTGATAATTAAAACATTAATATAAATTATTTCTAATTTGGATTATGAATGACATTTTTATCTTTGTGCTTTTTATCTATGATTTTTTTCATGCTTAACATAGTTTACCTTTATAATTAGAAAAAATAAAGTTTTGTTGGTAAAAAGAAAACTGATCATTATAAAACTTAAACTGGGATGACAAAATGTAATGCTTTCTGTATTAAGATTTTAATAGATATGACGACCAATTTTATCTATGTAAACAGTTAAATAATGCTTTTGTTTGTATATATTAAATCATCTTCATGTTTTACAATTTTTAGCTTATTGGTCTCAGGGAATCTCTCTTCTTACCACTGCCCCCAAACATTAGGTTATAGCACAGTCAATTATACTGTAAGGTTCCAAAGAGGTATTGTTGACCACACAAATACATCCTAATAAGAAAGTAAGTGAAACGATATATAGGACAGTGATACTTTAACAAATAGATTATAAGAGTTTTAAAATGATATAATATTTCCTTTTCATCTCCACTTAGATAATTCACCTTTCATCATTTTTCATTCCACCTTGCAAAAGTATAGTGAGAAAGATTTTGATTTATAATTCCAAGAGTCTAAGATTTATTGTTCCATAAAAGAATTCAATACTCATTAGAAAAGAGCATCACCATCATTAAAAGATTGTTCTGATCAGGTGGCTGACAGTTTCAAGGTACTTAGTCAAGAACCATGAAAAAAAATCACTGAATATTCTGGTTATTGACCTCTCTCTGTTCTCTCTCTCTGCATAAGGCTTTCTACCAAATGAGCAATAATGATAGACTCAAAACTTTAATCATGAGTAGTGAGTTGAAGCATTTATATAGTTCTGTTTTTTACATTTATGTTTTCATATAGCTGATGAGAGTTAGAGAAATTAATATTTACTCATGTTCATATATAATTCATTTGAATTTATTTTACATATTATTTATTATATATTAAAGGTAATATAACCATCTTTATTTTATGTATTTATTATAAATGATAGGTGAAATAATATAAATATTATGTTTATATTATCTTATATAATATTTATTATATATTATAGTTAGGTATACAGGTAAATGTATACAGTTTTATTTTGTAGCTATGTCCACTGAAAGGGCCTATAAATGGTGCCAATCTGAGCTAATGAGTACTCCAGCACTTTTATTTCCAGTCCAATTCTTGATGTAGAGGAACTAGCAGTCCTTAAAGAAACATTGCATCTAAAACTGGGACAAAAAAATATGAAAACTTACTCAGTTACTTTTTTCTTTTTAGTGTTGAGACTTCAGTTGAGACTGAAGACCATTGAGCTATTTATATGTGGATATCTTCAGACATCAGAGAAAGGAAATCAAAACTACATACTGATAACATCTCACTCCAGTTAGAATAGCGATCATTAAGAATACAAATAATAATAAATGCTGGCAAGGATGCAGAGAAAAGGAATTTTTATACACTGTTGGAGGGAATGTAAACTGGTAGAGGCACTATGGAAATTAGTATGAGATTCCTCAAAAAATTGAAAATAGAACTACCATATGATACAACCATACCATTTCTTGTTATTTATATGAAAGAATTGAAGTTAGCATACCTTAGGCATGCATGAATACACCCATATCTATTGCAGTACAGAGACATGGAATCAAAATTGCCAAGTTGTGGAATCAGCCTAGATGTCCATTAATAAAGAATAAATGGATAACACATGGGGCTTACAGAAACAGTGCAGTCTTATTCAGTTGTAAAGAAGAACAAAATGGCATTTGCAGGAAAATGGATGAGATTGAAGACCATAATTTTCATTAAAAAAGTGTCAGACACAGAGATAAAATATTGCATGTTTTCTCTCATATATAGAAGTTGTACAGTTAAAAACAGGAAAAAAAATAGATCCCACATATGTAGAAGGGAGTCCATCAGAGTAGTTGAAATAGATCAGGGAGGAGAAAGAGTGGAGAGTAGGAAAGATCTGGAGGAGTAAAACTGATCAAATTATGTTTTTATGTATAAATACAGAGGCTACAATAAAACCCATAATTCTGTATAAATAATATATACTAATAAAACATTAAAAAACAAAAAAAATAATGAGAAAATAAGTGTACAAGATGTCACTGGAGCATTATACAGTGACTAAAAATAATAAAAACTTAATTTACAATTGCATTACTACTGAAGTATAACATATATATCAATAAGTTCAGATTATCATAAATAATGAATAAAAAATTGATGGGGAGAGTAAACTAGACTTTATACAGAAGAATCCAACAGCAATTTATCAGAGGCCAAAATACTTGGCCCACATATAAGACTTCTACGGGAGGCTGAAAAGTTGGGCATATTTGAATGTCTTCTTATCATTTGATTAATGCACAGCCACTGGGACAAGGAGTAATGAGTTCACTTTACATTCAAATAAAGAAAGAATTTTGCTTCCAATGTGTTAATTTCTATTTGCTCTGGCATTTGCTTTGTCTAAACAAGATGTTTCCAATGTTTTGGTTTTGAGAGCTAAGATGAATTGCCTTTTAGAATGCCTTTTGTATTGAACTACAAATTAAAGCAGGGGATTAAATTAATTCATTTGCCAAAAAGGTAAATCTAGCAATTGTCTGAAAGCATTTTCTCAAGGAGTACTTTGTGGAATTATAAAACAAGTAATATTGTTATCAGCATTCTCTCAAGCATATGGATTCAAAGGAAAATTTTGATAGAGGTCCTTATTCAGTTGTAAAGAGAATTCGAGTCATTCTCCAATTCATTCCAAAGGCAAATGTGGGTATTTTGGGAGAAAATATTTGAAAATTTAATCAGCATTCTTCAAGAAACACGGTCAAGAGCTAGATCTTCTGTACAAATTTGCAAGCACTATTGCAGAGTAATGTACTCAATTAGTTGTTTCAAGAGTAAGGCTTCCAAATGTGTGCTTCCACAGAGCAATGCCCACAATTACCTTTATTCTGTATATCACATTTCAGTAACAGAATACTGCTTTAATATTTACATATCTCATTTCATAAATTCTACCCCAGCAGGTTTTTTGTCCTTGACATTATACTCAAGATACAGCCTTATTTATCTTTTTCTAGAACATTGTAACTACTCATCATCTCCTTTTCTCCTTATCTATTTCTCTCATGAACAGACTTATTGTGTCTGTGTGTGTGGAGGGAGGGCATCAATCATTTTATGGATCTCAACATGGCAGAAACCACAATGATATTCATGTGGAAAAATTCAAAAGTCAGCTTTTTAAATTTTATTTTTATTTTTATTTTTTTTTTTACCTCATCTTACTCAGGTAAGCCGTATTTATACAGAACTATATAGGGCCTCTTGAAACAGATTATTACATCTCTTTCAAGACAATATTCTTTTTCAATTTCATATTATATCAAGTGCTCTTAGATTGGGAACACTTGTTTCAATGACTACTAAATTGTGCTTAGCCTTTGTGTGGCTTCTCACCTCCATTCACACTCACTCTCTAGAAGATTTCACATGGCTTTAATTACCATCCTATCCCCACATTTATAACTGCAATCTGATATCTCTGATATCTAGACTCATCCATCTATTCAGTATAAACTGGTTGTCTCTCCATGCCTGATAGTTATATCAGATTTAAATTATGAGAAATATCACTCTTTGTTTCTGCTCTTCTCATATGTAAATTTCACTCTTCCTCAGAAATACACTCCTGACCCAGTCTTTTCCTTTTCAGTAAATATCTGCTTTATTCCTCTGATTGCTCAGGTCTTAGAATTTAATTTTCTTGACTCTTTTTCTTACTCATGAATGATGTTTACATCCATTAATAGGAGCTACTGCCTCTGCCTTCATATGTGACTGGAATCTGGCCATTCATACACATCCAGTGAGGTTTCTTCATCTCTTCCTATAATGATGACAACCATTTCCTAAATCCTCTTTACACGTTGGTCTTGCCATCATGACCTACCTATAGGGAATTTTAAAAATCATCTTTTAAAAAATATAAGTCAACTTGCCAGGTGCAGTGGTTCATGCCTATAATCTCAGTTATAGCAGGCTGAAACAGGAAGGATCACAGGTTAGAGGTTGGCCTGAGCAACTACAGAGGCCCTAAGCAACTTACAGAGATCTGTCTCAAAAACAAACAAACAAACAAATAAATAAATACATAAATCAATAAATAAGTTTGGTACTAGGTTTAATTCCCAGTACCAAAAAAAAAAAAAAAAAACTTAGGTAAATAAACCAACAAAAATATAAGTCAGCTTATGTATCTGTTCTTTATTAGAATTGGCATTTTTTTTATCTTATCCTTTGTTACAAATCTACCTTGTTCTCCCTTCACCCTCTCCTGCTTCACTACCATCTTTATCCACGCAGCCCCAGCACAACCTCATTTTGCTGCAAATCAAATACATTGTCTCCCTTGAATATGTTCATCAGTTATTTGTATGCTTAGAGGTTATTTTCCATCTCTTTTTTATTCTTTGTTTTTCTTTATTGGCATTTATCACCACTTAGAACTTTGCATACATAATTTTCTTTTCCTTCTCTTTCCTTTTCTGTTTTTTCTTCTTTTCTCTCTTCTTCACTTTTTTCTTCTTATCTTTATTTACTCCCTCAATTACAATGTCAGCTCGATGAGAATAGATACTTCTTGTCTATCCTATGTTTTATACCCCAAATAACTAGAATATATAGATGTTGATAAATATCCATTGGCTCAATCAATTTAGCATCTGCAGTGACTTTGTGAAATGATATATTACAAAGAGAGACTAATCCAAAGCCTAGAGATCAATGATGTTTTGCTGTATTGTTGGTGAATAAATAAATGGATTCACACATAAATTAAGGACAGAACATACCTAAAACTAAACTTTGAAGCATTTGCAAAGATTAAACAGCTTTATCCTGGAATTTTTGAGCTTTGTAATTTAACTGAACACATAAAAATGCCTACTCAATAGCTTAAAAACAGGTGGGATATTTTAAGATCTATAGGGCAGTAGATAATAGGATAGGCCTTTGAGACAAAGATATAGGTCCACTTTTCTGCTTTGGGCCTCAGACTTATACAACATTTTTCTAGATATTTCAAATTAGGAATTTATTGTCCTAATATAACTGTAGGTCATAAAGAAGTAGAATGAAATTAGAGTATATATATATTATCATGGTGAGGTAAAATGAAATAGACTCTATATTATCATCATCATGTGTGACCACCCAAGTTCAGCATTTGTGATCTCTTTCTCTAAAGTTATTTTTCCAGCACCATCTGTATAAATTGTGTCTTTTACCTGATTATTTTGGTGAAATGAGAGTAAAAATAAATTCTATTATCTTTGTGCACTCAAAGTCTGGAAGACATGGAAGGCACATAATAAGCATAAAATAAATTTAAATTTTGTTATTATTGATACAAATGAATAGGTCAGTAAGTACAAATATTTAAAAAGCAATATATTTGGTAATATAAATAAGATTTCTGGAAGACCTGTGCTCAAGAAATGTAAAATCTTCAAATTTCTGGAAGTAAAAGGCAAAGAATTTTCAGAAGTAATAACAATTTGTGCTTATTTTTGTTAATATTTTTTGTTTCAATTTCACTCTCTAAATTTTCTTTAGTTATTTAGTGTTCTTTGAGTAATTCATAACTGTCAGTAGCCTAATGTTCAATTCTTATTTTTTTTCTTTTTTTGTCACTTGGATCAAGCCATGATTCTCTTTGTTTATATTTGCTGTACTATTTTTATTTGTTCATTAAAGGAGCCAACAATAGATTATATAGTCCATTTTGGGAAAAAAAAGTATAAAAACTTTTAAATAAATAAAATAGGCAAGAACAGTGCTGCATCCTTGTAATATTAGCTGATTGGGAGGCCATGCAAAAGTACTTCATGTTTGAGGGAAGTCACAGAAATTTACAAAGAGGATGACTCAAGCAATTTTAAAAAGACTTGTTTTGTAGTTCAATGATATAGAATTTTGGGGGTTAATCTCAAGCACCACACATGAAAAATTAAAAGTTGGATGACCTAAAGATTCAGAAACGCCAGTACTAAATATGTATCTATGAACAATTAAATCAGAAAATTGAAGAGGTACCTCTGCTTTTGTGTTTATTGCAAACATTGTTCTCAATATTAAAGCTAGGGACTCAATGTATGTGCCCATCAATGATCAAATGAGTAAAAATATTGTACTTATATACTATTATTATTTAGTTATGAAAATATTTGTCTCATAAAGTGTTATAAGAAAAATATGCAGGACTTTGCATTAAGTGAAATGTGGCAGGCAGAGATTAAATTACAGGAGCATTTGATTCACATGTGGAAGTCAGAAATTTAGTGGGTAAAATTTTGCTCACCAGGTACTATGTTTTGTGTATAGTTGATATTATAGTCAAAGTCTCCATATTTTTTTATTGAGCATAAGAAGGTCAAGAGTTTTGTTTTACCACATAGTGAGTATATTATATTCTTCATAAATACTAGTAGAAGGAATACAATACCTTGTAAGAACAAAACTGATAATTATATGAAATAATGATTGTGTTAATTCATTCTATTTAGTCATTTTACCTTGTATGCATAATATAAAATACCATGATATATTTAATAAAGAAACAAAATTGTATTTGTCAATAAAAGAAATCATCATCTCACATGAATTTAAAAAAAATAAAAATCAATTTATTATACTTGATTGTCATGTGTTGACTTCATCCATGTATTACGGCCATAGGCTATTCAAGGTTTTTATAGTCTTTTAACATGTTTTTATGAAAATTTTTATAGACATATATGTGTACATTTCTTAGTAAATTTTTTGTTCATATTTATTTTTAAGAGTCCATAGCCTCTTTACCCTTTTTGAACATTTGTGGTATTATCACTCAAAATCTACTAGTTATTTTCATGTCTCTATGTCATGGTAGACAAAAACCAGTTTTTGGACACTCTTTGAAAAAGCCACAAATGTTTGTATATGTTTCCTAAATACACGTTTTTATCTTATGGAGGACAAAAGGCTGTGTATGATAAAAGTAACATACTTTCCTTCCCTATATTATATTACTCTTCTTAATCATGTACTCCTCTTGGATACTGTGGTCTCTACAAAAGATTGGGTAATATTCTCAAGGTAATTTTGTCTGTATATTCTTATTGAATTTATACATTTTTGGATTTATGATGACTTTTGATTTACTAATCTGCTACACTCCTGATGTACTTATTTTAACTTAATTTCATGTTGTATAGGCAAAATATATTTATCCCAGTCTAGTAGGTATTGTTTTTTTTTAAATTTTTGTTTATTTCAGCCATGACTCATGATCTCCAAGAATATTCACCCAAAAAGGGTATTAAACATATATTTCACAAAGCAATAAGTAGAAAATATAGAAGTTGTGATCTTGACTATTTACAACAAAAGAAATTATGGAAAACTACAAATGAGAGTGAATACCAGAAATCATATAAAAAATCAGGCCTTGTTCACCACCAGAGAATTTATACTGGAGAGAAACCCTACAAATATAAACAATGTGGCAAAGCTTTTAGTAAAAAACAATAGTTTATATATATATATATACTGTTTTAGGACTTACTTTCCATTATCTAATTCAGAGGAAAATTCATATCTTATTACATAATTAAAGTAACTCTCCTACATGACAGTCAGTTCTACTAACTCTTAATCCAAACTAAACACTGAATAATGGTTTTGTCTGTGTGCTATTGATCTACCAATTTTTATTTTAGGAGCCATTGATATTCAGGGATGTGGCCATTGATTTCTCTGAGGAGGAATGGGAATGCCTGGATCTTGCTCAGCAGAATTTATATAGAGAAGTGATGTTGGAGACCTACAACAACCTGGTCTTTGTGGGTGAGCATAACTTTCCTTCAAAATTCCTAATTATCATTATTTAAATTTCTTCCCTTGAAGTATATCTTTTGGGAACTTCACCATAAGAATGGGATGATTCAGATTCGTGTTTTCAATAAAAAAGATGGGGGAGTTCTTGGTGCTGACAAGAAAATATTAAGTTTCTTTTCATCCTTAATGTTTTCCTTTGTTGGCATGATATATATCCTTCACTTGACATATGGTTGACTTAGAGAAATGCAGTCATGTCAAATATTGTGGCCCACATATAGCAGAGGACATAGTTGAGGTAGAGGAGGAAGCCTAAATTCAAAAAGATTGATTGAGAAGTTATCCAGCAGAAAAGATTTTTGAGAAGCTTGAATTTCTTTCTCTTGTGATCATAGAAGAATCTGTCCTGTGTTTTGTGCTTTAAAATAATCTAGTCTCCTGCTTTTCCTCCAGTAATGTCTCCATACATGCAAATTAACAACAAAACACTCCCCTTGCATTGTGAGTGTCGATATTATCTGACAGCTCTTCCATAATTTTTAAAGATATTTTTTAGTTGTTAATGAAATTCCCATTTATTCATATGTGTTGCTGAGGATCGAACCCAGGGCCTCATAAATGGTAGATAAGCCCTCTACCACTAGTCTATAACTCCAGCCCCTCTTCCATTATTTGCAGGAATTTTTTGTACATTTCTGGAGACCACTAGGTCAACCTATTGTAATACATTAATATCACAAGTCAGTTACTCTAAACTTATTTGTACATTTTTTTTTCACTAAAATTTCCTTATCAGAGTTCTTTCTGATATGTGTAATGGAGTTTTTGTGAAATTATCTGCCATGGAATGAAAGTCAAGATGGACAAAGACTGCTCTTTTGAGAGATGGTGTAAGTTGTAGTTGAATAAGAGGATTTGTAAAATAATACATCTGTGTATATTTACAATTTGGTTGGTTAATTTTTTCCTTATTTTTTCATTGTATAGAGTAGATTCCATGTTGCAGACTGGGTTTCCTCATATCAGTTAATTGCTTCACAAATTAAGATATGCATGACTCTTGTTTGTATTGCCAATAATGTTACATGTGCTTTTGCTTGTATAAATATTAAGCCTCTTTTGTCTATGACTTTTATATTTTATCTTGATCGGCTTTTAATCTGCCCATGTAAGTAGAAATTGAAATTTTCTATATGTAAATGTAATGTGGATTGATGGCAGTGATACTCTAATGCTGAACTACACCCCAAGCTCCTTTTCATTCATAGTTTGAGAGAGGTTCTCACTAAGTTATTGAGGATGTCTTGAATTTGCAATTCTCTTGCCTCAGACTTCCTAGTAGCTGAGATTACAAGCATGCCCATCATTTGTATATTGATGAGTTTATTCTTATTTAGAGGATAAAGACCACATTATTTTAAATGAAGGTTTGAGAAATGTTGCAATTCTTTTTATGTATTGTTTGTAATTTTCATTATAATCAAAACTACATAATAAAACTTACTGTCTCCAAAAATTTAAATATACAGTTCAGTAATATTAATTCAAATTGTTATGCAATACATCTCTAAAAAGTTTAGATCACACACACACACACACACAAAAAAAAAAAAAACAATGCCTAGGAAGCAAGGGCTCATTTCTGTCTCCTAATCACAAAACAATTCTCCTTTGTTCAGAAAGCTGCTTCTTTAGTTTAGAGATGTCATATTTGTAGAATTCTGCAGAATTCTTTCTGTGACATTTGAGTTAATCTAGTGTACATACATTTTTAAAAATATATAATTAGAATAAAATTTTTGACTTCATAGTTTTATAGTTTCTATATTCCAAATTATCTCATCGTTCTTTTCAAGGGATATTTGGTTTGCATCCCCCATGATGCCTCTGTTGAATAACAATGTAAAAACACTGGTGTGCAATGTTTTTAATTTGTTATTGATGTGAAGGTTATTGCCACACTCACTAAGAAGTCCGTCTACCTAACTCTATGTCTGCATTTACAATTGAATGCTGTAAATTTTAGTATATTTTTAAGCAGGGAAATAGTCTTATTTGTATTTTGGCTGTACATTTTAGTATATTTTCAAGCAGGGAAATAGTCTTATTTGTATTTTGGGGGATATTCATACAATTTAAATGATAGATTTCTCTGCAAAAAAATATTTTTAACAATGGGAGTTTGATGCATATTACCTGGAATCTCTAGTTAACTCTAAGTAGTACAAACATCTTTTATATTATCTTTCAATTCTTGAACAACAGCATGTCCAAGAGTGTTCAATCAACTGACACATATTTAGGGGTTTTTTAACATTCCTATCACTTTTTACTTCAAATTTTTATTCCATGTTGGTTACAAAATAACTATCACTTAAATATTTATTAACCTTTGTTTTAATACATAAAATTGGTCTATCCAGTATAATATCCAACTTGTGATTAAGAATAGGGATTCTATAAGTCTACAATAGTTTCAAAATATTTTCAAAGTCTTTTACTTTGCAATTTCCATTTTGCTTCACTGTATTTTCCTTTACAGTAAGTGGGGATTGATGTCTCCTAGGATGACAGTGATTCTTTGTTTTCATTCAACTCTCTCAATGGTTTCTTTGTGTGTTTGGGAAGTATGATATACATTGCTAATGTATTTACTCTTAATTCAGAACCTAGGGAAATGTTACTTTTCTCTATTTTTCCTCTTTTCAAAGGCTTTTTAAAATTTAAAACGTTTTCTATGTCCTATAACTGTCTTAAACTATGTTTTGTGTACTATAATTTAGACAGTACAGGTTTTGCTCGATCACTTTTGTATGTGTCACTCTTGTATCCCTTTGCTTTCAGTATGTGTGTGTCCTTAGAGTTAGAGTATCCTGTGGACTATCTACAGTTGTTATTTTTAGAGTTAATTCATATAGCCAAGGTTTGTTTTGATCAGAATTTTGTAATCTTTAATTTGCCAACAAAAAATATCTAAAAATGAAGAATCTCCTACTTATACTTTGTATGAGTATCAACTTTACTTCACTTTATTAAAAATTAATATATTTGTGGCTTTTCAAAACTATATTATTGTTACAGGTATATATGTCTATTAACAGTTTTGTTTTTATGCTTTTGTCTTTCAAATTCTATTGCAAAATTACTTGTTTTGTGACCCATCATTACAATAAAATAGAGTTGTTTGTGCCAAGAAATTTTTAGAATTTCATATGATTTGTGTTGCTGTGCACACTTACATTTTAGTATGAAGGATTACCTTTCGTATTTTTTGGAGAACAGATCTAGTGTTGATGAATAGTGTGTGCATTTATATCTTTAAAGTCTTTATTTTCCTTCTCTTTTGAAAGATAATAGCTGTGAATATAATGTTTTGGTTGAGAATTTTATTCTTCCATCCCTTGAAAATAGCCCTGAATTCCATGCTGTGTTGTGAAGTTTTGACTAAGGATTTTACAATTATGTAGTTACACATTTCTAGGTGACCGGTCTTTTTCTCTTGGATGCTCTGAATATTCTCTGTAAGTTTTAAAACTTGGATTCAAACCTGCTTTGAGTCTTTACAACTTTGAGCTGTTTTGAATGTTTTATTTTTCCTATTTTCTGAGATGCATTTATTAGTACTGGAAAGAGAACTACCACTTTGCATTTTTTATTTTGGCTGGACTTGAAATTTTGATCCTTCTGGCTCAACCTCCTATGTTGCTATGTACAACTACCCGTGACTCTTTCAGACATTTTCTAAAGAAAGTCTTTAAACACACATTTTCTGCTTATTACTATTAACAATTCTTGACTAGATTTTATTCCATTTTTTGTGTGTTGGTTTAGTTCAGTGAACTTCTTTAAATTTTAATTTACTATTCCCTTTGAGTAATTCATAACTTATTTTTCTTACAGTAGATTTAGCCATGTTTTTTTGCTATTGGTAAGCAGGAACCCCTTTTTGAACAGTCCCCAAATATTCGCTTGTTTCATATTTTTATTTTTTAATGAAACCAAAGAAAGTTGGTAGATTTTTAAAATATATTGTGAAGGAGGAAAGGCTTTGTGTAACACAATGTATTTTCCTCTACTATATTACTCTCCATAGTAATGTACTCATCTTGGAAACTGTGAACACTAAGATGATTTGGAAAGTTCTCATAGTAATTTTCTGTGTACATTTTTATTGGATTTATATGTTTCTGCATTAACAATGGGCTTAGATATAATAACCTACTCCCCTTCTGATGTTCCTTTATTGCTGTAATTTCTTATGTTTGCAAAATATACTCAGCCCAGTACAGTAAGTATACATGATTATTTTTATTTCAGCCATGACTTCTCATCACCCTGGAGAAATTTTACCAGAGCAGGGATTACTAGAGAGAGGGAAGATATGGAAAGTATGACCTTGACCATTTACCACTAAGAAAACAATGGGAAAATATAGGTGAGAGTAAAGTTCAAAAATCGCATTATAATGGTCAAAACCAAGTAGTAGTCCCTATTTATGATAAAAATTTTATGGTCAAAGGACTCCAGAAACAATTAATATCTGAAAAAAATTCAATTTATTTCACTTACTTCTGAGGAGCTGTGTGTTTCTAAGAATATATCCACAGCCATTTTTGAAGTGAAAAGAAATGTGGAAATTTTGAAATCTGGTCCATGCATCAGTTTTTAACTTGGCCAATTATAAATGTAGCACCGAGTTAAACTTCTATTCAAACATTTGCACAGAGAAGGTATTTTTAAAAGTGATAATTTGAGAGTTTCTTTACAAAATGTCAATTTTTCTGCAACAAAAGAGCAATTTCTCCTTGTGCCCAAATAGACAATATTAGGAATTGTAGAAAGTTTTCTAATTCCTCACTATTGCTCAATGATAATTCTGATACAGATTTCTGGGAAGTGCACTATATAAATAATGCTATAAGTGACACCATTAGCCATGTCTATACCCTGAGTAATTACCAGTATATTTACATTGGTGATAAAAATTATGAACATAGAGAAACCCCTAGTCATTTTCTAAAGGAAATTTACCAAGATAAAAAATATGGGAAAGTTTGCCTCAGTGCTCTAAAAATATTACTAATCCAAATATTCATAGTTAAGACAAAACTTGCAAGTGTAAGGTATGTGAAAGGGCTCTTAATCACAGTGCAGAGCTTGCTCAATACAAGAGAATTTATAGAGAAAGAGAGCCCTATACGTTTAAAGAATGTATCAAAGCATGGGCTTGCTCAGCATCTTCTAAACACAGTAGATACTATGACACTGATAAACCCTATAAATTTAAAGAATGTGAAAAAACTTTTAGTGAAAGGTTACAACTTGTTAAGCATCAGAGAATTTATACTGAAGAAAAGAGCTGTAAATGTAAAAGTGTGGCAAAGCCTTAAAAATTTTTCAACACTTACTCAACACCAAAAATTTATTCTGCAGAGAAGACCTACCAATGTGAAGAATGCAATGCACTCAAGAGCTTTACTCAACATCACAGTGTTCATACAAGAGATATGACATGCAAATGCAAAGAATGTGACAAAACTTCTAATAAAAGCCCAATCTTATTTTTCACCAGTAGACACACCCTGCAGAGATTCCCGACATATGTAAACAATTTTGCAAAGCTTTTAGTCAAAAACCAAGCCTTAAAAATCACCAGAGAATTCATACTGGAGAGAAGCCCTACAAATGTAAAGTGTGTGGCAAAAGTTTTAATAGAAACTCACATCTTGATTGCCACAACAGGATTCATACTGGAGAGAAGCCCTATAAATGTAAAGTGTGTGGCAAGAGTTTGAGTCACAAATTGTCACTTACTCAGCACCAGTGACTCCACACTGGAGACAAGCCCTACAAATGTAAAGAGTGTGGCATAGCTTTTATTAGCAACTCCCAGCTAAATCATCACAAAAGGATTCATCCTGGAGAGAAGCCCTACAAATGTAAAGTGTGTGGCAAGAGTTTTAATCAAAAATCATCACTTACTCAACACCAGTGAATCCACACTGGAGAGAAGCCCGACAACTATAAAAAATGTGGCAAACCTTTCAAGAGCATCTCACAGTGTAATTGGCACAAAAGTGTTCATACTGGAGAGAAGCCCTACAAATGTAATGTGTGTGGCAAGAGTTTCAGTCAAAAATCATCACTTACTCAGCACCAGCGAATCCACACTGGAGAGAAGCCCTACAAATGTAAAGAATGTGACAAAAGTTTTAATCAAAAAATTACTTATTCAGCACCAGAGGATACACACTGGAGAGAAGCCCTACAACTGTAAAGAATGAGGCAAGAGTTTTCATCACAAATCATCACTTACTCAGCACCAGAGAATCCACACTGGAGAGAAGCCCTACAAATGTAGAGAATGTGACAAAGATTTTAATAAAAAATCAACACTTACTCAACACCAGAGAACCCATACTAGAGAGAAGTCCTATAAATGTGAAGAATGGCAAAGCTTTTAAAATTAAAGATCACATCTTACTAAACATTATAGATTTTATTCTGGAGAGAACTTTTACAAGTGAAAACATTGAATCAGTGTCTTCAAGGATGAATCAACCCTTATTTCACAGTAGTTCAACACTATTTAACACCAGAGATATGATAGCACAGAAATTATACAAGTGTAAAATAGGTGTCAGAGTCTCCAACAGTTATTCACACCCTACTCAGGACCTCAGAATTCATACGAGTGAGAGGACATGTGGAAAAACTTTTGCAAAGCTTTTGGCCATTGATCAAACATTTTTAAAACACTAGAGGATTTATGGCATATAGAAACGTAAAGAATGTGTCCAAGACTGTATTCAAATTTCAGACATTTTTCAATTTCTGATCCCATACCTGTAGCAAATGTGGAGTAGCATTTGTCCAAAGTATGTACCTTAGATAACAGCAAAATATTTACAAAACACCTTGACAAATACAACAACTGTAAGTGTCTTATGTATAGCCCATCTCTTGAAGTATTTGGGACCTAGGAGGGAAAAAATCATTTAAATGTAGAAAATGGGTAATTGCTTTTGATATTTGCTGAAAATTTTCTTAACAACTTTAGCTGATATTGTAGAAATAATGAAATACAAATATAGAATAGTGCATCCCTAAATGGATATAATTTTACTATAAATCAACAATTACTAAATATTCTCATTTCTCACAATTGGAGAAAACATAATTCTCATAGTTGATTATTTCAGAAATGTCTTAAGATTATATGAAGCTTTAAATGTTTAATTTTTAGTTTTGAACTTAGGGGCACTTAATCAGTAAACTGCATCCCCAGATTTTTTTCATCATTTTTATTTAGAGATATGGTCTGCTAAGTTGGTTAGGGCCTCAGTAAGTTATGGAGCCTGGCTTTGAACTTGAAAAACGCCTTCTGTAGTTCCTCAAGGGTCACTGGCATGGACCACCATGCCTGTTGTATAGAGCATTTTTACTTATATTTGCATTACATATGTAATTTGTTACTAAATAAAAATTGTGAATTTTTAATGTTAACCATGTCATGCATTTAATGATGTTATTAGGTCACATACTTCCCACTATTCACTTTGCTAATGGAGCGATGCAATAGTAAAATATTCTATTGGGTAAAAAATGCTATAACATCTCCATTAATTATTTCATGTTTAATCAAGTTTTATTTGGGGAATATTATTTATGTAAATTACCTTTGAAATTATGGAAAAATTCCAACAGTTATAGGAAGGACCTAGGGATACTAAAATAATGCCCAGGTATCCCTAGTTTGAATGACAACTTTAACATTTCACCTTACAAAGTTGCAGTACTCCCTAAGGGATCTACAACTCTGGAGAGTTGCACAAGCTCCCAGTCAGGGAGAGGAGAAAGACCCAAGAGACTAGGAGCCAATTTGCATATTCAGGTAAAAAGAGGGTTGCTGAATGGGGAAATATTCTCAATGTTTCCTGAGGAAACCACGTGGTCTACAGGCCCATCCTGACCCTTGGACTGAAGAAACCATGCAGTTCCTCATGAATACCATGACGTTCATCACTGAGGAGACTAGAATGACCTCAATTGTAGGAAAAACCTACCAATATAGGACCATCTCTTTAGTCTTGGATACCCACTAGAAAAGTGTAACCAGATACATGTAAAATGATGACTGTAAAAGAAAAAGACACACTATAGGAGCATTTATGCCCCCACATTTTTATTTCATTCTATATTTTGATTTTCTAGAACTTTTTCATTCTATTTAATAACTTACAATATAATATTTGCTATACTTATTGGATTATATGATAGATAGTATTATCCTGGTCTCCCAGACCCCTCTGCAACCCAGTAATTATAAGATACTAGAAACTAACCCTGTCCCTCCTCAGATCTTAAAGCTCCAAGAGCCCATGACACCACAGAGAGAGAAACACAATTTTGATTGAAATAAACCTCTAGACCCTAATCTACAAGTCCTGTTCAAAAAGTAAAAACACAATATTCTCTTCATATGTGAGCCCTTAGGTTCAACAAAACACCACCCACAAACATTTCATTTAACATTATTAGGGAAAATAAATATTGAAATATAATGATAAATTCTAGGAGAATAATATTCACAATATGTTTTATTCCAAAGGGTAAATCTATAGGTTTCATGGTTCTTTTACTCCATGTTGTTTTACACAGAAAACTGGCTTCAGTTTACATATGAGAGTTTTAAGTATAAGGTCCGGAGGGAAGATTCAGTACTAGAGGTCTAAGGAAAATACTGAAGATCTTCCCTTTCCTTGTGCCTTCATGATGTCTGCATATCCTTGATGAAACAGCTAATGAATGCTGATTTCTCATTGCATCTGGCTCGGTGGCTCACTCATTGGAACCCCAATTTACTTAGTCATCTCAAGGCTATCAGTCCCTCCTTCTGGGATCTCACCTGTTCTTGGAAGGATGTAGTGTTTTTCATGGGATCACTAGGTCATGCAAGCTGTTAGAACAAAGAAAGCTTCATTCTGACTTGTATTTATTCAGTTCCACTTTAAACAGAAGTTAGAACAAGACTTCAGACTCTCACCTGTGGAGAGGATGCTCTGCCCAGCACTTCCTAAAACCTGTTTAGGAAAACTGGAACACTGAACCTATGTACTTGGGAGTCCCAGTCTGGCAATACAGTTGCCTCTGTCTGTTTCTTTTGCTTTCTTTCTTGCTTTCATAATATTACTCAAAGAAACACTGTCTTGTGTGAAGAGATTGTCTTTCTTATCTATTGGATCTGACCTGCCAAGTTGAGCAGCTGCCCACATACTTAATGTAACAATCACATGTATGTGTTATCTAATCGGTAACTATAGTATCTTTCAACTGCATGATTTTTTGTTGCATGGGGGAGGAAATTGAGAATGCTTTCTTTGAGTGCACACGGCACTATTAATAGTATTCATAACACTGCTAAGTAATATTTCCTCTCTGCTCAGCTTGTTAGTATTTCTCTTGTGCTGCTTTGTAAAACATAGAAAAGAGTTGCAAACCAAAATTTTTTTGATAATAGAGAGTTGCACAGACTGACTTGGGCAACTCTATTTACCAATGTTTGTTATTTTGTATGGGCTCAGGGTACTCTTTTATACTTTTATTTAACCTTAATGACACTAGCATTTATTGAAGAGTTTTTAACTCACAATCCTTCTCTGTATACAAATTTTCCCTTATCATTTTTAAAATTTCTTACTCTTTTTAGGTATACATGACAGTAGAGCAAATTTTGACATTATTCATGGAGTAAAACTTATTTTAGTTAGCATTCCATTCTTGAGGTGTACATGGTGTGGACCTTCACTGGTGGTGTATTTATATATAAATACAGAGAAGTTGTGTCTAATTCATTCTAATGTCATTTCTATTCCTATTTCCCTTTTCTTCACTTCATTCCAACTTTGTCTAATCCACTGAATTTCTATTCTCTCCCCCTCCCTTGTTGAGTGGTTTAGCATCCATATATATTATATATTATATGTAATGTCTGTTTCATTCTACTATCCTTCCTATCCCCTATCCCTTCCCTTCCCTGCACTCCTCTCTATTTAGTCTAAAGTAACTATTCTTCCCCACCCCCTATTGTGAATTATCATACACTTTATGAGAGAAAACATTTGGCCTTTGTGAGTGAGTGTGTGTGTTGGCTTATTTTACTTAGCATGATATTCTACAGCTCCATCCATTTACCTCCAAATGCCATAGTTTCATTCATCTTTAAATTTAAGTAATATTCGATTGGTGGGGGGAATATATATACAATTACATTTTATTTATCCATTCATCTGTTGAAGGACACCTAGGTTGGTTCTATGGTTTAGCTGTTGTGAATTGTGCTGCTGTAAACCTTGGTGTGGCTGTGTCTCTGTAGTATTCTGTTTTTAAGTTCTTTGGGTATAGTCCGAGGAGAGGGATAGCTGGGTCAAATGGTGGTTCCATTCTGGTTTTGCAAGGAGTCTCAATACTGCTTTCCATGGTGGTTACACAAATTTGCAGTCAGTCTCATGAGCAATGTGTGAGTGTTTTTTTCCCCCACATCCTCACCAACATTTATTGTTGCCTGTATTATTGATGATTGCCATTCTGCCTGAAGTGAGATAAAATCTTAAAGTAATTTTGATTTACATCTTCCTAATTGCTAGATGGATGGAATGTTTTTTCATATATTTGTTAATGAATTATATTTCTTCTGTGAAGTGTCTGTTCAGTTACTTAGCCCATTTGTTAATCGGGTTTTTGTTGTTGTTGTGTTAAGTTTTGAGTTCTTTATATACCCTAGAGATTAGTGCTTTATCTGAGGTATGTGTGGTAAAGATTTGTATAAAATCTGTAGGTTCTCTCTTCACATTATTGTTTCTTTTGCTGAGAAGCAGCTTTTTAGGTTGAATCTATCCCACTTATTGATTCTTTTTTTTTTTAAAAGAGAGAGTGAGAGAGAGAGAATTTTTTTAATATTTATTTTTTAGTTTTTGGCGGACACAAAATCTTTGTTTGTATGTGGTGCTGAGGATCGAACCCGGGCCGCATGCATGCCAGGCGAGTGCGCTACCGCTTGAGCCACATCCCAAGCCCCACACTTATTGATTCTTGATTTTTAATTCTTGTGCTGTAGGAGTCTTGTTATGGAAGTCAGATTCAAGACCAACATTCACCTCAGATTTTTAAATGGCATCCCAAGTTCATGAATGTTTCACTTTCATTGTTTCTCTTACTATCATGCCTTATAGATCTACATGTTCTAAAGAGTCATGAAATGATCTAGCTTCACATGCATGATTTTCTTATGACAGTTATTTTTCAATATGTTTCTGCAGATTATTTAAAATATATATCTACTATTTCAGACTTTAACTAAAGCACATACATACCTTGTGTCGGGAATATTACATCAATAGATCAACATCAAATCTATAATATATATAAATATATATAAAAGCCTGGATTCAAATGCATGCACATCCACTCCAGAGCTTGGCCCATAACACTTATTCTACACTAGTTCTACACTTTAGAACCTTCATGAAAGCTTTTATAAATGCAAATCCTGAGATTTACTCCCCAGACATTCTTCTTTTTTTCTGGGGTGGGGGGGGACGATGAAGAAGATTGAACTCGGGGACATTCAACCCCTGAGCCACATCCCTAGCCCTATTTTATGTAGCGAAAGGATCTCACTGAGCTGCTTAGTAAATCTCTTTCACTGAGGCCGGCTCTGAACTCATGATCCTCCTTCCTCAGTCTTCCAAGCTGCTGAGATTACAGGCAGGTGCCACCATGCTCACCTCAACAGAGAACCTTCTGTAACTGGTTGGAACCCAATTGTTCAGTGTATTGTGGCCTAATCCTCACAACTTGAGATAAAATTATTTTTCTCTTTATTAAAAATCAGGGCAATTTAGACAAAGAGATTGGATTCAACAGCACCTAGTTACACAGCAAGTCCACATTACAACAAAGGTGTGTGTCTGCAATTCTCCACCTCTCCAAAGAGCTCTTCTTAGCTCCACAAAGTTGGCAGTACTGGCCAACCCTCTGCCATGGCTCATTCCCGAAGCCTCCCAGGAGGTGAGTGCATATGAGGGACAGTATTCCAGGTGGCACCTTGGTAATCAATGCACCATGCCATGCCAGGGAGTAAGGCAGAGCCCAAGTCTCCAAAGGCACAAAACTTTCATGTGGCTAGTCCAGGATGGGGGCTGAATGTGGGGATACTTTTCCTCTGCCCTTGATGTGTCTTGCTTAACTTTGTGTATGCTGAAATACTTGTTCAATGACTTTCACTCTTTTTCTATTTTAAGTTTCCCTCTCATGTGGCTTTGGAGGTCTCCTTCTTTGGCAATTATTGTGACTTTCTTCTTCAGTTTTCCAACCCCCTCAGCCCATCCATGTGGAATTTCTGTCTGTGGATATTAGTTTTTATTTTAAATATTTCCATTTGGTCCAAGTTGCCAATTACCTCTAGAAAACAAGTGTTTCATTATCATTCCTGTATTAATCCTTCACATGTTGATAATGGCAGTGATCAAGAACTATCTTCTGATTTCTACAACTGGAACATATGTGGGTCTGCTTGAAATGACTGTCCTTTCTTTTGACTCCAGATAACAGGGCTACATCTTCATATAGGGCTTTAGTGCTTTTATATATATTCATATACAGTACCCAGGAGACTGAGCCTACTTTTGCATTGTTTCTCTCAGAGAAGGTGGAGTTGATCATGTAGGTTCCTTAGATTGGACTCCAGCTCAGACGCTGCCTCGGCTCTGACTAGATTCCATCTGCCTGTGATTTCTACAACATGTGACTACAGCTCTTCCACTACTTTTCTATTTTGCATTTTATATTAGAGTAATTTTAATATTTCACTCAGAGCTTGAGCCACAGAACTGTCACTTTGGAAAGGATGAGATACTGAACCATCACTACCTCTGGAAAGGGGTGCTCCATGTGCAAACTAGGGAAGAGGGGCCCATCACACACTGTAGTCAGAGAACTTTCAGGGCAACTATGGGGGTGCCAGGAGTACGTCACACCAAAGTAGAGGCATTATGAATTGTGGGACAGGTTTGGACTAATTTGATTTTAGAATCAGAATTGAAGAAATTTAAGTTTCCTCATCAACATGATGAAAAAAATGACCTCAATCCAGATCATTTTCCAGATGTGTCCAGGAAACTTTAAGAGTTTGGAGCCCAGCTCTCTCGGATTCCTGTTATCCATCAGAAAAGACAGTAAAATTGAGAGACAGATGACATGTCCCACTGGGGAAGCTACAGTTCTGTGCTCTCCAGTGGGACCTTCTTGCCTTTCTATAGACATTAAAATTACAAATCTGCAGAGACAGGATTTAAACACATCCTTTCCATAAAACCTAGGAGTTTTTGTGCTCTGCTCAGCTTATTCAGATGGCTAAGTACCTCTGTGTCCTCAGATGCAGAGTTAGTGTGGGTTTTAAAAAGGGCATGGGAGGAGAAGATTTGGTCTACTAGTGAGGTTTCCCAGTAGATTCAGAGGAGACATTCACTCCAACAGTCCTAAAGAGCCCAGAGGACCGTGTTATGTAAGGTGAAATGAGGATATTGTCTTCTAAAGATGTTTGCTTCTTTGAGATCCTGCTGAAATGAGTCAATTATTTTTTAGGGAATGTCAGTTTTACTTTTTCCTTTTTTAAATTTAATAACTTCATGGGACACAACTTACATATGGTATGTCATGTAGAGATTTTAAACACTACTAATTTGTATACTTATTACCAGGGAATTAATAAGTTTTAATATTGACAATCTTGCTTTTGTCATCTTCATAACTCATAGAACAATTATTGTTTGAGTAATTGTACATTTTGAAATCTTTGGAAGGAAATGAGATTCTATGTTCAAAACCTCATTTTATAGAATGGAATCACACATGAGTAAGAACTTTCTTTAAGTTGGTAAATGTCAAATAAGGGACCATGATCAAAAGGAAGTACATTAAATATTTTTTAAAATCAAATTAATGTGCTGGTAATTTCCAATTCATGGTTCCAAATTATAGGCTTGTGAACATAATTCACAAGAATTTGGAAGAATATTTTTATGTATTAGTCCATTCTGTTTTAATCACACACACGCACAAAAAACACCCTTTTGCAATATCTAATAATGGAAGTGTGTAAACTCAATTTTGCTTAGAGGAACATTCAGGACAGTTGAAACCCATCCTGCCCTGGTCACTTTCAGATTTTTTTCCAAAATTCCATTTTTCGTGTCATTAGCATGCACAGATAAATGTGACCCCAAGACATAAAGACCAAGATAAAGCAGGACTTGACTCTTCCATCACAACATCAGTCAGGGAATCAGACCCTCCTGCAAAACCTTGTGGGTTTCCCAGTAATGAGAGCTTGGGGTCTGCAGAGAAGTGCACGGGCTCTCTCGTCCCATGAGGAGGTCCAGAGAACAGGGTAGAGGAGAGTGTGGCTGTGAAGTCTCTAATCACACCTCCATAGACCAAGCAGGATGCAGATCTGATTTTATTGTGCAGGTACCATGTATATGTGTCAGGCAGTACCTAAGGAAAATATAGACAGCCACCAATGCAATGACTGCTAACTGTCCTTGCAGTGAACAATCAAGGAGTGGGACTGCAATATGTGGCCTCATTCCCAGAGCTGTGCTGATGGGTAAGCAGTTTGCCACTCAGACACCCTTATTTTATGCCCTGTATGCAGTACTCCATGCGCTTGTCCCCACAGAGAAGCACCTCTGGGGCTTCTTCTTTCTTGACTTTAAAGAACAATTTTTCTTCTAGTGGCTTTTCTCAGGAGAAACTTAAAATAATGGCAATATAAGTATCATAGATATTGGGGCTGGGGATGTTGCTCAAGAAGTAATGTCCCCGCCTGGCATGTGCGGGGTGCTGGGTTTGATCCTCAGCACCACATAAAAATAAAGATGTTGTGTCCACCTAAAATGGAAAAATAAATATTAAAAATTCTCTCTCTTCTCTCTCTCTCTCTAAAAAACATCATAGATAAAAGTGTGAATCCTGATCTGTATTTTAAAACCCTGACAATTAAAAAAAAAAACAACCATAATTCTCACCTCTACTTCTCACAAAGAACTGCCATTCATTCAAATGTTGCCCAGGGTTTGCTCATCATGTTACTGGAGTGTGTGTTTTGCAGCATAGGTGCTGGGTGATGGTGTCACCCTCTCTGAGGTCTCAGTCATTTATTCCTAGTGCTCTTCATAGATTCCCAACACACAAAGAGCTACAAGTTAGAGGTTTCTGCTGAGGCGGACATCAGTCCCAAGCCCACTTGCTTGAAGCAAGACCAGTCTCAATTCTCCATCTCCCTTTTGTCTGTTTTTATGTTAGTGAATTGCAAGGGGACATGGGGAGGGTTGGCAGTAGTGGTGAAGCTGAGCTGTGTGATGAGGACAATTGCAATTTGTAAGTCTACACATGAGTTGCTAAGGGGTGAGGAAATAGGATCTGTCACCCCTATGAGCAGGATGATGCTCACACTGCATATGGGAGAAGAGGTGTTTCTTTCCCTAACTTTCACCCTGGAATGTGCCCACCCAGAAGGCCCAAAGATCCCAAACTTGCAGTGAGGTGTCGTCCTCCTGTAATTCTCTCTACTTCTGTCCTGACCACCAGCTCATGTCCACTGCCTGAGCAGTCCTCACTAGAGTGTTGGAATTCAGATGATAGTGCATATATCATACATCCACCCCCCCTGACTATAGTGACAGCAGGATGGCACCATATCTAACATGACTCCTTCCTGGCCCCAGATATTAAAGGGAGTCTTAACCATGAGTATCCCACAGTCTTTACAATCAGCTCTAACAAAAAAATTTTTTTTGAAAATTTCTTTTTCATGTGTGATCTGTTTTTCTCATCTCCTCCCTTGTCCTTTCCTTCCTTGTACCATATGTGAATTCTTCAAATGGAACCTATTTCAGAAATCTGTTAAATAACCTGTTATTTATACATCCTTCCACACAGAATGCCCACTCTGAGGGGCAGCTTGATTTCTCCAGTGCATAAAGGACATTTGTGCCTAGTACAATAGGGAACTGGACCAAGCTGAAAACATCACTCTGTAGACCCTTGTTTGAAGGGTGTTTGTTTCTCAGATTATCTCCATGATGTTAGAGAGCTTGCCTCATGATCTCCTGGACTATGTTGTGCCATGCATAATGTGCACAGCTGGGAAGGTACATAGCTCAGGATTTCAGTCATCTCTATGAATCGTTCCCAGGATACTTCTTAACAACAATGGTACCTCAGCATTGACATTACTATACATATTTCTTTACAACACTACCATGATATATGTACACAATTTTAATCATATCACTAAATGATGCACATCAAGTATATATGATTGTGGTTTAAAATTGGAGATAGCAGAATGACCAGACTATGGTTTCTCCTGGCACTACATGTATGAAGTTAGTTTTCCTTAGGATTGCATGAAATTGTGTTCCTTTCTTTGAATCATACTATCAGGAAAGTGTCTAAATTTTTCCTAATACTGATATAGAAATTTACTATCAGAAAACAATTTTCCAACAGTTTCAAGGCAATGGACAACCAATCCATGAGTTCTTGACTATTACTGCAAATTCATGGCACCTGCACACTCCTGTTGGTATGACTGCAGATTCCTCAGCCAACCTAGATGCCCTTCAATGGATGAGTGGATAAAAAATGTGGCATTTATACACAACGGAATATTACTCAGCACTAAAAAATAACAAAATCATGGCATTTGCATGGAAATGGATGGCATTAGAGCAGATTATGCTAAGTGAAGCTAGCCTATCCCTTAAAAACTAGTGCTGAATGTCTTCTTTGATATAAGGAGGGCAACTCAAAACAGATCAGGGAGAAGAGCATGAGAAAAAGATTACCATTAAACAGGGATGAGAGATGGGAGGGAAAGGGAGAGAGAAGGGGAATTGCATGGAAATGGAAGGAGACCTGCATTGGTATACAAAATTACATATAAGAGGAGGTGATAGGAAAGGGGGAAAAAGACAAGAGAGAGAGAGGTGAATTAGAGTAGATGGGGTAGAGAGAGAAGAAGGGAGGGGAGGGGAGGGGAAGGGTGGGGAGGGTGGATAGTAAGGGATAGGAAAGGCAGCAAAATACAACAGACACTAGTATGGCAGTATGTATAAACATAGATGTGTAACCCATGTGATTCCACAATCTGTACACGTGGTAAAAATGGGAGTTCATACCCACTTGAATCAAATGGATGAAATATGATATGTCAAGAGTGTTGTAATGTTTTGAACAATAATAAAAAATAATAAAATAAAATACACTTCAGCCTGCATGAGGATCAAGGACAAATCCTTTCAACCACTCACCAAGACATTGAATTGCAGTTTTGTTCTTTTGCTCAGCTGCAGGAAGAGCAGGAATATAAGTAAATTCAATAATGATACCTACTGGGATATACTTGGATGAAATACAAGAGACATTACATCCATGGTAGGAAAGGTGCAGGAAATCTGGGTGGCAGAAGAAAGCTATCATGAAAGCAATAGAAATTCCCTCAAGCTCAGCAGGTAGTAGCTGTGATGACAAGTCCAATCCCAGCCTAATTCTTTCTAGGTTAGCACAGACCCTCACTTCATGCATGGGGAATACTGCTCATCAGCAATTTAAGAAATATTTACCCAAATTTAATATCCCAGACAATGTATTTTGCTTGCAATGCACACTTAAAAAAATCACAATTTTTTACTTCAATATTGAATTATTTAATTTCTTTTTCATTTTTTGATATTTAGAGTCAGCTGGGTAATAGTATCATATGCATAAGCTATTTGATGTTTGATGTATAAAATCCCATTAAATAATCTCAAACAATATTTAGTAGAAGTCAGAAAATACATTTTTTCATTTTTCTAAAACTAAGTTGTGAAACACTTCAGTTTGCACTATTAAATATATTACTCAAGATAACTTATGAAGCTAACTAATAAGTATAAAGACTCACTTATCTCTGTTTTTCCTTCCACCTTCTCAGCATGTTCTATCTAAAACCAAAGCTAATACCAATGGCAAAGAAATTTTTCCCATTTTCTTCTGGAATTTTTTATGATTTCAGCTTACATCACAATGAGGTATAATTGCACGCTTGTGTACTATTCTCAAAATGTTGGTAGGTAGCACATACTGCAGAAGATATGCAGAAAAGGAAACACTTGGACAGCCTTGCCAGGAATATAAATTTGAACAAACATTTAAGGGGGTTTTTCAACAAATGAAAACTAGAGATGCAATACAATGCAGACATTTTGTTGAATTTTCAGAATTATTCAGAAAAAGAATAAAACTCATAAAAAATGTACATGTGTATACAGAAGCGAGCTTATTATATTTACTTACATAGTCTTGTGAGGAATAGGCACCAAATTTTTGCCTGCAGGATGGCAACACTGGAAAACTGGTAACAGCTAAGTCCAAGAAGCTGGAAGCTTCACCATGTGAGGAAGCAAATGAAGTAGCTGTGGTCCAGGACAGAGGACTTAAAAGACCCTGGTAGATGAGAAACCAAATAATCCAATCAATAATGAACCAAGGACCTGAACAGACACTTCTAAGAGGATATGCAATCAATCAATAAATATATGAAAAAATATTCATCATCTCTAGCAATCAGAGAAACACAAATCAAAACAATGCTAAGATATCATCTCACTCCAGTCAGAATGGCAGCTATTTATTATAAAGAAAAACAAGTGTTGGCAAGGATGTGGGGGGAAAGGTACACTCATACACTGCTGGTGAGACTGCAAATTGGTGCAGCCAATATGGAAAGTAGTATAGAGATTCCTTGAACAACTGGGAATGGAACCACCATTTGACCCAGCTATTTCTCTCCTTGAACACCCAAAGGACTTAAAAACAGCATACTACAGGGACACAGCCACATCAATGTTTATAGCAGCAGCAAAATTCACAACAGCTAAACTGTGGAGCCAACCTAGAAGCCCTTCAGTTGATGAATGCATGAAAAAACATGTGGCATATATACACAATGGAATTTTACTCAGTAATAAAAGAGAATAAAATCATGGCATTTGCAGGTAAATAGATGGCATTGGAGAAGATAATGCTAAGTGAAGTTAGCTAATCCCCAAAAAACAAATGCCAATCCTTTTCTCTGATATAAGAAGGCTGACTCATAGTGGGTTAGGGAGGGAGAGCATACAAGGAATAGATAAACTCTAGATAAGGCAGAGGAGTGGGAGGGAAAGGGAGGGGGCAGGGGGTTAGCAAGGATGGTGGAATGTGATGAAGATCATTATCCAAAGTACATGTATGAAGACTTGAATTGGGTGTCAACATATGTTATATACAGAGATATTAAAATTGTATACATGTGTATTAAGAATTGTAATGCAATAAACCAAAACAATAGCATTACCTTAGGTTAGGTAGAGGGAAGGAAAGGAGGCAAAGGCAGGGGATTTGGGGATACGAAAGAGAATGAAACAGACATTACTTTATGTATGTAAGTGGCTGTATGATCAATGTGATTCTACAATATGTATACTCAGAAAAATGAGAAATTTTATCCCATCTATGTATGATATATTAAAGTTTATAAGTGAATTCTACCTCATGGATAAATAATTAAAACAAAAAATAAAAGACCCTGGTAGAGCCAATGGTATAAGTCCACAAAGGCTGGAGAATCACCCAATCAAGAAGCTTGGAGCATAAGCCAGTGACCACTTCTCTTGCTTTTTTTTTTTCAAATCAAACCTACTGGATGACAATATATATGTTCATTACAGGTATTCCCCATTCTTTCTGACTCAGCCTTCTGGAAGCACACTCACAGACACCTGCAGAGATGTTCCACACCAATTCCCTAGGTATCTCAATCTACTCAAATTGACAGCTGACATTAACCATTTCAACAATTGAAGGAAATGAAATCCATCTTTAGGAATGTCTACACTCCTAAGTTAACCACAACACTATCCACAACCTAAATTTCCATCAAAGCATAACTCTGTAAGAAGAACTCATAGTGTATTACAGATAATAGATAAAGAGAGATTTATCATTGTGTTTACACACAAACATATAAACATACATATATAGCCTTTTCAGTTTTTTTACAATTATTTTGAGACAAGGTTTTTAAGGTGCAGAGGGTCTCACCAAGATGCCGAGGCTGGCTCCAAGATAGTGGTTCTTCTCCCTCAGCCTCCGCAGTCCCTAGCACGACAAAAGAAACATGCCTCCACACCTCACTTATTATCCAACTTTCAAAAGAAGAATGATGTATGTGGCACTGGTGCAAAATTTAAAGGCCAGCCTCAGGTGTTTGGTAACATTCTAACAAAGAATATAATAGGGGATGTATCTCAGTGGTAAGGAAACTCTGGATCCTAACCCTAGAAACAAAAGAATATTCTCTAGTAACATGGAGAAGCTGGAGAACTTCAGGCTAAGTGAGATGATGCATACTCTATGTGCAGAGTCTGGAAGAAAAAAAATGATGAATACATAGGGAGAGCCTGGTGGTTATCAGAGAGCATCATCAATAATATCACATCATATACTGAAAATTCCAAAAGACAGTAGGATTCTGTTCTTAGTGTAGAATTAAGTAATTGCATGATATGATGGGTTTTATCATCACATAGCAATTGCACATACTAATGTGACTCAGTGTGATATTTATAGATGCATATACATGTATTTATAATATTCAAATACCCTCTTCTGCCCTTGATGCCCCCTGCTGATGCCTTGGCCATACTAATCATGATTCTACATTCACATGATTTTATTTAACATATTTAAGATGTGATACTTTTGTGTGTGTGTGTTTCTTCACTTAGCATGACCTCATCCAATTCCATCTATTTTTCTGACCATCAAAGGAGTTTGTATTGATGGCTGAGTAATATGACAATGTGAATATATAACATACTTTTTAGTGAATATGTTAAATTGCTTATCTACACCACTGACATTTTTCTGTGTATTGTTAAATATACTGCTATTCAACTTGAACTTATATAAAAAAAAGAAAGAACCTCAAAAGAATGAAGAAGCTAGGTGTGGGGGCACATCCCTACAATTCCAATGGCTTGGGAGGCTGAGGCAGGAAATTCATGAGTTCAAACTCAGCCTCAGCAAATTATTAGGGACCTATACAAGTCAGTGAGACTCCATTTCTAAATTAAGTAATTTTAAAAAGGACTGGGGAAGTGGCTCTTTAGTTGAGTGACACTGGGACCAATCCCTAGTTAAAAAAAAAAAAGAATAAACAAACTAGAAAACTATGTCCTGACCTGATTTTATCAATTGAAAATAAAGCATAAAAATCATGCTTCTACTTAAAGTTTGTTAATATAAATATTATATGCTATTCTCTTTGAATTTTTTCACAAAGTACAATAATTTGAGAGCATTCAGTAGATTACATAACATGGAAAAACTGCTGTTGTGCAAACAATGAAATAAAACATTAGCTGTGTGTGATGGTGCATTACTGTAATTCCAGTGTCTCTGATGGTGAGTTCGAAGCCAGCCTCAACAACTTAGCAAAGCACTAAGCAACTCAGTGAGATCCTGTTTGTAACTAAAATACAAAAAGATCTGGGATGTTTCCGAGGGGTCGAGTGCCCTCAGTCTCAGTCCCCAGAACCAAAAACAAAGATGAAAAAGAAATAAAGCATTAGGCTGCTGAAAAATTGTATTTTAAGTGTTTCAAATATTGGCCCAATACTCCCAAGTTCACTTCATCCATCAATTTATAATTGAAATCTCTAGTTATTTGTTTGTGAGAGAAAAGAGACAAATATAGTGATGGTCCTGAACTCTGCCATTTATTTGCTAGTTTCTGCCATAAGCTAGGCAAGGATTTCTGCCCATTGTGATCCTCAGAGCACTACAGACTCAGTCCTTTCTCTTCATGCAAGGATGCACCTTGAGGAGTGGATGTGGCTTGACCGCTAAAGTGGGGAAGAGGTAAAAGGGAAGTAATGGCGTGGGTGTGTGGGTGGGGTGTGATAATGATGTTTAGCTATTGTGAATTGTGCTGCTGTAAACATTGATGTGGCTGTGTCTTGTAGTATGCCATTTTTAGGTCCTTTAGGTACAGACCAAGAAGAGGAATACCTGGGTCAAATGATGGTTCCAGTCCCACATTTCCAAGGAATCAGTTTAGCTACTGTGAATTGTGCTGCTATAAACTGTGGAGCCAACCCAGATGCCCTTCAGTGAATGAATGGATAAAAAATATGTGGCATATATACACAATGGAATTTTACTCAGTCATAATAAAATCATGACATTTGCAGGTAAATGGATGGTGTTGGAGCAGTGAAGTTAGCCAATCCCAAAAAAACAAATGCCAAATGTTTTCTCTGACATAAGGAGGCAGACTCATAGAGGGGTAGGGAGGGGGAGCATTGGAGGAATAGAAAAAGTCCTGATAGGGCAGAGGGGTGAGAGGTTAAGGGAGGAGGCAGGGGATTAGCAGTGATGGTGAAAGGTGATGGACATCATTATCTATAGTACATGTATGAAGACAGGAATTGGTGCCAACATACTTTATATACAGAGATATGAAAAAATGTGCTGTGTACATGTAAGAAGAATTGTAATGCATCCCACTGTCATTTTTAAATCAATAAAAAAATAAAATACACTTCAGGCTTCATGAGGATCAAGGATGAATCTTTTCAGCCACTCACCCAGACATTGAATTGCATTGATGTTCTAGTGCTCAGCTGTAGGAAGAGCAGGAATATATATGAATTTCAATACAGACCCACTGGGATATTCTTGGGTGAAATACAAAAGGCAGAACATCTATGGTAAGAAAGGTTCAGAAAATTTGCTAGACAAAAGAAAGTTATCATGAAAGCTCAGCAGGTAGTACTTGTGGTGTCAAATGTCAATCCCAGCCTAATTCTTCCTAGGTTAGCATAGACACTCACTTCATGCATGGGGAATACTGCTCATCAGCAATTTAAGAAATACTTACCCAAATTTAATATCCTACACAATGTACTTTGTTTGCAATGCACATTTTCAATAAAAGTTGCACAATTTTTTACTTCAATATAGTTTAATTTCTTTTGCATTATTGATGATTTTTAGAGTCAGCTGGGTAATTTTTACAAAATGACTTTTGGATTTTGGCTTAATTACATTGAATCTGCAGACCCACTGTGGAATACTGTGGTATTAACAAAATCAAACTTTTAATCATTGAATATTAGCAGTTTTCCCATTTTGTTTCCATGATCTTTTTTGCATTTTACTTTCACCTTTACTTTTTACTTTGCAGTGAACAGTTCTTTTGTTAATACTTTCGTTTAGATTATTTTTCCTATATTTGTGAATGGATTTTTGCCTCAATTTTAACACTGCTCATTGCTACTGTATATAATTTAAATTATTTAATTTAACCCATGAATTATTGAACTAATTCTTTGGTTTCATTAGCTCATGGAAATTGCTTAGAAACATTATAGAAATAATAGTATCATCTGAATATGCTATTTGATTTTTGATGTGTAAAATCCCATTTAATTTTCTCAAACAATATTTAGAAGTCAGAAAAGCATACATTTTTTTCTTTTTCTAAAAATAAATTGAGAAACACTTCAGTTCACACAATTAAGTATTAAAACAGTCCATAGCTGCCCTTAAGTGGATTGAAAAAATTTTCCTCTGGTCATAATTGGCCATAGGTTATACAGTAATTTGGTAAGTGATTTGCCAAAAGCTTTTCTCTATCAAAATGATTTTTGGAAACTTCCCATATGACAATGTCCCTCTTGGTCATGAAGTCCAATCATTCCTTTTGTTGTTGTTCTCAGTTTGCTAGGGGTTTTCAATATTTGGGTCAACATCTATAAAAAGATGGTCTTCAATTTCTATTCTCATGCTGTGTTATCTTGTATTTCTGGCCTTACAGAAAGAATTAGTCTATTTTCTTCTTCTACATTTAGACATGATCATGAATTATTGTTACTGATTCATTATTACATGTTTTGTAAAAATCACCTGTGAAGGCACCTTTTTATAAATATGATTACTGTTTGGTTTTTTGGTGGGTCAATTTTTAGAGCTGGGTTTTTGCCAGGTTGGCCTCAAATTCCTTAGCCTAAATCATCCTCCTGCTGTGGCCTCAAGGTAGTCAAGACTAGTGGCATGTGCTCCCATATTAGCTCAACTGCAAGTACTTTTATGAGCAGCTGTAAAGTTAAATGTTGATGTGTAGGTCTATTTTATATTTCTTCACATCTGGGTCTACTAATGTATTCTACTGATTTCTGAAGTAATTTTCAAAGTTGATGATTATCTAGCAATTTATCTATATTTTGTTGTTTTCCAGGCTAGAGACTTTCTTGGCAATTAAGATGGAATAATGAGGAAGCATAATGTGGGAAAATGAGAACCTGGCATTTTGCTAATTGATCTCAAGATGCCCTGTGAAGGATGGAGAGTGTGCACCCATAATTCTGTGGGACAAATGAAGCAGAAAAGCTAAATTATCATTTTATGTAGCCTAATACATGATCTTAAGTAACTTTCATATGTCTTTACACACTTGTTTAATTTTTAGGGCAGAATCTAAGTATTTTACCATATTTAAAATAGGTTATGAGGGTTTTTTATTAAATTTTGGTGAGTTGTGTAAGTTTCGTATTTTTGGGTGTTGAGCTTTTAACAGACATGGGGCTAGCAATGATTTTTTTTAACCCACAGTCTACTTTTACATTTCATTGATTGATTCCTTTGTTGTATAGAAGCATTTTTAGCTTTATATAGTCTCAGCTGTTTTTCCTTGAACATTCTTAGCATGTTCTATCTAAAACCATTGCCAACGCCAATGGCAAAAAAAAAAAAAAAAAAAAAAAAAAATTCTCATTTTCTTCTGGAATTTTATTGCTTTCAGGTTATATCACAATGGGATATAACCACACGCTTGTGGGCTCAATCCTCAAAATGTTGGTAGGTAACACATACTGCAGAGGATATGCAGAAAAGGAAACACTTGGACATCCTTGTCAGGAATATAAATTTGAATAGACATTAAAAAAACTAAGGGGGTTTTTCAAAAAATTAAAACTAGAGATGCCATATGACCCAGACATTGAGAATATGCCTGTATTTTTAGGGTTCTTCAGAAAAATAGAATACATTAAAAAATGTACGTGTTATACAGAGGGGAGCTTATTATATTTACTCACAGAATCATGGGAAGAATAGTCACCAAATGTTTGCCTACAGGATGGCAACACTGGGAAAGTGGTAACAGCTCAGTCCAAGAAGCTGGAAGCTTCACAATATGAGGAAGCAAAATTTTAAAGCCAGCCTTAGTAGTTTGGTAACATTCTGTCTTAAAACAGCAGATGGGGTAGAGAGAGAAGATGGGAGGGGAGGGGAGGGGGGATAGTAGGGGATAGGAAAGGTAGCAGAATACAACAGTCACTAATATGGCATTATGTAAAAACATGGATGTATAACTGATGTGATTCTGTAATTTGTATTTGGGGTAAAAATGGGAGTTCATAACCCACGTGAATCAAATGTATGAAAGATGATAAGTCATGAGCTTTGTAATGTTTTGAACAACCAATAAAAGAAAAAAAGTCAATTTCAAATACAAGGGGCTTACCCAATGCCAAAGGTACAAAATCACAACAGTCCCACACCAAGGCACATTATAATGAAAATGCCCAACATACAGAATCAGGAGAGATTTTTAAAAGCCACAGGAAAAAGGAATCAGATTACATATAGGGGAAAACCAATTAGGATCTCTGCTGATTTCTCAACCCAGACCCTGAAAGCTACAAGATCCTGCAACAATATATACCAAGCTCTATAAGAAAATGGATGCCAATCAAGAATCATATCCAGCTAAATTAAACTTTAGATTTATTGGTTATTTTTATGACAAAAATAAAAACCTTCCATGATAATCAAAAGTTAAAAGAATTTACAGCTAGAAAGCCTGAACTACAGAAAATTCTTGGCAAAATATTCCATGAGGAGGAAATGAAAGACAGCATATGTCAGAAAAGGGAGGTATCACTAAAGAAAAAACCTAACAAAGAGAAACCAAGTCAAGTTAACTATCAAAAATAAACAAAAATAACTGGGAATTCAAATCATGTTTCAATAATAATCCTGAATGTTAATTTCCAAAACTCAGCAACCAAAAGGCATAGACTGGCAGATTGGATTAAAAAGACCCTAAAATATGCTGCCTTCCAGAGACCCATGTTACAGGAAAAGACATCCACAGAGTGAAGGTGACAGGTTGGAATAAAACATATCACTCAGGGCTGGGGATTGTGGCTCAGTGGGAGTGAACTAGACTAGCATGTGCAAGGCCCTGGGTTAGATTCTAAGCACTGAATAAAAATAAGTAAACAAAATAAAGGTAATGTGTCCAACTAAAAAATATTTAACAAAACCATATTGCTTGGGCTGGGGATGGGCCTCAGGGGTAGAACACTTGCCTGGCATGTGTGAAGCCCTGAGTTCGATCATCAGTATCATATAAAAATAAGTAAAAAAGGTATTGTGTCCATGTACAACTAAAAAAAAATAAATATTAAAAAATACTACTCACATGGATTGTGGAAGCAAGCAGGGGTTTCCATCCTTATATCAAATAATGTGGACTTCAAGTGAAAATTAATCAGAAGGGACAAACAATAATATTTCATACTGCTTAAGGGAACCATACACCAACAAGAGACAACAATTATAAATATTTATTCCCCAAACAATAAAGCATCTATGTTCATCATAAAAACTCTTTGCAATTTCAAGAGTCAAACAGATCACAACACAATAATTCTGGGTGACTTTAACACATATATTTTACCCCTGGATAGATCTTCCAAACAAAAGATAAACAGAAATTATAGAACTCAATAAGACAATCAATAACTTAGATTTAACATATATAGAATATTTCATCCTTCAACAAGCAAATACACTTTCTTCTCAGCAGCACATGGATCCTACGCAAAAATAGACCATATACTATGCCACAGGGCAACTCTTAGCAAATAAAAAGGAGTAGAGATACTACACTGCATTCTATCAGGTCATAATGGAATGAAATTAGAAGTCAGTGATAAGACAAAAGCTACTCCAACACCTGGAGACTAAAAAATATGCTAGTGAATTAACAGTGGATTGCAGAAGACATCAAGGAGGAGATTTAAAAATTCTTAGAGGTTAGTGAGAACACTGATTGATAGAACATATCAAAATCTCTGGGACACTATGCAGGTGGTACTAAGAGGAAAGTTCATTGCATGGAGTTCATTCCTTAAAAAAAGAAAAAGTCAACAGATAAATGACCTAAAATTACATCTCAAAGCCCTAGAAAAAGAACAAATGAACACCAAAAGCAGTAAAAGATAAGAAATAATTAAAATCAGAGCTGAAATCAATGAATTTGAAACAAAAGAATCAATTAAAAAGTTGACAAAATGAAAAGTTGGCTCTTTGAAAAATTTTATAAATAAAAATCAATAAACCTTTATACATGCTAATGTAGAAAAGGAGAGAAAAACTCAAATTACTAAAATCCATGATGAAAAAGGAAATACCACCATGGACACTACAGAAATACAGAAGACAATTGGAAATTTTTTTGAAAATTTGTACTCCAATAAAACAGAAAATGTTGAAGACATCAACAAGTGTCTAGAATCATAAAATTAACCAAACTGAATCAGGATTATATACACAAGTTACACCGATCATTTTCAAGCAATGAAATCGAAGACACCATCAACAGCCTACCAACCAAAAAAAAAAAAAAAAAAATCCCAGGACTGGATGGATACACAGATGAGTTTTACAAGACCATCAAAGAAGAACTAACACTAATTCTCCTGAAATCATTCTATGAAATAAAAAAATGAAGGAATACTTCCAAACTCTATGAGGCCAAAATCATCCTGATTCTAAAATCAGACAAAGACACATCAAACAAAGAAAGCTTCAGAGCAATATCTTTAATGACCATAGATGCAAAAATTCTGAATAAAGTTTTGGAAAATTGAATACTAAAACATGTTAAAAAGATTGTGCACCTGATCAGGTGGAGTTCATACTAGGGATGCAAGTTTGGTTCAACATACGGAGATCGATAAATATAAATCATTACATCAATAGACTGAAAGATAAGAAACATGATCATCTCAATAGATGCAGAAAAAGCATCTGATAAAATATAGCACCCCTTCATGTTCAAAACACTAGAAAAACTAGGGATAACAGGAACATATCAACATCATAAAGGCTATCTACGCTAAGCCCCAGGCCAACATAATTCTAAATGGAGAAAAATTAAAGGCATTCTCTCTAAATCTGGATCAAGACAGGATGCCCTCTCTCATCAATTCTATCCAACATAGTTCTTGAAACACTGGCTATAGCAATTAGATGAAATAATTTAAAGGGATACACATAGGAAAAGAAGAATTAGAATTGGCAGTATTTGCTGATGATATTATTCTATACCTTGAATATCCAAAAATTCCAACGGAAAACTCCTAGAACTAGTAATTGAATTCATCAAGGTATCAGCATATAATATCAACACCCATAAATCAAAGGAAATCTGTATATCAATGAGAAGTCCTCTGAAAGGGAAACTAGGAAAACTACCCCATTTACAATAGTCTCAAAAAAACCCCACAAAACCAAATACTTAGGAATCAACATAATGAAAGAGGTGAAAGACTTCTACAATGAAAACTACAGAACACTAAAGAGAAATTAAAGAAGACCTTAGAAGATGGAAAGATCTCCATTGTTCCTAGCTAGGCAGAATTAATATCATCAAAATGACCATACTACTGAAAGTAGTATACAGATTTTATGCAATTCCAATCAAAATCCCAATGGCATTCTTCATATAAATAGAAAAAGAAATCATGAAATTAATCCCCCAAAATAAGGAGACCCAGAATAGCCAAAGCAATCCTTAGCAGGAAGACTGAAGCAGTTGGCATCACTATACCAGACCTTAAACTATATTACAGAGCCACAGTAACAAAAACGGCATAGTACTGGCACCAAAATAGACATGTAGACCTATGGTAGAGAACAGAGGACAAAGGCGCCAAAAACATACATTGGAGAAAAGATAGCATCTTCAACAAATGGTGCTGGGAAAACTGGAAAACCATATGCAGCAAAATGAAATTAAATCCCTCTCTCTTAGAGTGCACAAAACTCATTCAAAGTGGATCAAGGACCTAGGAATTAAGCCAGAGACCCTGCACCTAAGAGAAGAAAAAGCAGGCCAAAATCTTCATCATGTTTGGTGAGGTCCCAACTTCCTTAATAAGACTCCTAGAGCACAAGAATTAAAATCAAGAATCAATAAATGGATGGATTCAAACTGAACAGCTTCTCAGCAAAAGAAATAATCAGTGACATGAAGAGACAGTCTACATCCTGGGAGCAAATTCTTACCACACATACATCAGATACATCACTCATCTCTAGGATATTTAAAAAACTCAATCTTAACACCAAACACCGCCCCCCCCAAAAAAATAAACCAATCAATAAATGGGCCAAGGAACTCCATAAGCACTTCTCAAAATATGATATATAATCGAGCAACAAATATATATGAAAAAGTTCAACATAGCAATTAGCAAAATGCAAATAAAAATTAAGATACCATCTCACTCCAGTCAGAATGGCAGCTATTATGAAGACAAACAACAAGTGCTGGTGAGGATATGGGGGAAAAGATTCACCTGCAGTGTATGAGTGTGACTGCAAATTGGTGCAGCCAATATGAAAAGCAGTATGGAGATTCCTTGGAAATCTGGGAATGTAACCACCATTTGAACCAGCTATTCCTTTTCTAGGACTTTATCCAAAGAAAAACAGCACACTACAGGGACACAGACACATTAATGTTTATAACAGCACAATTCACAATAGCTAGACTGTGAAGCCAATCTAGATGCCCTTCAATGGATGAATAGATTTAAAAAATGTGGCATTTATACACAATGGAATGTTACTCAGCACTAAAAAATAATATCACAGCATTTGCAGGGGAATGGATGGAATTAGAACAGATTATGCTAAGTGAAGTTAGCCAATCAAAAAAAATTCTGAATGTCTTCTCTGATATAAGGGGTTGACTCAAAATGGGGTAGAGAGGTAGTGCATGGGAAGAAGATTATCTCAGATAGGGAAGAGGGATGGGAGGGAAAGGGAGGGAGAAGGGGAATTTGCATAGATGGTGGAAAGAGACCCTCATCATTATACAAAATACATGTATAAAGATGTGAATTTGGTGTAAACATATCTTGTATACAGAGATATGATAAATTGTGGTATAATGGTGTATTAAAAATTGTAATTCAAAAATAAATTAATTAATTTTAAAAAATCAAAAATCTAGAAAAAAATCTAGAAAAACTAGAGATAATAGAAAGACATTTCAATATTTTAAACCTATCTATGCTAAGCCAAAGGCCAAAATCATTCTAAAATTAAAAAAAAAAAAAAAACTTGAAAACATTCCCTCTGAAAACTAGAACAAGACAGGGATGCCCTCTTTCACCACTTCTATTTAATATAGTTCTTGGAATTGTAGCCAGATCAATTAGAGAGACAAAATGAATTAAAACACCACATGGACAGGAAAGGAGAACTGTGACTGGATTTAATTATACTGGTTACAGTGGACAACTACGTATATATTGATCCCATGATAAGCATGCTGGCTATCTCGGGGTATCTTTTGAAGAAAAGACAGCATATGGGGGTTTAGATTGGCCAATTGTACTGGACTCTGTGACTCTAAGCAATATGTCCAAACAGTTATTAAAATGGGACTTTCTCATAACAAGCCAGTCATTGCCACAGAACGTCTGCCAATACCTTACTGTCCTAATCATTCTGCAATAGAATTTGGCACCTTTCCTAAATGAATAAACTGTGCAAATGTCTTGCCAGTACAACAAAAAGTTCTAGAAATAGTGGACATATTCTAGACTGGTCTCCAGGAATTGACAAAAGACAATCACATAAGGATGCCATGATCCCTGGAGGTTTTGTTGGTAATATTCTAACCTTAAGTGAAGGCGGTATCCAGAAAGGTGTTTGGAGCTTAATTGCAGACTCAGATTTCCTATATCACACTGACAACCCTATGCCTGGCTTTATAGGCAGGGGGTGTAAAGAGGGTTCCTGGTATGGCCTGAAGGCCTGTGTTCAATCTCCTTATGCTTTAATTACTGGAAATGTGAGAGTTAAGAGAAAGGAGGATAAATATCTTGTAGCCTGTAAAAAGTGCAATTTACCTAATTGCATCACTAGATATGCCATCTGACTATGAAGGTCTGTGTTACTGCAGCCAAATATAAGCCTTCCCAATGGGATTTGGAGAAGGTTAAATCATCTAATGGGCATTTTGCATAGAAAATAATAAATAGCCTGGATCTTATGGAGTTACATCACAACATCCAGGATATTCAAAAAAGCAAAATCGATCTATTGGATCCTACTTCTCTAACTGGAAATACTTCAAGAATGGGATGGCTTTAACCCTGGAAACACACTGAAACACTCTGCATGGAATATTATTGGAATGAGGTGTTTGCTACTAGTTCTTTTTTGTATTGTGATAATAGGTGGCTGTCACACCCTTAGAACAAGAATCTGGGAACTAAAAATAATGGCTCATCATTTTCTATTGCATAGTAAAAAGGGGGAATATTCAGAGTGCCATCCGTGAATTACTTGAGGGTCTTCTCTGGGTATGGAGCCATGGAGATTTAGGTCTAACCTTGAGAACTATCTGCAGCTCCCCAGAGTGCACTAGATTAACCAAGGCACATGACCCTATCTCTGCTCTACCAGGAAGACTCCTCTTCTAGCTCTGTATTTGGGCATAACCCATTGGAACTGCAAAGCCCACCTTCTACCTTATTTGGCAAAGAACATTCCAATGAAAACCTTTGATATTCCCTGATATAAATAAAGCAAATGTGGGCTCCATTTTGCTCTTTTGAGTGTGGAAGCTTCATCCCTAAGATTGGCTAGCCCATCCCACTCCTGCTTTTAAAATTACTTTCTGTATCCTGTGCATTTTTTCCCCTGCTTTACCTTTCTTAGCTTTCATTTTGCAGCCAGACCATTCAAACAAGAGAAACTCTATTTTTACCACCTGCAGTTTTGAATTCATGAACCTCTTGCCTCAGCCTCCCAAGTCACTGAACCACTGTGGTGGGCTATTGATTGCTACTTTTATATTTTTATATTTATTTTTATTCTCATCCTGTCTTTGTTTTGGAATCTAAAGTGAATCTGACGTAGACAGAATAATTTTGTTGGATTCTAGGTTTTATACCCAAGGGTGTAACACTGAGCTACATCCCCAGCCACTTTTTAATATTATTATGTTTTATTTTCAGATAGTGTTACACTAAGTTGCTGAAGCCAGCATCTAACTTGTGATACCCTAGCCTCAGTCTCACAAGTAGGTTAGTGACAGCATTGCACCACTGTGCCCAGATGATGATGACTTTTAGAGGCTCTCCATAAGTCACTGAATTTGCCCTCAAACTTGCAATCCTCTTACCTCAGCCTCCTGAGTTTCTAGAGTCACAGATGTGTGCTGCATGCTCAACTTGAACAATATATTTTCTAAAATTGGAACAGATTGGATCTATATGCAGTAATAGTAATGAAAAAAGTAATAGTAACGAAGCAAACGCTTCTTCTATGTTGCCACTTGTTTTCTACCTATATATTTTTGGTTCATCAATTTTCCCATTATTGCCTATTAATGATTAATTTTTCTTCGGTACCATTTTTATTTTATTTTCTCCTTTTGGCACATGTTTTAGTTTTTCCTTAGTGTTTGTTCTGTGAACCCTAACATCTTAAATTTATGACAATCAGTTTTATTCATGCCAAATTAGTTTCAATAGTATAGAAAAATTTTGCTAATCTTACAGATTTGTCCCTTATTCCTGATTTTTATCTTTGTCATAGACTATAACTTCATGCATTGTGTGTCTTGTATGGCTTGGATATCATTTGTCCCCAAACAAGCTTATGTTTTGGACACTTTGTTCTCATTATGGTAGCACTGAGGCAGGGGAAACTTTCAAATGTGCTGTCTACTGGGTGTTAATTCAGTCATTGGGGAAGCCACCCTTAGGAGGAATGGATGCTAGTCTCTTGGAATGAGTTTTTGAGAAAATGAGTTGTTATGAAAAATCAAGACTGCCCCTCTCTGATCTGTGGCTCATATTGGTCCATATTATTTTTCCTCTTTCACTTGTCCCCACTCTGATGACAGCCATCATGCTGGAATGGAGCACAGTGGGTACTCCCCAGAAGCAAAGTGGATGTCATCCCTTTATCTTGGACTCTCAGACTCAAAAATTCTGACCTAAATGACTTTTTAATCACAAACTACTCAGCCTTAGGTATTTCCTAATAGCAATAAAAAGTGTAGTCTTGTAGTCATTCAGCATCAATGTTTCTTTGGTTCTAAGTGTTATTTATGTGTTCTAAGTGTTCTAAGTGTTATTTTTGCACTCATTTATTTTTTTAATTTTATTTTTTTAAATACACAACAGTGCAATACATTGAAATTCTTATTACACATATAGTGTAAAAGTTTTTACACTTATATTTTTAAAACAAATAGAAAAGAGTTAGAAACTAAATACTCCATGGCACTGGCTATATTTAGCTACCAAATTGAGCTGCTGAGCTACATCTACCATTATTTCTCATTATCTTATGTGGACTCAAGATTCTGTCTTTTATCATTTCCTTTAACCTTGATGGCTCTATTCGCATTTCTGGAAAAGTTGTTTACTCACCACAAACATTTCCTTTTACAAATCTTCCCTTATCAATTAACGCACAGTTTAGCAAGGTATAAAATTATTGATGGTTAAAAAACAAGTTTCATCATGTCCTCCCACTGTCTTCCAGCTTCTTGGATTTCTAGGGAAAACCACTAATGCTGTCTTGTACCTGATCAACTGTTTCTCTCTGACCACTCAGGAGATTGCCTCTCGGTATTTGTTTTACAGCAATTCGACTCTCATAGTTCCTCTTATCCATGGTTTCCCTTTCTGTAAGCTATAGACAATTCCAGAATGAGAAATTCATGAGTTTTAAATTGCAAAGTGTTCTGAGTAGCGTGATGCAGTCTCATCCCACCACACCCCAGCCCTCCAGGGGCACGAGCCTCTGCCTTCTCCAGCAGTTTCCCAGTTGATATACTGTTTTTGTAATACCTTCCTGTTAGTTGCTAGTTGCCATGTTTGTTGAGAGATTGACTGTTGTGATAGTGCTCCACTTGTGTAGAAGAGAACATCTCTCCAATTACTCATGCACCACATTCTGTTTGTGCACACATTGCATTGTTAGCACCTTGGAGCTTAAGAATAGAAGACACACCTTGAGCCTCTCCTAATGGAAAACATGATTTCCCATGAGACTATGACCCAAGAATTTGGGATGTGTTTAATAAGTTTATGATGAACCTTTTTCTCAAATAACCTCAAGAAAAAGTACCAGTGACTAGGAAGTCAATTCTACTTCATTGTAATGCTAAAATGTCCACCAGGAAGGAAGTTGAACCTCGTTTCCATGGTATATGGTTGTATGCCAAAGTGTCCTTTAAGAAAGGCTTGTGTGTAAACAAGGCAGTCTGGTGCATGCTTAACTCCCAGGATTGAACCTGGTTTCATCTGACAAAGCAAGGTAACCCACACCTGCAATGCCACCATGATCTGAGGGATGAGGTATCAGTCCCTGGGCATAATGAGGAGCCACTGGAGGCCCTTGATCTCTCCAAAAGGAAAATTCTACAGTCGTTATTCATGGAATAATACTACATCATTTGTCAGGCACATAGACAGACCTATTTAGAAAAGCAGATACACATTCAGGAAAGAGGGGGCCAGATACAGTGAGGTCGGTAGTGAGCTTGCTTCACATGCACAAGGTCCCAGGCTCAATCCCCAGCACCACAGGAAGAAAGAAAGGAAAAAATGTGAGAAACTCTAAAGGGAGAGACAGCAAATTCAAGGTTGGAGGTGTTGCTATTTGGAGAGGGACATTTAAGTCGGGATGGACTAGAGATGGGACCAGAGCAGACTTCTGTAATTTCTCACCCATTTTTCTAAGCTTGCTCATACCATGCTAGTATTTGGGGGTCCAGGAAGCTGGTCTAGGAGAAATGTTGCATTGCAGGTATTTCCTTTTTTAAAAAATAAAAATCTGATCTTTATTTTTAAATATATTTTTTAGTTGGACAGGATACCTTCATTTTATATATTTCTTTTTAATGTGGTGCTGAGGATTGAACCCTATGCCTCACTGGTGCTAGGCAGATGCTCTCTCACTGAGCCACAATCCCAGTCTCTTGTTTTTAATTTCAAATTTTTTGTAGGCATTCCTGCATTCTGGTGATTTATGACCTTCTCCTTTGAGGTTCAGTGTAACTTTCTTATTGGTATCCCAACATTTCTGCCCCAACCAGACATGTTCCACAGTTCTTTATGGACCTCAAGTGTTACTAGAGGAATGATTAAATGATCATTTAGTTGTCAAAGCAAATAGGGCAGTGTTTTCAGGATGGAAGTTTTAAGAGAATGCTCATTATTAGATTTCTATTTTTACTTATGTATTTAGCCATGGACTGATATGGTTTTTGCAGTCATCCACAAATGTGGTCCACAAACCAGCAGATTTCAGAAATTTTTCATGTTGACAGCTATTTTCAAATGGTTGCATTCTGATTGAGGCCCATTTGGCCCAGGGTAAACATTAAGATGCTTTTAAAGTGCTTATGAATTTTCCTGGCTAGAATATTACAGAGGGTCTTGCCAGTTTTCTCGCCACTTTTTTTTTTTTAAATCTCATTGGTGTTGAAAAACCTCTCAGATGCAAGGGATGCACCCCAGAGGCAAGCTCCTGCAGATGGCCACCTACAGACCCCCACACCCACAGATCCTATTCTCCGTCCCCAATTAATTGGGTGTCAGGTGCTGATGGATTGTTAATTATTGGGTAAAACCCAGTGTTTTGCCCCCAAGGAGCCCAAGGTCTTGCTTGTTGGTTATTGGAACCACTGGGTTGGTTATTCACATTTGCTTGCCTCTCAAGACAAATCTGAGCTCCATCCACAGACCTATATCTAGTGGCACTGGTAGCTTAGGAAAATTTCTCATTTTGGTTAAGAAACCTAACAGCAAGAATAATTAATAATTTCCCTCTTGGGGGAATGTAGGGTTCTGGCCCCAAGGTGTCCCCGGCTCTTTCCCTCTTCTCACCCACATACATCTTCTCTTCATCATGGGCAAGTCAACCGTGTACTGCTCATCCCTGGAATTCTGGGCATGTGCCTTCATCTTCTCCATCTTCCTTGAAGAGAAATGTCCCCATTTCACAAATGCAGCAAAACTGGTCCCCCAAATACCTGGGCTGCTATTACTGAGAAGCAAAAGTAAAATATAGTGAAAATGGGGGCTGGGGCTGGGGCTCAGCCATAGAGCTCTCGCCTAGCACGTGCGAGGCACTGGGTTCCATCCTCAGCACCACAGAAAAATAAATGGATAGAATAAAGGTATTGGGTGCAACTCCAACTAGAAAAAAATATTTTTAAAAAATACTGAAAAGGCAACATATTCTAGCAATTAGGGAAATGCAAATTAAAATTGCACTGAGATTCTCTTTCACTCCAGTAAGAATGGCAATTATCAAGAATACAGTAACACAGTAACAGTAAATTGGTGAGGATGTCAGGAACAGAGAATGCCCACACTTTGTTGGATAAACTGCACATTGGTGTAACCTCTCTGGAATGCAGGATGGAGATTCCTCAAGAAATTAGGACTGGAACCACCCTCTGAATCAGTTATCCCAATCTTCAGCATAAATACAGAGGATAAAATCAGCATACTACAGGGACACAGCCACATCAATGTTTATGATAGCACAACTCACAATAGCTAAGCTATGGAGCCACCCTAAATGCCCATCAACAGATGAATAGATAAAGAAATTGTGGTATGTATAGAAGCTGGAATATTACTCAGGTTTAAAAAAGGATGACTTCATATCATTGGCCAGTAAATGAATGGATCTGGAGCTTCTCATGCTAAAGTAAAATAAGGCAATCCCCCCAAACCAAAGGTCACATGTTTTCCCTGACATGTGTTATATACATCACAAGGAATGTGGGGGGTAGGAAGAGAATTTCAGTAGATTAGACAAAGGGGAACAACAGGAAGGGAGAGGAGATAAGAACAGAGAATACCATAGCATGAATCGACCATAATGTTCCTATTCAAATATATGAAAATACCTAAGTGAATCCACCCATCTTGCCCACCCACATGAATGGGGTGCTAAGGAGAATAAGGTATATTTTATATTTGGATAATTTTATCAAAATGGATTCTATGGTCATGTATAACTAAGACGAACCAATAAAACAGAAAAAGTTAAAAGTACTAAAAGGACCATGGGACCAAATTGATAGCATCATAGCTGGATGAGGAAATGTCTTTAGGTACATTCCAGAATTTTCTAAACCACTCCCCCATTGGATGCTACCAAAGGTGTTGGAGCCTGTGGGAAGGTGGAGGTTCAGGGTGCTGCTTGGAGAAGATAGGACCCCCCCATTCATCTGCAGGTGCAGGGGTCCCAGGGGGCAGGTAATCTTGAGACCTCCATGGTTAACTAAGGCAGAGATGAGCAGGGTGCATTCAAGTCTATGGAGTTATTTACCATATTAGGAAAACCAGGAATTGTCTTTCCTGGACTCCCAATCAAATGCAAATTGTTTTTCCTTAAAGAGAGAGACCCTTGAGCCCCTCTTAACAAGAAGTCTTCTCTGTATTATGTGACTTTTTTCACCACTGAATTGGGGGGACAAGACTCAGAGTTCTCTCTGGAAATACATTGACTTTGTTTGCATCTTCTGTCTTGTCAAGTGCAGAGTATTCAGCTGATACTAAGGATACACACCTGGGCAGGGTGTCTCTGATTTTAGGAGGAGGCAGGATCCCATTGCCTGGGATCCAGGGAACTGGCAGGAACCAGGAAGAGCACCCAGGGTGGCCTTGATCTGTGCCAGGCTGTTATCCTGTGGCCACTGCAGGTATTTCTCTCAAAAAGAAAGAAAGAAAAAAAAGTGGCACACGCCTGTCATTGCAGCGGCTGGGGAGGCTGAGGCAGGAGGATGGTGAATTCAAAGGCAGCCTCAGCAAAAGCAAAGTGCTAAGCAACTCAGTGATACCCTGTCTATAAATAAAATTCAAACTAGGGCTGGGGAAGGGGCTCAGAGGTCGAGTCCTCTGAATTCAACCCTCAGTGGCCAAAGAGCTAGGGAGCCCAGTGCAGCTGGGGTTTACCCAGGTCTGAGCTCTCCAGGTCTCTTATGTGCTGATCTCCTTACTCTGCCTCCAGCCTCAACGTGGGCTGAGATATAGATTCAACTCAGCTGGAGGAACATCAGCTTTCATGCTGCCAACCGGATGCAGCCTCCTCCAGGGCGCCAGTCAGGCGCCCCATGAGCCTCTACCAGCGCGGGCCTTGACGCACTGGACAGTTCCCAAGGCGCGAAAGGCCAGTTCTGCTTGGAGAATTTTGCACAGATTGTTAGAGACAAGTCGGAAGCTCAAAGACGCTTTGTGTGGTGAAACTTTCAAGAAATGACTTCAATTTCCTAACATCAAAACTGAACAGAACTTAGAATTCTGGTACCCTAACCCTAACCCAATGCCCAGACTTCAAAAGGAAAAGAAAAAAGCTGCAGCCCGACCCTGCCATTCTGGCCTCCTTCTTGCCTGGAGCGGATATCACCCCCCTGTCACTCAAAAAGAAGGCTGGCTGGGCTCAGGCTGGGGAGAGCGGAGACTGACTGACGCCCTGTCCAATCAGAAGCCCCGGTGCTGAGCGCTGTCCAATCCTGAGCGCTGTCCAATACTGAGGGCAGTCGGCGAGCAAGGGGGCGGGCTTCCGCGCTCCGGAAGAGGTTTATTTCTCTGCGGTCCGCGGTTCCCCTCAGATTACTGCAGTTGGACTCCAAGCTTCGCTCCTGCCCAGGACGCCGGGTGGCCCTGCCATGCAGGGGCCTAAGCTCCTCTGGGCAGGCTTGGCTGCTGGGAACCAGGAAATGGTGAGTGTGCAGTGGCACCTGGTGCCTGGACAGGGAGGCTCTGGAGGTAGGCCGGACAGGGAGGACGTCCCGCGGGACCTGCAGTGGCGGGAGTCCGAGCTGGCCCACTCCGACTCCGGGCGCTCTCTGCGGCCGCAGGCCTGAGCCCCTTGGGGACAGTGCCCTTCAGTCCCCCTGGCCAGCCGGGTGGGGAGCGTGACAGTGGTGGAGACCCCTCGCGGCCTCCCCATACCTTGGGGGCAGCCTTAGCCCCTGCTCAAGTCTTATGTGGCAGGTGAGCGCGGCTGCCTGGCCTCTTCCCAGGCTGAGGTGATTGACAGGTGGGACCACTAGAAGAATCCAATCTCCTAGACCAGCGATGGCACACACCTGTCATCCCAGAGGCTGGGGAACGGGGGGAGAGGCCAGCCTTGGCAACTTGGCGAGGCACTTAGAGACTCAGCTAGATGAGACCCTGCCTCTAAATAAAATGCAAAATCCTCCAAACCCCGTTTTCCTGCAGGAGGGGAGCTGCGGTGTACAGGGACCCGCTTATTCCTGAGCTAGTTTTGTCTAGTTTGTTTTTTGTTTTGGTAGTTAACAGAAGGGTGCTTTACCACTAAGCTCTGACCCTGGTAGTTTTTAGTTTTTATTCTGAGCGCAGGTCTAGCTAAGATGCTGAGGGTGGCCTGGTTAGGGTTTGATTGATAATGATTTTTCCATTACAATTAAGTGTATGGTTTTTACATCCACGTGGGTTCGTGGGTGGACTCTGTTGACGTCATGATTCCTTGATGATAATTGTAACAGTTATACCAGGAGCCTCCTATTCCGGTATAATTTTGAAACATAATCCTGCTCAACATGTGCTTCTTCAGGGTGCTGGAGTATAATCCAGTACCACGCATGTCCTCCACCGAAGCCCTACCAGTACTCTGCGCCTCCAGTTCCCACACCTCCCTTCATGCTGGGTTGTCTTATTCACTCACATCAAATCCTCTCCAGGAGATGGTTGCATTTATCTAGGCCTTTTCATTGCACTTCATAATAAAATTGACATTTACATACATATGGAGTCATCTATGAAATTTCTGCATTTTGAATTTTTTTGGTCCTCAAATTACTGCAATATGATAATTTTATAACATGCATTAGTGCCTGGTAATGTTAGCTCCTGATTTTGCTCTTAGAGTTCAGAATTCTTGGCTAATTTCATTCAATTTAACTTTCCAGGAGACTTTTCAAACTGTTTGCTCTGGTCCCTTCTTCAATGAAAAGGAAATCATGGTGAAATTTTGATGGGGTGTTATCCTAGATGAACCTGAGGGAAGTGGCCATCTTTATAAGGAGGAATTTTATCATTCAGTCTCTTACGTGCTGATCTGTATTTGCATTTTTTCAAATTCTGCAGGTGTCCTTTTAAAAATATGGTGATATGCGAAATGTGATATTTATATGACATCGATATAAAACTGATATGTGTTTCATAGTATTTGTCAAACTGTATGCAATATGGCAAAAAAAAAAAATGTGGCTGATTGCCAGAAATGGTTATTTCTGGATGGAATTTCCAGGGTGTCCTACTACTGAACTATATCCTCAGCCCTTTTTAAATTTTTACTTAAAAATTTATATTTTAATTTATTTCTTAATTTAATTTTTTAAAATTACTATTCTATATATATATATATATATATATATATATATATATATATATATTTTTTTTTTTTTTTTTTAATTTAGGCAGGGTTTCACTCAGTTGCTGGGATCAGCTTCACAATTGTGATCCCCCTGCCTCAGCCTCCAGATCACTGGATATATCAGGTATGTAGCACCACATGCATCCTATCTCACAATTTCTTTCTTTTTTTAGGATGTTTTTTAGGTCTTGATTTAATTTTATATATTGTTTTTATTATTTTTTAAATACATGATAACAATGGACTGCATTATGATCCTTATTACACACATAGAGCACAATTTTTCATATCTCTGTATATAAAGTATATTCACGTCGTCATCTTATGCCATTATACATGTACTCATTTCTTCTGCATTACAATTCTTAATACACATGTATAACACAATTTTTCACCTCTCTTTGTATGTAAGGTATGTTGACACCCAATTCAAGTCTTTATGCATGTATTTTGAATAATGATGTTGATCATATCATTGTATAATGATAACCATCACCTTCCACCATCCTTGCTAATCTCCTTCCCCCTCCATTTCCCTCCCACCCCTCTGCCCTATGTAGAATTATTCTAATCCTCCTATGCTCTTCCTCCCTACCCCACTGTGAGTCACCCCCATATATCAGAGAAAATATTTGGCATTTGTTTTTTTGGGATTGGCTAACTTCACTTAGCATAATATTTTCCAACTTCATCCATTTACTGGCAATTGCCATGTTTTTATTCTCTTTTAGTGCTGAGTAATATTCCATTGTGTATAAATGACAAATTTGTTTTTATGCATTCGTCCACTGAAGGGAATCTAGGTTGGCTCCACAGTTTAGCTACTATGAATTGTGCTGCTATAAACATTGATGTGGCTGTGTCCCTGTAGTGTGTTGTTTTTAAGTCCTTTGGGTAAATTCCGAGAAGAGGAATAGCTGGGTCAAATGGTGGTTCCATTGCCAGATTTCCAAGAAATCTCCATAGTGCTTTCCATATTGGCTGCACCAATTTGCAATCCCACAAGCAATGTATGAGTGTACCTTTTTCCCACATCCTCGCCAACACATATTGTTGTTTGTCTTCATAATAGCTGCCATTCTGACTGGAGTGAGATGATATCTTAGTTTTTATTTGCATTTCTCTGATTGCTAGAGAGGATGAGCATTTTTTAATATATTTGTTGATTGTATATACTCTTCTGAGAAGTGTCTGTTCAGGTCCTTGGTCCATTTTTTTTTTTTTTTTTTTTTTTTTGGTGTTAAGATATTTGAGTTCTTTATAGACCCTAGAGATTAGTGCTCTATTGCTGAGAGCCATAGCCAAGTAGGAATGACGCATGGCATTTTTGGGTTGAACGGTGACCCTGCTCAGGGATTAGGGTGGCTCTGGGTTTAGGGTGGATCCTGCTGGGAATAGGGCGGTTTAGGGCATATCCTGCTGCCTCAGGCACCTGCTCTTTGGAGTTCCTGTTGAGTTCTCCCGGGGTTCTGAGAGAATTGGTGCTCGGAGCGGGTAGAGGCAGTGTGTTCCCAGAACGTGCGTGTAGACTGCGGTGAGAGTTCGGGAATAAAGAGTTGCTGTTTGAATCTACAAGGCTTTGTGGTGGCTCGGTTATTTTGTGCCCATCCAGACTGTGGCACTCTATCTGATGTGGGAGGGGTCAAGATTTGCTCCTGGATGTAGGCTCTCTTTTTTTTTTTTTTTCTTTTTTGATAAAAAACTTTTTAGTTTGAATCCATCCCATTTATTGATTCTTGGTTTTAATTCTTGTGCTATACAAGTCTTATTAAGGAAGTTGTGGCCTAATCCCACATGATGAAGATTAGGGCCTACTTTTGCTTCTGTAAGATGCAGAGTCTCTGCCTTAATTCCTAGGTCCTTGATCCATTTTGAGTTAACTTTTGTGCATGGTGAGAGATAGGGGTTCATTTTCATTTTGTTGCATATGGATTTCCAGTTCTCCCAGCACCATTTGTTGAAGATGCTATCCTTTCTCCAGTGCATGTTTTTGGCACCTTTGTCTAATATAAGATAGTTGTAATTTTGTCGGTTGGTCTCTGTGTCCTCTGTTCTGTACCATTGGTCTACCAGCCTGTTTTGGTGCCAATACCATGTTGTTTTTGTTTCTATTGCTCCGTGGTATAGTTTAAGATCTGGTATAAAGATACCACCTGCTTCACTATTCCTGCTAAGGATTGCTTTGGCTCTTCTGGGTCTCTTATTTTTCCAGATGAATTTCATGATTGCTTTTTCTATTTCCATGAGGAATGTCATTGGGATTTTGATCAGAATTGCATTAAATCTGTATACTGCTTTTGGTAGTAAGGTCATATTGATAGTATTAGTTCTGCCTATGCAAGAGTAAGGTAGATCTTTCTATCTTCTAAGGTCTTTGATTTCTCTTTAGTGTTCCATAGTTTTCATTGTATGGATCCTTTACCTCTTTTGTTGATTCCCAGGTATCTTTTCCTTGAGGATATTATGAATGGGGTAGATTTCCTCATCTACTTCTCAGAGGATTTGTCACTGATATACAGAAATGCCTTTGATTTATGGGTGTTGATTTTATATCCTGGTACTTTGCTGAATTCTAGTTCTAGAAGTTTTCTCATGGAGTTTTTTGGGTCTTGTAGGTACAGAATCATATCATCAGCAAATAGTCCTAGTTTAAGTTCTTCTTTTCCTCTACTTATTCCTGTAATTTCATTCATCGAATTGCTCTGGCCAGTGTTTCAAGAACTATGTTTACTAGAAGTGGTGAGAGAGAGGGCATCCCTGTCTTATTCAGATTTTAGAGGGAATGCCTTCAGTTTTTCTCCATTTAGAATGATGTTGGCTTGGGGCTTAGCATAGATAGCCTTTACAATGTTGAGGTAAGTTCCTGTTATCCCTAGTTTTTCTAGTGTTTTAAACATGAAGGGGTGCTGTATTTTGTCAAATGCTTTTCTGCATCTATTGAGATGATCATATGATTTTTATTCATTTTATTGATTTCCATATGTTGAACCAACCTTGCATCCTGGGGATGAATCCCACTTGATCATGGTTCACAATCTTTTTGATATGTTTTTGTATTTGATTTGCCAGAATTTTATTCTGAATTTTTGCATCTGTTTTTTAGAGATATTGGTCTGAAGTCTTCTTTCTTTGATGTGTCTTTGTCTGATTTTAGAATAAGGTGATTTTGGCCTCATAGAATGAGTTTTGAAGTGCTCCCTCATTTTCTATTTTATGAAATAATTTCATGAGTATTGGTGTTAGTTCTTCTTTAACGGTCTTGTATCCATTGAGTCCTGGGCATTTTTTTTTTCCCTATTGGTAGGCTTTTGATGGTGTCTTCTATTTCATTGCTTGAAAATGTTCTGTTTAACTTGTGTATATCATCCTCACTCCGTTTGGTTAAATTATATGATTGTAGACATTTATTGATGTCTTCAGTATTTTCTGTTTTATTGGAGTACAAATTTTCAAAATAATTTCTAATTATCTTCTGTATTTCTCTAGTGTTCATGGTGATATTTCCTTTCTCATCATGGATTTTAGTAATTTGAGTTTTTCTCTACATTAGCATGGATAAGGGTTTATCAAGTATATTTATTTTTTTCAAAGAGCCAACTTTTCATTTCAAAAATTAAAAAAAATTCAATTTATAAAAAATATACGGCAGCGGAATGTATTACAATTCTTACTACACATGTACAGCACAATTTTTCATATCTCTGTAAAGTAGGTTGACACCAATTCATGTCTTCATACATGTAAGATAGATAATGATGTCCATCACATTCCACCATCCTTGCTAATCCCTGCCCTCTCCCTTCCCACCCCTCTGCCCTAAATAGAATTTATCTATTCCTCCCATGCTCCCCCTCCCTACCCCAGTATAGTCAGTTTCCTTATATCAGAGAAAATATTTGGCATCTGTTTCTTTGGGATTGGCTAACTTCACTTAGCATTATCTTCTCCAATGCCATCCTTTTACCTGCAGATGCCATGATTTTATTCTCTTTTATTGCTGAGTAATATTCCATTGTGTACAAATGCCACATTTTTTTATCCATTCATTTATTGAAGGACATCTAGGTTGGCTCCACAGTTTAGCTATTGTGAATTGTGCTGCTATAAACATTGATGTGGCTGTGTCCCTGAAGTATGCTGTTTTTAAGTCCTTTGGGTATAGACTGAGGAGTGGGATAGCTGGGTCAAATGGTGGTTCCATTCCCAGATTTCCAAGGAATCTCCATACTGCTTTCCATATTGGCTGCACCAATTTGCATTCCACCAGGAGTGTATGAGTGTACCTTTTCCCCACATCCTCGCCAACACTTATTGTATGTCTTCATGATAGCTGCCATTCTGACTGGAGTGAGATAATATCTTAAAGTACTTCTTATTTGTGTTTCTCTGATTGCTCGAGATGATGAGCATTTTTCCATATATTTACTGATTGTATATCTTCTGAGAAGTGTCTTTTCAGGTCCTTGGCCCATTTCTTGATTGGGTTATTTGTTTTTTCATCTACCAGGGTCTTTTAAATCCTCTGTCCTGGACCACAGCTGCTTCATTTGATTCCTCACATTATGAAGCTTCCAGCATCTTGGACCAAGCTGTTACCAGTTTCCCAGTGTTGCCATCCTGCAGGCAAACATTTGGTGACTATTCCTCCCATGATTATGTGAGTAAATATAATAAGCTCCCTTCTATACACACATCCATTTTTATGTATTTTATTCTCATTTTCTGAAGAACCTTGAAAAATACAGGCATATTCTCAACAAAATGTCTGGGTCGTATGGCATCTCTAGTTTTAATTTTTTGAAAAATAACCCTTATAGTTTTTTAAATATCTATTCAAATTTATATTTCTGGCAAGGATGTCAAAGTGTTTCCTTTTCTGCATATCTTCTGCAGTATGTGTTACCTACCAACATTTTGAGAATAGCCCACAAGCATGTGGTTATAGTTCATTGTGATATAACCTGAAATCATAAAAATTCTAGAAGAAAATGAGAAGAATTTTTTTCATTCACGTTGGCAATGGTTTTAAATAGAACCTCTTGAGAATGTGCAAGGAAAAATAGATAGGTGAGACTATATAAAGCTAAAAATGCTTCTGTGCAGCAAAGGAATCAATCAATGAAATGTAAAAGTAGACTGTGGGTAAAAGAAAATCGTTGCTAGCCATATGTCTGATAAAAGCTCAGCATCCAAAATATATGAAATTTATACAGCTCACCAAAAATAAAAAAAACAACAAACCTTAATTACCTAATTTAAATATGGTAAAATACTTAGATTCTGCCCTAAAAATTAAACAAGTGTTTCAAGACATATAAAACCTACTCAAGAATATTAATTAGGCTAACTAAAATTATAATTTACTTTAGCTTCTCTGCTTCATTTATCTCACAGGATTATGTGTGCACACTCTCTGTCCTGCACAGGGCATCCTGAGACATTGTTCAATTCACAAAATGCCAGGTTCTCATTTCCCCACATTGTGCTTTCTCATCATAATTGCCAAGAAAGTCTGAAGCCTGGAAAACAACAACATATGGATAAATTGCAAGATAATCATCAACTTTGAAAATTACTTCAGGAATCAATAGAATACTTTAGCAGACCCAGATGTGAAGAAATATAAAGTAGACCTACAAATTAACATTTAACTTAATTGCAAATATTTTTATGAGCATCTGAAAAGCTGATCATGGTAGCATACGCCACTAGTCCTGGCAACCTGTGAGGCTACAGTGGGAGGAGGATTTGGGCTAAGGAATGTGAGGCCAACCTGGCAAAAATCCAGCTCCAAAAATCAACCCACCAAAAAAAACCAAACAGTAATCACATTTTTTTAAAAAAAGGTGCCTTCACAGGCGATTTCTGGCAATCATGTAATAAGAGATCAGTAAGAATAATTCATGATTTCATCTAAAAATAGAAGAAAAAAATGGACTAATTCTTTCTGTAAGGCCAGAAATACCAAATAACACAACAAAAGAATGGAAATTGCAGACCATCTTCCTATAGATGTTGACCAGATATTCAAACCCCTAGAAAACTGAGAATAACAACAAAAATAAAGATTGGACTTCATGACCAAGAGGGACAATATGTAAGTTTCCAAAAATCTTTTTGATAGAGAAAAGCTTTTGGCAGATTACATACTTATGTAATTTATTGTAAAACCTATGGCCAATTAAGACTAGAGGACAATTCTTTGTCAATCCACTAAAGGGCAGCTGTGAACTGTTTTCATATTTAATGGTGAGAACCTAAGTGTTTGACAATTTAGTTTTAGAAAAAGGAAAAAAAAATGTATGGTTTCCTGACATCTAAATATTGTTCTAAGAATACTGAATAGCATTTTATACATCAAAAGTCAAATAGCATATGCAGATGATATTCTTATTTCTATAATATTTTTAAGCAATTTCCATGCACTAATGAAACATAAGACCTAAATTAGTTCAATAATGTTATGGGTTAAATGGTCAACATTAAGTCATGTAATTTATACACACTAGCAATGGGCAGTGTTAAAATTGAGGCATAAATCCATTCACAAATATAGGAAAAATAATTTAAAATGAAAGTAATAACAAAAGAACTGTTCACTGCAAAGTAAAAATAAAGGGGAAAGTAAAATGCAAAAAAAAAAAAAATGGAAACAAATTGGGAAAACAGTTAATATTCAATGATCAAAAGTTTGATTTTGTTAAAACCACAATATTCCACAGTGGGTCTGCAGATTCAATATAATGAGGCCAAAATCCAAAAGTCATTTTGTAAAAATTACCCAGCTGACTCTAAAATTATAACAAATGCAAAAAAAATTAAATAACTCAATATTGAAGTAAAAATTGTGTGACTTTTATTGAAAATGTGCATTGCAAAAATACATCGTGTAGGATATTAAATTTGGTTAAATACCTCTTAAATTGCTGATGACCAGTATTCCTTATGCATGAAGTGAGGGTCTGTGTTAATGTAGGCAAGAATTAGGCTGGGATTGACTTTTGTCATCACAGGTACTATCTGCTGAGCTTGAGAATGTCTATTGCTTTCATGATAACTTTTTTCTGCCTCCCAGATTTTCTGCACCTTACCTACCATCGATGTTCTGTCTCTTGTATTTCACCCAAATATATCCCACTGGGTATCAGGTATTGAAATTCACATATATTCCTGCTCTTCCTGCAGCTGAGAACTAAAAAAACAATGCAGTTCAATGTCTTGTTGAGTGGTTGAAAGGATTTGTCCTTGATCCTCACACAGGCTGAAGTGTGTTTTTTATTTTTATTTTTTGATTTAAAACAATGACAGTGGAATGCATTACAATTCTTATTACATGTATACAGCACAATTTTTCATATCTCTGGTTGTATATAAGGGATGTTGGGACCAATTTGTGTCTTCATACATGTACTTTGGATAGTGATGTCATCACATTCAACTATCACTGCTAATCCCCTACCTACTTCCCCTCCCCTTCCACCCCTCTAATAGATGTAGAATTCATCTATTCCTCCCATGCTCCCCCTCCCTACCCCACTATATTCAGCTTCCTTATATAAGAAAAACCATTCAGCATTTGTTTTTTGGGATTGACTAACTTCACTTCTCCAATACCATCCATTTACATGCAATTGCCATGATTTTGTTATTGCTGAGTAAAATTCCATTGTGTATATATGCCACATATTTTTTATCCATTCATCCACCAAAGGGCATCTGGGTTGGCTCCACAGTTTGCTATTCTGAATTGTGCTGCTATAAACATTGACGTGGCTGTGTCCCTGTAGTATGCTGTTTTCGAGTCCTTTGAGAATAGTCCGAGAAGAGGAATAGCTCGGTCAAATGGTGGTTTCATTTCCAGATTTCCAATACTGCTTTCCATATTGGCTGCACCAACTTGCAATCGCACCAGAAGTGTATGAGTGTACCTTTTCCCCCACATCCTCAGCAACACTTGTTGTTGGTCTTCAAAATAGCTGCCATTATGATTGGAATGAGATGATATCTTAGAGTGGTTTTGGTTTGCATTTCTCTAATTGCAAGAGATGATGAACATTTTTCCATATATTTGTTGATTGATTCTATGTCCTTTTCTGAGAAGTGTCTGTTCAGGTCTTTGGCCCATTTCTTGACTGGATTATCTGGTTTTTTTTTTTGTTGTTGTTGTTGTTGCTTAGCATTCTGTGTTATTTATATACCCTTGACATTAGTTCTCTATCTGATGTATGAGGGATAAAAATTTTCTCCCAGAATGTAGGCTCTCTGTTCACCTCAGATTTTTTTTCTTTTTCTTGCTGAGAAGAAACTTTTTAGTTTGAATCCATCCCATTTATTGATTCTTGGTTTTAATTCTTGTGCTATAGGCATCTTATTAAGGAAGTTGGGGCATAGCCCCACATGATGAAGATTAGGGCCTACTTTTTCTTCTATTAGATGCAGAGTCTCTGGTTTAAATCCTAGGTCCTTGATCCACTTTGAGTTGAGTTTTGTGCATGGTGAGAGATAGGGGTTTAATTTCATTTTTTTTTTTTTTTTGCAAATGAATTTCCAGTTTTCCCAGCATCATTTGTTGAAGAGGCTATCTTTTCTCCAATGCATGTTCTTGGCACCTTTGTCTCATATAAGATAATTGTGATTTTGTGGGTTAGTCTCTGTGTCCTCTATTCTGTATCATTGGTCAATCTACCAGCCTGTTTTGGTGCCAATACCATGCTGTTTTTGTTTCTATTTCTCTGTAGTTTAAGGTCTGGTATAGTGATACTACCTGCTTCACTCTTCCTGCTTAGAATTGCTTTAGCTATTCTGGGTCTCTTATTTTTCCAGATGATTGTCATGATTGCTTTTACTTTTTCTATGAGAAATGTCATTGGGATTTTGATCAGAATTGCATTAAATCTGTATAGTGCTTTTGGTAATGTGGTCATTTTGATAATATTAATATTGCCTATGCAAGAGTAAGGTAGATCTTTCCATCTTCTAAGATTGTCTTTGATTTCTTTTTTTAGGGTTCTGTAGGTTTCATTGTATAGATCTTTCACTTCTTTTGTTGATTCCCAAGTATCTAATTTTTTTTTGTTTTGAAGTTACTGTAAATGGGGTAGTTTTTCTCATTTCCTTCTCGAGGCTTTGTAACTGATATACAGAAATGCCTTTGTTTAATGGGTGTTGATTTTATATCCTGCTGCCTTGCTGAATTCATTTTCTAGTTCTAGAAGTTTTCTGGTGGTGCTTTTGGGGTCTTCTAGGTATAGAATCGTATTGTCAGCAAATAGTGCTAATTTAAGTTCTTTTCCTGTAGTTACTCCTTTAACTTCTTTTGTCTACTTGCTCTGGCCGCTGTTTCAAGAAGTATGTTGAATAGAAATGGTGAAAGAGGGCATACCTGTCTTGTTCCAGTTTTTAGAGGGAATGCCTTTAATTTTTCTCATTTGAATGATGTTGGCCTGAGGCTTAGTGTAGATAGCCTTCATGATGTTGAGATATGTTCCTGTTATCTCTAGTTTTTCTAATGTTTTGAACATGAAAGGGTGCTGTATTTTGTCAAATGGTTTTTCTGTGTCTCTTGAGATGATCATATGATTCTTATTTTTAAGTCTATTGATGTGATGAATTACCTTTATTGATTTCCATATGTTGAACCAACCCTGTATCCCTGGGACAAACCCCACTTGATCTTGGTGTACGACCTTTTTAATATGTTTTTGTATTCAATTTGCCAGATTTTTATTCAGAATTTTTGCATCAATGTTCATTAGAGATATTGGCCTGAAGTTTTCTTTCTTTCCTTTGTCCCTGCCTGGTTTTGGGATCAGGGTGTTATTGGCCTCATTAGAAGGAGTTTGGAAGTGCTGCTTCTTTCTCTATTTCCTTAAATAAATTGAAGAGCATTGGTGTTCTTGTAGTTCTTCTTTAAAGGTCTTATTGAACTTGGCTGTGTATCCATCTGGTCCTGGGCTTTCCTTGGTTGGTGAGCTTCTGACGGCATCTTCTATTTCATCATTTAATATTAGTCTGTTTAAATTGTGTATGTTTCCTGATTCAATCTGGGAATATCATATGACTTAAGAAATTTGTTGATGCCTTCAATGTCTTCTATTTTATTGGGGTATACATTTTCAAGATAATTTCTAATTATCCTCTCTATTTCTGTAGTGTCTGTTGTGATATTGCCTTTTTCATCATGTATGCTGGTAATTTGAATTTTCTCTCTCCTTTTCTTCATTAGCATAGCTAAGGTTCTGTCAGAGAACCAACTTTTTTTCAAGGTTTAATTGTTTCTTTTAGTTCAATTTCAGTTCTAATTTTAATTATTTCTTGCCTTCTACTGCTTTTGCTGTTGATTTGTTCTTCTAGGGCTTTGAGATGAAGTATGAGATCAATTATTGACTTTTTCTTCTTTTAAGGAATGAACTCCATGCAATGAAGTTTCCTCTTAGTACTGCTTTCATAGTGTCCAAGAGATTTTGATATGTTGTGTCTATGTTCTTGTTTACCTCTAAGAATTTTTTAATCTCCTCCTTGAAGTCTTCTATAACCCATTGTTCATTCTTTTGTACCAAATTGATTCACTCATTGAACTGCTTATAGAACTTGAAATATTTCAAGTTTGTCTTTTCACGAGGTGGAAGTGTCACTTTACATGTCTCTAAACATTAATATTTTATGAATATTTTACACATTGGGAATGTGTCATGGATCATACTTGAAACTAATTGTATTGGGGAGCTCAATCTATCTCATGGATACAAAGCAGAGAGAATAGCAACCAGACTGTTTTCAAAAGCTTTTTTACCACTCTTTTTGTCTCCCTTGGGCACAATCACCTTATGAGAATATCTTTGACAAGTCTGATTTGCATCTGGAATGTCCGCCAAATTTCACATTCACTGATGGCAGAAGAGTTAGGAGTTGGACTTTTATTCAGTGCTTGGATTATGGTATATATCCTTCACTTCACTCTGATATGGAGTATATATACTGTTTTTGGACTTATGTATTTTTCTCTTAATTAGATAATGGAAAGTATCTTATTACATAATTAAAGTCACTCTCCTACATGACAGTCAATTCTACTAACTCTTATTTCAAATTAAAAACTGAATAATGGTTTGGTCCAAGTTCTATTGATGTAACAATTTTTATTTCAGGAGCCATTGACATTCGGGGATGTGGCCATTGATTTCTCTGAGGAGGAATGGGAATGCCTGGATCCTGCTCAGCAGAATTTATATAGAGAAGTGATGTTGGAGACCTACAGCAACCTGGTCTTTGTGGGTGAGCATAACTTTCCTTCAAAATTCCTATTTATCATTATTTAATTTTCTTCCCTTGAAGTATATCTTTTGGGAACTTCACCATAAGAATGAGATTCAGATTCATGCTTTCAATAAAAAAGATGTGGTAGTTCTTGGTGCTGACAAGAAAATGTTAATGATGTTTTTTTTCATCCTTAATGTTTACCTTTGTTGGCATGATATACATCCTTCACTTGACATATGGTTGACTTAGAGGAATGCAGTGATGTCAAATCCTGTGACCCACATATAGCTTTGAGGACATAGTTGAGGTAGAGGAGGAAGCCTAAATTCAAAAAGGTTGATTGAGAAGTTATCCAGAAGAAAAGATTTTTGAGAAGCTTTGATTTCTTTCTTTTGTTATCATAGAAGAACCTGTCCTGTGTTTTGTGCTTCAAAATTATCTAGTCTCCGGCTTTTCCTCCAATATTGTCTCCATACATGCAAATTAACAACAAAACACTCCCCTTGCCTTGTGTCAATATTATCTGACAGCTCTTCCATAATTTTTTAAAATATTTTTTAGTTGTTAATGAATTTCCCATTTATTCATATGTGGTGCTGAGGATTGAACCCAGGGCCTTATATGTGCTAGGCAAGTGCTCTACCACTAGTCTACAACTCCAGCCTCTCTTCCATTATTTACAGGAAATTTTTGCACATTTCTGGAGACCTCTAAGTCAAACCATTGTAATACATTACTATCATAAGTCAGTTTCTCTGATCTTATTTGTACATTTTTTTTTTCACGAAAATTTCCTTATCAGAGTTCTTTCTGAATATGTGTAATGGATTTTCTGTGAAATTATCTGCCGTGGAATGAATGTCAAGATAGCAAAGACTGTTCTTTTGAGAGATGCTGTAAGTTGTAGTTGAATAAGAGGATTTGTAAAATAATACATCTGTGGATATTTACAATTTGGATGGTTAATTTTTTTCTTTATTTTTTCGTTGTGTCCAGTAGGTTCTGTGTTACAGACTGGGTTTCCTCATATCAGTTAATTGCTTCACAAATTACGATATGCATGACCCTGGTTGATATTGCCAATAATGTTATATGTTCTTTTGCTTGTATAAATATTAAGCCCCTTTTGTCTATGACTTTTGTATTTTATCTTGATTGAGTTTTCATTCTGCCCATGTACGTAGAAATTGAAGTTGTCTATATGTAAGTGTAATGGGGATTGATGGCAGTGATACTCTAATGCTGAACTACACCCCAAGCTCCTTTTCATTCATAGTTGGAGAGAGGTTCTCACTGCATTATTGAGGATGTCTTGAAATTGCAATTCTCCTGCCTCAGACTTCCTAGTAGCTGAGATTACATGCATGCCCATCATTTGTATATTGATGAGTTTGTTCTTATTTATAGGATGAAAACCACATTATTTTAAATGTAGCTTGAGAAATGTTGCAAATCTCTTTATCTTTTAATTTTTATTGTAATCAAAACCACAAAATAAAAGTTACTGTCTCCAAAATTTTAAATATACAGTTCAGTAACATGAATTCAAATTGTTACGCAATGTAAATCTAAAAACTTTACATCTCAAAAAAATATCAATTCCTAAGAAGCAAGGGCTCATTTCTGTCTCCCCATCACAAAACCATTCTCTTTTGTTCAGAAAGCTTTTTTTTTTAGTTTAGAGATGTCATATTCATAGAATTCTGCGATATTTTTTCTGTGACATATTTCAGTTAACCTAGCATACATACATTTTGTAAAATATATAATTAGAATAAATCTTTGACTTCAAAGTTCTATAGTTTCTATATTCCAAATTGTCTCATCCATTCTTTTCAAGGAATATTTGGTTTGCATCCCCCATGATGGCTCTGTTGTATAATAGGGTAACAACACTGGTGTGCAATGTTTTTAATTTGCTATTGATGTGAGGGCTTATTACCACACTCACTCAGAACTCCATGTACCTAACACCATGCCTGCATTTACAATTGAATTCTGTAACTTTTAGTATATTTTTTAGCAGGGAAATATTCTTCCAATTATATTTGTATTTTGTGGGATATTCATACAATTTAAATGATAGATTTCTCTGCAAAAAAAAAAAAAAAAAAATTAACAACGGGAGTTTGACAAATATTACCTGGAGCCTGTGGTTAACTTTAAGTAGTGTAAGCATCTTTTAATTTTATCGTTCAATTCTTGGACAACAGCATGCCCAAGAGTGTTCAATCAACTGACACATATTTAGGGATTTTTGAACATCCTTATCACTTTTCACTTCAAATTTTTATTCCATGTTGGTTATAAAATAACTATCACTTAAATATTTATTTACCTTTGTATTAATACATAAAATTGGTCTATCCAACATAATATCCCACTTGCAATTAAGAACAGGGATTCTATTAGTCTACAATATTTTTCAAAATATTTTCAAAGTCTTATACTTTGCAATTACCATTTTGCTTCACTGTATTTCCCTTTTCAGTAAGTGGGGATTGATGTCTCCTAGGATGACAGTGATTCTTTGTTTTCATTCAACTCTCTCAATGTTTTCTTTGTGTGTTTGGGAAGTAGGATGTACATTGCCAATGTATTTACTCTTAATCCTAGGAAAAGGTTCCTTCTCTCAATTTTTGCCTCTTTTCAAAGGTTTTTTAAAATTTAAAATGTCTTCTATGTCCTGTAACTGTCTTGAAATATGTTTTGTGTACTATCATTTAGACAGCCCAGTTTTTGTTCAGTCACTTTTGTATGTGTCATTCTTATATTGTTTTTCTTTCAGTATGTGTGTGTCCTTAGACTTAGAGTATCCTGTGGACTACCTTCAGTTGTAATTTTTAGATTAATTCAGATAGCCAAGGTTTGTTTTGATCAGATTTTGTAATCTTGCATTTGCCAACAACAACAACAAAAATCTAAAAATGAAGAATCTCCTACTTATACTTTGTATGAGTATCAACTTTACTTCACTTTATTAAAAATTAATATATTTGTGGCTTTTCAAAACTATATTATTGTTACAGGTATATATGTCTATTAACAGTTTTGTTTTTATGCTTTTGTCTTTCAAATTCTATTGCAAAATTACTTGTTTTGTGACCCATCATTACAATAAAATAGAGTTGTTTGTGCCAAGAAATGTTTAGAATTTCATATGACTTGTGTTGCTGTGCACACTTACATTTTAGTATGAAGGATTACCTTTAGTACTTTGTGGAGAACAGATCTAATGTTGATGAATAGTCTGTTCAATTTTATATCTTTAAAGTCTTTATTTTCCTTCTCTTTTGAAAGATAGCGGTTGTGAATATAATGTCTTCATTGATAATTTTATTCTTTCATCCCTTGAAAATAGCCCCGAATTCCTTTCTGTGTTGTGAAGTTTTGACTAAGGATTTCACAATTATATAGTTACACATTTCTAGGTGACCCATTTTTTTTCTCTTGGATGCTCTCAATATTCTGAGTTTTAAAACTTGGATTAAAAACCTGCTTTGAGTCTTTACAACTTGGAGATAATTGAGCTGCTTGGATGTTTTATTTTTCCTATTTTATTAGATGTTTTTATTAGTACTGGAAAGAGAACTTAAGGGCACTTTACCACTTTGCATTTTTTACTTTGACTGCCTTGAAATTTTGATCTTCTGGCTCTTCTGGCTCAGCCTCCTATGTTGCTATGTAAAACCACCTCTGACTCTTTCAGACATTTTCTAAACAAAGTCTTTAAACACACATTTTCTGCTTATTAACAATTCTTTACCAAATTTTATTCTGTGTGTTGGTTATTGTGTGTTGGTTTAGTTCATTAAACTTCTTTTAAATGATTATTTAATATTCCCCTTGAGTAATTCATAACTTTTTCTTACAGTTGATTTTGCCATTTTTTTTCTGTTGGTAAGCAGGAACCCCTTTTTGAACAATCCCCAAATATTCACATGTTTCTTATTTTTTTTTTTTAATGAAACAGAAGAAATATATTGTGAAGGAGGAAAGGCTTATAACACAATTTGTCTTCTTCTACAATATAACTCTCCATAGTAAGGTACTCATCTTGGATACTATGAACACTAAGATGATTTGGAAAGTTTTCAAAGTAATTTTCTTTGTACATTTTTATTTGATTTATATATTTCTGCAGTAATGATGGACTTGGATTTAATAATTCACTCCCATCCTGATGTTCCTTTATTGCTGTAAATTCCTATGTTTGCAAAATATAATCAGCCCAGTACAGCAAGTAAACATGATTGTTATTTTTATTTATTTCAGCCATGACTTCTCATCGTCCTCAAGAAATTTCACCAGAGCAAAGAATAAAAGAAGGAGAGGGAAGATATGGAAAGTCGGCCCTAGATTATTTACCACTAAGAAAACAATGGGAAAATATAGGTGAGAGTAAAGTTCAAAAATTGTATTATAATGGACAAAACCAATTAGTAGTCCCTATTTATGATAAAAAAATTATGGTCACAAGACACCAGAAAAAATTAATATCTGAAAAAAAATCAATCTATTCCACTTACTTTTGAGGAGCTGTGTATGGCTTTAAGAATATATCCACAGCCATTTTACAAAAGGAAATGTGGAAAATTTGAAAAGAAATCTGGTCCATGCATAAGTTTTTAACTTAGCCAATTATAAATGTAGCACTGAGTTAAACTTCCAGTCAAATTTTTGCACAGAAAAGATACTTGAAACTGAAAGACACATTTCTAAAAGTGATACTTTTGAGAGTTTCTTTACAAAATGTCCATTTTTTCTGCAGCAAAACAGTAATTTCTCCTTGCACACAAATGGACAATGTTAAGAATTGTAGAAAGGATTCTACTTCCCCACTATTGCTCAATGACAATTATGATACAGATTTCTGGAAAGTGCTATAAGTAACACCATTAGCCATGTATGTACCCTGAGTAATTACCAGTATATTTACATTGGTGATAAAAATTATGAATATAGAGAAACTCCTAGTCATTTTCTAAAGGAAAATTACCATGATGAAAAATGTGGGAAAGTCTTGCTTCAGTTCTCAAAAACTATTACTCATCCAAATATTCATAGTCAAGGCAAAACTTGCAAGTGTAAAGTATGTGAAAGGGCTCTTAATAACAGAGAAGAGCTTGCTCAATACAAGAGAATTTATGGAGAAAGGGAGCCTTATAAGTTTAAAGAATATATCAAAGCATTGGCTTGCTCAACAAATTCTAAACACAGTAGATACGATGACAGTGATAAACTAAATTTAAAGAATGCAGAAAAACTTTTAGTGAAAGGTTACAATTTCTTAAGCATCAGAGCATTTTTGCTGAAGAAAAGGCCTGTAAATGTAAAAAGTGTTGCAAACCCTTAAAAAATTTTTCAACTCTTACTCAACATCAAAAAATTTATTCTGCAGAGAAGACCTACCAATGTGAAGAATGCAACATACTCAAGAACTTTACTCAACATCACAGTGTTCATACAGGAGATACGCCATGCAAATGCAAAGAATGTGACAAAACTTCTAATAAAAGCTCCAATCTTATTTGTCACCAGTGCACACACCCTCTAGAGATGCCCCACATATGTAAACAAGTTTGTGAAGCCTTAAAAAATCCAAGCCTTAAAAATCACCAGAGAATTCATACTGGAAAGAAGCTCTACACATGTAAAGTGTGTGGCAAGATTTTTAATCATAAATCATCATTTACTGAGCACCAGCGAATCCACACTGGAGAGAAGCCCTACACCTGTAATGTATGTGGCAAAGCTTTTAGAAGAAAGTCACATCTTGATGGCCACAACAGGATTCATACTGGAGAAAAGCCCTACAACTGTAAAGGATGTGACAAAGCTTTTAAAAGAAAGTCACATCTTCATCGCCACAACAGGATTCATACTGGAGAGAAGCCCTACAAATGTAGAGAATGTGGCAAGAGTTTTAATCAAAAATCATCACTTACTCAGCACCAGCGACTCCACACTGGAGAGAAGCCCTACAACTGTAACATATGTAGCAAAAGTTTTCATCAAAAACCATCACTTACTCGGCACCAGAGAATTCACACTGGAGAGAAGCCCTACAACTGTAAAGTGTGTGGCAAAAGTTTTACTACTACAAACACACATCTTGATTGCCACAACAGGATTCATACTGGAGAGAAGCCCTACAAATGTTAAGTGTGTGGCAAGAGTTTTACAATAAACACACAGCTTGATCGCCACAACAGGATTCATACTGGATAGAAGCCCTACAAATGTAGAGAATGTGGCAAAGATTTTAATCAACAATCATCACTTACTTGACACCAGAGAACCCATACTAGAGAGAAGTCTTATAAATGTGAAGAATGGCAAAGCTTTTAAAATTGAAGATCACATCTTACTAAACATTATAGATTTTATTCTGGAGAGAACTTTTACAAGTGAAAACATTGAAACAGTGTCTTTAAGGATGAATCAACCCTTATTTCACAGTAGTTCAACACTATTTAACACCAGAGATATGATAGCACAGAAATTATACAAGTGTAAAATAGGTGTCAGAGTCTCCAACAGTTATTCACACCCTACTCAGGACCTCAGAATTCATACGAGTGAGAGGACATGTGGAAAAATTTCAGACATTTTTCAATTTCTGATCCCATACCTGTAGCAAATGTGGAGTAGCATTTGTCCAAAGTATGTACCTTAGATAACAGCAAAATATTTACAAAACACCTTGACAAATACAACAACTGTAAGTGTCTTATGTATAGCCCATCTCTTGAAGTATTTGGGACCTAGGAGGGAAAAAATCATTTAAATGTAGAAAATGGGTAATTGCTTTTGATATTTGCTGAAAATTTTCTTAACAACTTTAGCTGATATTGTAGAAATAATGAAATACAAATATAGAATAGTGCATCCCTAAATGGATATAATTTTACTATAAATCAACAATTACTAAATATTCTCATTTCTCACAATTGGAGAAAACATAATTCTCATAGTTGATTATTTCAGAAATGTCTTAAGATTATATGAAGCTTTAAATGTTTAATTTTTAGTTTTGAACTTAGGGGCACTTAATCAGTAAACTGCATCCCCAGATTTTTTTTCATCATTTTTATTTAGAGATATGGTCTGCTAAGTTGGTTAGGGCCTCAGTAAGTTATGGAGCCTGGCTTTGAACTTGAAAAACGCCTTCTGTAGTTCCTCAAGGGTCACTGGCATGGACCACCATGCCTGTTGTATAGAGCATTTTTACTTATATTTGCATTACATATGTAATTTGTTACTAAATAAAAATTGTGAATTTTTAATGTTAACCATGTCATGCATTTAATGATGTTATTAGGTCACATACTTCCCACTATTCACTTTGCTAATGGAGCGATGCAATAGTAAAATATTCTATTGGGTAAAAAATGCTATAACATCTCCATTAATTATTTCATGTTTAATCAAGTTTTATTTGGGGAATATTATTTATGTAAATTACCTTTGAAATTATGGAAAAATTCCAACAGTTATAGGAAGGACCTAGGGATACTAAAATAATGCCCAGGTATCCCTAGTTTGAATGACAACTTTAACATTTCACCTTACAAAGTTGCAGTACTCCCTAAGGGATCTACAACTCTGGAGAGTTGCACAAGCTCCCAGTCAGGGAGAGGAGAAAGACCCAAGAGACTAGGAGCCAATTTGCATATTCAGGTAAAAAGAGGGTTGCTGAATGGGGAAATATTCTCAATGTTTCCTGAGGAAACCACGTGGTCTACAGGCCCATCCTGACCCTTGGACTGAAGAAACCATGCAGTTCCTCATGAATTCCATGACGTTCATCACTGAGGAGACTAGAATGACCTCAATTGTAGGAAAAACCTACCAATATAGGACCATCTGTTTAGTCTTGGATACCCACTAGAAAAGTGTAACCAGATACATGTAAAATGATGACTGTAAAAGAAAAAGACACACTATAGGAGCATTTATGCCCCCACATTTTTATTTCATTCTATATTTTGATTTTCTAGAACTTTTTCATTCTATTTAATAACTTACAATATAATATTTGCTATACTTATTGGATTATATGATAGATAGTATTATCCTGGTCTCCCAGACCCCTCTGCAACCCAGTAATTATAAGATACTAGAAACTAACCCTGTCCCTCCTCAGATCTTAAAGCTCCAAGAGCCCATGACACCACAGAGAGAGAAACACAATTTTGATTGAAATAAACCTCTAGACCCTAATCTACAAGTCCTGTTCAAAAAGTAAAAACACAATATTCTCTTCATATGTGAGCCCTTAGGTTCAACAAAACACCACCCACAAACATTTCATTTAACATTATTAGGGAAAATAAATATTGAAATATAATGATAAATTCTAGGAGAATAATATTCACAATATGTTTTATTCCAAAGGGTAAATCTATAGGTTTCATGGTTCTTTTACTCCATGTTGTTTTACACAGAAAACTGGCTTCAGTTTACATATGAGAGTTTTAACTATAAGGTCCAGAGGGAAGATTCAGTACTAGAGGTCTAAGGAAAATACTGAAGATCTTCCCTTTCCTTGTGCCTTCATGATGTCTGCATATCCTTGATGAAACAGCTAATGAATGCTGATTTCTCATTGCATCTGGCTCGGTGGCTCACTCATTGGAACCCCAATTTACTTAGTCATCTCAAGGCTATCAGTCCCTCCTTCTGGGATCTCACCTGTTCTTGGAAGGATGTAGTGTTTTTCATGGGATCACTAGGTCATGCAAGCTGTTAGAACAAAGAAAGCTTCATTCTGACTTGTATTTATTCAGTTCCACTTTAAACAGAAGTTAGAACAAGACTTCAGACTCTCACCTGTGGAGAGGATGCTCTGCCCAGCACTTCCTAAAACCTGTTTAGGAAAACTGGAACACTGAACCTATGTACTTGGGAGTCCCAGTCTGGCAATACAGTTGCCTCTGTCTGTTTCTTTTGCTTTCTTTCTTGCTTTCATAATATTACTCAAAGAAACACTGTCTTGTGTGAAGAGATTGTCTTTCTTATCTATTGGATCTGACCTGCCAAGTTGAGCAGCTGCCCACATACTTAATGTAACAATCACATGTATGTGTTATCTAATCGGTAACTATAGTATCTTTCAACTGCATGATTTTTTGTTGCATGGGGGAGGAAATTGAGAATGCTTTCTTTGAGTGCACACGGCACTATTAATAGTATTCATAACACTGCTAAGTAATATTTCCTCTCTGCTCAGCTTGTTAGTATTTCTCTTGTGCTGCTTTGTAAAACATAGAAAAGAGTTGCAAACCAAAATTTTTTTGATAATAGAGAGTTGCACAGACTGACTTGGGCAACTCTATTTACCAATGTTTGTTATTTTGTATGGGCTCAGGGTACTCTTTTATACTTTTATTTAACCTTAATGACACTAGCATTTATTGAAGAGTTTTTAACTCACAATCCTTCTCTGTATACAAATTTTCCCTTATCATTTTTAAAATTTCTTACTCTTTTTAGGTATACATGACAGTAGAGCAAATTTTGACATTATTCATGGAGTAAAACTTATTTTAGTTAGCATTCCATTCTTGAGGTGTACATGGTGTGGACCTTCACTGGTGGTGTATTTATATATAAATACAGAGAAGTTGTGTCTAATTCATTCTAATGTCATTTCTATTCCTATTTCCCTTTTCTTCACTTCATTCCAACTTTGTCTAATCCACTGAATTTCTATTCTCTCCCCCTCCCTTGTTGAGTGGTTTAGCATCCATATATATTATATATTATATGTAATGTCTGTTTCATTCTACTATCCTTCCTATCCCCTATCCCTTCCCTTCCCTGCACTCCTCTCTATTTAGTCTAAAGTAACTATTCTTCCCCACCCCCTATTGTGAATTATCATACACTTTATGAGAGAAAACATTTGGCCTTTGTGAGTGTGTGTGTTGGCTTATTTTACTTAGCATGATATTCTACAGCTCCATCCATTTACCTCCAAATGCCATAGTTTCATTCATCTTTAAATTTAAGTAATATTCGATTGGTGGGGGAATATATATACAATTACATTTTATTTATCCATTCATCTGTTGAAGGACACCTAGGTTGGTTCTATGGTTTAGCTGTTGTGAATTGTGCTGTTGTAAACCTTGGTGTGGCTGTGTCTCTGTAGTATTCTGTTTTTAAGTTCTTTGGGTATAGTCCGAGGAGAGGGATAGCTGGGTCAAATGGTGGTTCCATTCTGGTTTTGCAAGGAGTCTCAATACTGCTTTCCATGGTGGTTACACAAATTTGCAGTCAGTCTCATGAGCAATGTGTGAGTGTTTTTTTCCCCCACATCCTCACCAACATTTATTGTTGCCTGTATTATTGATGATTGCCATTCTGCCTGAAGTGAGATAAAATCTTAAAGTAATTTTGATTTACATCTTCCTAATTGCTAGATGGATGGAATGTTTTTTCATATATTTGTTAATGAATTATATTTCTTCTGTGAAGTGTCTGTTCAGTTACTTAGCCCATTTGTTAATCGGGTTTTTGTTGTTGTTGTGTTAAGTTTTGAGTTCTTTATATACCCTAGAGATTAGTGCTTTATCTGAGGTATGTGTGGTAAAGATTTGTATAAAATCTGTAGGTTCTCTCTTCACATTATTGTTTCTTTTGCTGAGAAGCAGCTTTTTAGGTTGAATCTATCCCACTTATTGATTCTTTTTTTTTTTAAAAGAGAGAGTGAGAGAGAGAGAATTTTTTTAATATTTATTTTTTAGTTTTTGGCGGACACAAAATCTTTGTTTGTATGTGGTGCTGAGGATCGAACCCGGGCCGCATGCATGCCAGGCGAGCGCGCTACCGCTTGAGCCACATCCCAAGCCCCACACTTATTGATTCTTGATTTTTAATTCTTGTGCTGTAGGAGTCTTGTTATGGAAGTCAGATTCAAGACCAACATTCACCTCAGATTTTTAAATGGCATCCCAAGTTCATGAATGTTTCACTTTCATTGTTTCTCTTACTATCATGCCTTATAGATCTACATGTTCTAAAGAGTCATGAAATGATCTAGCTTCACATGCATGATTTTCTTATGACAGTTATTTTTCAATATGTTTCTGCAGATTATTTAAAATATATATCTACTATTTCAGACTTTAACTAAAGCACATACATACCTTGTGTCGGGAATATTACATCAATAGATCAACATCAAATCTATAATATATATAAATATATATAAAAGCCTGGATTCAAATGTATGCACATCCACTCCAGAGCTTGGCCCATAACACTTATTCTACACTAGTTCTACACTTTAGAACCTTCATGAAAGCTTTTATAAATGCAAATCCTGAGATTTACTCCCCAGACATTCTTCTTTTTTTCTGGGGTGGGGGGGGGACGATGAAGAAGATTGAACTCGGGGACATTCAACCCCTGAGCCACATCCCTAGCCCTATTTTATGTAGCGAAAGGATCTCACTGAGCTGCTTAGTAAATCTCTTTCACTGAGGCCGGCTCTGAACTCATGATCCTCCTTCCTCAGTCTTCCAAGCTGCTGAGATTACAGGCAGGTGCCACCATGCTCACCTCAACAGAGAACCTTCTGTAACTGGTTGGAACCCAATTGTTCAGTGTATTGTGGCCTAATCCTCACAACTTGAGATAAAATTATTTTTCTCTTTATTAAAAATCAGGGCAATTTAGACAAAGAGATTGGATTCAACAGCACCTAGTTACACAGCAAGTCCACATTACAACAAAGGTGTGTGTCTGCAATTCTCCACCTCTCCAAAGAGCTCTTCTTAGCTCCACAAAGTTGGCAGTACTGGCCAACCCTCTGCCATGGCTCATTCCCGAAGCCTCCCAGGAGGTGAGTGCATATGAGGGACAGTATTCCAGGTGGCACCTTGGTAATCAATGCACCATGCCATGCCAGGGAGTAAGGCAGAGCCCAAGTCTCCAAAGGCACAAAACTTTCATGTGGCTAGTCCAGGATGGGGGCTGAATGTGGGGATACTTTTCCTCTGCCCTTGATGTGTCTTGCTTAACTTTGTGTATGCTGAAATACTTGTTCAATGACTTTCACTCTTTTTCTATTTTAAGTTTCCCTCTCATGTGGCTTTGGAGGTCTCCTTCTTTGGCAATTATTGTGACTTTCTTCTTCAGTTTTCCAACCCCCTCAGCCCATCCATGTGGAATTTCTGTCTGTGGATATTAGTTTTTATTTTAAATATTTCCATTTGGTCCAAGTTGCCAATTACCTCTAGAAAACAAGTGTTTCATTATCATTCCTGTATTAATCCTTCACATGTTGATAATGGCAGTGATCAAGAACTATCTTCTGATTTCTACAACTGGAACATATGTGGGTCTGCTTGAAATGACTGTCCTTTCTTTTGACTCCAGATAACAGGGCTACATCTTCATATAGGGCTTTAGTGCTTTTATATATATTCATATACAGTACCCAGGAGACTGAGCCTACTTTTGCATTGTTTCTCTCAGAGAAGGTGGAGTTGATCATGTAGGTTCCTTAGATTGGACTCCAGCTCAGACGCTGCCTCGGCTCTGACTAGATTCCATCTGCCTGTGATTTCTACAACATGTGACTACAGCTCTTCCACTACTTTTCTATTTTGCATTTTATATTAGAGTAATTTTAATATTTCACTCAGAGCTTGAGCCACAGAACTGTCACTTTGGAAAGGATGAGATACTGAACCATCACTACCTCTGGAAAGGGGTGCTCCATGTGCAAACTAGGGAAGAGGGGCCCATCACACACTGTAGTCAGAGAACTTTCAGGGCAACTATGGGGGTGCCAGGAGTACGTCACACCAAAGTAGAGGCATTATGAATTGTGGGACAGGTTTGGACTAATTTGATTTTAGAATCAGAATTGAAGAAATTTAAGTTTCCTCATCAACATGATGAAAAAAATGACCTCAATCCAGATCATTTTCCAGATGTGTCCAGGAAACTTTAAGAGTTTGGAGCCCAGCTCTCTCGGATTCCTGTTATCCATCAGAAAAGACAGTAAAATTGAGAGACAGATGACATGTCCCACTGGGGAAGCTACAGTTCTGTGCTCTCCAGTGGGACCTTCTTGCCTTTCTATAGACATTAAAATTACAAATCTGCAGAGACAGGATTTAAACACATCCTTTCCATAAAACCTAGGAGTTTTTGTGCTCTGCTCAGCTTATTCAGATGGCTAAGTACCTCTGTGTCCTCAGATGCAGAGTTAGTGTGGGTTTTAAAAAGGGCATGGGAGGAGAAGATTTGGTCTACTAGTGAGGTTTCCCAGTAGATTCAGAGGAGACATTCACTCCAACAGTCCTAAAGAGCCCAGAGGACCGTGTTATGTAAGGTGAAATGAGGATATTGTCTTCTAAAGATGTTTGCTTCTTTGAGATCCTGCTGAAATGAGTCAATTATTTTTTAGGGAATGTCAGTTTTACTTTTTCCTTTTTTAAATTTAATAACTTCATGGGACACAACTTACATATGGTATGTCATGTAGAGATTTTAAACACTACTAATTTGTATACTTATTACCAGGGAATTAATAAGTTTTAATATTGACAATCTTGCTTTTGTCATCTTCATAACTCATAGAACAATTATTGTTTGAGTAATTGTACATTTTGAAATCTTTGGAAGGAAATGAGATTCTATGTTCAAAACCTCATTTTATAGAATGGAATCACACATGAGTAAGAACTTTCTTTAAGTTGGTAAATGTCAAATAAGGGACCATGATCAAAAGGAAGTACATTAAATATTTTTTAAAATCAAATTAATGTGCTGGTAATTTCCAATTCATGGTTCCAAATTATAGGCTTGTGAACATAATTCACAAGAATTTGGAAGAATATTTTTATGTATTAGTCCATTCTGTTTTAATCACACACACGCACAAAAAACACCCTTTTGCAATATCTAATAATGGAAGTGTGTAAACTCAATTTTGCTTAGAGGAACATTCAGGACAGTTGAAACCCATCCTGCCCTGGTCACTTTCAGATTTTTTTCCAAAATTCCATTTTTCGTGTCATTAGCATGCACAGATAAATGTGACCCCAAGACATAAAGACCAAGATAAAGCAGGACTTGACTCTTCCATCACAACATCAGTCAGGGAATCAGACCCTCCTGCAAAACCTTGTGGGTTTCCCAGTAATGAGAGCTTGGGGTCTGCAGAGAAGTGCACGGGCTCTCTCGTCCCATGAGGAGGTCCAGAGAACAGGGTACCACTGAGGCAGGGGAACCTTTCAAATGTGCTGTCTATTTGGTGTTAATTTAGTCATTGGGGACACCAACTTCAGGAGGAATGGACGCTAGTCTCTTGGAATGACTTTTTGAGAAAATGATTTGTTATGAAAAATCAAGACTGCCCCTCTCTGCTCTATGGCTCATATTGGTCCATATGATTTTTTCCTCTTCCACTTGTCCCCAATCTGATGACAGCCACCATGCTGGAATAGAGCAAAGTGGGTACTCCCCCAAAGCCAAGTGGATGGCGTCCCTTTATCTTGGCCTCCCAGACTCTAACATTCGGACCTAAATGACTTTCTAATCACAAACTACTCAGCCTTAGGTATTTTCTGATAGCAATGAAAATGGAGTCTTATAGTCATTCAGCATCAATGTTTGTTTGGTCCTACTGTTATTTTTATGTTCTAAATGTTATTTTTGTGTTCTAAGTGTTTCTTTTGCACTCATTTATCTTTAAAAAAATAATTTTATATTTTCAAATACACCACAATGGAATGCATTGCAATTCTTATTACACATATAGAGTACAATTTTTTACACTTATATTTTTAAAACAAAGAGTAAAGAGTTAGAAACTACATACTCCATGGCACTGGCTATAGTAAGCCACCATATTGAGCTACTGAGCTATATCTGCCACTTTTTCTCATTATTTCACGTGGGCTCAAGTTTCTGTCTTTTTTCATTTCCTTTAACCTTGATGGCTCTATTGGCATTTCTTGAAGAGTTGTTTAATCACCACTTTTCCTTGTACAAATCTCCCCTTATCTTTTGAAGCACAGTTTTGCAAGGTATAAAATTATTGATTGTTAAAAAGAAACAAGTTCCATTATGTCCTCCCATTGCCTTCCAGCTTCTTGGATTCTCTAGGGAAACCCACTAATTCTGTCTTGTTCCTGATCAACTGTTTCTCTCTGACCACTCACAGAATTGCCTCTTGCTATTTGTTTTACAGCAGTTTGACTACTATATTTTCTCTTATCTGTGGTTTCCCTTTCTGTAAGCTATAGAAAATTCCAGAATGAGCAACGCATGAGTTTTAAATTGCAAACTGTTCTGAGTAGCGTGATGCAGTCTCATCCCACCTCACCCCTCCAGGGCATGAGCCTCTGCCTTCTCCAGCAGTTTCCCAGTTGATATACTGTTTTTGTAATACCTTTCTGTTAGTTGCGAGTTGCCATCTTTGTTGATAGACTGACTGTCATGATAGTGCTCCACTTGTGTAGAAGAGAATATCTCTCCAATTACTCATGCACCATATTCTGTTTGTGCCCATGTTGCATGGTTAGCACCTTGGAGCCTAAGAATAGAAGACACACCTTCACCCTCTCCTAATGGAAAACATGATTTCCCATGAGACTATGACCCATGAAGTTGAGATGTGTTTAATAAGTTTAAGATGAACCTGTTTCACAAATAACCTCAAGAGAAAGTACCAGTGACTAGGAAGTCAATTCTACTTCATTATAATGCTAAAATGTCCAATCAGGAAGGAAGTTGAACCATGTTTCCATAGTATATGTTTGTATTCCAAATGTCCTTAAGAATGGCTCCTGTGTAACCAATGCAGTCTGGTGTGTGCCTAACTCCCAGGATTGAACCTGATTTCATCTGACAACGCAAGGTAACCCTCCACCCCTGCCACAATGCCACCATGATCTGAGGGATGAGGTATCAGTCCCTCGACATAATGAGGAGCCAGTGGAGGCCCTTGTTCTCTCCAAAGGGAACATGCTATAGTCGTCATCCATGAAAGAATTTAAGCCTCATTCTCATACCATGTAATACATTCAGAAGCACATATTTCTCATGATCCTGGGCTAACATTTTGCAACCTCTACTGATTACTAGAATGTGAGAGTTTGAAAGCTTCTTAGAAGGAATTTCAGTGGTCAGTTCTGCTTATTATTTATTTATTTGTTTTTGGCACCAGGGCTGCTTAACCACTGAGCCACATCTCCAGGCCGGCCCCCTTTTTTAAATATATACTTTATTTAGAGACAGGGTATCACTTGGCTACTTAGTCCTTACTAAGTTTCTGAGGCTATCTTTGAGCTCAGGATCCTCCTGCCTTAGCCTCCCAAGTTGCTGGGATCATGGGCATGCACCATTCTGCATGGCTCAGTTAATTTTCCTTAATGATAAAAATAATGATTGTTTTGATGATAAGGGTTGAAGTCAAGAAGTCAGAGAGAAGTTGTTTTTGATTTATTTTTAGTCTCCAACAGTTTAAGCAAGAGCCAGTAAGGGTCCATACCAGTGCTGGATGAGAAGAGAGTTATAGAAAAACTTCCATATGAAGTTGATTGCAAGTAATAGAATGGATATCTGGCCAAGGACAAGGAGTCAAAGGCCACTTCAAACGTCTTGGTGACAAAATGTGAAAACCCAGATAAAAAGCAAGTTTGTGGGAGGAGAAAAGTGAAGACCAAGTCCAGCAGTGGAGATGTCTTACAGTTTTCATTCACCATAGGTGGGTGATTTGTTCCAGGCCAGCAATCCCCAAAGGATTTCAAAGTGCATGAATTTGTGTATACAGTTTGCAGACAGCCTGCTCACATCCTCCTGTAAGTTAAATAATCTGTGGGTCACTAATACAATTTGATACAGGGCTTGGGCTGGGGCTCAGTTGCAGAGTGCTCACCTAGCACTTGTGAGGCACTGGAATTGATCCTCAGCACCACATGAAAATAAATAAATAGAAAAAAGGTATTATATCCATCTACAACTAAGAATATCTTTAAAAAAAACAAAACTGGTACAAAGTAACCACTATGTAAGTAGCCATTATACCATTGTCATTACTTTGGAGAAAGTCTATACATGTACTTGGTACATGAGCAAATCATGTTCAAATCCTTCCCATCCACCAGGGTTTGAGACCTTGGGGGCAGAATCCAGGCATGTGGCCACAGGTATTTCCAATCCCTGGAGAACACCCAGGGCAGGTTGTCTAGAAAAGGCTTAGAAATATGTTGTAGGAATTCCAATAACATCTGGCCCAGAGAGAGGCAAGTAGAGGGTCAGAGATGGCACCTGGGAAAGCAGCGGGTGACAAGCAGAGCCTTGAGTTTTGGGGTGGCAAAAAGGACAGGCAGAACCTCTGGGGACACAGGGACGGTGGACAGATATTATGTTGGGGAAACACTGAATTCTTGAGGAAGCAGATGGAGAGGAAAGATGTCACCGTTAATAAAATAAAAAATGAGGACAGAATAGATTTAGAAGCTCAGGAAGTCTTGACATTCAAACTCCTCCTCCATTCCAGAAGATTGCATTTCCCTTTCTGAGCAGAACACACAGTGGGTTTTTTTTTTTTTTTTTAAAGAAAACTGGTAAAAGTGTTCACTGGTTTTGAAAGATGATTTATGGCCCATAATTAAGGTTTTCTCTAGTTTCTGGTCACACAGTATTGGTCTCTACTTTTTTCCATTTTTCATGAATATCTAACACCTGGCCTAACTGTGGATAGTAAATTTATAAGCCAGTGATTGTATTTTTAAAATGAAAAATTATTATGGAACTCTATAGGGTGATACATAATTGGTTCTCAAAGATGCAGCTCATCCCTGCTTTAGTTTATCTATCTATCTATCTATCTATCTATCTATCTATCTATCTATCTATCTGTCTGTCTATTTTCAGTGCTGGTGGTGGCTCTACCACTCAGCTACATACTGATGCTGATGGATGTGTAACATGCAGACGTGATTGATGGGATCATGCAGGTCAAGGAGTCATTTTATAAACCTGGCCAACTGTTCAGACCCCCAATTTTCTTTTAGAAAAGTAATTTACCTAGAACCCTGCCTGGGCCAAGTCAATGTCCTATCTTCCATTCCTCAGCCAACAACCTGTGATTTCTGTTAGAAGTGATTTCTACTCTGCTTGAGAACACAAGTTACCCTGGAGGGAATAAGTTCTGGGACACTTTCACAGACCAGATTCCAGAACTCAAGGAGATAGGATGATTGCACCTAACCATCAAGTATGTAAGAACCGTTCCAGGCCAGCGTGGGCCAAAGTGACCTAGTTGTCCTGGATCTTTGGCATGTCAGCTTCCTGTTCCTGTCACTAATGCTCATCTGCTAACTACTATTTCAGACACATCCCTCACTCTATCAGGTATTAGCTTATTTAAAGACATAGGGAAGGGAAAGAGGTACACTCTGAAGTGGGAATGTCCTCTCCGATAGTATGTTGTGCCCCTATTTTCCTACTGGTCCCAGAAAAATTCCAATGAAAACTGGTCAGTGCAGACCAAGGTGACTTAAGGGTTGCATTTATATATTTAGAATATCATCTTCAACTTTTCATAATAAGTTTTTTCTATTGATTTTTTAAAAACTAAATGACAACAGAATGCATTACAATTTTTTATTACACATATAAAGCAGTTTTTCATTGCTTATTTATATATAAAGTATGTTGACACCAATTTGTGTCTTCATACATGTACTTTGGATAATGATGTCCATCACATTCCACCATTCTTGCTAACCCCCTGCCCCCTCCCTTTCCCTTCCTCCCCTATTTCCTATCTAGAATTCATCTATTCCTCCCATGCTCCCCCTCCCTACCCCACTATGAATCAGCCTCCTCATATCAGAGAAAACATTCCACATTTGGTTTTTTGGGATTGGCTAACTTCACTTAGCCTTATCTTCTACAATGCCATTCATTTACCTGCAAATGCCATGATTTTATTCTCTTTTGTTGCCGAATAAAATTCCATTATGTATATATAACACATATTTTTTTATCCATGCATCCTCTAAATGGCATCTAGGTTGGCTCCACAGTTTAGCTATTGTGAATTGTGCTTCTATAAACATTGATGTGGCTGTGTCCTTGTAGTGTGCCGATTTTAAGTCCTTGGGGTTTAGACTGAGGAGAGGGATAGCTAGGTCAAATAGTGGTTCCATTCCCAGATTTCCAAGGAATCTCCATACTGCTTTCCATATTGGCTGCACCAATTTTCAGTACCACAAGCAATGTATGAGTGTATCTTTTCCCCACATCCTCACCAACCCTTATTGTCATTTGTCTTCATAATAGCTGCCATAATAAAAGTTTTAAAACAGTAAATTCACACACACACACACACACACACACACACACACACACACACTTGGGTTTAGCTTTGGTGTCTCTGGACAAGAAAAGAACATGTGGAGTAGGAACCTACAAATACAATGTAATCCTACTGCCACTTATGAACTAGGAATTTGTCCATGGGCAGGCCTCTGGAATCACACACAGCATCTCCCATAAAGTTGAGGATCCAATCGGGTGTGAGGCCTAGAGATGTCAGAGAAGCCTCACTGTTTCCTCCCTTTCTTTTGATAGTGATTTCTGGGCCAATAAAATTTCCTCTACTTTGCCTATATTTTATGTATTATCTAAAATCCTTTCTTGATTTTTTGATTTTTATTTTTAAAAATAGTTTTTAGTTGGACAGGATAACTTTATTTTATATATTTCTTTGCAATGTGGTGCTGAGGATCGAATCCAGTGCTTCACAGGTGCCAGGCAGGTGCTCTGTCACTGAGCCACAACCCCAGTCCCTTGTTTATAATTTCAAATTTTTGTGGGCATTCCTGCATTCTGGTGATTTATGAACCTTCTCCTTTGAGGTTCATTGTAACTTTCTTCTTGGCATCCCAGCATTTCTGTCCCAACCAGACATGTTCCACAGTTATTTGTGGACCTCAAGTGTTACTAGAGGAACGATTAAATGATCATTTCGTTATCAAAGCAAATAGGGCAGTGTTTTCAGGATGGAAGTCTTAAGAGAATGCTCATTATTAGATTTCTATTTTTACTTATGTATTTAGCCATGGACTCTTTTGGTTTTTGCAGTGATCCACAAACGTGGTCCACAAACCAGCAGATTTCAGAAACTTTCACATTGACAGCTATTTTAAAATAGTTGCATTCTGATTGAGGCACATTTTACCAAGGGTAAATATTAAGATGCTTTTAAAGTGCTCATGAATTTTCCTGGCTAGAATATTGCAGAGGGTTTTTGCCAGTTTTCTTGCCACATTTTTTATCTCATTTGTGCTGAAAATCCTGTCAGATGCAAGGAATGCACCCCAGAGGCAAGTTCCTGCAGCTGACCACCCACAGACCTCCACACCAACTGATCCAATTCTCCATCCCCCATTAATTGGGTGTCAGGTGCTGTTGGATTGTTAATTATTGGGTAAAACCCAGTGTTTTGCCCCCAAGGAACCCAAGGTGTAGCTTGTTGGTTATTGGAACCACTGGGTTGTTTATTCACTTTTCCTTGCCTCTCACAACAAATCTGAGCTCCATACAGGGACCTATATCTAGTGGCACTGCGGCTTAGGAAAATCTCTCATTTTGGTTAAGAAAACCAACAGCAATAATAATATCCCTCTTTATCGAAGGCGGGGTTCTGGCCCCACGGTGTCCCTGGCTTTTTCCCTCTTCTCACCCACATAATCTTCTCCTCATCCTGGGCAAGACAACTGTGTACTGCAAATCTCTGGAATCCTGGGCATGTGCCTTCACCTTATCCATCTTCCTTCAAGAGAAATGTTCTCATTTCACAAATGCAGCAAAACTCGTCCCCCAAATACCTGGGCTGCTGTTACTGAGAAGCAAAAGTAAAAAATAGTGAAAATGGGGGCTGGGGCTGAGGCTCAGCCATAGAGCTCTCGCCTAGCACGTGCGAGTCACTGGGTTCCATCCTCAGCACCACAAAAAAATAAATGGATATAATTAAGGTATTGGGTCCAACTCCAACTAGAAAAAAATATTTTAAAAAATAAATACTGAAAAGGCAATGTATCTAGCAATTAGGGAAATGCAAATTGAAACTGCATTGAGCTTCTCTTTCACTCCAGTCAGAATGGCAATTATCAAGAATACAGTAACAATAAATTGGTGAGGATGTGGGGGACAGGGAATGCCCACACCTTGTTGGAGAAACTGCACATTGGTGCAACCCCTCTGGAAAGCAGGATGGAGATTCCTCAAGAAACTAGCACTGGAACACCCTCTGACTCAGTTATCCCACTCCTCAGCATATATATCCAGAGGATTTAAAATCAGCATACTACAGGTACACAGCCACGTCAATGTTTATGATAGCACAATTCACACTAGCTAACCTATGGAGCCAGCCTAAATGCCCATCAACAGATGAATAGATACATTTTGGTATATATACATGGTGGAATATTACTCAGCTTTAAAAAAGGATGACTTCATAACACTGGCCAGTAAATGGAGATTATCATGCTAAAGTAAAATAAGACAATCCCCCAAACCCAAAGGTCACATGTTTTCCCTGACATGTGTTATCTACATCACAAGGAAGGTGGGGGGCACAAAGAGAAGTTCAGTACATGAGATAAAGGCCAGGGAAAACAGGAAGGGAAGGGAGATAAGAACAGGAAAGACAGTAGCATGAATGGACCATAATGTTCCTATTTAAATATATGAAAAGACCTAAGTGAATCGGCCCATCATGCCACCCACATGAATGGGGTCCTAAGGAGAATAAGGTATATTTTATGTTTGGATAATTTTACCAAAATGGATTCTATGGCCATTTATATCTAAGAAGAACCAATAATACAGAAGAAGATAAAACATACTGAAAAGGTCCATGGGACCAAATTGATAGCATCATAGCCGGATTAGGAAATGTCTTTAGGTACATTCCAGAATTTTCTAAACCACTCCCCCATTGGATGCTGCCAAAGGTGTTGGAGCCTGTGGGAAGGTGGAGGTTCAGGGCGCTACATGGAGAAGAAAGGACCCCCCCCATTCATCTGCAGATGCAGGGGTCCCAGGGGGCAGGTAACCTCGAGGCCTCCACAGTTAACTAAGGCAGAGTGGAGCAGGATGTGTTGAGTCTATAGAGTTATTTACCAAATTAGGAAAACCTGGAATTGTCTTTCCTGGACTCTCAATCAAACCCAAATTGTTTTTCGTTAAGAGACAGACCCTTGCACCCCTCTTAATGAGAAGTCTTTTCTGTATTATGTGACTTTTTGCATCCATGAATTGGGGGGACAAGACCAGAGCTCTCTTTGGAAACACATTGGCTTTGTTTGCATCAAGACAAGCAGGTAGGGTCTGTCTTTTTTTTCTATTTCTTTTTTCTTGTCAAGTGCAGAGTATTCAGCTGATACTAAGAATGCACACCTGGGAAGGGGGTCTCTGGTTTTAGGAGGAGGCAGGATCCCATTGCCTGGGATCCAGGGGACTGGCAGGAACCAGGGAGAGCACCCAGGGTGGCCTTGATCTGTGCAAGGCTGTTATCCTGTGGCCACCACAGGTATTTCTCTCAAAAAGAAAGAAAAAAAAAGTGTCGCACGCCTGTCATTGCAGCGGCTGGGGAGGCTGAGGCAGGAAGATGGGGGAATTCAAAGCCAGCCTCACAAAAACAAGGTGATAAGCAACTCAGTGAGACCCTGTCTCTAAACTTCAAGCTAGGGCTGGGGAAGGGGCTCAGAGGTCGAGTCCTCTGTATTCAACCCCCAGTGTCCAGAGAGCGAGGGAGACCAGGTGCAGCTGGGGTTTACCCAGGTCTGTGTTCTCCGGGTCTCTTCTGTGCTTATCTAATTACTCTGCCTCCAGCCTCAAAGTGGGCTGGAGATACAGATTCAACTCAGGTGGAGGAAAATCAGCTCTAATGCTGCCAACCTGGTCGGAGCCTCCTCCAGGGCGCCTGCCAGGCCCAGTCCAGAGCCTCCACTACTGGGCAATTCCCAAGGGGCGAAAGGCCAGTTCTGCTTGGAGAATTTTGCAGATAAACAGAGGACAAGTCAGCACCCCCCCCCCCCCGACGCTTTGGGTGGTCTTATTATAGGAGGAGGCCCAGGTGATGAAACTGTCAAGAAATGACTTAAATTTCCTAACATCAAAACCCAACAGAACTTAGAATTCTGGTCACCCTAACTCTGACCCAATGCCGAGACCTCAAAAGGAAAAGAAAAAAGAAAAAAGCTGCATCCAAACCCTGCCATTCTTGTTTCCTCCTTGCCTGGAGCAGATATCACGCCCCTGCCCCGCCCGTCACTCGCCCTGCCGGTCACTCAAAAAGAAGGCTCGCTGGCCTCAGGCTGTGGAGAGCAGAGACTGACTGATTCCCTGTCCAATCAGAAGCCTCCGTGCTGAGCGCTGTCCAATCCTGAGTATAGCCAGCGAGCAGGGGGCGGGCCTCCGCGCTTGGAGTGGGATTTATATCTCCGTGGTCCGTGGTTCCACTCAGATTCCTGCAGTTGGACTCCAGGCTTTGCTCGTGCCCAGGATCCCGGGTGGCCCTGCCATGCAGGGGCTGAAGCTCCCCAGTCCAGGTTTGCCTGCTGGGCACCAGAAAATGGTGAGTGTGCAGTGGCACCTGGTTCCTGGACAGGGAGGGAGGCTCGGGAGGGAGGTTCTGCAAGGAGGCCGTCTGGTGGGACCGGCTGTGGCGGGAACCTGAGCTGGCGGACCCCTACTCCGGGCGCTCTCTGTGACCACAGGCCTGAACCCATTGGGTAGAGCGCCCATCAGTCCCCCTGGCCAGCCGGGTGAGGAGAGTGACAGTGGCGGAGACCCCTCGCAGCCTCCCCATCCCCAGTTGCAGCCTCAGCCCCTGCTGAGTCCTATCTATCTGACAGGTGAGCAGGGCTGCCCGGTGTCTTCCCGGGCTGTGGTGATTGACAGGTTGGACCACTGTAAGACTCCAATCTCTGAGCCTGGCAATGGCGCACACCTGTCATCCCAGTGGCTGGGGGTGGGGGCTGATGCAGAAGGACTGCGAGGTCAAGGGCCAGCCTCTGCAGCTTGGCGAGGCACTTGGAGACTCAGCGAGACCCTGCCTCGAAATAAAATGGGGATGGGGCTCAGTGGTCGAGTGCCCCTGAGTTCAATGCCAGGTAACCCCCCCACACACAAAAAAAATCAAATCTTCAAACCCCGTTTTCCTGCAGGAAGGGAGCTGCAGTGAACAGGGATCTCGCTTATTCCTGAGCTAGTTTTGTGGAGTTTATTTGTTTATTTTGTTTGTTTGTTTTGTTTTGGTAGTTAACAGAAGGGTGCTTTACCACTCAGCTCTGTCCCTGGTAGTTTTTACTTTTTATTCTGAACGCGGGTCTAGCTAAGCTGCTGAGGGTGGCCTGGTTAGGGTTTGATTGATAATGACTTTTCCATTGCAATTAAGTGTATAATTTTTACGTCCACGTGGGTTCGTGGGTGGACTTTGTTTACATCGTGATTCCTTGATGTCAATTGTAACAGTACAGCTTCCCAATGCATATGTTAGGTAATGACTTTTTTTTTTTGCTCTTATAATTTTTTGCTGTTATAATTCAAATTTTCTTGGTTAAGTTTACATATATTTAACTGTGGATGAATTTTAGGACTGGATGCTTCCATTAAGAGGAAAGCATGCTGGATTGTTTATTAGTGCATCATAGTTATACATAATACCACATGCATATGGCACCCGTGTAAAACTTAACCATGGTATTTTATACTACTTTTAAGCTGAATGTACAATGACTATTAATGTATTATCCTGGTCATATGAACTAATTTCAGTACGTCCACTCCAGTGGGGGACTATCAAGTGTCTTTAATGGCCAAACAGTTTCCACAAATAGTTAAAAAGCACTTAAACTCCTTAAGTTTATTAGAATTCTTTTGTTTCCTATCTTCATTGATACTATTTAATTTTCTCTATGATAGGGTTTTATTTTACATTTCTCAGATTTCTAAAGATGTTGGATTCTTTTTATTCTCATTATTGAACACATGGGTATCTCCTGGACAAATTGGCAGCTCAAGTCTCCTCCCTGAATTTCTTCTGTGGTGGATTTCAGAGTGTCGTGACCCTGAGAATCACCACTCCGTGGGCCCTTTTCCTACCCAAGGGGGCTGGGATCTGCAGAGTTCTCAGTTTCTTTCCCCCTGAGTTTTGCTTTCTTTTGGGGGGCTTGGGGTGCATAGTGGATTGAACACAGAGCTCCTTTACCACGGAGCTAGATCCCTCCTACTTTTTATTATTCATCTTGAGACAGAGGCTGAGTCTGGCCTAGAACTTGTGCCTCAGCCTCCCGAGTGGCTGGGATTACAGGTGTGGCCCTCCTGCCTGGGTCCCCCTGAATGTTCTAAATGTGAGGGAAGCAAAAGTTCAGATGCAGAACCCCATCTCCCAGATGAAACCTGTACATATGTAACAATGAATTCCTCAAATTCAAGTCCCCTGTCTCCATTTCCAGTAAAAATATGTGTGTGCATGTGTGTGTGAATGTGCATTCTCCATTTCTCTCCCAGGCTAGACCACTGGTCAGAATGTCTTTGGGCTGAGTGTCCCCCCTATGGACTGCATGTCCCAGGGGTCTCATGCCCTCTGTGATATTTTCCTGGACCTGTTTTGGCTCTGCCTGACACGAGCATCCCACACCTGGCACATCTGAGGTCTCTTGAGCATCTGGAAAATATCAGCCACCTGTTGACCTATGAGCAAGTGCATTTAAGGGAAGTAGTTTCTCAGGGGAGTAGGTGACTGCCCTGCAGCTGGGAGGAGTCTCCTTATCTAGAAGCCACTTCAGATGTTCCCTCGTCCTGGCTCCTGTGGATTCTGGAACAGCGATGGGCATGCAGCCATTTATAAACACACTGGTTCAAGTTCCTTTGGAAATGTGTCCAGAGTGGTTGTTACTCTGTTAGGTTTTAAAGAACTCCATGCTATTTTTAAAAAAGGCTGCACTAAGCTTATATTCTAGCCCTGTGTGAGCGGGTCTTTCTCCAGGTCCATGTCATTGGAGGACTAGTTCCTTCACCTGTTTGGTAGGAGCCTTTCCCACAGCTGGGCTCAGGCTGCAGAAGGTCTCCTACTTGGCTGATGACTGAATTCCTGATGCAATTGTTTAGAACCCAGGCTTCCTGTGCTCACTGCAAGAAGGTGGTGTGAGCCTATTCTAGAAAGAAACGGGGAGCTGTGGTATTAATCATTTTTCTTCAGTCCTGGTGTGTGTGTGTGGGAGATCGTGGTCAATGGAAATGCTTGCACAGCAATGTGAAGCCTCTCCTTTGGGATCCAGGGAGATTTGCATGCACAGTTGCCATTGCTCCCAAAGCTTGGTGGGTTAGGATGGAGTCCATGGAATGGGGAAAAATGTTGGGACTCTGAGTGCTTGGACATACTCCTTCCAGAAAGAAATGGTCAGGCCTGGAGTTATTACTCAGGTAGGAGGGAGAGGGCTCAGGCAGGGCTGCTGGGTGGACTGCATGTGTCCTGTCTACCTTCAGGTACTGGCTAGAGAGGAGCTTGACTGTTAGCAACCACAGTTTGCAGATCACGCTGGCAAATCCCTTCTAGGGATAAACTGGGACCCTTGATCTCACTCCCCTTCTGCCCTGCTCCCATGGATAAAGCTCATGACCCACTAGAGCCATAGAAAACCACCCCTTTTCTGTCGTCCTGATACTTGTGTATATCCAGCTCTTTCTTCTGTGAGCACCAGACAAATTGTGTTTCCAGCTACAAGTCATTTAGTGTCCACTGTGCTCCATTTGTGACCCCAAACAGTCTTCCTCTACCCTGGGTGACACTGGATTGGGGTATTCTGTCCCAATTATGTGGCACATTGCTCAAGGCAGGACTAATGCCCAAGTGTCCCCCAACTTTGCCTGCCCTTCAGATGGTAGATATTTTCTCAGTGGCCCAATGCATAGGTCTCTCAATCCATGTATAACTTTATTTAAGAGGGACTCAAAACAGAAGTATTTATTTGGTATATCCATGTATGGAGAGAATCCAGGAGCCTCCTATTCTGGTATAATTTTGAAACATAATCCTACACACTACATGCTTTTTCACGGTGCGGGAGTATAATCCAGTACCACACACTTCCTGAACCCAAGCCCTACCAGTGCTCTGTGCCTCCAGTTCCCACACCTCCCTTCACATTGGGTTGTCTTGTTCATTCACATCAAGTCCTCTGCTGGAGATGGTTGCATTTATCTAGGACTTTTCATTGCACTTAATAATAAAAATGACATTTACATACATGTGGAGTCATCTATAAAATTTCTGCATTGTGATTTTTTTGGTCCTCAAATTACTGCAATATGATAATTTTATAACATGCATTAGTGCCTGGTAATGATAGCTCCAGCTTCTGCTCTTAGAGTTCAAAATTCTTGGCTAATTTCATATCGATTTAACCTTCCAGGAGAATTTTCAAACTGTTTGCTTTGGTCCCTTCTTCAATGAAAAGGAAATCATGGTAAAATTTTGATGGTTTGTTATCCTAGATGAACCTGAGGGATGCGGCCATCTTTATAAGGGGAGATTTTATCATTCAGTCTCTTATGTGCTGATCTGTATTTTCATTTCTTCAAATTCTGCAGATGTACTATTTAAGTACGCTTATATGTGAAATGTGATATGTATATAACATCGATATAAAACTGACACAGTGTTTCATAGTATTTGTCAAACTGTATGCAATATAGCAAAGAAAATGTGACTGATTGTCAGAAATGGTTATTTTCCATAGTTTCTTATTTATCTATTCCCAATGGACATCCTCTGTCACCAGGCCCTGGGTCTCAGCTCTGGAGGAGCACACTGTGTCCCCTTATGAACAGGTGCTATAGTGTCCACATCTGTTTCTGTGGACCTTCATGATAATCCCACATGTTCTTCAACACTGTCTCAATTTGTGTGTACAATGTGAGACTTTATTGTATAGTTCCCTCCTTTCTAAAGACGTTGATTGCTTTGTGATGATGGGACATTTAGATACCTGCTATTTGAAGGGGCTGTTCACAGCTCTTGCCTGCATTTCTCTCGCAGTCTCTGTTCTACTTTCTTAGAAGAGTTTGGTTAAAGGTGAGGCAATTGTTTTCTTTCATATGTCACTTCTCCTTGTACTCTTTAATGGAGTCATTTGATGAATAGAGTTTTTGTTTTCAATACAATTTATAAATTTAAAACTATTTTTTCCACTGTATCTTTAGAAAAAAAAATGACTTTTTTTTGTTCTCGTTTTCCTTTTGTAAAACGGGGGGTTGGAACCAGGGTGTCCTATTACTGAACTATGCCCTCAGCCCTTTTAAAATTTTTATTTAAAAAATTTGAATTTTGAAATTTTGTCTTAATTTTTTAAAATTACTACTACCTATTTTTTTTTTTTTTTAAATTTAGGCAGGTTTTCACTCGGTTGCTGGGGTCAGCTTCACAATTGTGATCCCCCAGCCTCAGCTTCCAGACCACTGGATATATCAGGTGTGTAGCACCACATGCATTCTGTCTCACAATTTCTTTCTTTCTCTTTCTTTCTTTCTTTCTTTCTTTCTTTCTTTCTTTCTTTCTTTCTTTCTTTCTTTCTCTCTCTCTCTCTCTCTCTTTCTCTCTCTCTCTCTCTTTCTCTCTGTCTTTCTCTTTCTGTATCTCTCTCTGTCTCTGTCTGGCTCTGTCTCTCTTTTTCTTTCTTTCTTTCTCTCTTTCTCTCTGTCTCTCTCCCTCTGTGTCTCTCCCTCTGTGTCTCTCTCTCCCTCTTTCTGTCTCTGTCTCTGTCTCTCGATATTTTTTAGGTCATGATTTTTTTTTTAGGTTTTTTATATTTTTTATTTTATTTTTTCAAAAACATGACAACAGTGGAATGCATTATAATTCTTATTACACATAGAGCACAATTTTTCATATCTCTGTATATAAAGTATGTTCACATCAGTTTATGCCATTATACATGTACTTTTTTGCATTTCAATTCTTAATACACATATATATCAATTTTTGTATCGCTGTATATAATGTATGTTGACACCCAATTCAAGTCTTCATACATGTACTTTGGATAATGGTGTCCATCACATTCCATTATCCTTGCTAATCCCCTGCCCCTCCCTATCCCTCCCTCCCCTCTTCCCTATCTAGAATTCATCTATTCCTCTCATGCTCCCCCTCCCTACCCTACTATAGTAAGCCTCCTTATATCAGAAAACATTCGGCATTTGTTTTTTTGGGGATTGGCTAACTTCATTTAGCATTATCTTCTCCAATGCCATCCATTTACCCGCAAATGCCATGATTTTGTTCTTTTTTAATGCTGAGTAATATTCCATTGTGTATATATGCCACATTTTCTTTATCCATTCATCCACTGAAGGGCATCTAAGTTGGCTCCACAGTTTGGCTATTGTGAATTGTGCAGCTAAAAACATTGTGGCTGTGTCCCTGTAGTATGCTGTTTTTAAGTCCTTTGGGTATAGACTAGGGAGTGGGATAGCTGGGTCAAATGGTGGTTCCATTCCCAATCACTTTGTCAATTTTTAATTGCTTCTTTTGTTTCAGTTCCATTGACTTCATCTCTGATTTTAATTGTTTTCTGTCCTTTACTGCTTTTGGTGTTGATTCATTTTTTTTCCTGGGCTTTGAGATGTCATTTTAGGTCATTTTTTGACTTTTTCTTTTTTTAAGTGATGAACTCCATGCAATGAACATTCTTCTTAGTAATGCCTTCATAGTGTCCCAGGGATTTTGACATGTTGTATCTGTGTTCTCATTCACCTCTAAGAATTTTAAATCTCCTCTTTGATGTTTTCTGCAAACCTTTGTTCATTCTCCAGGTATAGGAGTAGCTTCTATTTTTATCATTGATATATAATTTCATTCCATTATGATCTGATAGAATGCAGGGTAGTATCTTTTTCCGTTTTTGCTTAGAGTTGCTTTTTGGCATAATATATTGTCTATTTTAGAGAAGGATCCATTTGCTGCTAAGAACAAAGTATCTTCGCCTGTTGAAGGATGAAATATTCTATGTATGTCAGTTAAATCTAAGTTATTGATTGTATTAGTGAGTTCTATAGTTTCTGTTTGGCTTCTGTTTGGAAGACTTATCCAGTGGTAAAAGAGGTGTTTAAAGTCACCCAGAATTATTGTCTTGTGGTCTATTTGGCCCTTGAACTTGAGAAGAGTCTGTTTGAATATAGATGCTACATTGTTTGGGGCATAAATATTTGTAATTGTTCTGTCTTGTTGGTGTATGGTTCCCTTAAGCAGTATGAAAGGTCCTCCTTTATCTCTTCTGATTAACTTTCACTTGAAGTCCACATTATTTGATATAAGGATGGAAACCCCTGCTTGCTTCCACAGTCTATGTGAGTGGTATGTTTTTTAATATTTATTTTTTATAGACGGACACAATACTATTTATTTTTACATGGTGCTGAGGATCGAACCCAGGACCTCACATGTGCTAGTTGAGTGCTCTACCCCTGAGCTCCAGCCCGAGTGATATATTTTTTTTTCCAACTTGTCACCTTCATTCTGTGGGTGTCTTTTCTTATGAAATGAGTTTCTGGAAGGCAGCGTATTGTTGGGTCTTTTTTTTAAATCCAATCTGACATCTGTCTTTTGATTGTGAGTTTTGGAAATTAACATTCAGGGTTACTATCAAGACATGATTTGTATTCCCAGGTATTTTTGTTTATTTTTGATGTTTAACTTGAGTTGGTTTCTCTTTGATAGGTTTTTCCTTTAGAGTGATACTTCCCTTTTCTGATTTTTAATTGTTCATTTCCTCCTCAAGGATGTTCTGTAGTGCAGGTTTCTAGTTGTAAATTCTTTTAACTTTTGTGTATCATGGAAGGTTTTTATTTTGTCATAAAAATAACATCTAAATTGAAATCTAATTGCTAATCAAAATTTAATTTTGCTGGGTATGATTCTTGGTGGGCATCTGTTTCTTTCAGGACTTGGTATATGTTGTTGTAGGATCTTGTAGCTTTCAGGATCTCAGTTGAGAAATCGGAGATCCTGATTGGTTTCTCCCATATATAATCTGATTCCTTTCTCTTGTGGCTTTTAAAATACTCTGCTTCTCCTGTTTGATAGGTGTTTTCATTATGATGTGCCTTGGTGTGGATCTGTTGTGATTTTGTTCATTTGACATCCTGTAAACTTCTTGTATTTGATTTTACAATTCAGTCTTCATGTTTGGAAATTTTTCTGATATTATTTCATTGAAAAGATTGTCCATTTCTGTAGTTTGGACCTCTATGCCTTCCTCTGTCCCAATAGTTGTTAAATTTGGTCTTTTCATGTTATTCCATAATTCTTGAATGTCTTGCTCATGGTTTCTTACAATCTTCACTGGGGTCAACTTTATTTTTCAAGATTATATATTTTTCTTTCAATTTCGGAGTTTCTGTCTTCCAAGTGATCTATTCTGTTGGAGATGCTTCCTATTGAGTTCTTAATATGGTTTACTGTTTCCTTCATTTCAAAAATCTGTTTGTTTTTTCAGAGTCTGTATCTCCTTATCTCTTTTGCTTTCTGTATTTGCTTATGTAGCTCTTTATAAAAATGTTCCTTTGCTGCCTGTATTTGCTCTCTTACATCATCCTTTAATTCACAGAAAATTATGTACCTCCTCCACTCCTTCTGTCATTTCTTCTGCTGTTTTGTCCCTGGATTCTTATAATGTAGCATCATTGTTTGGGCACATTCTTCTTTGTTTTTTCATGTTGCTCATGCATCTTCCCTTCCATCTGTGTTTTCAAGGTGTTACATTTTTACCCTGTAGGCTTATAGTGTCCACAAAGGGTTCCAGTTCCTTTCTTTTTTAAAAATTTATTTATTTTTTAAATATACAACAATGGAATGCATTACAATCCTTATTACACACATACAGTACAATTTTTCATATCTCTGTATATAAAGTATATGACATGAGTCTCTGGAAGGCAGCATATTGTTGGGTCTTCTTTTTTTTTTCATCCAATTTGCCAGTCTATGTCTTTTGATTGTCAAGTTTTAGAAATTAACATTCAGGATTATTATTGAGACATGATTTGCATTCCCAGTTGTTTTGGTTTATTTTGGTAGTTAACTTGTTTTCTTTGATAGGTTTTTTCCTTTAGAGTGATACCTCCATTTTCTGACTTTCATTGTTTTTCATTTTCTCTTCATGGAATATTTTGCCAAGGATGTGCTTTAGTGCAGGTTTCTAGTTGCAAATTCTTTTAACATTTGTGTATCATGGAAAGTTTTTATTTTGTCATAAAAATAACATCTAAATCAAAATCTAAAGTTTAATTTTGCTGGATATGATTCTTGCTTGGCAGCCACTTTTGTTTAGAGCTCGGTATATGTTGTTGCTGTATCTTGTAGCTTTCAGGGTCTCTGTTGAGAAATCAGCAGAGATTCTAATCATTTTCCCCTATATGTAATCTGATTCCTTTATCTTGTGGCTTTGAAAATTATCTCCTTATTCTGTACACTTGGCAGTTTTATTATGAGGTGCATTGGTGTGGATCTTTTGTGATTTTGTACACTTGACATCCTGTAAGCTTTTTTTTTTGTATTTGATTTTTAAATTCAGTCTTCATGTTTGGAATTTTTTCCTGTATCATTTCATTGAATAAATTGTTCATTTCTTTAGTTTGGACCTCTATGCCTTCCTCTATCCCAATGATTTTTAAGTTTGGTCTTTTCATGTTATTCCATAATTCTTGAATGTTCTGCTCATGGTTTCTTATCATCTTCACTGTGTGGTCAACCTCTTTTTTGAAGATTATATAGTTTGTTTCAATGTCTGAGGTTTTGTCTTCCAAGTGATCTATTCAGTTGGAGATGCTTCCTATTGAGTTTTTAATTTGGTTTATTGTTTCCTTCATATCAATAATTTCTATTTATTTTTTTCCAGAACTTATATCTCCTTATTGAAGGAATCTTTTACTTCCTGTATTTGCTTATGTAGCTCTTTGTCAAAAAAATCCTTTACTGCCTGTATTTGCTCTCTTATATAATCCTTTAATTCACAGAAAATTATGTACATCCTCCATTCCTTCTCTGTCATTTCTTCTGCTGTTTTGACCATGGATTCTTATAAAGGCTCATCTTTGTTTAGGGCACATTCTTCTCTTGGATTTTCATGTTGTTCATGCATCTTCTCTTCTAGCTCTGTGATTTCAAGGTGTTACAGTTTTTACCCTGTAGGCTTATAGTGTCCCTGCAGGATTCCAATACCTCTCCTTTAAGGGGGAGATCAATATACACAGAATCCAATACAAACAATATGAAGACTTAAAACAAATTGCTCTTATTAAGGTGTTTATAGCTTTTTTGCAATATACAGAAAAGGAGAGTTCAATCATTATCTACAATATAAATAGTAGGTTTGCAAAAGGGTCTGCAGTTTCTAGTGTGGACAAAGGGAGAACCACGAGTAGGGTGTAGGATGAGATGTTGATGTAGTAAGAGTTAAGGATGTAGAGTTATTAGGTCTTAAGAAGAGTGAAAGAGGAATGAAATGTTGGATAGTATCAGGAGAAAAGAGAGAAATTGATTTTGGGGAAATATATAAGTGGGAAGACAGTAGCAAGAACAAAAAACAAAAAAAAATACAAAATACAAAATGTAAAAATAGGAGATAAAAGAATATACAACACAGCTGTAATATACTATTCAGACCTCCCGACATCAGTAGCCTAATCCATGAGAAGTTTTTGGTTTTACAAATGTTGGGAATGTGAGGGCAGAAGAAGAGGGAGAGAGAAAAGAGAAAAAGAATCTCAAAGACACAAGGATTGGTTTTTCTTCAAGTGCTGTATCTTTCCTGCTTCTTTTCTCACCTTCTTGTTGGGGTTGTCTGTTGTTGGCTGTGTCTCCACCCTCAGTATGGTAGAGGTTATTAGGGTGGGAGGTTGGTCTTGGGGGTAAGTTCTTGGAATTCGGGTGTAGCACTTGCCAGTCCCCATGGGAGACTGCACCCCAAGGATCTCGTATGGGGACCACCTGCAGACCTTACAATTCCTGGTCTCTAATTTAGTCTCTGAACTCTGGGAAGTAGAAAGGGAGGGGTACTTAAGACTATCAGAAACCCCTCTTTCCAGAAGTCTTGTGGGATGTGCCCTGAGGGCTGTGCACCTGTTGTGGAGAGCCATTGAGCAGATCAGGAAAAGGCTTTGGAAGCTATGGACTGGCCATGTGGCTGCAAGCACTGTGTGGGGATAGCAACTACTGGGGAGGGGGTGGATTTGGGGACTCTAGGTACCTTGATATTACTTGTAGGCCCCAGCCTCTGTCCCAAGCTAAAAGTTGCCCTAACTTAAGATGATGATAAAGATATTCCAAGTTGGAGGTGGCTGCTTTCAGAGATGGGGTGTTGGTTTTGTCAAGCTGGGTGATGGAATTCAGTGACATGTTAAGAGATCCAGCTCTTTGACATGCAGTGTTGTGGCTGGCAGCTGTCTCTAGACCCTGTCCAGTGTCTCCAGGTGCAGGCTACCACATATAGCACTGTTTGCAGTGTCCCAAGATGGAGGGACACTGGGGGAGCTCCATGTTGGTAATGGGGGTCCACACAGGAATGGTGGCTGGGGATTCTGCAGGGCAGTGGCCACCAGGATTCCTGCATGGGTGGGCATCTAGGAGTCCTGAGTGTGTGCTAAATCTGGTCCTGCTTGGGTGTGGTGGCTGAAGGACCTGTGTGGGCTTTGTGGCCAGCATTCCTGCATGGGAGCAGTGGTCAGGGATCCTCTAATAACTCTCAGAGAAACAGTATTACCACTGCTTGAATCTTAGGTTACAGAGTAACACAGCATGCAGCCTCCCTCTAGCCCCAATCTTGGGTTTATCCTGTTTTCTGCAATTTAAATTAACCAAGTGACCAAATGCTCATGCTAATCTGATAGCTGCTAAAGCTGGGTAGTTGTGAAAGTTGTGCAAATATTTTCCAAAATATGATTGAAGGTTACTAGCTTATCTTTTTTTTTTTTAAAGAGCAAGACCTCGGGCACACAACTCCAACTGAAGTATTAATATTTCATGCTTCTTTCCTTAATTGCAGCTCATTTGAAATGTGAATATGATATTCTACCCTGAGGAAATAGCCCCTCTTTTGTCTAGATGATGTCTCATAACTTATGCTGTAAGAAATATTCTGAAGCTAAGTGTGACAATTTTAAAATTTGCATTGAACAACCTGATTTAAACAAGGGGATATCTGATACTCATTTAGATTTCCTGATAACACTTGTTTTAGTTTTGGAGATGGGTGGATTCTTTGCTGATTCTGTCCTCTTCTAAATTGAGAATTGGAAATTCGCTGGCTGGTGTATCTCTCATCTCCTGGGCCTGGTAATGTGTGTTTGCAGCAGATTATGGTCTTGTTTTCTTGGTTTCTGACTTGCAGGGAATAGTTTTGCTGAGATTCTCACCAGTATCTTTGCCTTTGTCAAAGGGGTATTGCAACTCACTTGTGTTTCTTGCTGTCTCACTTTTGTAGTCTTTCAAGATGTGATATGAGATAGAAGTGTTTTTAAAGTGGATATTTTTAATGTAGGAGTTCAGTAAGTACTGTTAGAAGCAACACATGAGCTCAGATCAGTAACAAAATTCTAGATCAATCAGTTGTTTGTGTGCATAAGAAAATAAATAGCAAACATAAAATTAAAGAGTTCTAATGACCATGATATCAAAAGCAAAATACTTGGGAATTTTTTGAAAGATGTGAACACTTGAACATTTAACATGACTTGTTTAGAAAATATAACATCACTCCTAAGCCACTTCCTTATTTGTGAGGACTTTAACTTCATAGAAAGAAGACAGGAATTAAAAATTTCCCCCTGTGGTCCTGAGGATAGGACCTAGGTGTTTTACCAGTGAGCTCTATCATCCCAGTTATATTTTTCTTGAATATGGTCTTGCCAAGTTAGGCTAGACTCAAAGTTGTGAGAATTCATCTATTCCTCCAATGTTCCCGCTCCCTACCCCACTATGAGTCAGCTTCCTTATATCAGAGAAAACATTCGGCATTTTTTTTGGGGGGGGGGCGTGGCTAACTTCACTTACCATTATCTTCTCCAACTCCATCCATTTACCAGCAAATGCCATGATTTTATTGTCTTTATAGCTGAGTAAAATTCCACGGTGTATATATGTGACATTTCTTTTATCCATTCATCCACTGAAGGACATCTAGGTTGGCCCCACAGTTTAGCTATTGTGAATTGCACTGCTATAAACATTGATGTAGCTGTGTCCCTGTAGTGTGCTGTTTTTAAGTCCTTTGGATTTAGACCAAGGAGAGGAATAGCTGGGTCAAAAGTTGGTTTCATTCCCAGATTTCCAAGGAATCTCCATACTGCTTTCCATATTGGCTGCACCAATTTGCAGTCCCACCAGCCTTTTCCCCACATCCTTGCCAACACTTATTGTTGTTCATTTTCATAATAGCTGCCATTATGACTGGAGTGAGATGATATCTTATGTAGTTTTGATTTGCATTTCTCTAATTGCTAGAGATGATGAAACTTTTTTCATATTTGTTGATTGGCTCTATATCCTTTTCTGAGAAGTGTCTGTTCTGTTCCTTGGCCCATTTTTTGATTGGGTTTTTTTTTTTTTTTTTGGTGCTTTGCTTTTTGAGTTCTTTATATACCTTCGAGATTAGTGCTCTATCTGATGAGGGGTAAAAATTTTCTCCCAGAATGTAGGCTCTCTGTTCACCTCACAGATTATTTCTTTTGCTGAGAAGAAAATTTTTAGTTGGATTCTATCCCATTTATTGATTCTTGGTTTTAATTCTGGTGCTATAGGGTCTTATTAAGGAAGTTAGGGCCTAATCATTCATGATGAAGATTAGGGCCTACTTTTTCTTCTATTAGATGCAGCGTCTGTGGTTTAATTGCTAGGTCCTTGATTCACTTTGAGTTGAGTTTTGTGCATGGTGCAGTTGCTCTTTAAAAGTGCCAATGTTGACATGAGAAATTCTTTCTATGGAATGTTCATTTTTGATATCTTCTAAGTTTGCTCTTTTCCTTAGGATATTCTTCCCTCTATACTTTAATGAAATTTACTTTTTCCAAAGTATTGAGATGGATAATTTGCTAATAAATTCTTAGCCATTTAAGGGCTATTGTAAGCATATTTTTCCTTGTTAACCTCAGATTTCGATGCATCTCACTTATTTTACAAACTTATGGAGGTTTAACTGACACACATTAACCTGTACATATCTAAGGTCTATATTTTTATCTTTTGTCATATGTACACACTCATGAAACCAGGACCACAATCAACAAAATTATCACATTCACAACTAAAATGTGCTTTCTAATGTCTTTTTCTTTCCCACAACGTGTAGCCCTGGAGGCTGCTAATGGAAGCCACAAGAAGGTAGGGAGGAGGAGGGAGAAGATGAGGGAGGAAAGGCAGAGGGGCACTGGGGACCAGCATGGGGCTTAGATGGGGCAGGACAGAGACACAGCAGCAGCAGTAGCATCTGAACAGGTGGAAACGAGAAGCCCTTGGTGAAGGACGAAGGTGACACCCTGGGGCAGACCCTGAGCCACAAGCAGATGAAGGGATGGCATCCTAGTGTTCTTCCCACCTCACTTCCCAAGGGTGTCCCTTCCCAAGCCCATGTTGGCTGTCACAACAACATGTTTTTTTTGCCAGCTAGGATCCACTTTATCTTCATCCTCCATTTCTTATCTACATCCCATTAACTCCCTCGTCATCCTTTGCAGTTTCTATTCCTTCATCAGCCCCCTCTCCTTCTCCACTTCCACTTCTTTTTTAAAAATATATTTTTATTAGTTATTGATGGACCTTTATTTGCATGTGGTGCTGAGAATGGAACCCAGTGCCTCACACGTGCCAGGCAAGCGCCCTGCCCCTGAGCCCTGGCCCTTCTGTTCCACGTCTCTACTTTGCTCTTCCCAGCCTTATCCTTCACCTCTTATCAGCAGGTCTTTGGCACTAAGTGACCACAGGCTTATGGTCTTGTCTGAGCTGGGGCTGAGGCCATGCTTGGGCTGGTGTTAAAACTGGATTCCTGTGTCTGGATGGAAGGGTCCTGCAGTGTAGAGTGTGGTGGCAGCTGGAGGACTTTTCTCAGTGGTGAAGGTGGCAGTGGTGGGGGCTGGTTGGAACACCCTTATAGAGCCCTTTCCCACCTCTCCTCTGTCTAGGGTAGAGTTGCTCTTTCATAGCACACACCTGAGAACAGAGCACCACACCATCTTCCGAAGTGCTTTACCATTTACCTTTGTCCATACAGGCTTGGCCTGTCCAATCACTCAATGTCCCTGTGGCCATCAGTCTTATAGTTGTGTATGTGTGTGGGGGGGTGGCGGTAGGTATGATTTTTCCCCCTCCCTTCCTGGTGAATCTACAGTAGTCTCTGCTGCCTTGACTACTAACTTCCTTCAAGAGTCCTGCTCAGTACTCATGTTCATATATTTATTTGCCACCTGCATATTTTCTCCCTTGTGAAATTGCTTTTGAAATTTCTCATCTGTGCTGGGCTCTGCTGGGATGTCTTTTTCCCCCAAAGAAATGTGAAGTACTTTGAATATTCTGCACTCTAAGCAGTTTAATAAAAGTGTTCATGGAAAACTTCTCGCTTCCTAGATCTTCCTTTAAACATTGAGATCCACTGACTTAAAATGACCAAAGTAGAATCCTCACCTATTTCTAGGTGATGTCCTAGAAATATTCAGGGGGAAATCTTGGAAAAGAGAAAGTAACAAAATTAGATAAGAATGAATCCAAACCCCAGAGTGTATAGGTGAGTACTGTGGCCCACATGCCCTGTGATGAGGTGACTAGAGAGCTGCACTGTGGGTGAGGACAACACTAAGTGGTTTGACCCAAGGTTACAGCAACTAAAAAAGTGACCAGGTGTAGTTGAGATCATGGTCCCACCTGCTATCTAACCATGACTCTGTTCTCAGCTCAACTTCTTGGTGTTCCTCCCTCCTGGGAGCATTTTCAGTTTTTGAGATCTCTAAGTTCTCCATTAAGTATTGAGTGGCACTGTCCCAGTCAGGTGTGTCCCCATCTCACTGTGTTGGGGATCTATCACTGCCATTCTGAGTTTGCAGACAAGGGTCTTGTGATTTTCTTTTCCCTGGGCTTACAGCTGCATTTTCTGACTTTCTGGCAAATATTGTGAGCAAGGACAAGCTCACTGGAGACCTTCCAGCTCCTGTTCCTGAGGGACTAAGCTGTGTTTAGTCTGAGGGTGGCCATCACTGGACCTTTGTGTTTTCTATAAGATGGGCTTTTTCATCATCTAACTTTAGAAAGCTACATAAAAATAAGGAGATTACAGTGGTTACTAGAAACTGAGATAGTTTTTTTTACATACTCTTGAAGGAGAGTGACTCTGTTTACTGTGTTAACATTTCATTGTTAGGATACTTAAAACATTCAAGTTATAAAAGGAATTGCTATTACTTTTATGTGATAGTAACGTTTGTGATGTTTTCTTTCAAAAGCAATACAAAAGTATGTTTTGCAATTTATTTTTTCGAATTTGTTATACATGGGCAGAATGCATTTCAATTCATACTACATGTAGAGCAAAAGTTTTCATTTCAGTGGTTATACACAAAATAGTCACACCATGCGTTTCTTCATACATGTACTTGGGGTAATGTTGTCTGTCTCATTCCACCAGCTTCTTTACCCCCATGCTCCTTCCATTTTTCCTCCCTCATGTTTGTCCTACCTAAAGTCCCTCCATTTTCCCATGCTCCCCCCTCCCCATTATGGATCAGCCTCCACATACCAGAAATCATTTAGCCTTTGATTTGGGGGATTGGCTAACTTCACTTAGCATAATATTCTCCAACTCCATCAATTTATTAGCAAATGCCATGATTTTATTCTCTTTCAATGCTAATATTCCATTGTGTATATATAATAGTTTTTTAATCAATTCATCTGGTGAAGGGCAGATTGGCTGCACAGTTTAGCTATTGTGAATTGTGCTTCTATAAGCATTGATGTGGCTGTGTCCCTGTAGTATGCTGCTTTTAGATCCTTTGGGTTTAGTCCGAGGAGAGGGACAGCTAGGTCAAATGGTGGTTCCATTCCCAGATTTCCAAGGAATCTCCATACTGCTTTCCATATTGGCTGCACCAATTTGCAGTCCCACCAGCAGTATATGAGTGTACCTTTTTCCCACATCCTCACTAACACTTGTTGTTGTTTGTCTTCATAGCTGCCATTCTGACTGGACTGAGATGAAATCTTAGTTTTGATTTGCATTTCTCTAATCGCTATGTTGAACTTCTAAAAAAAAATTTGTTGCTCAATTGTATATTATACTCTGGGGTTTTTTTTTTTTTTTTTTTTTTTTTGGTGTTGAGTTCTTCATATACCCTGGAGATGAGTGCTGTATCTGACGTGTGTGTGGTAAGAATTTGCTCCCAGGATGTAGGCTGTTCTTCACCTCACTGATTGTTTCTTTTGCTGAGAAGCTGTTCAGTTTGAATCCATCCGCTTATTGATTCTTGGTTTTAATTCTTATGCCATAGGAGTCTTAATAATGAGCCTAATCCAACATGATGAAGATTTGGACTTATTTTTCTTCTCTTAGGTACGGGGTCTCCAGTTTAATTCCTAGGTCCTTGATCCACTTGATGTTGAGGTTTGTGCTTGGTGAGAGATGGGGACTTAATTTTATTTTGCTGCATATGGATTTCCAGTTTTCCCAGCACCATTTGTTGAAGAGTCTATCTTTTCTCCAATGCATGTTTTTGGTACATTTGTCTACTATGAGATAACTGTATTTATGTGGTTAGTCTCTATTTTGGTGCCAATACCATGCTGTTTCTGTTACTATGGCTCTGTAGTATGGTTTAAGGTCTAGTATAATGATTCCCCCTGCTTTACTCTTCTGCTAAGGACTGTTTGAGCTATTCTGGGTCTCTTTATTTTTCTGGGATTAATTACATCATTGCCTTTTATATTTCTATGAGGAATGCTATTGAGATTTTGGTCAGAATTGCATTAAATCTGAATAGTGATTTTGGAAGTATGGTCATTTTGATAATATTAATTCTTCCTATCCAAGTGCAATCAATCTTTCCATCTTCTAAAGTAGTCTTTAATTTCTTTAGTGTTCTGTAGTTTTAATTGTAGAGGGCTTTCACCTCTTTCATTAAGTTGATTCCCAAGTTTGTTTTGTTTTGTTTTAGTTTATTGTGAATGAGGTAGTTTTTCCTAGTTTCCCTTTCAGAAGATTTGCCACTGATGTGCAGATTGTCTTTGATTTATGGGTGTTGATTTTGTAACCTGCTACTTTGATGAATTAATTTATTAGTTTTAGTCATTTTCTGGTGGAGTGTTTTGGATCTTCTAGGTATAGAATCATGTCATCAGCAAATAGTGATAGTTTGAGTTCTTCTTTTCCTATGGTTATTCCTTTAATTTCTTTCATGTATCTAATTGCTCTGGCCAGTGTTTCAAGAGCTATGTTGAATAGAAGTGGAAAAACGGCATCTCTGTCTTGTTCCAGAATTTAGAGGGAATATCTTCAATTTTTTCCATCTAGAATGATGTTGCCCTGGGGCTTAGCATAGATAGCCTTTATGATGTTGAGATATGTTTCTGTTATCCCAAGTTTTTCTAGTGTTTTGAACATGTAAACGTGCTGTATTTTCTTGAATTCTTTCTGTGCATCTTTTGAGATGATCATATTATTTTCTATTGATATGATGAATTAACTTTATTGATTTCTGTATGTTGAACAAACCTTGCATCCCTGGGATGAGCCCCACTTGATTGTGGTGCACTATCTTTTTGATATGTTTTTGTATTTGATTTGCCAGAATTTTATTCAGAATTTTTGCATCTATGTTCATTAGAGAGATTGGTCTGAAGTTTCCTTTCTTTGTGTCTTTGCCTGGTTTTAGAATCAGGGTGACTTTGGCCTCATAGAATGAGTTTGTAAGTGTTCTCTATCTTTATATTTCATGGAATAATTTCACAAGTGTTGGTGTTAGTTCTCTCTGAAGGTCTTGTATTTATTTAGTCCTGGGCTTTTTTTGGTTGGTAGGTTTTTGATGGTGTCTAGTATTTCATTGCTTGAAAATTATCTGTTTAACTTGTATATATCATCCTGACTCAAGTTTGGCTAAATCATATGTTTCTCGACATTTGTTAATGTCTTCAATATTTTCTGTTTTATTGGAGTACAAATTTCCAAAATAATTTCTAATTATCTTCTGTATTTCTGTAGTGTTCATGGTGATATTTACTTTTTCATCATGGATTTTAGTAATTGGAGCTTTTTCTCTCCTTCTCTACTTTAGCATTGATAAGGGTTTATCCAATGTATTTATTCTTTCAAAGAGCCGACTTTTCATTTTGTCAAATTTTTAATTGATTCTTTTGTTTCAATTTCATTGATTTCAGCTCTGATTTTAATTATTTCCTGTCTTCTGCTTTTGGTGTTGATTTTTTTCTTTTTCTAAGGCTTTGAGATGTAATGTTAGGTCATTTATTTGTTGACCTTGTCTTCTTTTAAGGAATAAACTCCATGTAATTAACTTTCCTCTTAGTACTGCTTTCATAGTGTCCAAGAGATTTTAACATGTTGTATCACTATTCTTATTCACCTCCACAAATTTTTCAATCTCCTCTTTGATGTCTTGATGTCTGAAACTCATTGTTCATTCAATAGCACATTGTTTAGTCTCCAGGTGTTGGAGTACCTTCTATTTTTATCATTGATATTTAATTTCTTTCCATTATGATCTGATATAATGTATGGTAGTATCTCTGTTTTGTATTTGCTAAGAGTTGCCCTGTGGTATAGTATATTGTCTATTTTAGAGAAGGATCCATGTGCTGCTGAGAAGAAATTGTATTCACTTGTTGAAGGATAAAATATTCTGTATGTGTCATTTAAGACAAAGATATTGATTGAATTACTGAGCTCTATAGTGTCTCTATTTAGCTTTTGTTTAGAAGATCTATGAGTGGTAAAAGATGTGTGTTAAAGTCACCAGAATTATTGTGATGTGGTCTATTTGACTCTTGAAATTGTGAAGAATTTGTTTGCTCAACATAGATGCTCCATTGTTTGGGGCATATATATTTATAATTGTTATGTTTTATTGGTGTATGGTTCCTTTGAGCAGTATGTAATATCCTTCTTTATACCTTTTTATTAACTTTTCCTTGAAGTTTGCATTATTTGATACAAGGATGGAAACCCCTGCTTGTTTCTGCAGTCCATGTGTATGGTATGATTTTTCCCAACATTTCACCTTCAGTCTGTGGATGTCTGTTCTTATGAGATGAGTCTCTTGGAGGCAGCATATTGTTGGGTCTTTTTTTTTCATCCAATCTGCCAGTCTTTTGCTGAGTTTTAGAAATTAACATTCAGGGTTATTATTGAGACATGGTTTGTATTCCCAGTTGTTTTTGTTTATTTTTAGTATTTAACTTGTTTTCTGTTTGATAGGTTTTTCCTTTAGAATAATATCTCCCTTTTCTGATTTTCATTGTTTTTCATTTCCTCCTCATGTAATATTTTGCCAAGGATGTGCTGTAGTGCAGGTTATCTAGCTGTAAATTCTTTAAACTTTTGTGTATCATGGAAGGTTTTTATTTTGTCATAAAAAAACTTTAGATTTCTATTTAGATGTTAAATTTAGCTGGATATGATTCTTAATTGGCATCCATTTTCTTATAAAGCTTGGTTTATATTGTTGCCAGATCTTGTAGCTTTCAGGGTCTGGGTTGAGAAATCGGCAGAGATCATAATTGGTTTTCCCCTATATGTAATCTGGTTCCTTTCTCTTGTGGATTTTAAAATTCTCTATTCTGTATGTTGGGCATTTTCATTATAATGTGTCTTGGTGTGGATCTGTTGTGATTTTGTATATTTGGCATCCTGTAAGCCTCTTGTATTTGATTTTCCAAATCACTCTTCATGTTTGGAATTTTTTCTGATATCATTTCATTGAGTAGATTGTTTATTCTTTTGGTTTGTAACTCTATGCCTTCCCCTAGCCCAATAATTGTTATATTTGGTCTTTTCATGTTACCCATAATTCTTGAAACCTCTGCTCATGGTTTCTTACCATCTTCACTGTGGTCAACTTTGTTTTTCAAGATTATATATTTTGTCTTCATTGTCTGAGGTTCTTTTTTCCAAGTGATGTTGGAGATGCTTTCTACTGAGTTTTTTTTTTTTTTTTTTTTTTTTTTTTTTTCTTCTTTCAGCAGTTTATTCAGGCCCTTGATATTTCTTCTTCTCTATCTCGGATGCCCCTCCCAGCCTTAATAAAGCATCCCAAGCCCCAGTGCAAAGCTGCCGCGTGGAGCTTTCTCACAGGGTGGTGAAAAACCATGTGCCAACTCTCCCAAATAAGGAGTTGTTTGTCACAGACCACAGCGGAGCCAGCGCCATCTTGTAATGGCGACCATAGTCTGCAGAAACGGCAGAAGCGGCTCACCACACAAGTCAATACATATTAATTCTTTAACTTAGGATCTATCTCCTATCTTTAGTATTAGTAGGACAACGAAGACTTCAAAAAAAAAATAGTACCAGTTCTCCAATACAAACAATCTATGTGTGCATGCATGCATATGTGTGCATTTTTGTGTGTGTGAATGTGTATACAAGATATAATCATTATTTGGCAAGACTAATTTTCAGACTTTACAATATTAATTTACTGAATGCTATTTTTCATTAGCACATAATACATACAAAGATTAAACACTTTCAGCAAATTATAACCTTCTGATTTTCCAATTACAATTGTTTCCAAGGGCAAAAATAAAGGAGGAAAAATTTACAAGGTGAATTTCCTGCATACTATTTAAAATCTGTTTCATATGTATGTAGGACAAAGTTGTATTTAGACCTGGTTTCAATGTCACTGCCACTGTGGCTTTTAATATTTATTTGAAGATTAAGCTAGTTTTCAAATATTAATTTATAAAAAACATCAGCAGTTCATGTTGATGAATTTAAACCATGATTATAACTAGTACTTTACATTATTGGATTGAAATGGGACAGTGACTAGATACCAACTAATGAATATTTATAAAAGTTGGAATATCAAAATTCAACTAAAAAGTGACAAAATCTGCTCATAGATATTATGTCTAATAGAAATATTTGCAGAATTGAATTTGTGCTTCTGGACTTTGGGAAATACAAAGACAAGCTTGGATATTCAATAATGATTGGAGAATGTGATATAGTCATCTCAAATTGGGACCATTGAGATCTTTATTTTATCTAGCCTTCCCCCTCTTCTTAGTTGATAGATAAAATTATTGTACATTTATCATGTACAACATGATGTTTTCAACTATTCACAAGTGCACATTATGGAATGGTTAAAAATATGCCTTATCTCACATGGTAATTATTTTTGTGATGAGAACACTTAAATTTATTCTCTTACTATTTCTGAAGAATACAATATATTCCCACTAGGTATAATTACCATGATCATAATACATTTCTTGAACTTATTTATCCTTTATACAACACAATACTATTCATCCATGAAAAAAAAAAAAGAGAATAATCCAGTCATTTGAAGCAGCATGTATAAACCTGGAGGACATTTTGTTAAGCCAAGTAAGATGGGCACAGAAACATAAATACTGAATGACCCCATTCATATGTGGAATCTAAAAATATTGATCTCATAAATTAGAGAGTAGAATAATGGTTACCAGAAGCTGGGGAAGGAGGCGTGGAGTGAGTTGAGTAGTTGTTGTTCTCAATTTATTTAACTAAAGTAACTTAGAGAACTGTTGTCATGGCAAATGAATTATGAGATATTTATATCAATAATTATTTAAAATTTTACAGTATATTTTGCTCATCCTACTAATTCTTTTTTTTTTTTTTTTTTTTTTTTTTTTTAATTTTTTTTTATTGGTTGTTCAAAACATTATAAAGCTCTTCACATATCATATTTCATACATTAGATTCAAGTTGGTTATGAACTCCCAATTTTACCCCAAATACAGATTGCAGAATCACATCGGTTACACATCCACATTTTTACATAATGCCCTATTTGGTTTTTTGTTTCCTTCATTTCAAGTATTTCTGTTCTTTTTTTGTCCAGAATCTCTATCTCCTTATTGAAGGAATCTTTTGCTTCCTGTATTTGCTTTATCAAAATAATGCTTTGCTGCCTGTATTTGCTGTCTTACATCATCCTTTAATTCATAGCAAATTTTACCCCTCCACTATTTCTCTATCATTTCTTCTGCCGTTGTGACCATGGATCCTAATAATGGAGCATCTTTGTTTGGGGCACATTCTTCCCTTGGTTTCTCATGTTGTTCATGCATCTTACCTTCTATCTCTGGGTTTTCAAGGTGTTACAGATTTTATCCTATAGGCTTATAGTGTCCTCAATGGGTTCCAATACATCCCCTTTAAGTGGGAGATCAATATTCACAGATCCCAATACAAACAATATGCAGCCTTAAACCAAATAGCTGTTATTAAGGTGTTTGTGGTTTTGTCACAATATACAGAAATCATTACCTACTATTGTAGATAATGAAACAGTAGGTTTGCAAAAGGGTCTGCAGTTTCTGGTGTGGACAAAGAGAGCTAGGGGTGGGGTGTAGGATGAGATGTTGAGGGTGTAGGAGGTGAAGATATAGAGTTATTAGGTCTTAGGAAGAGTGAAAGAGGAATGAAGTTGCATACTAGCAAGAGAAGAGAGAAAGTGATTTGGGGGAGACATGTAAGTGGGAAGACAGTAGAGCAGACAAAAAAAAACCATAAAAATCAAGAAATACAAAATTTAGAAATGGGAGATAAAAGAATATACAATACAACTGTAATATATGGTTCAGACCTCCCAGACCTCAAGGGCCTAATCCATGAGAAGTTCTTGGTTTTTACAAATGTTGGGAATGTGAAGAGGAAAAAAGAGGGAGGGAGAAAAGAGAAAAAGAATATCAAAGATAAAAGGATTGTTTTTGTTGGAATTCAGTATCTTTCCTGATTCTTATGTACCATGATATAAAGCAGTTTACTAGCTGCATGATGTCAGGAACATGCTGTTTAAAAGCCAATGCCAGAGGGCTGGGGATGTGGCTCTAGCGGAAGTGTGCTCACCTGGCATGAGTGCAGCCCCAGTCCGATCCTCAGCACCACATACAAACAAATATGTTGTGTCCGCTGAGAACTAAAAAATAAATATTAAAATTCTAAAAAAAATAAAAATAAAAAAAATAAAGTGTCCAGTCTCAGATATATATAAAAAAAAGGCCAATGCCAGAGACAGAGTTGGGGTTGTCTGGTGTTTGCTGGTGTCTCCACCCTCAGGATGGTGAAAGTTATTAGGGTGGGAGGGTTGGTCTTGGGGGTGGCATTCTTGGAAGTGGGGTGTAGCACTTGCCAGTCCCCATGGGAGCCTGCACCTCAAGGTTCTGGTCTGGGGCCCACCTGGAGACCTCAGAATTCCTGGTCTCTAATTTAGTCTCTGAACTCTGTCTCACGTGCCCCTCCCTTTTTGCTTCCCAGTTAGAAACCTCTCTCCCCAGAGGTCTTGTGGGCTGTGATCTGGGGGCTGTGCACCTGTCATGGAGAGCTGTGGAGCAGATCAGGACCAGGCTTTGTAAGCTATGGACCGGCCATGTGGCCACAGGCACTGTGCCAGGTTAGCGGCTCCTGGGGAGAGGAGGTATTTGGGGACTATAAGTACCTTGATATTGCTTGTAGGCACCAGTCTGTGTCCCAAGCTGTAATTTTCCCTAACTAATGATGGTGACAAAGGTGTCCCAAGTTGGAGGTGGGTGCTTTCAGAGATGGGGGTGTCAGTTGTGTTGGGCTAGGTGGTGGCATTGGGTAACATGTGAAGATCCAGCTCTGTGGCATGCAGTGTTTTAGCTGGTGGCTGTATCCAGACCCTGTCCAGGGACTCCAGGTGCAGGCTACCACATGTAGGGGACTATGGCAGTGGTTGCAGTGTTCCAACAAGGAGGCAACTGGGGGAGTCCCACATTGGTAATGGCGGTCCACACGGGAGTGGTGGCTAGGAATCCTGTGGGCGAGTGTCCACTAGGATTCTTGCATGGGTGGGCAGCTAGTAATCCTGTGTGGTTGCTGGTGCTGATGGTCCTACTTGGGCATGGTGGCTGGAGGACCTGTGTGGGCTTTGTGGCTGGTATTCCTGCATGGGAGCAGTGGTCAGGGATCCTCTAATAACTCTCAGAGAAACAGCATTTCCACTGTTTCCATCTTGGTTCACAGAGTGACACAGCATGCAGCCTCCCTCTACAACACATCTCAGATTTCTCCCCATTTTCTGCAATTTAAATTAACCATGTGACCAAATGCTCACGGTAATGTGACAGATGCTAAAGCTGGGTAGTTGTTGTCAAATTTGTACAAATCTTTTCCAAAATTTGGTTGAAGGTTACTATAATATTGTGTTTTTTTTGAAGAGCAAGTCCTTGGGCAGACAACTCCAACCTGAAGTATTAATATTTCATGCTTCTTTTCTTAATTGCAACTCATTTGAAATGTGAATGATATTTTACCCTGAGGACATAGCTCCCCCCCTTTTAAGACTATGTCTCATAACTTATGAAGCTAAATCTGACATTTTTTAAAATTTGCAGTGAAAAACCCTGATCTAAACAAGGGGAAGTCTGATACTCATATAGGTTTCCTGATAACACCTGTTTTTAGTTTTAAAGATGGGTGGATTTTTTCCTGATTCTGTCTTCATCTAAATTGATAACAGGAAGTTTGCTGGCTGGGGTGTCTCTCATCTCCTATGCCTGTTAATGGGTTTGTGGCAGACTATGTTCTTGCTCTCTTGGTTTCTGACTTGTAGGGAATAGAGTTTTGCTGAGATTCTCACCAGTATCTTTGCCTTTGTCAAAGGGGTATTGCAAATTACTTGTAGTCTTTGAGACAGCAAGAAACACAAGTCTTTCAAAATGAGGTATGAGATAGAAGTGGTTTTAATGTGGATATTTTTAAGGTGGGAGTTCACTAATTACTGTTAGAAGCGACAGATGAGCTCAGAACAGTAACAAAATTCAAGATCAATCAGTTGTTTCTGTGCATAAGAAAACAAATAGCAAACATAAAATTAAAGAGACAGTTCTAATGACCATAATATCAAAAGAAAAATGCTTGGGAATTTTTCGAAAGATGTGAACACTTGAACATTTCACATGGCTTGTTTTTAGAAAATATAGCATCATCCCTCAGCCACTTCCTTGTTTGTGAGGACCTTAACTTCATAGAAAGAAGACAGGAATTAAAAATTCCCCGCTGTGGCCTGAGGATAGGACCTAGGTGTGTTTCACCAGTGAGCTCTATCATGATCCCATTCTTATTTTTCTTTGAGATATGGTCTTCCCAAGTTAGTGAGGCTAGACTCAAAATTGTGACCCTTGAGGCTCGGCTTCCAGAGCAGCTGGGGTTACATGCATGTGCCACCACGACCCCTGCTAGGTATTGCAGACTTTTTTGTTTTCTTTAGTTGTAGATGGACACAGTACCCTTATTTTACACATTTATTTTTACGTGGTGCTGAGGATTGAACCCAGTGCCTCACATGTGCTAGGCAGGTGCTCTACAAGTGAGCCCCAGCCCCAGGGATTACATTCTTGACTTTCATATTACAGGTTGGCTCAGGATAATATCTAGGTTTCCAAATGTGTATAATATCCCCATTATCTTGTGAATAGAAGGTAGAGGCCACAATGAGAGAAAATGTCTATCCTTATCCTTGGAAGTGGAACAGCAAATGTGGATTCACCTGCAACTTAATATCTGGGAAATCTTCAAATACTAAAAAAATAAGCAAGAGACATGAGGTCAAGGCTCTGAGGAAGGGGGACTAGGTATTTAAAATTGTGAGGCAGCAGACTGAGAAAATCAATGCTAAGCTAATGGGTATGGAAAACAGTGACCCTCACATTTAATTATAGGATCACAGAAGACATAAGAAAATAAACCTTTTAGTGGGTATATTTTTAATAATGATCATGGATAGGTCTTGGTCAGAAGTCATCATTATTACACCCCACCCACACACCCACGCCATTACATCCCTTTTACCTCTTCCCCACTTTAGCAGTCAAGCCACATTCACTCCTCAGGGTGCATCCTTGCATGAAGAGAAAGGACTGAGCCTGGGCATCACAAAGGGCAGATCTTTGCCTAGCTTCTGACAGAAACTAGCAAAGGAATGGCAGAGTTCAGGAATATCTCTTTATCTCTCACAAACAAATAACTAGAGATTTCAATTATAAATTGATGAATGAAGTGAAATTGGAAGTATTTGCCCAAATATTTGGAACAGTGAAAATATAGATGTTCAGCAGCCTTATGTTTTATTTCTTTTTCTGCTTTGTTTTTGTTTTTGGTGCTGGGGATTGAGCCCAGGGGCACTCAACCTCTCAGCAACATTTTTGTAATTTTGAGACAGGGTCTCACTGAGTTGCTTAGTGCTTTGCTAAGTTGTTGAGGCTGGCTTTGAACTCATCACCAGAGACACTGGAATTACAGTCATGTACCAGCATACCTGGCTAATGTTTTATTTCATTGTTTGCACAAGTGCAGTTTTTCCATGTAATATAATCTACTGTGTGCTCTCAAATTGTTGCACTTTGTTAAAAATTCAAAGAGAATAGAATAATATCTTTGTATTAAAGTAGAGACATAATTTTATGCCTTGACTTCTTTTGAATTGATAAAATCAGGTCAGGACAGTTTCCTAGTTTCTTTATTCTTTCTTTCTTTTGTTTTTGCACTAGTGATTTGTCCCAGTGTAACTCAACCACAAAGCTACTTCCCCAGTCCTTTATAAAAAAGTTTTATTTAAAAGCAGGGTCTCACTGAATTATATAGGTCCCTACTAATTTGCTGAGGCTGACTTTGAACTTGTGAATTTCCTGCCTTAGCCTCCCAAGCCATTGGGACTGCAGGTATGTGCCCCCACTCCCAGTTTCTTCATTCTTTTGTAGCTATTTCTCTTTTGTTATATAAATTCAGGTTCAATAATAGTATGTTTAACAATATACATTCAGAGAAAAGTCAGTGATGTAGGTAAGCAATTTAACATATCCACTAGAAAGTATGTTATATATTCACCATGGCATATTACTCAGCCATCAATACAAAAAAAAAAAAAAAAAAAAAAAAAAAAAAACCTTTAATGGTCAGCAAAATAGATGCAATTGGATGATGTCATGCTAAGTGAAGAAATATACACACAAAAAAGTGTCACATCTCATATACATTAACTGAAATAAAATCATGTGAAAGTGGAATAGTGATTAGTATGGCTGAGGAGTGTGTGGGGGTATCAAGGGCAGAAGAGCATATTTGGATATTATGAATTCATGTACATGCATATATAAAATATCACACTGAATCCCATTAATATGTGCAATTGCTATGTGATGATAAAACCCATCATATCTCATAATTACCTAATTCTGCACTAAGAACAGAATCCTGTATTTTGGAATTTCCAGTATATGATGTGATATTGTTGATGATGTTCCCTGATAATCACCAGGTTCTCCCTACACACCCATTTTTTTTTTCTTCCAGTCTCTGCACATAGAGTATGCAATGTATTTCTGTGCCTGGATCACCTCATTTAGCCTAAAGTCCTCCAGTTTCATTTGTGTTATTGGAGAATATTCTTTTGTTTTGGGGGTTTGGGCCCAGTCATTTTGTTTTTCTGTTTTAAGACAGAATGTTACCGAACTCCTGAGGCTGACCTTCACATTTTGCCACCACTGCCACATACATCATCCTTCTTTTGAAAGCTGAGCAATAAGTGAGGTGTGGAGGCACATTTCTTTTGTCATGCTAGGGATTTGGGAGGCTGAGGGGGGAGAATCACTATCTTGGAGCCAGCTCCACATGTTGGCGAGACCCTCTGCACCTTAAAAGATCTTCTCTCAATATAATTGTAAAAAAACTGAAAAGGTTATATATGTATAGTGATATGTCTGTGTAGAAACACAATGATAAATCTCTCTTTATTATCTATAATAAACTATAGGTTCTTCTTACTGAGTTATGCTTTGATGGAAATTTAGGTTGTGGATAGTGTTGCAGTTAACATAGGAGTGTAGACATTCCTAAAGATGGATTCCATTTCCTTCAGTTGTTGAAGTGGTTAATGTCGGCTGTCAATTTGAGTGGATTGAGATACCTTAGGGAATTGGTGTGGAAGATCTCTGCACTCATCTGTGAGTGTGCTTCCAGAAGGCTGAGTCAGAAAGCATGGGGAATACCTGTAATGAACATATATATTTTGATTTGGTTTGGTTTGGAAAACAGCAAGAGAAGCAGTCACTGGCTCATACTCTAAGCTTCTTGAATGGGTGATTCTCCATCCTTTGTGGACTTGCACCATTGGCTCTATTGGGGTATTTTTAAAAGAAATTTCTTTTAGTTATTTATCCATGACAGTAGAATGCACTTATATACTTTGATATATCATACATAGATGGGATATAATTTCTCACTTTTCTGAATATACATATTTTTGAATCACATTGGTCATAAAGCCACATACATACATACATAAAGTAACAGTGTCAGTTTCACTCTACTACTTTCTTATCCCCACACCCCCTCCATTCCCCTTCTTTCACTTCCCTCTACCTAATCTACTAACCTAACATAATGCTATTCTCTTTTTTTGCATTATAAATCATATATATATCACAATTTTTGTATCTGTGTTTGTATATAATGTATGTTGACACCAAATTCAAGTCTTCATACATGTACTTTGGATAATGATGTCCATCATATTCCACCATCCTTGCTAACCCCCTTCCCCTCCCTTTCCCTCCCTCCCCTATGCCCTATCTAGAATTTTTCTATTCCTCCCATGCTCTCCCTCCCTACCCCACTATAGTCAGCCTCCTTATATCAGAGAAAACATTCTGCATTTGTTTTTGGGATTGAGTAACTTCACTTAGCATTATTTTCTCCAACACCATCCATTTACCTGCAAATATCATGATTTTTTTCTCTTTTATTGCTTAGCAATATTCCATTGTGTATATATGCCACATTTTTTATCCATTCATCCACTGAAGGAGCATCTAGGTTGGCTCCACAGTTTAGCTGTTGTGAACTGTGCTGCTATAAACATTGACGTGGCAGTGTCCCTGTAGTATGCTGATTTTAAGTTCTTTGGGTTTATACCTAGGAGAGGAATAGCTGGGTCAAATGGAGGTTCCATTCCCAGTCATTTTGTCAATTTTTAAATTGCTTCTTTTGTTTCAATTTCATTGATTTCAACTCGGATTTTAATCGTTTTCTGTCCTTTACTGCTTTGGGTGGTGATTTGTTTTTGTTTTTTTCCATGTAGGTCTTTGAGATATAATTTTAGGTCATTTATTTGTTGACTTTTCCTTTTTTTAAAGAATGAACTCCATGCAATGAACTTTCTTTAGTAATGCTTTTATAGTGTCTCAGAGATTTTGATATGTTGTATCTGTATTCTCATTCACCTCAAAGAATTTTTAATCTCCTCTTTGATGTCTTCTGCAACTCATTGTTCATTCACTAGCATATTATTTAGTCTCCAGGTGTTGGAGTAGCTTCTATTTTTATCATTGACTTCTAATTTCATTCCATTATGATCTGATAGAATGCAGGGTAGCATCTTTACTTTTTATTATTTGCTAAGAGTTGCTTTGTGGCATAACATATGGTCTATTTTAGAGAATCCATTTGCTGCTGAGAAGAAAGTGTCTTTGCTTCTTGAAGGATGAAATATTCTATATATGTTAGTGAAATATAAGTTATTGATGGTATTTTGAGTTCTATAGTTTGGCAGATCTATTTAGGGGTGAAAGAGATTTGTTAAAGTCACCCAGAATTATTGTGTTGTGGTCTATTTGACTCTTGAACTTGAGAAGAGTTTGTTTGAACATAGATGCTCCATTGTTTGGGGCTTGTATATTTCTAATTGTTATGCCTTCTTGGTGTGTGGTTCCCTTAAGCAGTATTTAGTGTCCTTCTTTATCCCTTTTGATTAACTTTCACTTGAAGTCCACATTATTTGACATAAGGGTGGAAACCCTTTTTTGCTTCCACAGTCCATGTGAGTGGTAAGATTTTTCCCAACCTTTCACCTTCAGTATGTGGATGTCTTTTCCTGTGAGATGAGTGTGTGGAAGGCAGCATATTGTTGGGTCTTCTTTTTTTCATTCAATCTGCCAGTCTGTCTTTTGATTGCTGAGTTTTAGAAATTATCATTCAGGGTTATTTTTGAGACAAGATTTGTATTCCCAGTCATTTTTGTTTATTTTTGGTATTTTACTTAACTTGGTTTCTCTTTGATAGGTTTTTCCTTTAGAGTGATACCTCCATTTTCTGACTTTCATTGTTTTTCATTTCCTCCTCATGGAATATTTTGCCAAGGATGTTCTGTAGTGAAGGCTTTCTAGCTGTAAATTATTTTAACTTTTGTGTATTATGGAAATTTTTTATTTTGTCATAAGAATAAAATCTACATTGAAATCTAAAGTTTAATTTAGCTGGATATGATTCTTGGTTGGCATCCATTTTCTTATAGAGCTTTTTATATCTTGTTGCAGGATTTTGTTGCTTTCAGGGTCTCGGTTGAGAAGTCAGCACACATGCTAATTGGTTTCCCCCATAAGTAATCTGATTCCTTTCTCTGTGGCTTTAAAAATTCTCTATTATTCTGTATTCTAGGCATTTTCAATATAATGTGCTTTGGTGTAGATCTGTTGTGATGTACCTCCACCACTTCTTCTCTGTAATTTCTTCTGCTGTTCTGACCATGGATTCCAATAATGTAGAATCTTTGTTTGAGGCACATTCTTCCCTTGGTTTTTTATGTTGTTCATGCATTTTACCTTGAAAACAGAGCTAGAAGGGGTTACAGTTTTTAACCTATAGGATTATAGTGTCCCTAATGGGTTCCAAAACCTCTTCTTTAAGTGGAATATTGGTATTCACAGTTCCCAATACAAACAATATGCAGCCTTAAGCCAAATAGCTCTTATTAAGGTGTTTAATGATTTGTCACAATATACAGAAAAGGCGAGTTTAATCATTATCTACAATATAAACAGTATGTTTGCAAAAGGATCTGCAGTTTCTAGTGTGGACAAAGAGAGAACCAGGAATGGGGTGTAGGATGAGATGCTGAGGGGTTAGGAGGTGAGGATACAGAGTTATTAGATCTTAGGAAGGGTGAAAGAGAAATCCAAAGAAGTTGGATAGTAGCACGAGAAAAGAGAGAAAGTGATTTTGAGGAGTCATGTAGGTGGGAAGACAGTAGAGAGAACAAAAAACAAGCATAAAAAATAAATTTAAAATGTAGAAATAGGAGATAAAAGAATATACAACACAACTGTAGTATACTATTCAGACCTCCCAGACCTCAGTAGTTTAATCCATGAGAAGTTCTTGGTTTTACAAATGTTGGATGTGAGGGTGGAAGAAGGAGAGAGAAGAGAGAAAAAGAATATCAAAGGAAGATACAAGGATTGTTTTTGTTGGGTTGTTTTCGTTTGGTGTTAACTTACACACCTCACCAAAAAAATTAAAAAAAAAAAAAACCTTTAATAACCTATTTTAATATGGTAAAATACATAGATTCTGCCCTAAAAATTAAACAAGTGTGTAAAGTCATATAAAAGCGACTCAAGATCACTTACTAGGCTAAATAAAATGATAATTTAGCTTTTCTGCTTCATTTGTCTCACAGTATTATAGGTGCACATTCTCCGTCATGCAAAGGGCATCCTGAGACATTGGTCAATTCACAAAATGCCAGGTTCTCATTTTCCCACATTATGCTTGCTCATCATTCCATCTTATTGCCAAGAAAGTCTCGAGGCTGGAAAACAACCAAATATAGATAAATTGCTAGATAATCATGAACTTTGAAAATTACCTCAGGAATCAATAGAATACATTAGTAGACTCAGATGTGAAGAAATATAAAATAAACCTATAAATCAACTTTTAACTTAATTGCAAATATTTTTGAGAAGTTGAAAAGCTGATATGGGAGCCATTCCACTAGTCCCAGCTACCTGTGAGGCTACATCAGGAGGAGGATTTGGGCTAAGGAATGTGAGGCCAACCTGGCAAAAAACCCAGCTCCAAAAATCAACCCACCAAAAAACCAAACAGTAATCATATTTTAAAAAGACGTCTTCACGGTTCATTTCTACCAAACATGTAATAAGGAATCAGTAAAAGTAATTCATGATTACATCTAAAAATAGAAGAAAATGGACTAATTCTTTCTGTTAGGCCAGAATTACCAGATAACACAGCATAAAAATAGAAATTGCAGACCATCTTCCTATAGATGTTGACCCAGATATTCAAACCCCTAGCAAACTGAGAATAACAACAAAAAGAAAGATTGTTCTTCATGACTAAGAGGGACAATATGTTCAGTTTCCAAAAAATCATTTTCATAGAGAAAAGTTTTTGCCAGATCACTTACCAAATTACTGTAAAATCTATGGCCAATTAAGACCAGAGAAAAATTATTTTTCCATCCACTAAAGGACAGATATGAACTGTTTTCATATTTAACAGTGAGAACCTAAGTGTTTCACAATTTAGTTTTAGAAAAAAGAAAAAAAATTATGGTTTTCTGACTTCTAAATATTGTTCTGAAGACACACAACAACAAGTGTTGGCATGAATATGGGAAAAAAGGAACACTCATACACTGCTGGTGGGACTGCAAATTGGTACAGCCATATTGGAAAGCAGTATGGAGATTCCCTGGAAAGCTGGGAATGGAACCACCATTTGGCCCAGCTATTCCTCTTCTTGGACTATACCCAATGGACTTAAAAACAGCATACTACAGGGACACAGTCACATCAACGTTTATAGCAGCACAATACACAATAGTTAAACTGGACCAACTTTAATATCCTTCAGTGGGTGGATTAAAAAAAATTGGCATTTATACACAATAGAATATTTTCAGGACTAAAAAAGAATAAAATCATGGCATTTGCAGGTAAATGGATGGCGTTGGAAAAGATAATGCTAAGTGACATTAGCTAATCCCAAAAAACAAATGCTGAATATTTTCCTCTGATATAAGGGAGGGTGACTCACATTGGGGTAGGAAGGGAGAGCATGGGAGGATTATATTAATTCTAGATAGGGAAGAGGTGTGGGAGGGAAAGGGTTGGGGAAGGTGAGTAGCAAGGATGGTGGAATATGAAGGACATCATTTTACAAAATACATGTATGAAGAATTGAATTTGGTGACAAATACCTTTCATAGGGATATTAAAAATTGCGGTATGTATGTGTATTAAGAATTGTAATGCAAAAAATGAGTACATATATAATGGCATAAATTAGCATGAACTTAATTTATATACATTTATATATGAGAAATTGTGCTCTATATGTGTAATAAGAATTGTAATGTATCCGTCTTTTGTCATGTATTTAAAAAATTTAAAAAAAATTACAAAAAAAGAAAGGTATTGGAATCTGTTGGGGACACTATAAGCCTACAGGGAAAAAAATGTAACACCTTGAAAACACAGAGCTGGAAGGGGAGATGCATGAACAACATGAAAAACCAAGAAAGAATGTGCCCCAAAGATGCTACATTATTTGAACCCATGGTCAGAACATCAGGATAAATGACAGAAGGAGTGGAGGAGGTATATAATTTTCTGTGAATTAAAGGATGATATAAGAGAGCAAATATAGGCAGCAAAGGATCATTTTGACAAAAGAGATAAGCAAATACAGAAAGCAAAAGATTCCTTTAATATGGAGACAGATTCTGAAAAAAACAAACACAAATCCTTGAAATGAAGAAAACAGTAAACCAAATTAAAAACTCAATAGGAGGGCTGGGGTTGTGGCTCAAGCAGTAACGCACCCACCTGACATGCGCAAGGCTCTGGGTTCGATCCTCAGCACCACATAAAAATAAAAGATGTTGTGTCCACCAAAAACTGAAAAAATAAAAAAAAAACAACTAAAAAACTCAATAGGAAGCATCTCCAACTGAATAGATCACTTGGAAGGCAGGACCTCAAACATTGAAGGCAAAATATATAACCTTGGGAAAAAAAGTTGACCATAGTGAAGATGGTAAGAAACCATGAGCACAGAATTCAAGAATTATGGGATAATATGAAAAGTCCAAATTTAAAAATTATTGGGATAGAGGAAGGCATAGAGGTCCAAACCAAAGGAATGAACAATCTATTCACTGAAATATCAGAAAAATTTCCCAACATGAAGAATGAATTGGAAAATCACATAAAAGAAGCCTACAGGATGCCAAATGTATAAAATCACAAAAGATCCACACCAAGGCACATCATAATAAAAATGCCCAACATACAGAATAAGGAGAGAATTTTAAAAGCTACAAGAGAAAGGAAGCAGATTACATATAGGGGCAAACCAATCAGGATCTCTGCCGATTTCTCAATGGAGACCTTGAAACCTACAAGATCCTGCAACAAGATATACCAAGCTCTGAAAGAAAAGGATGGCAACCAAGAATCATCCAGCAAAACTAAATGTTGATTACAAATTATATTTTGATTTTGATATGTTATCTTTAAGACAAAATAAAAATCTTCCATGATATATATATTAAAAAAATTACAACTAGAAAGCCTGTAGTACAGAACATCCTTGGCAAAATATTCCATGAGGAGAAAATGAAAAACAACAATGAAAGTCAGAAGAGGGAGGTATTATACTAAAGGATAAACCTATCAAAGAGAAACCAAGTGAAGATAAATGCAAAAAATAGACAAAAATAACTGGGAATACCAATCATGTCTCAATAATAACCCTGAATGTTAATTTCCAAAACTCAGCAATCAAAAGACAGACTGGCAGATTGGATTTAAAATAAAAGACCCAACAATATGCTGCCTTCCAGAGACTCATGTCATAGAAAAAGACATCCACACAGTGAATGTGACAGGTTGGGAAAAAAATATATCACTTAAGGGCTGGGGTTGTGGCTCAGTGGGAGGGCACTAGCTGAGCATATGCAAGGCCCTGGGTTTGATTCTCAACACTACATAAACATAATAAAATAAAGGTATTGTGTACCAATGGAATATTACTCAGCACTAATAAATAACAAGATCATGGCATTTGTAGGGAAATAGATGGCATTAGAGCAGATTATGCTAAGTGAACTTAGCCAATCCCTTAAAAACAAATGCCGAATGTCTTCTCTGATATAGGGGGGGTGTGTGACTCAAAATGGGATAGGGAAGAAGAGCACAAGAAGAAGACTACCACTAAATATGGAAGAGAGGTGGGAGCGAAAAAGAGGGAGAAGGGGAGTTACACGGAAGATGGAAGGAGAACCTCATTGTTATAGAGAATATATATATGATGTTGTAATGAGGAAAAGAAAAAAAAAGTGTCACATTAGACTGGATAGAGAGAAAGGATGGGAGAGGAGGGGAGGAGTAAGGAGGATAGGAAGGGCAGCAGAATAGAATTGACAATATGACTGATGCATGTACATTCCATGTATATATTATATGTCAAAATTCATTCTGCTGTCATGTATGACTAAATAAATAAATTTTAAAAAATAAAGGTATTGTGTCCAACTAAAAAATAAACAGTAAAAAACATCACTCGGGCTGGGACTCAGGGGTAGAGCCCTCACCTAGCACGTGGGAGGCCCTGAGTTCGATCCTCAGAACCACATAAAAATAAATAATAAAGGTATTGAGTCCATCTACAACTAAAAAATAAATATTAAAAAACATACCACTCAGACTGTGGAAGCAAGCAGGGGTTTCCATCCTTATGTCAAGTAATGTGGACTTCAAGTGAAAGTTAATCAGAGGGATAAACAATGATATTTCATACTGCTCAAGGGAACCATACACCAACAAGAGATAACAATTATAAATATTGTGCCCTAAACAATGGAGCATCCATGTTCATCTTACAAACTCTTCACAATTTCAAGAGTCAAATAGATCACCACACAATAATTCTAGGTGACTTTAACACATCTCTTTTACCCCTGGATAGATCTTCCTAACAAAAGCTTACAGAGAAATTATAGAACTCAATAAGATAATCAATAACTTAGATTTAACATATATAGAATATTTCATCCTTCAACAAGCGAATACACTTTCTTCTCAGCAGCACATGGATCCTTCTCTAAAATAGACCATATACTATGCCACAGGGCAACTCTTAGCAAATAAAAAGGAGTAGAGATACTACACAGCATTCTATCAGATCATAATGGAATGAAATTAGAAATCAATGATAAAAACAGAAGCTACTCCAAAACATGGAGACTAAATAATATGCTACTGAATGAATGATGGATTATAGAAGACATCAAGGAGAAAATTTAAAAATTCTTAGACGTAAGTGAGAACACAGACACAACATATCAAAATCCCTGGGACACTATGAGAGCAGTACTAAGAGGAAAATTCATTGCATGGAGGTCATTTCTTAAGAAAAACCCAACAAATAAATTACCACACAATACATCTCAAAACCCTAGAAAACAAAGAGCAAATCAGCAGGAAAAGCAGTAGAAGGCAAGAAATCATTAAAATCAGAGCTGAAATCAATGAAAATGAAACAAAAGTAACAACTGAAAAATTGACAAAACTGAAAGTTGGTTCTTTGAAAAAAAAAATAAATAAAATTGACAGACCCTTAGCCATGCTAATGAAGAGAAGGAGAGAACTCAAATTACCAGCATACATGATGAAAAAGGGAATATCACAACAGACACTAGAGAAATACAGAGGATAATTAGAAATTATCTTGAAACCTGTACTCTAATAAAATAGAGGACAGTAAAGGCATCAGTAAATTCCTAAAGTCATATGGCCTGCCCAGATTGAATCAGGAAGACATACACAACTTAAACAGACCAATATCAAGTGAGGAAATAGAGGAAGCCATCTGAAGATTAGTAACCCAGAAAAGCCCAGGACCAGAGGGATATATAGCTGAATTTTACAAGACCTATAAAGAAGAACTAATACCAATACTCTTCAATTTATTTCAGAAAACAGAAAAAGAGGGAGCACTTCCAAATTCATTCTATGAGTCCATATCACCCTGAATCCAAAACCAAACAAAGATACCTCAAAGAAGAAAACTTCAAACCAATATCTGTAATGAACATAGATGCAAAAATACTCAACAAAATTCTGGCAAATCAAATACAAAAACATATCAAAACCATTGTGCACCATGATCAAGTGGAATTCATCCCAGGGATGCAAGGTTGGTTCAACATACAGAAATCAATAAGTATAATTCATCACATCAATAGACTCAGTTAAGAACCATATGATCATCTCAATAGATGCAGAAAAAGCATTTGACAAAATACAGCACCCCTTCATGTTCAAAACACTAGAAAAACTAGGGATAGCAGGAACTTACCTCAATATTGTAAAGACTATCTATGCTAAGCCTCAGGCCAATATCATTCTAAACAGAGAAAAACTGAAGGCATTCCCTCTAAAATCTGAGCAAGACAGGGATGCCCTCTCTCACCACTTCTATTTAACATAGTTCTTGAAACACTGGCCAGAGCAATTCGATGAATGAAATTACAGGAATAAGTAGAGGAAAAGAAGAACTTAAACTAGGACTATTTGCTGATGATATGATTCTATACCTAGGAGACCCAAGAAGCTATACCAGAAAATTTCTAGAACTAGTAAATGAATTCAGCAAAGTAGCAGGATACAAAATCAACACCCATAAATCAAAGGCATTTCTGTATATGAGTGACAAGTCCTATGAGAGGGAAATAAGGGAAACTACTCCATTCACAATATCCTCAAAAAAATAAAATACTTTGGAATCAACTTAACAAAAGAGGTAAAATAAGATTTACACAATGAAAACTACAGAACCCTAAAGAGAGAAATCAAAGAAGATGGGAAGGTCTACCTTGCTCATGGATAGGCAGAACTAATATTATTAAAAATGACCACATTACCAGAAGCACTATACAGATTTAATGCAATTCTGATCAAAATCCCAATGACATTCCTCATAGAAATAGAAAAGGCAATCATGAAATTCATCTGGAAAAATAAGAGACCCAGAATTGCTAAAGCAATCCTCAGCAGGAAGAGTGAAGCTGGTGGCATCACTATACCAGACCTTAATCTATACCACAGAGCAATAGTAACAAAAACAGCATGGTACTGGCACCAAAACAGGCAGGTAGACCAATGGTACAGAATAGAGAACACAGAAACTAACCCACAAAATTTTTACAATTATCTTATATTAGACAAAGGTGCCAAAAACATGCACTGGAGAAAGGAAAGCATCTTCAAAAAATGGTGCTGGGAAAACATATGCAACAAAATGAAATTGAACCCCTCTCTCTCATCATGCAAAAAAGTTAACTCAAAATGGATCAAGGACCTAGGAATTAAACCAGAGAATCTGCAACTAATGGAATAAAAAATAGGCCCTAATCTTCATCATGTGAGGTTAGGCCCTAACTTCCTCAATAAGATGCCTATAGCACAAGAATTAAAACCAAGAATCAACAAGTGCATGGATTCAAACTAAAAAGTTTTTTTCTCAGCAAGGAATCAATGTGTGAGGTGAACAGAGAGCCCACATCCTGGGAGCAAATCTTTATCCCTCACACATCAGGTACAGCTCTAATCTCTAGGGTATATAAGGAACTGAAAAAGCTAAGCACACACACACAAAAAAACAAATACCCCAATCAACAAATGGTCTAAGGATCTCAACAGACACTTCTCAGAAGAGGATATACCATCAACAATTATATGAATAATGCTCATCATCTCTAGCAATCAGAGAAATGCAATTCAAAACTACTCTAAGATACCACCTCATTCCAGTGGCAGTCATTATGAAGACAAACAACAAGTGCTGGCAAGGATGCTGGGGAAAAGGTACACTAATACATTGCTGGTGGGACTGCAAATTAGTGCAGCCAATTTGGAAAGCAGTATGGAGATTCCTTGGAAACCTGGGAATGGAACCACCGTTTGACCCAGCTATTCCTCTTCATGAACTACACCCAAAGGACTTAAAATCAGCATGTTACAGGGACAGAGCCACATTAATGTTTATAGCAGCACAATTCACAATGTCTAAACTGTGGAGACAACATAGATGTCCTTGAATGAATGGATGAAAAAGTGGCATTTATACACAATGGAATATTACTCAGCACTAAAAAAGAATAAGATCAGGGCGTTTGCAGGGAAATGGATGGCATTAGAGAAGATAATGCTAAGTGAAGTTAGCCATTCCCCAAAAAACAAATGCCGAATGTTTTCTCTGATATACGGGGGATGATTCAAAGTCAGGTAGGGAGGAAAAGTATGAGAGGATGATTACCTCTAGATAGGGAACAGGGGTGGAAGGGAAAGGGAGGGAGAAGGTGAATAGCAAGGATGGTGGAAGGAGATGTTCATCATTATACAAAATACATGTATGAAGATGTGAATTTGGTGTCAACATACCTTATATACAAAGATATGATAAGTTGTGGTATAATGGTGTATTAAGAATGGTAATGTAAAAAAGAGCTCATGTATCATAGCATAATTTGGCATGAACATACTTTATATACAGAATTATGAAAGATTGTGTATGAATGGATGATTATTAATGTAATGCACTCCACTATTGTCATGTATGAAATAATTTTTTTTTTTAAAAAAAGGAGAATAGGTACAGCAATATGGCCAGATGTTCAAAGTCATCACAACCCATCATATAATGCAAACTCATTTCTAGTCTGGTTACCACTCAGAATGGAAAAGTACTAGAGATGTCACTAAGTTGCATGCAGGGGCATGAAACCATTACTACCGATTGAATCACCTCCTCATTATATTCACAATTATCTGCCATTGTCAATGAGCCACTGTCAAGCGGTCCCCAAGCTGCAAAGTGATCACACCTGCGGCTGCCCCACTTGCATGGAGGAGACAACTAGCCCAGGTGGATTCCAGCACTTTATTACCCACACGAGCAGCAAAGATAAGCCACACATCAACCCCCAGACACCTGGTCCCATTGGGTGACACCACCTGTGGCCGCAGGTGCTGGGGGCTCTGCTGTCGGGAAGCCAACTCTGTGCTACAGCCAAGTAGGTTCATGAACTCACACGGAAGCTGAAGAGAGTGTTGGTGACAACTTGTCTTCCTGTTGGAAAAAGTTCCTGTAGAGTTTCTTTCAGTTTTCCATGTGGCTCTGTCAATGACGACGTTTCATGTTATTGGCACATCTGGAAACAGCCTGCGCCTCCCTTCTCCCACAGTCCTGTCCACAGAGGTTCCCCTGGGAGTTACCGAATGCACCCCCAGGCCTGCAGGGACAACTCAGCTCATTTCCTGTAACCCCCGACAGGAGGCAGAGCCCCTCAGGCATCCTGTGAGGATGGCCTGGGTTTGGGGTGTTTAGTTCCCTCTTTGGTGTTCTTGACTAAAGCCATAGCAAAGCTCTGAATTTAAACTTCATCAGCCCCAAATGTCTGTGTGGTCGAGGATGGAGCTGCTGGGAGGTGGGGGACCAGTAAGGGGGGGGGACCTGGGAGCTGAGGACGTGGCTCAGGGCAAGCACTTGGAGTGCCAGGGCCTGCTACTCCATCCCGAGTGTCATAGAGGGAAGAAAAGATGGGCCCAGCAGGTCACTGGGAGCAAACCCTGGTGGGATTCTGGGACCCCTGCCCCTTGCTCTCTGTCACTCTCTGGATTTTTCTCCCTGCCCTCTCCCACCATGACGTGGTTTGTATTTAATAGAAAAAACTTCATTAACTTAAGTTATGCCACACTGACCCCTGGTCCCTGTCTGCTTCCTTTCTTGGTGACATCACTTGCTGTGGATGATATAGAATTCCCCCAAGAGCCCTGGACATGACTAAGAGGACCACCAGAGTTCTGGCTGCCACAGGAAGAGACCTGAGGGAAGCTTCTAGCAACCCTTGGAAGCCCCAGAGGAACGCAGGAAGGCGCTGCTCCTCCCCTTGGGGGGGTCCCCTGTTGGCCTGCAAGGCCCCATGAGTCCTGGGTGGGCCCCTATGGTCTGAAGCTCCCTGATATCTTTGACTTTGGAGGGGCCATAGGTCACTTTGTGCTACAAGGAGGCACGTGTCCTGGCTTGTTGAGGTTGCAAGTCACCAGCAAGGGCAGCAGCTTTTAAAGTAGCTACTGGGTGGGGAGACAGAGGTCCCCTAGGTGAGAGAGGGAGAAGGGAAGGGAACAGAGGGAAGGGGACGCAGCCTCCCTGTTTCTTTCTTGAACACAACCAGTGAAACTCCACAACACGTGGGAGCACAAGAATCAGAATCAGCCTGTGTCCTGCTGTCATGTGTATCTACAAAGAACGAACAAGACCATGAGAATGAATGGCCATTACAACAGGGCCTGCCCTGACCTCCTGTCCTGTTGTGGGCAGGGCTCGTTAACAAGAGCTCAGACATCTGTTCAGGTCAAAGGGGCAGCAAACGGCAATGTCTTGCCAAAAAATGTTGCAAGGTGGCTCAGGGGATCTGGATCATGGGGACACATCTTGGAATTTACTGGATCTCTCATCACTGAGGACAGAGATGTCATGGGGGACAGGCAGGTGTCAGGGTGGGCTCTTCAGCCATAAGCTGCCCACCATCCTGGGTGGCCATAGCCTCCTAGTGAGCTGCACCTGGGGAGGATGGGGTAGCCTGTTCCCATGACATTTCCCCTTGGGGGGCTCCTGCCTCAGTTCTGGGGGGACAAGGGCTGGATTAAACTCAGCAATCTGAAGAGATGAGCTAATAAACATGTGGGCACATAAACGCGCTGCAAGGGAAACAGCTGGTCTATAATCTCACATTGCTTTGGCTCCAACTGTATGACTCCAATAAAATAGGGAAACAGTAGACCATGGAAACATTAAGGTTGCTGGGGATTCCAGGAAAAGGGGGAGGTGGACATCTGTAGAGGGGGACCCCTGGCATGGTGGACCTACTCCCTAAGGTACTCTGATGGCAGCTACTCAATGCTAAGCTTTTGTCACTATTTATAGAAATACAAAGGAGTTTAATTAATGATGATCTATCCATATCAATATTACATTGGCCCAACAATTCTGACAATGCCACAGAAATGCAAGATGTAAGTAATAAGGAGAACCCTATGGTGGATATGCGTATGGGGACTCTAGAGTATGTCCGCATTTTTCTGTCCACGTATCTCATTTAAAAGAAAGTCAATTAAGTGCAACATACAGAATATGCTCAGGGACTTCTGTGGACTCAGCATCCTCTCAGCAGAACAAGCCCTCACCCAGGGCACACAGATGCCTTTGTACCTGAGTTAATTATGCACAACACCAGCCTCATTTTTACTGAATTTGCCTTTGAAGTTTTGCTGATTCTTTTATACCAGTAGGTCCAACAAATTAATTTTTATATTTTCATTCTTTTTTATAGAGAAACATGAAGAAAAGTCCCTAGGAAGGACAACAGTAGCTTAGGTCCCAAAATTTTTAAACACCCTTCTGACACCCAAGATTGATTACTAATTTTACAGCAATGTAACTAGTAATTCCTTAACTATGGAGGAAAATGTGTTCCAAGTGATCCTACACGACTCAGGCTTGAGGAGAAAATGATGTGGGGTGGCTCTAAAAGAATAGCCCAGCTGAGGGGCTGCAGAGTGGCACCTTTAATGCCAGCAGCTCAAGAGGCTGAGGGAGGAGGATTCTGAGTTTGAGGCCATCCTCAGCAACTTAGTGAGGCCCTAAGCACATTAGAGAGGCCCTGGCACAAAAAGTAAATAAAAATCACCGGGGAGAAGCCTCAGTAGTTAAGCACCTCAAAGTTCAGCCCCAGTCCCAACAATGTACACAGGGAGATGCAAGGTGGCGGGTTCAGTGAAGCAGGGTTTCTCGGAGCTCACCTGCTTGGGACTCCAGCAGTGGGAATCCTGCTTCTCCCCAAGGTTGATGAGAAATGGATTGATCTAGTACTCAATAGAGGACAAAGAGCCCAAGAAAAATAGATAGTTTGAGTGCATTAAATGAGAAAGGAAAAAAAAAACAGAAAATTGTTTGCAGGAGGCGTAGGAATACCACACAGCCCAGGAAAAGCTGAAAACTTCTAGAAACAGGCTTAGTGCAGGAGAGCCCGAGACTGAAGGTCACCTACCCTGGCCAATAGGGAGGCTGTGGGACTCAGTAAAACGGCCCAGAAAAGATGCCCTGAGCTCACCAAACACCAGCCCAGAGCTGAGCTAGGTGCCATCAGGGATTAATGCGCACATGCCTGAAGGCAGCTGGGTACTCAGATCCTGGGGTCTTCGGAGGGAATCACGTGATTTTATCTCAGACTAGGGATGACTCAACTGAGCCCAGCAAGCCCAGGGAAAGTCAGACCCGCCTCTGTCCCACCATGCATTCCAGTGGCTTGCAAGGGCTCCATGGCTCAGCAACAGCAGACAGGAATTTAAGACGTGGGTGCAAGGGCGCTCCTGACTCAGCCCACTGCTGCTTGGCCTCAGCTTGAGGCTCAACACTCGTCTAGGCCTGCGGCTGGGCACTCAGCAACTGACTCCAGGAGGTCAGAAAGGGCAGCATCCATGAGCAAATGAAATGGCAGTCGATGCAAAAAGTTTTAATACAATACTGGCACATCCAAATGGCTTCTCTGATAAGCAGATGCTGATCCGTAAGAGGAGGTGGAGAATGGAGGGACTGTGGATTACACAGAAAGGACCGAGGGAGGGGCCTTGGGATGGGAAGGACAGTGGAATGAGATGGACATTATCACCCTATATATGTGGATGACCACACCACTGGTGTGACTCTGAATATTGTTCAGTCAGAGGAAGAAGTTGTGCTCTGTCTGTGTACAATGTGTCAAAGTGCCTGTACAATTAACTAAAACAAAGTTAAAAAGACTGGCTGGTTGCATACAAAAACCTTAAAATGATAATGAACCATGATCAAGTGGGGTTCATCCCAGGGGTGGCAGGTTAGTTCAGCTTCTGGAAATGAATGAATATGATTCATCCCATGGACAGACTTAAAGACAAAACCCATCATTATTTCAATATGTGCAGAAAAAGCATTTGACAAGGCACAGCATCTATTCCTGCTCTACTCACTACAAAAATCAGGATAGCAGGAATAAAACTCAACATGGGAAAAGGTATATATGCTTCACCCCAAGCCAACATCATTCTCAATGGATCAGTCTGAAATCAGTCCCTCCTCAATAGGAACAAGACAGGGAAGCCCTCTTTCACCACTTCTAGTCAACATAGTCCCTTTAAAATCCTAGCCAGAGAATTCAGACAAAAAGTTAAAGAATACAAATAACAACTGAAAATATCCCTATTTGCTGTTGACATATTCTATCTTTAGAAGACCCAAAAAACTACACTTCTAGAACTCATTGATAAATTCAGCAAAGTAGCAGGATATAAGTGTGTTATGGGTAAAAAATAATAAAAGTTTATCATAGAAACTTAAAAAAAATAAAATCAACACCATGAATCAACTGTGCTCCTTTACACCAATGAGGAATCAGCTGAAGGAGACAGAAAACTATCCCATTCACAATAGCCTCAAAATGGCTGGGCCTGGGGCTCAGGGCTAGAGCACTTCCCTTGCAAGAACAAGGTGCTGGGTTTGATCCTCAGACCACATAAAAATACAAAAAAAAAAATAAAGGTATTGTGTCCAAATTATTTATATATATATAGACACACACACACACACACCCATATATATACATATACATATATATAATCTCCTCAAAACTAAAATATGTGGGAATCAGTCAGACAACAGAGGTGAAAGATCTCTACAATAAATACTAGAGAATATTAAGGAAAGAAATTGAAGACCTCAGAAGCTAGAGAGAAATACCAAGTTCTATAGACAGAATTAATAATGTCATACCTACCAAAAGCACTCTACAGATTTCTTACAATTCCTTACAATTTCCTTACAATTCCCACTCTTAATAGAAATAAAAATCTATCATGAAACTCCTTTGGAAACACAGAATATCAAAAAGCAATCATTAGCAAGGACACAAGAGACGTCACAATTTGGTCCTTAAATCATACATACAGCATGGTATTGGCACAAAAGCAGACATGCAGACCAAGGAACAGGTTAGAAGGCACAGAAACAAATCCATGTAAGTACAGTTATACTAGACAGAGATGCCATAAACATACATTGGAGAAAATATAGCCTCTTCAGGAAATTATTTTAGGAAAAAGAGAAAGTCATATGTAGCAAATGAAACTGAAACCCTAACTCTCACCTTGCACAAAAATCAAACTCAATGTGGATTAAGAATGTGAGCAACAGACCAGAGACCCTGCTCCTACTAGAAGGAAATGTAGGCCCAGCTCTCAATCATCTCACCTTAGAAACCATCTTCCTCAACAAGACTCCTAAGGAATACAGTCCAGAATCTATAAATGGGATGAAATAAAACTAAAAAGCTTCTTCAAAGGAAAAGAAACAATCATGAACATGAAGAGCCTACAGATGGGAGAAAATCTTTGCCACCTGATCATTAATTTCCAGGATATACCAAGAACTCAAATACACTAAAAAAAGTCAATAAATGGACAAAGGAACTGAACATGCACTTCCCAGAAAAATAAAAGGAATGGTCAACAAATTTATGAGAAAAGGTTCAACATCTAGCTATCAGAGAAATGCAAATTAAGAACACACTGAGACTGGGTGCAGTGGTGCACACCTATCATCCCAGTGGTTTTAGAGGCTGAGGCAGGAGGATTGTGAGTTCAAAGCCAGCCTCAGCAAAAGTGAGGAATTAAGCAGCTCAGTGAGACTCTGTCTTTAAATAAAATACAAAATAGGGCTGGGTATGTGGCTCAGTGGTCAAGTGCCTCTGAGTTCAATCCCCAGTACCCACCCCCACCAAAAAAAAAAAACTAAACCACAATTCAGTGTGGTAATTACCAAGAATGCAAGTAACAATAAAGGTTGAGGAGGATTGCAGAAAGAGATTCATTCATACGCTGCTGGTGGGAGTGCAAATTGGTGCAGCCAGTATGGAAAGCAGTATGGAGATTCTTTAGAAAAAGGAGAATGGAAGAACCATTTGAGCCACTTATACCATGCTTTGGTATATACCTACAGGACTTCAAATCACCATACTTTAGTGACACAGCCACATTCATGTTTATAGAAGCTCAAGTCACAATAGCTAAGCTATGAAACCAACCTAGGTGGCCTTCAACAGATGAATAAAGAAAATGTGATTGATAGATAGATAGATAGATAGATATAGACGGGAAGGAGGGAGGGAGGGAGGGAGGCAGGCAGGCAAGAAAGGGAAGGAAGAAGGATCCAAGGGTTCAGAGACTGATGGGTTGGTGCCCAGGGGCATACAGAAGTCAGTGGGCCATTTTCAGAGTGAGCCAGTTTACTCTCCACAATTTCCTCTCAGGACCAATGTGGAGATACAAGGTGGTTGGGAAGCATACGCATTGGGAGTGGGCATCACTGCTCTGAGCTGCTGTCAGTCAGCAGTCCCGAGACACACTTCCTCCATGTGTTGCCATCCACAGGTCACATCACATAAGTTGATATTTTATCTCAAGCCACACTAACTCTGTGCCTCAATGTGAGAGGCCTGAGGTTGGCTTATTATGATTGGAACCGAGAAAGCAACCCAGGCTCCTCTGACCTTGGATGATGACACATACACTCAAGAAGTTTCCCTCCAGACACTTCTTGTTTACCATTGTCTGAGGACAGGTGAAGAATTGGCCTTGCCTTTGGGGACACCGTCCCTGCCTACTGCAAGACAGGTCCTGTCAGGCTTCACCAGAACACCAAGGTTACCAGTCCACTGAGGGGTGAGCTCAGGCCCTGGTTCCCATATAACCTCCTCCTGGAGGCTCAGCTCCATGTCTGAATGCACAAGAGGCAGGGAGGTGCTGGAGGATGGGATTTTGGAGTCCGACTCTTGCCACATTATAATTGCAACCCAGGTATTCATAGAATTGCTATTTACTTGAAATGTTATATCAGTTTTATTTCATAGCATTAGTATAATTTATAATATTACCAGTATTATTTTTCATGTGTAAATTAGTATAAATGTGCATGAGGAATAATAATTCAGGAGATTGACAGATCTAGCTCTACAATAATCTCTAGGACTTAAAATGTTTCAAAACCTATCATTTCGATTCATAAGATCAGACATAGGCAAACTAAAAATCCTATCTAATATTAGTTGTAATAGAAACTTAAAAAAAGTTGACGAAATTTAATTGTTTTAAATGTACCCAAGTTCACTACTTGTGAATGGTTAATTATTTCTTCTTCACTATCACATAGTTATTATTTTAAACTTAGAGAATGTTAATGCCTTTTGAAAATGTCCTCAAAGAAAAAAAGAGAAGAGGGCTGGGGCTCAGGGGCAGAGTACTCGCCTAGCACGGGTTCCATCCTCAGCACCACATAAAAATAAAATAAAGGGACGTTTTCACCTACAGCTAAAAAAAATACATTTTACAAAAACTATACATAAATTGCAGAGGGATCCATAGAGTTAAGGGAAGGGAGGTGAGAGGGTAGTTCAGGGGACTGAATTAGAACAAACTGTATTTCATGCACTGGCAATTCTGTCAAACTGTATCCTAATGTTATAAATAACTAAAAACAATCAGTGAAAAATGATTCCCAAAAAAGTAAAAAGAGGTGTGATTTAACAGTTTGTTACCAATTAAAATACTTCACAAAATTAAAAAGGGAAACCCTAAGGATGCACAGAGATAGACAAATAGAATAAATTTTAATTTGTTACCAAAAAAAATACACAATGTTTTCACAGCTAATCTCTCTGTCGTGGTATTAGTATAAAGAGCCAGGGACATTCATCTGGTGACAGTTAGGACCTCCTCATATTGGAACGTTGTTCCTTGAAACCTGTTGTGTTTCTGAGGCTCTCAGGTTCACTAGCTGACGTTTAGCTTTAGAGTTCTTTACTAATGCAAACCATGGAGAAAGAATTTAACCAAAGAGTTTTCAGAAAAGGTAATTCTTTCATGTGGATTCATTGAATTTAAAAAAATATCCCAGGGATGAAAGGAGATTTAAAAATACTAGAAGAAGGGGCAGGGGCTCAGGGGCAGGGGCTCAGGGGCAGGAGCTCAGGGGCAAGAGCACAGGGGCAGGGGCAGGGTCTCAGGGGCAGGGCACTCGCCTGGCACATGTGAGGCACTTGGTTCAATCCCAGCATCACATAAAAATACCATCTATAACTAAAAAAAATACATTCAAAATACTAGAATACATACAAATTTGTGAAAAAATTAGAAAACATATAACTGGGCAAAGTAATATTATTCTAGAGAACCATAGGCCCCTGATCTGGCTATAGTTTATGTCCTTCTATGTTAACACACATTGTTCCTTGATTCCTAAAAATTCCTAGAGTCCTTGCCCTCTCCCAGCTGATCTGTCAGGTTTATTCTTTACTAATGCCCAATCCCTGAGACAGCAGAGAATTTTAGACAAGGATTTTTGCATAAGTAGTGATTTCTGAAAGGTAAGACATATTCTGCTTCTGTTAGTTTATTTCTAGAGGCACCAGTAAATCTAAGCCTTTGCTGTAATTTCACTGAAGTTTCTGTAGCAAAGAAGAGCAGCTTACAATGATCTACAGGAAGCTTATTTTACCTTCCATGAGACACATTTAATTTTTGAAAGCTTTTTTGGTGTTCTTGTCATGCTAATCTTGATTAATGATGCTTGGAAATAAAAATGATCTTCATAAAAATATAGTCCAAGTACAGTTTCTATCCAGTCACTGAAAGATCACAGAATTTATATTTGCACATTCATCAAGTTAAATTATGGAGAATAACCTCCAGGAATTAATGTAATTTTAAAGGAAGATGAATGGCAATTAGACCATAATAGTGGAGATCTTTCCCATCTTGTTCCCAAATGTCTGGATGCAGGCATTGGAAGCAGGATGGCAGAAGCTTGGGAAATGAGGGCAGATTTCCTGAAGGACACTCAATGGTTTGGAGGCCTGCTCCCAGCACTCAGGTGTCTTTTAGGGTCTGAGTGAATATGCATCTAGAGGTTTCTGAGCTAAGGAATGTTGCAGCATCTTCCAAACAGGAACAATTCAAATGGAAGACATGCAGAAGGACTTCACCTTGCTTATTGCAGACACTCCCTTTTCCTCCTTGGGGATGGACAGGCCAACTAGAATGTGATAGGTGAATTTTATTGGTCCTGTTATTGCCTGGAGCTTAGTTTTGAAATACTTAATTTTCCTTGAAATTGAAAGTTTTATTGCATTTACAAAGTGTGTGCGAGACCTCTTCTTTCATCCGAGGAGAGGCAAGTGAACAGGTAAACTGTTGGCTAAACTCTCCTTGTGCCAGGCATACATGTGACCACAGATCCAGGAACTTGGGAATCTCAGGCAGGAGGATGCCTAGTTCAAGGCCAGCCTCAAGAACTTAGTGAGGTACTAAGACCCTCAGTGAAAAACTGTCCCCATATTAAAAAATAAATAAAAAGGGCTGGGGGTTGGGGATGTAGCTCAGTGATAAGGCACCCCTGGGTCCAGGCAAAAGTTCTCTTCCTGAAAAAATGTTCCCTTTGTTGCTTTCTACAAATGACCCTGGAGTGGATATGCAGCTAATGTCAGCAAGTGGTGAGTGACAGCACTACTTCTGTTTCCACATCTCCTGATCCTACTTTATAAAACACACACAAACATTGGGTAGGAATCATCCCAACACCAACACAAGGATGGTGGCTTCACCTGTCACTGAATTGACTCTCACTAATCTGACTCACACCAAAAGGGCCAGGGCATAAATGCTTCCTTCCCCCTCTTTTACTCAGGATGCAAATGGAGATGAAATTACTCACTTGGGTGACATGGCTGACCCTAAGGGTAAGTGATGGTGACTGGATTAGAGGAAGCTATGGAGGGGCAGGACACATAAGTACACAATTCCTCCCAATTCTGTACTCTATAAAGAGAGAGTGGGATGAGCAGGTGAAGTTGTCCTCCTAGAGGATCCGTTTCCAACTCCAACCTGGGTACCTACAGCTTTCCCTGGGCAATGTCTCCATAGCAGCAGCGTTTCAGAGATGCCATTCTCAGGACAGACAGGTCCACATTTTAGGAAGTGGGAAGGGAGGGATTAAAAGGAGGTGGTGGAATTTATAATCTAAAGGAAAACACAGTAGTTCTGCCAGACAGGGGAAGGCATCACCACCTCCCTGAGATGAGGAGCATCTACAAAATCATTGATCTGAAGAAGGAGTGGTGCACAAGCTAAAATTAGTTAATTATTTTTTTAAATTGACTATTTTCCTTGGTCTGGGTTGGGGTGGACCAGCTTTCCTGAGGGCTGGACAAAATTTATGCCCCCGAGCCACATGCCATCCCTTGAATTTAAATTGATAATGGAAATAAAAGGCTATCCTACTTCCAAAGAATGTTTTTTAGTAAATGATGATTCTAGTGACTGTAAAATGTGACATAATGACAAAATTCTGCTGCTGTCAAACACTTCTGGTTCTCTCTGCAGAAACATGTCATTTGCTTCAACATCCCCATAAAGATGGACCGAGATTCCAGACTCAGGGTCATGAGAAGTGCCTTCTACCTACAGGGTGGGGCCGGGATCTTGGCCAACACCTGTCTGCTCTGCCTCCACCTGGCTGCCATCCTGGAGGGGGGGGGGCAAAAGCCCAGGCTCATCAACCTCATCCACCTTGCTCTGACACACATCGTCCTACTCCTCACTGTGGCCCTTTTGGTATCCACAGACATCTTGGAAGTGCAGGACATTCCAGGTGATGTCAAATGCAAAATTCTTGTCTCCCTGCACAAGGTCATGAGGGGACTGTCCCTCGTCACCACCTGTGTCCTGAGTGTGCTCCAGGTCCTCACCATCAGCCCCAGTGGCTCCTCGCTGGCCAACTTCAAAGTCAAATCTGCAAACCCCATCCTGGGGGCATGTCTGTTCCTGTGGGTCCTCACCATGGCCATTATCAGTGACCAGCTGCTCTGCACGGTGGCCATCCCTAATGCCATGCAGCCAGGTCTTCTCTTTGTCAACAGCCACTGCTCCTTCTTGCCGAAGTACAGGGGTGTTTTCCTCCTCTTGGTAATGCTCAGAGACATCTTCTTCATGGGCCTCATGGCCGTGTCCAGTGAGTACATAGCCATCCTCCTGCACAGACATCAACAGCACTGCCTGTCCCTCCATGGCTCCAGGCTGTCCCCCCAGACCTCCCCTGAGCACAGGGCCACTTGCAGTGTCCTACAGCTGCTCAGCTGCTTCACCGCCCTGTACTGTGCAGACTCTGCGCTCTCCCTGCTCATCAGCAGGATGAGGAGAAACGACCCCATGCTCGTGAGCATCCACAACGTGGTGGCCAGTGGCTATGGCATGCTCAGTCCCCTGGTACTGCTCAGGGAAGACGCGCAGATCCTGAACATCGTACGAGCCCAGTGGAGGAACAAAGCTCAGATGTTGACAAGACACATCTAAAACAGCTCCTCCACTCTCGCTTACAAATCCCTCTATCCACATAAACTTCTTTCTGATATGATTTCGGCAAGTCCACCAGATTTTCTGTCTGATAAAGTTATCTATGTGACTACAAATGATCTTGTGTATGGTTTTACTTGATATCTGCATCGGTGTCTTTAGGTACATCCACGGACTTTTATAGTCTCATCTTATTTTCTTTCTTCTTGTTTTATGAAAACTTCTTTTAAAGAAGTTCTATTAGAGCCACATTGTACCTTATTCTGTCTAAAAATATACTATTTTAAAAAGAAGACTGCAACATGGCTATCAATCAGGCAGTGCCATAACCCCAAATGCCCATCAAGAAAAGAATAGATATTGTCTAGCATGGTCCAGGCCATGGGTTCAATCCACAGCAACTACAGGAAAAAAGAAAAAAATGGATAAACAAATGCAGTGGGGCTAGAGATGTGTGTATGAACAGGCACATTATATATCCATATACACAAACATGCAAGCATATATAATTTATAGATATAGAATATCACTCTGCCATAAAGAGAAATAATACATGCAACAATATGGATAAATCCCAAAAGTATTCAGCTAAAAAAAAATCAGACAAAAACATCACAGATTGCTGAGTAAAATTCCATTGTGTATTTAGAAAATAATGCTAAGTGAAGTTAGCCAATTGCAAACAAACAAACAAACAAACAAAAAAAAAAAAACCCCACAAATGCCGAATGTTTTCTCTCATATAAGGAGGCTGACTCATAGTGGGGTAGAGAGGGGGGCATGGAAGGAATAGACGGACTCTAGATAGGGCAGAGGGGAGGGAGGGGAGGAGACAGGGGATTAGCAAGAATGGTGGAATGTTATGGACATCATCATCCAAAGTCCACATATGAAGACACAAATTGGTGTCAACATACTTTTTCTATATGTGAAAAATTGTGCTGTATATGTGTAATGAGAATTGTAATGCATTCCAGTGTCATGTATTTAAAAAAATCGATAAATTTTTTAAAATCACATATTGTATACTCCACTCTTATGAAGTATGCATAATATGGAAACCCAAGAGTCACAGAGCAGAAGTTAGTGACCAGCGCCTGGGAGGGCAGGAGAGTAACTGTCTGCCTGAGGGAGACCTGGTTTCCATTGGTGGTTATTAAAAGCTGTGCAACAAGGAAAGTTTGTAATAACATTGCACCATTACAAATATCACTAGATCCAATTTTCAAATGGACACTATTAGGAGAAATGAATCTCATTTAAAAACAAAACCCCCCAAAAACCTGAAAATGCTGGGATTCTGCTCAATGATGGCGGGTATAAACTCTGGTGACAGGAAGGCATTGTGGCACTGCAGACCCCAACTGTACTCTGGACCACCTACTCAGAGTTGTTAGAAATACCTGCTTCCAGGAACTGAGAACCTGCCGAGTCAGGTGTGGCTCTAGCTTCTTCCTAAACCTTGATCCTAATTTTCCCAGTGGTCTTGGGTCCTATAGGAGGAATCCTGACTTTATGGAGAACAAACAAGGGTTGGAAACCAAACTGACTGTCCCAGGGTTACCCACCATGCAGACCACGGTTCTGATGGATTGATCAGTCTGAAAATAAACTCCAGTCTGTGGTCATTTCTGGTCAGAGGAGGAGGGAAAAAGAGGAATCATCAAGGGGCTCCAGGAACCTTTGAGACTGAATTAGTCTCCACGTCCTCATTGTGGTGATGGTTCTGTGGGTGTATGTATGTAAAAAGCTGTTCATTAAATATGTGTGATTTATTCTTATCAGTTTCACCTGAATAAAATTATTTTTTAAATGAGTAAAAGATATTAAAAGACAATTCAACAAAAGGCAGACAGCAACTATGCCTAAGGAAATATGGCAGACACCACACATCATTGTGGAATTGTAAGAAAAATCAATTAATTTGAAAAGAAACAGAAAATTGACAAACAAAAGGTTGGGGACAGAAGCATAAACAGGCAAGCGAAACTTCATCAAACCAAAAGCTTCTTCACATCAAGTAAGGCAAGAACAGAGTAAAGGATCCAACTGACAATGAGAGAAGTTACCTGCACATCACCTGAGAAGCCTACAGTGTCTCAATACAGAGGTCATCCCTGGAACTCTAACAAAACCCGGGGGAAAAACCCCTAAAGGAGCTGGGCACAGTGGCACACACCTAGAATCCCTGTGGTTCAGGAGGCTACGTGGGGAGGATCACAAGTTGGAGGCCAGCCTCAGCAAGTTAGCAAGACCCTAAGCAACTCAGTGAGACCCTGTCTCTAAATAAAATTAAAAAAAGACCTGGGGATGTGGCTCAGTGCTTAAGTGCCCTGAGTTCAATCCCTAGTAGAAAAGATCAGAAAAACTTAAAATTCTACATTTGGTAAATTCATCATTTTGATCCAATATGCCTAGGTTAGTGTGTTTATTTTTCTGATTACACTCTGCTTTATTCTAAGGCCAACTTACAAGGGTTAACTCTCAATCAAACATATGAGCTCATAAATTAAAAAAATTAAAAATGGATCCAAATACCTTTGGTTAATATGATTTTAAAGATTCAAATTAAATTGGAAAAATTAATAAAAGTACAAATGTCTTTAAAGTTTTGTTTCTAAATGATTGAACAGCTGTTAAAATGTTAATATGTATAAAGTGTCTGACATCCATTGTCTCTAGGATTTTTATTTAACAGGAAAAAAAGATTACTAATGCTATTCAGTGCACTTGTCTGATACCTTTTAAAAAAAAAAAATTTCTAAATCACACCTAAATGTATATGAAATTAATCATGGATGTGTTTGTTAGAGACATCTAATTGGTTTACAAAGTTAAAATGCTGTTAAATATAATATCAAGTACTATTAACTCCTTAAATTCCATAAAGTAAAATACTTAAAGAATGTTGGTGCTTTCATAAATTGGTAAATTAAAAAATAAAATTATTTTGTGTTATCATAAAAACAAGGTTACTATAAAAACAAGGTTACTATAAATTAAAGGTCCCAACAGGTATAATTCTACATACAAGGAGTCAAGAGGTTAACTGCATTTCAATTAAAATACTGTAAATAACAAAAATATTTCATCTTATTAAAATGGATTAATTTATCTAAATTTAGAAATTTGTAATGGTTATTTCAAGGTACAAACTAAAAGAAGGATCAGTGGATTTAAAATGATTAAAAGGTTCTGAATATAAAAATATTTAGTAAAAAAAAAGTTTCCAGGTAAAAAATATTTATGTGGTAAAGTATGATTATAATATATCTAAGTAAATAATAAAAGGGTCTAATTAAATAATATAAAGATCTACAAATAAGAGATAAATATTAAAAGGGTTATATGTAACTAAGCTGGTTACATATGTAATACAAAATATTCAAGGTTGTTCCATAAGGACAAATATTAATGTTCTGATATATTTATATGTTCAAATGACAAAAACTTCTAAAAATATAAATTACATTGTGTCTGTTAAGTTTTATCCCCTAGAGCAAGTAATCCTGGAAAAATTAAGGTTTGTACATCTGTAGCTAAACAACAACTGTTATTTTAAAGTATTGTCCTACATTACAGAGTCTAGATTTTCCTTTAAAAGCTAACCTTGGTTAATATAAAAACATCAATAAAAGTGGTACAATACTCTTCTCTACAGATTAAAGGGTGTTCATATCTTTCAGGTATAAAAGTCTTTAAGGTAAAAGGTTTAAAGGAACATTTTATCAAGCTGGTGTTCTCCAAACTAAAATTGTCTGTAATGGTAATTTAAACTTATAAGGATAATATAAATAAATCCCCAATAGAATCTACTATTTGATGCTTTGTAACCAAATCTTATGTTACCTTTTACACTAAGATATAGAAATTTAAAAGGTATCTTAAAACATAATGAAAGCCTGATCTGTTTAGAGGTTAATATTGTAAAACATTTTTGCCACTTTTCCACATGAAAGAGCACTCAGCCTTCCCTTAATTAATGTTTCAGATATATATCATATTGTGCTAGCTGACTTTCATACAGACTGGGGGAAAAATATATGTAAACTTTATAAAATGATATCTAAAAAGAGAGACAAAGATCAGCTTCAGAACTACGAGACTTTGCCTAGGATTTGTGAAGAGCCCTGCCTTACCCGAGATAAGGCTCAGCCTCCCACCTACAACTCATCAGAATGACTTCAAGATAGGCCAGACTTCAGTTATTTAATGTTCAAAAATTGATTTTATCATAAAGATGACTGTGATCTCAAATAGAAATATAAGTTATAACTCAGCCAAGGTTCAAAGTTATAGACAAGCTAAATATGTCCTTACTATTGTTAATGTCACTGTGTATTTTCATTACAACTGAAAGGAAAGTGACCAGGACACTAGCAACCAAAAAACCTTTATTGTGGCAATGCCTGATTAACAGGAAGAGCATGAGAGCCCAAGAAAGAGCAAGAGAGGAGGACCTGGCAAGAGAGAGTTTTTATAGCCAAAATCTAATGGGCTCTCTGAGTCTGCAAGCTGCCTTGTTGGTGAACAGTGATTGTGTCACACAGTAGTTGCTAAGGTGTCATCTTCTGCCTTCAGGCAGACAGGACAGGGGCCAGATGTGGATTTCTATTGCACCAGATGGGTGGGGGTCGAGTGTTCAGCCTTCAGACAAACAAGCAAAGCTCACATTTGTTCAGCCTGCTCCACAAATAACAATAACTGCTGCCTGTTAAGGCTGTACAGAGGTAATACTTCATGAACACATAGCCGAAGTTAATTTGAGATATTAAGCCATCATCTGTAGACAGATCAGAATTAAAAGGGACTAAATTAACTGCAGAAGGGGCTGGGGTCATGGATCAGCAGTAGGATGCCTGCCTTGCATGTGGGAGGCACTGGATTCCATCCTCAGCATCACATAAGTTGATGGATAAGATAAAGGTATTGTGTTATGTACAACTTAAATAACAACAAAAAAATTAACTGTAAAGTTATAAACATTAACGCTAAAGCCCAATATTCTTAGTTTAAGACTGACTTGCTTGATGTTTAAATCCAAGGGTTAAATAATTAGGTTAAAATAAAGGGGCCAAAAAAATCAATATTTGGCTCTTGCCCTCTGAGTCAGCCTTAACCCAGGACAGGGGGAAAGCTTTACAACTCCGGGCCACATGACCTCCCAATAAGGGAGATTAATGAGACCCCTGGGGAATGAAAAGCCAATCAGTGTGCATGCTGCAAAAGAGGAGAGTCATTAAAAAGGGGAGACATGCCTGATGCTTCCAAGGGGAGCCACATGGTCAGTAAGACCTTGACCCATCCTAACGCAGATGACACTAGCAGAGTCATCTGCTAATGTTGTGTCTACATTCCTGATAATTCCGACAATGTTAAAGATTTATGTTCCCTAAAAAAGGGCCTCATTAGGCTTTGATAGGCCTTGCTATGGGGACAATTTCTCAGGTCTTCTGCCTCCTGGTAAGCAATTATTAATTTCTGTCATTTTCATGATATTCATGGACAGGTTCCAGATGTTACAACTGCTATTTTGTATTAATCTTGTTTCAATACTCATGTCTTTTTGTTTCTCTCATAGAGGTGCCCACCCCAGGTGAATTTACATCCCGGTCTTCCTGAACCAGATTTCTACCATGGACTCCTTTGTTAGAGTCTGTAAACAAGTCAGGATGGCGCCTGGCATTTTGCCAGAGAAATGTTAGAATCTGTAAACAAGTCTGGATGGCGCCTGGCAAAATGCCAGAGGGAGTGGTTTGTGAAGTAACACCAGCGAGCCATTAAGTGTGGAGATTCCTTATTGGTTGACTGATGTATCTAGTTTATGCTAATTAGATAAGCTGTGTGGAATGTATAAATACTGCTCCTGTCCTGCAATAAACGGCTCTCTCTCCTGCTGTATCAACGTACACAAGTTGTTCATCACCCCCACAGTTATTTTGCTGCAGCCGGACTGCAGCACTCCTTGACCCACTCAGTTTCTAAAAAGAGACTCCAAACTGCTTGTCCACTGCACATTGCCAGCTTGAAGCAATAACAATCATCACCCTTTTCCTAACCAGAAGGTCCCTAACATTAGAGAAAATATTATATTCAGTATAGATGTTCATCAATATGTCTGGCTCAGGAAGATGTACCTAGAATACTACTCTCCAGATCACCCTGGGTGACCTCCCAGAAAGAGAAACTTGCTTCCACAACCCAACTTATAAGTGGGACAACTCCGCATTCACCAAAAATTGTACTTCCTGGGTCCCACTTCAAACTCCTTGCCTAAGTCTCCAAACTGTCAATAACTCTGAACTATGGAACCTACTCTTTTAATGGAGTAAAAAGAAAGGAACCCTGTACTTATTAGAAGACCAGGGCCCACTGATTTATCAACATAGATGGGCTGCCCCCATTTGAGTTCCCCTCCTGGCTGGTTTGGGAATAGCTGAATCTACTTATCTGGAAACTGCAGCTCTGATCACAGGTTCTAAAAATGTTAAGTCCCTCAGCCATCAAATAGATACAGATTTAGGAAAATGAAAAACATCAGTCTCCAAACTAGAGGTTTCACTAGACTCTGACAAAAATAGTCTTACAAAACAGATGAGGTCTAGTGTCTCTTTCTAAAACAAGGAGGACTTTGTATGGCCCTAGGAGAAACTTGTTTCTATGCAAACCATTCTGGGATAATAAAAGACAGTTTGGCACTAGTAAGAAATAGGTTAAAGGAAAGAAAGAAAGCACAAGACACTTCAGGCAATTGGTTCCAAAACCTACTCTCAAGGTCCCCTTGGTTAACTACCATCATTTCAGTCATAGTTGGGCCCCTAGTCCTTCTCCTGATTGGTATTCCTGTAGGACCCTGCCTCTTAAAAACCCTCCTAAACCATATACACAAGAATGTAGGTGAGGTGCGACTTATGGGCTTGGGAGCCCAGAGTGGTCCCTTAGACACAGAAGGATGGAAAAGAAACTGAGGCCTAATGATGTGCAAGATTGACATCAAACCTACTAATGTGATAGTAAAAGTAAATGTGACTCCATTCTGTAAAACAACCAGGCCAAGTTCAAGGGTCATGACTGGGGCAATATGTTCTTTTCCTCTTCCTATAGAAACCTTTAAGAACATGGAACTACCTAATGAGGCATTGTTACAGTAACTAGGGTAAGGGGGCTCTGTTTCTGTAATGGGGTGACTGGGCTAACTGTGATTGGTTAGGCTTCCCGCCACCGGACTGCACTCTCCCACTTCTGTGACCTGGCTTGCTTGCATTGGCTAGACCCCCGAAAATCCCTTTTGCGGTTTTCAGGATTATAAGGAGCGCCCTTGCAATTGCCGGGGGCTGATCAGGGGCACAGCTTTATGTTCTGGTCAGGCGCCACCGGTGTGCTTCAATAAAGGCTTGATTTGATTATATGTGAGTGGTCTGGAAGTCAGTTTATGAAACCCAAGGATGAAGCTTTAACTATAACACAACAACAGAATAATGCACTTTCCAGAATGTCCTCCTCCCCACACGTCAGCGACCTCCCCTGTTAGCACCTGCCTGGGCGTCCCCACATCTCACAGTCTGCAACCAGAAAACCCAGCTCCAGCTGCTGCCCTTCCTGGGCCAGCTTCCTCCCTAAGGCCTCATTTGTCTTCAGTTCCCACCACCTGCAGAGAAGGGGCCACTGAGACCATCAGAAACCTCCATGGTACCAAGTCTAATGCTCCATCCTTGTCACCCTCTAGTTCACTTCTGAGTGGGCTCAGGACAACAGGCCTCGACTTTCCCTGAAGTCCAAGTTGTTCCATCTCCCAGTTTTGCGTGAACCTTCCTGGATGCCCTTGTTCCCTGCCTCCTTCATAGACTTGCCCTCTTCTCCATGTCACTCCATAGAGGTGGGTCCCGAGCACACAGCAAGGCTCCTTGCACCTCTCTGTCTCCGTGCTCATCCCAGGTCACCCTCAGCATCATGGCAGTATTTTCCAGGATAGGGGGTCAGCCACCCCCCAGCTGGCTCCAGATGAAGATTCAGGAAGTGTCCCTGGTCTTTGGGCCCTTCCCCCACACCACTCCGTCACAAATCCCCGCTTCTTTTTTGAGACAAAATTATAAACGTGTTTGTATATATATTCACACAACCTCGTGAATATGTGTACATAACACATACATGTATAGAATATTACGTAATTGTAAATAAATATACCAGGTCCAACCACTTTTGTCCCCCTGTCACCTGGTCATGCCACCATGTTACATGTTACCTGTGCGTCTTCACAACGTCGCTGTCATCCCTGCCCAGCCACCGCCAAACCTTCCCTTAGAGACCCCTGGGCTGGACTGCCCTCTCTCCAGCCTGACAGGCGGCATCGCCCGTGTCCTGCTGCAGCGAGTCCCCAAGGTCGCCCTTGCGGGGTCGAGGCCGCTACCGTCCGCGCTTCTCCCCCTGCCTAGGGCCAGGACGCCCTGCTAGGGTCAGTGCGGGGGACCGCAGGAGCTGCCCCAGGACCAGCGGTGACAGCCGCGCCACACGCCACCCTCTCGGCCTCAAGGTCACGCCGTCTACACTGCAGGCAACAGGAGGGGTCTCCGCGACACGCCGGGACCATGGTCGCGCCCAGAAACCAGTCTCCAAGGCGACATGCCCAGGACCCTCCCAGACACCCCTGGACCCCAACCCACCTGGGCACACGGAGAGTCCACCGCGTCCATGAGGAGGGACGAAGGAGGCTGCGCAGCGGGTCCTCAACCTCCCTCTTCGGCCTCCCGTGTGAGGGGGGGAACTGCGGCCGGCGGAGGGGACTCTGGAGTCACATCTCGGCGGCGGGAGCCCAAACACACACTGCTGGCTGGGTCCACAGCGACCTCTGACGGGATTTCCAAACACACAGCCTGTCAGGCTCCTTCCCTCTTAAGGACGCGCCCGCCCCGCCCTCAGCTTCTGGTTCTCATACTGCGCTCACCTGGGAGCCCTTGATGGGGTGCGCCTCTCGCGTGGTTCCGCTGGCCCCGCTCCCCGCTGCTCCTAGGGGTGGGGCTCCACTCAGCCCCGCTCGGCTCCGCCCCCAGCTCCACCCATTCGCTGGGCTTCACTTGGTCCCGCTTGGCTCCGCCTCTCCAGCTCCGCCCATTCACTGGGCTCCCCTCGCTCTGCTGGGCCCCGCCCTCAGCACCACCCATTCGCCAGGCTCCACGCTTTCCACTCAGCTCCTCCCCCAGCTCCTCCCATTCCTCGGGTTCCACTCCCTCCCTAGGCCCCGCCCTGTCCACATCTCCTAAGGGTTGGCCTTAGCTGGATCGCTCCGCCCAGCACTTCGGCTCCTCCCACCTCCACTCGCTAAGCCTGACAGAGGAACAACAGTGCTTCTAAGTGACTTCTCAGTGACCTTTCCACACCAGAATGAAGTCAGAGAGGAGTCCCCTCCTCAAGGTCACCAGGTAGAGATGGGAGATGAGGCTGGTGGGAGCCTGCCTGTCTTCTGCTGCCAGTTTGCATCCCCAAAGCGGGGAGTGAAGCCTGCAGGCATAGCCCCCCAGGTGCTTCTTGGGTGCACGTGAGGTTTCACACAGGAAGAACCAGGGTCTAGACTCCTTGTGGCATAACAGGACTCAGGGCTGACTCTTTCTCTGGGACGAGGCTTTAGACAGCATCCAAACTTCTCATCCCACCAGCTTCGAGTGTGGCAGTCACATAGAGCAAAACTCTTGCCTGGGATTCCAGAGTCAGGTGGCCAGAGACCCACTCGACCTCACTCCTGCCTCCCATGGGCTCTAAGGAAGGCCCTCACCATCTCCTGGACACGGTTAGAAATACACGTGCTCAGGTAACACCCCAGGTGGGCTGCATCTGAACTGGGTGAGTGGTGAGCCCTGTGGGTGTGAACAAGGCCTTCTCCTGGGGATTCTGATGCCAGCAAATGCCAAAATAAGAACGTACACATACACCCGTAGGTATTTAGTGTAAAATGGCCATGCAATGGTCTCGACCTCAAGTTCATTGGAAAATCCTCTTCACCTGGTGGACATTGATGGGCTCAGAGGAGAGTACACCAGATCCTGCAAAATCATCAGGAATTTGTTTCTCCAATGTGGGGGTCAGGCAGGCTCCTTCAAGGGGAAAATGGCTTAAGGCTGCCATTTAAGATATTTTAAGGCAAAGATCAGCTGCAGAAATAAAGCATTTTACCTAAAATTTGCCATGAGCCCCACCTCCCCTGAGATAATACTCTGCCTCTCACCTTGTACCAAGTCAGGATGCCTCCAAAGTAGGCCAGAATTAAGCACAATTAATGTTACATTCCCAAAATACATTTTTTTTATTGTAAAGATTCCTGTCATGTAAAAAAAAAAAAAAAAAAAAAAAAAAAAAAGAACCAGGGATATAATATGGAACTAAGTAAAAGATTTGGATAAAATACATTTTTGGGTTCATAGCTACTATACTAACTGAACAAGTTTTACTCTTCTTAATTTCATTCTGTATTTTCTTTGTAAAACTTTGTAGCTGTTGCCTGTTTGGTGTTTTTGCAGAAACACTACATCTAAAAGAACACCTGAGTTCAGTCGAGACCATAGCCTTCAGATAGAAGATACAACCCACTTCCAGTATTAACAATGACCCCAATTAAGTTGAAGGGGTCACTATAAAATGATATGCACTGAAATGAAAACCCAGTACTCCGACTTCAAGACTGGAGAAACTGACTTGCTTGATGTTTAAAACCAAATCCTGGAGACTAAGTTAAGGAAGTAAAAGGGTCAAGGAAAAAGAAGCCAATATTTGGGTCCTGGCTCTCTGAGGTCAGCCAGGATCCAGGGAAATATGGTGCCCCTCTCAGGTCCCTACAGCACTGGTGTGAGGCACCCAAAAGCGTGTTCAGAGGGATTGAAAGGACCTGAGAAAACAGGAATCCAGCCAGAGCACATTCTGCACAGAAGAGGGTCACTGAGTGGACAGGGAAATATTTTGAATACATCAAGAGAAGCAACAGTTGTTCAGCAAGACTGATCCATCCTGTCACATGGCCCAACTCGCAAAGAAACAGCTAAAGGGGCCAAGAGGGTTCTCGCATGTTCCCAAAAGTGATATCCCACAAATCTCAGCTAACTCTAAGAGTAGACAGGAAAATGGTCCAACTTGGTCTCAGATGCCTGGCAGGAGAGTTCAACCACTCACAGCCAGACGTGGGCATTCACGGGATCAGATGATAGTTCTTTTCTGTGACTTTAGATGTACAATTGTGTCAGTCCATCCAAAAGTAAGTGTCCGTGGGAGATGGTGAAGGAAGGGCTTTCATATGGGCGTGCCTGATGGACATCACAAAAAGTTCCCTAAGAGTCACAATCTGTTCTGAGTCCATTTGACACCTACAACCTTTTTAACCTCCTGCATGAGCAGACTTGATCTGTGAATGTTTTAAGATTGTCTGGTGAGTTCTTTCCTGGGCTGGGGGATCTAGCTCAGTTGGTAGGGTGCTTGCTTTGCAGGCACAAGGCCCTGGGTTCAATCCCTAGCAACACACACACACACACACACACACACACACACATGGTTCTTTCCTTTTTAGCAATTGGGATAGCCATTCTGGTGATTAGGGGCACTTGGGAAGGTCCTTCCATCTCAGTTGAAGCTTGTCTTCTTTACAGGTCTTGATTAAATCCCCAGGAGTGCAGGGGCACAGCCTGTGGTGTGAGATCAGAAGACACTGATGGAGGGATGACAATACCATAGGCTCAGCACTACTTTGAATCTGCTGCAATGTTTGAGTTGGGACCATCAGGTCCAGCTGTGGGTCCACAGCTACTCAAGAGGCTGAGGCAGGAGGATCACTGGAGTTTAGAGGTTCAAGACCAGCCTCTGCAACAGAGCAAGATTTCCTCCTGAGAAGCAGAAAACAATATCTGAGTATCTTCTGGCACAGGGTTGGTAACTTGCAAAATGGAGGCCCCGCATGTCGGACATTCTTTCTCTGGTTAGAGTGGACATTTTGAGAGTCAGGAGGAGTGGCAGCCTCCTTGATTCTTGGGGACCAGTGACCATGGGAGGCCCCCACAGTACCCCCAGAAATGCAGCTGGAATCTTCACATACTAGGTGGAGTGCCGCAGTCTGGCTGGGCACAATTCACGAGCCAATGAAGCAGGAACAAACTTTATTTCTGAACTCCACCAGCACACTCCACACACGCTCCCTGGGAACTCTCCTGAACGCCATGTGGCTCCTCTAGGAACCAACAACTGGAAATCCCTCCTCCAGAAATCCCTCCTCCCGCGCTTCCCCAACCAATGGGAACTCTCCAGGAATCCCCACAAGAACTCCAAAGTAGCATGAGAACTCCAAAGTAGCAGGCCAAGGTGGACAGTAAAGGTCTAATATACAACCGAATCAATCCAGCATGATCTTAATGGCTTGCCTCTCAACCAATACTATTGGCAAAATGCCAGGGGCCATTCCGACTCGGCTGTGGCTCTCAGTAGTGGAGGAAGGTGGTGTCTTGGGCTGTCCTTAGGTTGACAAATGCTGCCAATGAACCACTTTCACATTGATCTTGAGTTCAATCCAGCAGCCAGACTTCTTGAGTTAAGACTACATCACCACAGGTTAAAACCTGCCATCCTGCTGTGCTTTAGTGATGGAAGGGTGCAGGACTGGGGTTGGCATTTTAGCTCCAGGTTCTATATAGCACTTGCTGTGACTCCTGTGTGCCACTTAAATTAAAGGTCATTGGTGGGTGTGGTGGCAAACACCTGTAATCCCAGTAGCATGGGAGGCTGAGGCAGGAGGATCATGGGTTCAAAGCCAGCCTCAGCCTCTTAGCAAGGCATAAAGCAACCCAGCTAGACCCTGCCCTCTCAACATTACTGGTAATTAATGGTGAATATATATGTAAAATGTGAGTGCTCAGATAGTACCTGTTGCTCTTTTTTTTTTTATTGTGGCATGCTTTATAAATTTGAATCCTTGTGCAGGGGCCAGGCTAAGATTGGCTACTGTTTCATTTTCTACCCTCATGATGGGTTTATCATTCAGATGAAAATAAAATAATATAGACCAAAATTAAAATACAAAATGCAGTTGAAAAAAAATGGAGAATACAGGTATGATTTTGATGACAGAATCTGCAGTGTTACTTGGACCGTGCAAGGTATCTGCCTTGGGCAGGCACAGTAACAAAACAGCCCATTTGAGATCCAGCATTTCTTTTTGGTACTAGGAATTTAACCCAGAGGCACTTAAATACTGAGCCACAACTCAGCCATTTCCATATTTTGTTTTCAGACAGGGTCTTGCTATATTGCTTACTGTCTGGATTAGGTGCTGAGGCTGGTCTTGAATTTGTGATCTTCCCACCTCAGCCTCCCATGTTGCTGGGATGACAATTGTACCTGGGTTGATTTGACATCTTCACAAAGAGCAAATGTTCAGGTTACACCTCCATCAACGTCATTCTGGGTTTTTTTTTTAAACATAAAAACGTTTGTGGACATTTAGAAATAAATGATGTGGGATGACAAAATGACAGGTCGCCCAGCCTGGCATACATATTTCCTCTCCTTTTCTAATGTGCACTGGAAGAACCTGAGTGTCTGTTGATCAGCACAGATGAGTATCAAGGTACTGAGGGTGGCATAGCCATTGCTAGCCAGCATCTGGACCCCCAGGCGAGTGGGATTGTCCTTGTGCATCTGTCCCGAAGAGGAGGAGAACACACAGTACACAAAGTACATGAGCACAAAGAGTCCCGTGAGCAGCAGGATGGTCCTGGTGGCCCTCAGTTCTGGGGAAGCTCTTGGGGACAGGCTGGTGCTGTGGAGATGCTGGCACTGACACTTATGCCTGCACAGGAGAGCCACCATGTACCCACTGGAGAGGGCCCTGAGCCCCATGAGGAAGATGTCCTGGAGTATTCCCATCAGGGAGAAGAAGATCCTGAAGTGGTTACCTGTGGGGGCAACATTGCAGGACTCAGAGACAAACCAGAAAGCTGCTGTGTCATTGGAGGGGGCCTTCCATGGAGGCCAAGATGCGAACATTGAAGAACATGTTGAACACCCAGAGAGTGAGCAAGGTCCATGCACTGCACTGTGGGACATGTGCTTGGACTTGGCCAGAAAGGAGCTTCTGGGGTTGAGGGTGGTGGCCTGCAGGACACTCAGCAGGCAGGTGGTGCTGACCAACAGGCTCCTCATCAGCCTGTACAGGTAGATGACGGTTTTACATGTGATGTCGTTCCAAAAGTCCTGAACCCCCCAAATCCCTAGGTCCAGGTGCGCCCTGATTATGAGCATCAGCAGGTGAATCAGGGCCAGGTGAGCGATGGCCATGTCCGTGGGCCTGGTCCTGCACTGAAGAAGAAACGTTAGGACGTGGAAAAGGAGCAGGAAGACGTTGGCTGTGATCCCAATGACAATTTGGAAACAAAAGGCATTTCTTACAGCAAGAAAAATATAAAGTGTGCTGCTTTGGATCATCTTTTTTTCTGGGGAGAAGAATCAGATGGTCAATGCCTTAGAATAAAAGGAAGGTCAACTCCTCCTCACCGCCACCACCAGCTTCAACATCCCAACCCCCAATACTGCCGGCTTCAAAATGTGTGGGTCCCCTTGATACCCCTTCTCCATACCTCTCAGCACTCAGGCACAGCATCTCCCATGGGTCTCTGTGCTTTCAAGGCCAGGGCCACCATGGATCTGCCTGGGCACATGCAGCCACCTGACCAAAAGCTGAGAACATGGCATTTGAAGGGGACTCCAGTACAGCAGACTGCAGGAACAGCCACATAGAACTCTCAAGGTAAAGGTGTCAAGGGGACCGCCTTATACAGCTCTGTACCTCTAGTGTTCTCTATTCTGGGTTGTTCATCAACCGGTTACAGACAAAATATCAAAATATTAAAATGTTGCCTCTGAAAACAGGCTTTTTGCATTTGTTGATTAATATGTAATTTTTGGTACTGTATATTGAACCAGTTTGCTTAACCACTTATAATATTTTACATATACTTGATTCTGCCAGAAAAACCACATCTAAGTGAGCAGAACCATCAGTTATTAGCAGGATCATATTGCAAAATTTATTTTCTGTCCATCCTTTGGCACATGGAAAAATTTTAGTGTGGAACCCAACATGAACCACACCCCTAACGCTTTTTATTTTTATTTTGACACAGGGTGTCTCTAAGTTGCATAGGACCTCACTAAGTTGATGAAGCTGGTCTTGAACCTGCAACCCTCCTGCATCATCTCCCCAAACCCCTGGGATTACAGGCTGGCACCACCACACCAGTAAAATTTAAGTACTTTGGGGGATTTCATTAAGAGACAGGAATCCCACCTCACTCTGAGAAAGGAGTTGACGTAGTGAGCCAGCTTTTCTGTCTTCTTTAAGTAAGCAATGATATTTCTCCCCAGAAGAGAGAAGAAAAACTAGACTAGACAATTGGCTGACGGAATCCTTGTGGAAAATCTCCCTATAAACTGAAGGAAGTTTCTTTATTTCAGTTTTAATTCTGCTGTAGAGCTGTGACATAAGTCACATTGACAACAAGTTTAGCCACCTAGCCCCACATTTTGTCATCAGAAAAACAAGCGGGTAAGAGAATAAATTATATTCATCTCTACCTAGAAAATCACAGTGTTATCATATCAGTTACTAAAGGGTGCACAGAAATGACAAGGAGCCCAGGCAATTGAAGTGTCTCCAGCCTAGTTCAATAATTGCTTTGAAGTCTTTGAGGAAGTATAGTTGTCTAAAATGGAAATTCATTAGTCCCATTAGAAAAATTTAACATCTTCTAAATGACTAAGTGAGTAAGAACTTTTTTTCTCCATTCACACCTTCAGCAAAAAGATTCCCTCCCTTAGTATGCTCAAGAAAACAAAAGAAAAATGCTAATATAGGGTCTAGGAGTCTCCACATTCCAAGAGTCACAGATTGTTATTAATAGGCACAGTTCCCCGTGGCTTCTCTGTCTTTGGGGCAGCTGTGAGTAGATTACATCTATTCTTGGGTGCACCCTGGCAGTAAGTTATGAAACAGACTCGGAGACTTTGTCCCCAAAGTCCTTTACAACAGCATGAACTCAATATATACCATGTGAAGGTGCCCTTTACAAATGATGGGGAATAAAATAACTGAGTCTCCTCTGTTGGGTTATGCAATGCAGGTTTCTATTTGAACTAAATTAAGAAAATGAAATGCACAGCACTGGAAAACTGGAGGAGGAGTCCATCTGAGTTATCTGTGGAAGGAGGGCACAGGACTCTGGTTTCAGCCCTGCCAGGGGGGGATGGCCACCCTGCATGCATTGTCATGGGAGGGAGGGACGGAGCCAGGAGGGGCCATGGACTTGCAAACACAGGTAGAGAACTGGGTTTTCCGGGGAGCATTGCCTGAAAACAGCTGAAAAATTACTCTTTTTTTCTATAGAAGAAATTTCCTGGTTACAGCTGGAAAACCTTATCATTGTACATTTTCAAGTTAAAATGTTATAAATAAATGTTTATATGTTGACTATAAATATACAGATACAACATTATTCTTTAAAGCATCATTTGAATTAATAATTCACACTGGTATATGCAAAAGGATGTATGACATTTTTATGTATAAAAACAACTCAGTAGAGGGGAAGAGTTCTGAGCCTCCTTATTACTTAGAAATGATACAATTTGAGAAAATAAACATGTTAATTACCATAATGTGATCATAAAACAATTTAGACATGTATAGATTTATAATAGTGTACTCCAGATACAAGTCGTTACATCAATTAAAGGTCAAATTTTTTAAAAAATCTGCATTTAAACTTTTAAGCAAATATCTACTTGAGTTCTGAATTCTTAAAAGTTTTACCCTATATTCTCAAATCTTTCACATGTCAGATTTCCTTAGCAATTTTTTCTTTTTCGTACCTGGGATTGAACCCAGGGGCACTATGTGACTGAGCTATGTCCTCAGCTCTTTCATTAAAATTTTGAGACAGGGTCTCTCTAAGTTACTTAGGGTCATGTTAATTGATGAGACTGTCCTCAAAATTGTGATCTTCTTGATTCAGCCTCTCGAGTCACTGGGAATTTCTTAGCATCTTACCTTTCACATCTATATGCCCATGAACTAATTTAGGTTTAAGACTTTACTTTTTAGATGATATTCTGATTCAGTATGTACAAACACAAATTAAATCTTAATTATTAATTATATGAGAGGCTTGCATGAAAGTCAATACTTGTTTTCCAGAAAAATATTCTGACAATAAATTATTACAACTTTTTCTCAAACAGGGTTTGTGAATGTAGCTCAGTAGTAGAGAATTACCTAGCATGTATGGGGTCCTGGGCTTGAGATCCAGAATTTCAAAACAAAAATTTGAGTATCAATTTTGTATCTAAACCTCTTTGGGTTTGGAGAAATGCCACTGCTTTCTTAAAAGATGGAAGAATACCTGGACTGCAAGAAGACTCATATTTCAAGATTAGTTTGGATACTTTTCCTTTAATGAAATCCTCATAATAGAGTGTACCTGAATCTATTTTAATTCATGGTTTGGTTTTCCGCAAGAATTCCACAAATATAAATAGAAAACAATGCAAAAATGTGTTCTTTCTAATATTTTATAATAGCAGTTGTGTGAATAGGCCTGATTCTGACATAATAATCAAAATATATAAAATATGTAACTATATAGAAAAATTCAAATAGTCATAAGCTCCATCAATTTTCTCCAAACAGAGATTTCCAGTGTACTGTACTATTCTGGCAATTTTTTTCAGCTCTCTGAGTTAGTGACAGAAGGTGATCAGATATTAAAACAATCCTAAGAATTCTACCAACTGACATAAATTAGGATCTGCATTTTAAAAATTAGAACAATCCTGGAAAGGTAAGCCATGCAGGAAGTTCTCCCTGTGTGACTTGTGTGCTTCATCCTCCTTACATCTGAATTCATTAAGTAAAAATTCCCCAGGGCACATCTTCCTCAACTGCTGGAAAATGCCACATTACATTCTGTTTTTATAAATTATACGACCCAAATTTCCATCTTTTACAGGTAGATTTACACCACATTGATTCTTTTGTGAGTGATGGTAACTTGACTGAATGATTTTAAGATTCATCTGTGGTTTCTTATACAACAGCATCACCTTCCTATTTTATGCTGTGTTTAGGATTTAATGCAATATTTGGTCTTTGCATATTATACCACTGAAGATTCCACCCCCTGTGTGTAGATGTATACAGTTTTGATTCTGATGCCTATACAAGAGGGTCGCCATGTACCCTCTTGACATAATAAATTCAAGACTCATCTGTGGCTTCCTATGCATCAGAATCTTTTTCCTATTTAATGTTGAGTAGAACTCCATGATATATCTAGACCATATCTTCATACATTCATATGCTTGGGAATATCAGACTGTCTCTATCACTGACTATTATAAATATGGTATCCTGAGCAATGGTGTTTAAATAATAGTAGTTGTCCTTATATCCGGTTTTTTGTTATATTCATAAAAGTTCAATTGATAGATGAGATGGCAGTTATAATAAGGGATGTTTACAATCTATTAGGCATAAAGGAGATTTCTGAGATTCTTGATTTATTAAAACCGCTGCAATCTTTCACATACCTATAAATGTATGGACTGATTCAGAAAAAGAAAGTGATATTTACTACCTAGGGTTCCTTTCACACATCAATCAGAAATATAAAGTTATTAGTTTGTTGGAGCCATATGCACAATAATCTGTACTTATTATTCTCAGTTTCAAGCTTCAATGTAATCATTTTTAAAAACCACTTTATGCATTCATCCAACATGGAGAGCAAACTCACTATTCCATGATGCGTCAGTGCATGGTGGTGTGGTAGCTCAGGTCAAGAACTGATCCATCATGCAATGATTCAACGTTGACTGTCCTACCTCCACAAATATTTCAAAAAGGCAACACTTTGTCTTGCCGTGCAGATGAAAACCAAAGGACTGATGGTGGCATAGTCATTGGACACCATGATCTGGACAGAACAGCACACAGGGTCACTTTTTTACATGGTTCTTGAGGAGGAGATGACGCAGTCCAAACAGTACATGAGCACAAAAAATCCCATGAGTACCAGGATGGCCCTGGTGGACATCTGTTCTGGGGAGGCTTTTGGAGACAGGCTGGTGCCATGAAGGTGCTGGCAGTGCCCCTTATGCCTATGCAAGAGGGTCACCATGTACCCACTGGAGAGGGCCATGAGCCCTATCAGGAAGAAATCCCTTAAGGCACCCAGTATGGTAAACAAATGCCTGAGGAAGTAGCTCATGGGCAAGATAGTGCAGGAGTCACTGAGGAATATAAGGCCCTGTGAGGTTACAGTGGAGTTGTCAACAGCAGAGATGGAGAAGTTGGCACTGAAGGACATATAAAAGACCCACAGGAACATAAGGGACCTCAGGCTGTCCTGTGGGGACTTAGGTTTGAACTTTGCCAAGCAGGGGCTTCTGGGGCTGAGGGTGATAGCCTGCAGGACAGTCAGCAGGCAGGTGGCAGAAATGGACAGGCCCCTCATCAACCTGTACAAGTAGGCAATTGATTGACATGTGACATCACCCCAAAGACCCCCTGAGATGTAAAAGTGTCTAAAGCTAGAAACCCCATGGTGGGCAGCATCAAGAGGTGGCTTAGGGACAAGAGACTGATGATCCAGTCCGTGTTCTTGAGCCTCTTGTCACAGAGGAACTTGATGACATGTAACAGAAAGAGGATGGTGTTGGCCAAGATCCCAACTCCAACTTCAGAGTAAAAGGTGCTTCTTAAGTTAATAATGCCATGCACCATGTGTTTTTTTCCTCATCTTTTGGGGTAAGGAATCATGGAGTACATTTCTTAGGAGAAAAGTAAGAAAATTCATTATCCCAAATATTAAATTTCATCCATCTCAGCCAACACTGTTGCCAGGAGGAAAATTTGTTGGCCTAGCCCAATGCCCACTTTCCCCTCTAACTGAAGTTTTGCTGACACACCCTGGAAACCATTCTTTCCTCTCTCTTTTCCCATCATTTCCCAATCATGGCTGGATTACATTTTATGCAAAGTATGAAGTGAGTTCCTGTGCATTAAAAATTGTCACATTTTGGGCTGGGGATGTGGCTCAAGTGGTAGTGCACTCGCCTGGCATCCTGGCATGCATGTGGCCTGGGTTCAATCCTCAGCACCACACACAAACAAAGATGTTGTGTCTGCTGAAAACTAAAAAATATTAAAACATTCTCTCTCTCTCTCTCTCTCTCTCTCTCTCTCTCTCTCTCTCTTTAAAAAAATTGTCATATGTTAAAGAAAATATTTCCCGGATACAATCTTGAATTTTTCTTGGTGATATTTTAGTGCAAGGGTGGCCTATGTGTCCTTCCTGTAGTAAGGACTATGTACTTTTGGGTCAATTGAAATTGTGATGGTTTAATTAGAAAGAAAACCCTCCTAAGCAAGGAGTCTCAATGTTTTAGGCCATGCATATTTACATTAGATTCCTGTTACCTTTATTCTGGTTTGTTCATGAACACATGCAATTTTGTTAATACATTCACAGAGAAAATGCTAAGTATTGCAACCTCTGAAGTCAGATGGCTTGAATATACCTATGTAGTCTTCCATTTAAAGGGTAAGTATTCAACTTTGAGAAGCCCATGAGCCTGGGCTCTGGGCTCGTCTCATCTATAAGCTGAATAAAACCTCATCATGTATGTACATGAGATACCGTGCATGAAACAGGATGAAGCATGTTTGCCATAGAGGGAAGACTTGCTGCACAGTAGGATCTCTGTGGAATTGTTCAATTTTTTATACTTCTGCAGATCCTCATTCATAGAAATCTCTTAATAGTTGATCATCTCTATCACCAACTCAGAGAGGCTAAAAAAATTACCAGAATTACAATCTGTTGGCAATCTCTGTTCAGAGAAAATGGAGTGGATTTTAGAATGATTTGATTCCCTTAAACAGCTACCTAAGTTAAGAATTTTTGTCATCAAATCAAAATTTGACCTATGTGATCCAAGTCCAGTGTCAAATACTAGCAGAAACACATTTCAGTATTTTTCTACTTTAATATGGATAGCCAGGCATGGTGGCACATTCCTGTAATCCAGCAGGCTGAGGCTACAGGATTGTGAGTTCAGTGCCAGCCTCAGCAACTGTGATGCACTTAGCAACTCAGTGAGACCCTGTCTATAAATAAAACACAAAATAGGGCTAGGGATGGGGCTTGCTTGTTCAGTGTCCCTGAGTTCAAGCCCCAGTACCAAATCAAAAACAAACAAAACAAAACCTTAAATACGTGGAATCATCATGGTAAACAGAACCATAATTAAAAGAGATACACATTCACTCCACTTGAGGAATTTTTACAGTGTAAGTATCCAACCTAACTTTGAAATATGAGTCTTTTGGGAGTCCAAGTTTTCCATCTTCCTTCAAGAATGCAATGTTATTTCTCCTGACTCAAGGGGTCCACCTGTAAAAATGACACTTGGGTTTATTATATTGATGCCTCACACATACCAGATGCATTTTCTACTACTGAACTACATCTCCAGCTCTGATTCTAGAGAATTTTGAAATGACTTACTGGCAGAATGTTTTCCTGGAAAACATATATATTTAATTTAATTTAAGCATCTCCTATGAGTAATAATTGAGATTTAATTTGTGTTTTCACATACTGAACCATAATAACACCTGAAATCAAAGTCTTAAGGCTAAATTAGTTCATGAGCCTATGGATGTAAAAGACACTAAGGAATTCCCAGCTACTCAGGAGGCAGAGACAGGAGGATGTCAAGTTCAAGGCCAGCTAGCACATTAGAGAGACCCTGTTTCAAAATAATAAATTAAATTTGGGCTAGGGATGTACCTCATTGGTAAGAAGCTCTGGGTTCAATCCCTGATACAAAAACCAAAAGTGCTAAGGAAAGCTGACATCTTAAAGATGTGTGAACATTTTTGTTGCCACGTGAGAATTCAGAGTGTAAGTACAGGTTTTGTTTAAACATTGAAATGCAGATTTTTTTTATTTTAACCTTTAGCTGACATAATATCTGAACTTAGGGAGTCTCCTATTAGAATTCAATACATGTTGACATTGCTAGCTGAACACTTTAGGGGAATTAACATTTTGATTATCTCAAATTGTATAATTTCTTAGTGTGCAGAGTATCAAAACTCTCATTTGGTCACCTGTAATTACCTGATGTAGACTCTGGCGACCACATTGAACTATAAACATGAGAAATGCTGACCCTCAGCCCTGCAGCTGTGCCCAGATGCCCATCACCCCTCCTCTGACTACTCCTTCCACTGCCCCTTCCCAGCCCCTGCTGAGCTGAGAAGGTGGTATTCAGATAGATGATTGGCACTTAATTACCACCTCAGAATTCTTACATTTTACTGACAAAACTTTACCAGACTTTGTAAGCAAGTACTAGAAGGAGGGTACTAGCTATGGCTTATGGGCCTGTGTTTAATCTCCTTATGCTTTAATTACTGGTAATGTAAAAGTTAAAAGGGAAGAAGATAGATATATTGTAACATGTAGTAAATGTAATTTAACTAATTGCAACACCAGAAATAATAGAGAAAAAGGATGATACTTCATCAGCCCTCTTTTTCTTATTACCAGGAAATATTTCAGAGCCATGGTAGGCTGATGCTGGTTTTCAAGTCTTACAACAAATACATGCCCAGCTAGAGAGATCTAAATGTGCTCTTTGACTCATAATAGTGGGAGTTGTTCCCTTGGTTTCTTTTATTGCTTCCATGGTCACAGCTTTGGTGGCCATATCTCAAATATTCAACGTGCAAATTTTCTTAATAATTTGGCTCAGAATACTTCCAAGGCTCTTCACAATCAAATAAATATTGATGAAAGGATTGAGACCAAGATAAATGCCTTAGAGGCTGCTGTCATGAATATAGGTAATGAATTTTCCACTTTGAAATTCAAGGAAAGACTTAAATGTCATAAGTATGTGTGTGTTACTACTGCCAAATGCAATGCTTCTTAATGGTATTGGGAGAAGGTTCAAAACCATTTGTTGGATATTTGGCAGAATAATGATAACAGCTTGGATCTTTTGGAGCTGCATCATCGGATTCAAGATATACAAGAAAGTAAGGTTGATTTTTCAGATCCTACTTCTTTAGCTGATCAAATACTTAAAGTATTAAACAGCTTTAACCCTGGAAACATTCTTATACACTCTGCATTATATATCCTTGTATTGTTCTCATTGATATTTATTCTCTGTTGTGTTGTAATTGTAGGATGTTGTGCCCCCAGCACAAGAATTTAGGGACTTGAAATAATGACTCATCACCTGCTTTTTCAAAGAAAGAAGGACAGATCTTTGGGAAGCCCCTCTGAATGACCCATGCCTTCCAGTCCTGAAGCAGGAGGCTCTGACCAGTCACTACATTTGTGGTGACTTGGGCATTGTCCCAGCTAAGATAGAGGGGAGGGGTCTTCAGATGTAGGCGTTATGCATGAGGGTTGAGTTATACTCATGTGTCTCTTGTAACTCTGCCCCTCTGGCTATTTTTGAATAGAACTTTCTAAGAACAAGAGTCCCCCAATAAAAGCTTTCTTCTGAATGTGGTCACTCTCTCACCAGCCTCTCATGACTTTCTCTTGCCCTCCCTTTTGGGGAGCCTGAGGCCAAATCAGAGAAGCCATCCTGAAGCTTGTGTAAAGGTAAAGTGTATCTGTGTTTTATTTGGTGTCCCTGGAATTTCACATGAGTGAACTTAATTTCAGCTGTCTGTGCAGGTCGGGGGTGGCAATTTGTAACTGTGTCATCAGCAATTTGCCTGACCTGCATGGGCAGCAATTTGTAATTGGTGTTCAGAGGGATTACACACACACACACACACACACACACACACACACGTCTTATATTTTTCAAGAGTAAAAGCAAAAGCAAAAATTGCCCTGGGAGCTTTCGAACATGGCAGCGGGCACGGAGAGACCAAGTCTCTGATCTCTTCAGTTGCACAGGCATAGGGAGACTTAAACCGTCTAAATGCTGTTTGCTCAGGATCACTAGGCAATGCTGAGCTGATGTGGATCTGGGGCAAACAGTCTGCACATCTCAGAACACACACCGAGCCTGGAGTATCTGAATTCAGGCTCCCGTTGGCCTTAATCTCGCAGACAAACCACTGTGACACAGCGCTAAATGCTCCTGTATCCTGTCTGCTCCTCCTGAACCTGCAGAGTTTAATACCAACCGAGCCTTCATAGGCAGTGGCCGCAGGATTGAGACAGGGCTTGGGAGAGCCAGTCAGGACCCACAGGTTGCATCGGACACCAGGCAAAGGGAAGAAACTGTCTCCATTTGCATGGGATACCACCATGGCAGATAACTGACATCACCAGAATGTGGTGGAGGAGATAACTGCTGAGAGCCACAGCCGAGTCGGAATGGCCCCTGGCATTTGCCAATAGTATTGGTTGACAGGCGAGGCATTACTATCCACCTCGCTGCTACTTTGGAGTTCTCACGCTACTTTGGAGTTCTCATGGGGATTCCTGGGGATTCTCAGAGAGTTTCCATTGGTTGGAGAAGTGCAGGAGGAGGGATTTCTGGCTGGTTCCTGGACGAGCCACATGGCATTTGGGAGAATTCCCCAGGAGCGTGTGTGAAGTGTTTTGGTGGAGTTCAAAAATAAAGTTTGTTCCTGCTTCAGTGGCTCGTGATTTGTGCACAGCCAGACTGTGGCATTTGGCGGCCTGTGTGGGGAATGCCTGAAGCTCTGAGGTAAGTGAAATTGCTCGCCCCTAAGGGAAGGCGAGAGAATGGGTGACCATTTCAAAAAACAATGTGTTCTGTTTTGTTTTGTTTTGTTTTTGTTTCAAGCTGCCTATCCCTAGAACTTTCTCAGGCAAACTGGGAAAAATGGCTGGCTCAAGGTTTGAAGTTGTTTGCCCCTGAGGAAGAGATAGAAATAGACCACAAATGCACATGTCAAGAAAATAGGAAAATTGATACAACGATTTTTTGTTCCGTTTTTGTTTCATTCTGTTATGGAAGGTTGCCAATGAGGAATTATGCATGGAGAAGGCTAGGTGAAATGCAGCAGCTGGTTACCCTCAAAGAAATCTAGATATGTTGTTAGGAAAAGGACCTTATGAGGGTCAATGACAACAAATTGAATATAATCCTGCTATATATGCACAAATTGCTGCAGATGCAGTTAGGACATGGAAGACTTTACAAGGACATGGAGATTTACAAGGTCAATTATCTAAGGTAATACAGGGAGCCAATGAACCTTACGTTGAATTTGTAGATAGTCTTATTCAAACAGCTACCAGAGTTTTTGGGGATACAGAACAAGCAATGCCATTAATTAAACAACTGGCTTATGACCAAGCAAATTGTTGGTGCAGAGAGGTCATTAGGCCTTGGAAACATGGAGATTTAAACACATATATTAAATTATGTAGAGATATTAATGAACAAGGGCAAGTCTTGGCAGCTGCAGTACAATAGGCTTTAGATGCGAGGTCAAAAACATGCTACAATTGTGAACAAACAGGACATTTTAAAAGGAGTTGCCCCGTAGGAGGAGGGTTTAACAAAGCTAGGAATCAAAGGAGTAGAATACCAGGTATTTTTCCACGATGCCGTAGAGGGAGACATTGGGCTAATGAATGCTGTTCTCAAACCACCATACAGGGTACTCCGTTATCAAAAAATGGACAAGGACCAGTATTTACCCACAATATCATGGAGAAAGGCATTGGGCTCCATTGCCAAAAAAATGGACAGGGGGCCCAATGCTCCAGGGCCCATGACCACAAATATACGGGGCACTGGAGGAACCCAGAAACACCATGGACGAACCCACCAACATCATCAGGGTAGTGCCCAGGACACATTATCCATCAGATCTCTCATCAGACGAACCAGAGGGAGTGCGGGGTTGGACATCTGCACCTCCACCAGAGCAGTACTAACTCCAGAGATGGGAGTTCAAATCATTCCCACAGGAGTAAAAGGACCTCTTCCCCAAGGAACAGTAGGCTTATTGTTAGGACACAGTTCTTCTACTCTAAAAGGTCTTATGATAAGTCCTGGGGTAATTGATCCCAATTATGAAGGTGAAATAAAAATTATAGCTAGTTCTCCAAAGGGTATATCATTAATTTCATCAGGAGATAGAATAGCACAATTATTAATAATACCCAGTCTACATGATAAATTTTTCAGCAGTATAGAAAGAGGTTCCAGGAGATTAGGCTCCACAGGTGTAGATTGGTCTATGCTGTCTTTGAATTTAGATTCTTGCCCAATGCTAAAACTAAATATTCAAGGACGTGAATTTAATGGGCTACTTGATACAGGTGCAGACCTTAGCATCATATCTCGTCAAGAATGGCCAAAACATTGGCCATTACAATAAGCCAATCAAACGCTTCGAGGCCTAGGAGTGGCAACTAATCCCCATAGAAGTGCAATGGTATGAGATTAGAGGATCCTGAAGGATGTGAAGGAACTATACAACCATATGTATTGGATCATCTTCCTATAAATTTATGGGGAATAGATGTCCTAGATCAATTAGGTTTGACATTAACAAATAACATCAATCCAAATGCGCCAACTATTAGGGCTAGACAAGGTTTTAGGAAAGGAAAAAGATTAGGAGAACAAGAACAAGGTATAGCAGCACCAATTCAAATAGATCAAGGAATAAATAGACATGGATTGGGTTTTCAGAAGAGGTCACTGAGGCAATAAAAGTTACTTGGAAATCAGAAAGACCAGTATGGGTTCCTCAGTGGCCCCTGACTAAAGAAAAGATACAAGCAGCCCATGACCTGGTCAAACAACAATTAGCGGAGGGACATATACAACCTTCTGTATCTCCCTATAATACTCCCATTTTTGTCATTAAAAAGAAATCTGGTAAATGGAGATTATTGCAAGATTTAAGAGCCATTAATAATGAGATGGTTATTATGGGACCTGCTCAATCAGGGATTCCTCAATTGTCTGCTATGCCAAAAACCTGGTACATTTTAGCTATAGATATTAAAGATTGTTTTTTTTTTCAATTCCAATTCATCCTGAGGATAGTCCAGGTTTTGCATTTACTATCCCTGCACTGAATAATGAAGGTCCTGATCAGAGATATGAATGGAAAGTACTCCCTCAAGGGATGGCTAACAGCCCAACTATGTGTCAAATTTATGTTAAAAAAGCAATCCAGCCACTTAGAAATTAAAATCCTGAACTACAAATATTTCACTATATGGATGATGTATTTTTATCACACAGAGACAAAAACACATTGCTAGAATGTTATGCCACACTTACAAATGTATTAAAAAATATAATCTAAAGATAGCAATAGATAAACTACAATTAAATCTTCCAATTAATTATTTAGGAGTTCTATTATTCTCAACCATGATCCGTCCACCAAAATTTCAAGTACGAGTAGATCAACTCAAATCACTTAATGACTTTCAAAAGTTATTAGGAGACATGAATTGTATAAGGCCTTATCTAGGCATACCAACAGGAGAATTGGGACCTTTATTTGATATCCTAAAAGGTCCATCAGATCAAAATTCACCCTGCATGTTAACGCCTGAAGCAAGAAAGGCATTAAAAATTATTGAAACATATATGGAAAATATGCATTTGGATAGAATTGATATACGTTTGCCTTTATTATTTATTGTAATACCAACAAAAAATATTCCTACAAGAGTATTTTGGCAAGAAGGTCCATTATTGTGGATACAATTATCTTATTCTCCTAACACTATTCTTACTAGGTATCCTGAGGCGTAGGACAATTAATACTCAAAGGAATAAAAGCAGCAAAGGGAGTGTTTGGAATTTCTCCAAATAAAATTATTACTCCATATACTATGGATCAAATTGATGAGTTAGCTAATGAGTTAAATACTTGGGCAATAATCATGGGTAAATCTAATGTTTCATTTGATAATCACTTACCATCTAATCCTTTGTTGTCTTTTTGGTCTTCTCATCCTGTGGTTTTTCCAAAAATGACAAGAAAAACCCCTATCATGAATGCTCCAAATGTATTCACTGATGGGTCAAATAATGGTACAGCAGCAGTAGTTACCCCTGATCAAACGTTTACATTTTTAGTACCCAAACAATCAGCTCAAAAGGTAGAGCTTAATGCAGTTTTACAAGCTTTTGTGATGTTGAAAGATTCTGTATTTAATTTATTTTCTGATAGTCAGTATATAGTTAATGCTATAGTATCCCTAGAAGATGCTGGTAGGATTTCCTCTTCCTCTACTGTTTTCTCTTTGTTTTCTACTATACAAAGTCTAATCTGGGACAGAAAAAACCCATTCTTTAAGGACATATCAGGGCACATACAGGATTGTCTGGAGTCCTTAGTTTGGGCAATGATTTAGCAGATAAAACTACACATGACATACATATTTTCTCTACACTAGAAGAAGCTACAAATTTTCATAAATGGTTCCATGTCAATGCTAATACTTTACAAAAATGTTTTAAAATAACTAGTAACAAGCCAGACATATAATAAAACAATTTCAAAAGTGTGTGACCTTTTTACCACAAGTTAATCTTGGAATAAATCCTAGAGGACTGATACCTAACCATATTTGGCAGACGTACATCACACATTTGCCAGAATTTGGAAAATTAAAATATTTGCATGTTACAATTGATACTTCTTCTGGATTTTTGATGGGCTCCCTTCATGCTAGAGAAAAAACTAAAGATAGTATAGCTCATTACTTACAAAATTTTGCCACTGTGAGCATTCCAAAGCAGTTAAAAACAGATAATGGTCCTGGCTATACCTCTACCTCTTTTAAACAATTTTGCTCATCATTTGGCATTACTCACATAATAGGAATTCCATACAATCTTCAGGGACAAGGCATAGTAGAAAGAGCTCATCAAACCATTAAAATGTACTTATTAAGGCAAAAAGAGGGAATTGGAAAGGGGTATATATCCCCCAAAGATGAACTTAAAATAACCCTTTTTACTCTAAACTTTTTAAATTTGGATTCATCAGGACTTAGTGCTGTGGAAAGGCATATGTATCCAAAAAATGTACATAAGCCTAAGGTACTTTGGAAGGATATTCTAACAGGACAATGGAAAGATCCTGACCCAGTGATTGTCTGGAGTTGGGGTTCTGTTTGTGTGTTTCCACAGGGAGAATAGCAGCCGATTTGGATTCCAGAGAGACTAACCAAAGCAATATCTACAGACCCAAAAGAAGATGATTTGACTCAAATCCATAACAGCTGATATCCAGAGCTCCAGCTTGGCTATTCTTACATCTGTGACAGTGATTAACCAGGATTCTTTTTTCAATATCTATTTTATTATTGCATTTTTCCACATCATAAAGTTCTATTTTATTTTTTTAGCTCATACAGACCTAGGTTAATGTTTTTCTGATCAGTTTTATTTTTTGACTGTGGAGTTTTAAACGTTGCAATGGAGATTTCACTTGTGTAATGCTACAAGGCCTTTACTATTGTTTTATGTGTTGTACGTTTGTGTGAACACTTGTGTTTGGTGTTGTATGTCTGTGCATATGTCCATATATCATATATGAGGAGCACTCATGAAAAAATGGATCCAAATATTTTTTTATTCACGTTATTTTAATAGTTTAATTTAAATTGGGTAAACGGTTGTTGAGGATTGTTTTAATATGTGAACAAATAAGGAGGTTAACAGATCTGTTTGTTTACTTTCACCTTTCCTTTTCATTATATTTAATAATTCTGTTCAGGATAATGTAAATTGTTCAGAAAATTGTTTTCTTAGTACCTGTTGGAATGTTACATTTTTTTTAGCATGATTGTCAGAATTCCTATCTTCATCCCAGTGCTGGTGAAGACAATGATAAAACCAAACTACAGCTTCTTCAATAGTTATCACAACAAACTGTATAAACTGATGCATCAATGAATAATAACTCAACAAGTGATGCTCTATCAAGAAGTTGATTTACTGTGGGAGGAAATGGACATATTGATGGATTCCTGTGCTTTGAACTGCTTGCAGAACTTGCCTAGACTATGTATCACTTTTATGCATTGTGAATTGTCTGTTGGTGCAGCAAATTGTGGTAGTGCTGGAGTATCTTTGCTGATGATGTTACAGGTGGTACAATTTTTCAAAGGCGCCATCAATTGGCTTAGTGTCATGGCATTTTGCATCCTCCTCCCTTCTACTAGTGATGGTCTAAAATTGGGGGGCCAACAGAGGTGAGGCAAAGAACCTCACTCCCCCACACTGGCACCAAGGCCAAATTTGGGGGTCAACAGAGGTGAGGCAAAGAACCTCACCCCCCACTGGTGCAAAGGCCTATCCTCAAGTATGGCTGTATGCTGGACCGGCAGTCAGTGACGGGTATGATCCAATTGTAGTGGTACCAACCTAAGACAGGAGGCTAATGCCTAGAGGTCAGCTCATCCGATGACAGATGAGGACCGTATGTTGTATTGGACAACCTAACAGGCACGGTTCCTAAGCCACATTGCTTGTTGTTTAATTAAACAGAAGGGGGAGATGCTGAGACCCACAGCCGAGTCAGAATGGCCCCTGGCATTTTGCCAATAGTATTGGTTGACAGGCGAGGCATTACTATCCGCCTCTGCCGCTACTTTGGAGTTCTCACGCTTCTTTGGAGTTCTCGTGGGGAATCCCAGGGATTCCTGGAGAGTTCCCATTGGTTGGGGAAGTGCAGGAGGAGGGATTTCTGGAGATTTTCCAGTGGCTGGTTTGTGGACGAGCCACATGGCATTCATGAGAATTCCCCAGGAGCATGTGTGAAATGTTTTGGTGGAGTTCAAAAATAAAGTTTTTTCCTAGCTTCAGTGGCTTGTGATTTGTGCCCAGCCAGACTGTGGCAGATACCTTCATTGAAACCGGTGGTGGCAGGTGTGTAACCCCCTAGCCCTCCCTCTCCACACAGTGGGAAATTTCAAGGGCCCCTCCCAGCTCTCCCGTGAGCGGGATATTCAGACCAAGGGAGCCAGGAGCATCACGGGACCCGCAGCATGGGACCATTGGCTACAACTCCCACAAGCGCTGACAACTGAGGTCTCTTGCACCAGCTACCCGGGGTGTGGCTACCAGAGGTTCTCAGCCCCATGCTCCACAACCTTAGGGTGTGAGGGAATGGCAAGCAGGGAGAGTGTGCCCAGTCGTTCAAGAAAATAGGGCTCCAGGGAGCAGCAGACCTGGTGTGTAGCCAGTATTGTGGTGAGCTACACAGGTGAGAGGGGCCTGACTCGAGGAAAAGTGGGGAAGTGACTAGACACAAGAAAAGGCTCTAGGCAATCAGAATTGGAGACCCGCCCAGTCGGGGAGGAGGAGCTGCTTCACAGAGATGGGTTCCTGCCTATTGAGAGGAGAAGCTTGGCCCGGTGGGCACTGCTCCACCTGCTGGAAGATAAGTTAATCAAACTGTAGGACTGCATTTTTAAATTTTTTTTTATTATTTGTTTATTTTATTTTTTATATTTTTTATTTTAATTTTTAAAAATTTTTTAAAATTTTTTTCTTTTGTATTTTCTATTGTCTTTTCATTTCTTTTCAATTTCCTTATTCCCCTTTCCTTGGATTCTACCTGTTTACTCCCATTCTTTTTAGTGACTACTTCCCTCCACTTCTAATACCTTTCCTCCCAAGAATCACGACGCTGTTTATGTGTAATTTACTAAATATGTATAGGTAAATGTTCTGATGCATTATATAGTGCTACCAAGTCCCTAGCTACCCCCAAATACTCCAGACCATTCTCCTGTTAATATCCCCCATCAGTAGAGCAATCTTCCAAGGTTGCCAAGAGATACCAACCTCAATACCATCACATCATTTGACCTAAATATAAGTCCCAAGACTAAACTACAGACCGCTATATGCCATCAGAATCCATACACAATTTAAGACACGAAAAATCTGCTTTAAATTGCAACAAAACTCATCATCTCTAGTCATAGTCTCCCATCACAAAAGAGACCGCAGAGATATACAAAATCAAATAAATTTATAGGAGTAAACAGTAACTCAGCAGTCAAACAGAACAAGAAGTAACATGAGCAGCATGAAAAAGCAAGGAAGAAAAGGAGTACAAACAATGCAGGATAGCTTAAATATACAGGAGGATCTAGAAGCATAAAAAATGGTCAAATAAAGAACTCAAGGAATACCTTAGATAGATGGAATGGAATCTTACAGAGGACATGAGACAGCAAATTCAAACAATGAAAGAACACTTTGAAAATGAATTACATAAACAGATAAAAGAAGCAAATAAGCATCTTTATCAGAAGATAGAGATTATAAAATAAAATAAAACAATAATCCTAGAAATGAAGGAAACTATAAACCAAATTAAAAACTCAAATGAGAGTATCACTAACAGAGTGGAGCAAGGAGAAGCCAGAATGTCAGATAATGAAGACAAAATATATCATCTTGAAAAGAGTCTAGCCAACTCAGAAAGGCTGGTAAAAAATCACGAGAAAAACATCCAAGAGATATGGGATAACATAAAAAAAAAAAACTTAAGAGTCATTGGGATAGAGGAAGGTATAGAGGTTCAAACCAAGGGAATGAGCAACTGTTGAATGAAATAATTATGGAAAACTTTCCAGATATAAAAAAGGAAACGGATGTACAAATTGTAGGTGCATACAGGACACAGAGCATACAAAATAACTTTAGACCAATGCCAAGACACATTGTTATGAAGATATCCAATAAACAGAACAAAGAGAAAATATTAAAAGCTACAAGAGAAAGGATGCATATTATATCCAGGGGTAAACCAATAAGGTTAACAACAGATTTTTCATCGCAGATGCTGAAAGAGAGAAGATCCTGGAACAACGTATTTTAAAAACTGAAAGACAATGGATGCCAACCAAGAATTTTGTATCCAGCAAAATTAAGCTTCAGGTACAACAACGAAATAAAAATCTTTCATGATAAACAAAAGTTAAAAGAACTTGCAGCCAGAAAACCACCATTGCAAAGCATCTTGAGCAAAACACTACACGAGGAAGAAATGAAAAACAATAACCAAAACAAACAGTGGGAAGTACCTCAGTAAAGCGAGAGGACAGGGGAAAAGCTAATCATGGAGAAACAAACCAAATTTAAAAAAAAAAAAGATAAATAATCAAACATGGCTGGAAGTACAAACCATAAATCAATAGTAACTCTAAACGTTAATGGCTTAAACTCACCAATAAAGTGACATAGACTGGTAATATGGATTCAAAAAACAAATCCAACAATATGCTGCCTCCAGGAGACACATATGATTGGAAAAGACATACACAGGCTGAAGGCGAAAGGTTGGGAAAAAACATACCACACACATGGTCCTCGTAAGCAAGCAGGGGTGGCCATCCTCATGTCGAATAAAATCGACTTCAAGACTAAGTTAATCAAAAGGGATAAGGAAGGACATTATATGCTGTTAAAAGGAACCATTCACCAACAAGACTCAACAATTATCAATATTTATGCACTAAATAATGGTGCTGTGACGTTCATAAAACAAACTCTCCTCAAGTTCAAGAATCAAATAGACCACAACACAATAATTATGGGTGACTTCAATACACCTTTCTCACCATTGGACAGATCCTCCAAACAAAACTTGAATAAAGAAACTATAGAACTCAATAACACAATCAATAACCTAGACTTAACTGACATATATAGAATATTTCAACCAACATCAAGTGGATATACTTTTTTCTCAGTAGCACATGGATCCTTCTCAAAAATAGACCACATATTATGCCATAGGACAACCCTGAGTAAATATAAAGGGGTGGAGATAATATCATGCATTTTATCTGATCAGAATGGAGTGAAACTGGAAATAAATGATAAAAGAAGGAAGGAAAAATCCTACATCATATGGAAAATGAACAATATGTTACTGAATGATCAATGTGTTACAGAAGACATAAAGGAGGAAATCAAAAAATTCTTAGAAAAAAATAAAAATACAGACACAACATATTGGATGCTATGGGACACAATGAAAGCAGTTTTAAGAGGGAAATTCATTGCCTGGAGGTCATTCCTCAAAAAAAGAAAAAAAAAAGACAACAAATAAATGAGCTCACACTTCATCTCAAAGCCCTAGAAAAGGAAGAGCAAAACAACAGCAAATGTAGCAGAAGGCAAGAAATAATTAAAATCAGAGTGGAAATCAATGAAATTGAAACAAAAGAAACTATTGAAAAAAATTGACAAAACTAAAAGTTGGTTCTTTGAAAAAATAAATAAGATTGACCGACCCTTAGCCATGCTAATGAAGAGAAGAAGAGATAGAACTCAAATTACTAACATATGGGATGAAAAAGGCAATATCACAACAGATGTTACAGAAATATAGAAGACAATTAAAATTATTTCGAAACCCTATATTCCAATAAAATAGAAGATAGTGAAGACATCGATAAATTTCTTAAGTCATATGATTTGCCCAGACTGAGTCAGGAGGATACACACAATTTGAACAGACCAATATCAATGGATGAAATAGAAGAAGCCATCAAAAGACTACCAACCAAGGAAAGCCCAGGACCAGATGGGTATACAGCGGAGTTTTACAAAACCTTTGAATAAGAATTAATACCAATACTTTTCAAGTTATTTCAGGAAATAGAAAAAGAGGAAGCTCTTCAAAATTCATTCTACGAGGTCAACATCACCCTGATTCCAAAACCAGACAAAGACACCTCAAAGAAAGAAAACTACAGACCAATATCTCTAATGAACCTAGATGCAAAAATCCTCAATAAAATTCTGGTGAATTGGATACAAAAACACATCAAAAAATTGTGCACCATGATCAAGTAGGATTCATCCCTGGGATGCAAGGATAGTTCAATATACGGAAATCAATAAATGTTATTCACCACATCAATAGACTTAAAGATAAGAACCATATGATCATCTCAATAGATGCAGAAAAAGCATTCAACAAAGTAAAGCATCCCTTTATGTTCAAAAGACTAGAAAAACTAGGGATAACAGAAACTTACCTCAACATTGTAAAAGCTATCTATGGTAAGCCTCAGGCTAGCATCATTCTGAATGGAGAAAAATTGAAGGCATTCCCTCTAAAATCTGGAACAAGACAGGGATGCCCTCTATCACCACTTCTATTCAATACAGTTCTCAAAATACTGGCCAGAGCAATTAGACAGATGAAAGAAATTAAAGGCATAAAAATAGGAAATGAAGAACTTAAATTACCACTATTTGCAGGTGACATGATTCTATACCTAGAAGACTCAAAAGGGTCTACAAAGAAACTACTAGAACTAATAAATGAATTCAGCAAAGTGGCAGGATATAAAATCAACAGGCATAAATCAAAGGCATTCCTGTATATCAGTGACAAAACTTCTGAAATGGAAATGAGGAAAAATACCCCATTCACAATATCCTAAAAAAAAATAAAATAAAATATTTGGGAATCAACCTAACAAAAGAGGTGAAAGATTTATACAATGAAAACTACAGAACCCTAAAGAGAGAAATAGAAGAAGATCTTAGAAGATGGAAAAATATACCCTGTTCATGGATAGGCAGAACAAACATCATCAAAATGGAATATTACCAAAAGTTTTCTATAGGTTTAATGCCATGCCAATCAAAATCCCAAAGGCATTTCTTGTAGAAATAGATAAAGCAATCATGAAATTCATATGGAAAAATAAAAGACCCAGAATAGCAGAAGCAACTCTAAGCAGGACGTGTGAATCTGGCGGAATAGCGATACCAGATTTCAAAATATACTACAGAGCAATAGTAACAAAAACAGCATGGTACTGGTCCCAAAACAGGCGGGTGGACCAATGGTACAGAATAGAGGACACAGAGACCAATCCACAAAGTTACAACTATCTTATATTTGATAAAGGGGCTAAAAGCATGCAATGGAGGAAGGATAGCATCTTCAACAAATGGTGCTGGGAAAACTGGAAATCCATATGCAACAAAATGAAACTGAAACCCCTTCTCTCGCCATGCACAAAAGTTAACTCAAAATGGACCAAGGAGCTTGATATCAAATCAGAGACTCTGAGTCTGATAGAAGAAAAAGTTGGCTCCGATCTACATATTGTGGAGTCAGGCTACAAATTCCTTAATAGGACACCCATAGCACAAGAGTTAATAACAAGAATCAACAAATGGGACTTACTGAAACTAAAAAGTTTTTTCTCAGCAAGAGAAACAATAAGAAAGGTAAATATTGAGCCTACATCCTGGAACAAATTTTTACTCCTCACACTTCGGATAGAGCCCTTATATCCAGAGTATACAAAGAACTCAAAAAATTACACAATAAGATAACAAATAACCCAATCAACAAATGGGCCAAGGACCTGAAGAGACACTTCTCAGAGGAGGACATACAATTAATCAACAAGAACATGAAAAAATGCTCACCATCTCTAGCTGTCAGAGAAATGCAAATCAAAACCATCCTAAGATACCATCTCACTCCAGTAAGATTGGCAGTCATTATGAAGTCAAACAACAACAAGTGCTGGCGAGGATGTGGGGAAAAGGGTACACTTCTACATTGCTGGTAGGACTGCAAATTGGCTTGGCCAATTTGGAAATCAGTATGGAGATTCCTTGGAATGCTGGGAATGGAACTGCCATTTGACCCAGCTATTCCCCTTCTTGGACTATTCCCTAAAGACCTTAAAAGAGCGTACTATAGGGATACTGCTACAACGATGTTCATAGCAGCACAATTCACAATAGCTAGACTGTGGAACCAACCTAGATGCCCTTCAATAGATGAATGGATAAAAAAATGTGGCATTTATACACAATGGAGTACTACTCAGCACTAAAAAATGACAAAATCATGGCATTTGCAAGGAAATGGATGGCACAAGAGAAGATTCTGCTAAGTGAAGCTAGCCAATCCCTAAAAAACAAATGCCAAATGTCATGTTTGATATAAGGAGAGCAACTAAGAACAGAGCAGGGAGGAAGAGCATGAGAAGAAGATCACCATTAAACAGGGATGAGAGGGGTGAGGGAAAGGGAGAGAGAAGGGAAATTTCATGGTAAAGGAAGGAATTACAGTAGATGGGGTAGAGAGAGAAGATGGGAGGGGTGGGGAGGGGAGGGGAGGGGAGGGGGGATAGTATAGGATAGGAAAGGCAGCAGAATACAACATACACTAGGCTGACAGTATGTAAAAAAAGTGGATGTGTAACCGATATGAATCTGCAATTTGTATATGGGGTAAAAATGGTAGTTCATAATCCGTGTAAATCAAATGTATGAAATATGATAGGTCAAGAGCTTTATAATGTTTTGAACAACAAATAATAAAAAATATGGCCCTGGGAGACTAGATATCCACAAGAAAAAAATGCATTTGGATACATACCTCACATCATATACAAAAATAAATTAAAAAGAAAATAGATCAAAGGACTTTGTGTAACAACTGGAAGCAAAAAAACTCATAAAAGACAGTTGAGAAAATTTTCATTACTTTGGATGTGGTGATGGCTATTTAATTTTTGTATCTATTTTAATCATGCCACTCTTCTTATTTAGAATAACATCCTTCTAAAAATGGTATGATTTGATGTCAAAATAAACCCTAATGTGATGTGTAGTTAAAATTCAGTATAAAAAAATAAAATTTAAAAGTGTACAAAGGTACTGGAAATGTAGCTCAGGAGTAAAGCACCCCTGAGTTTAATTTTCAGTACCAACAAATAATTATTAAAGAAACAAAGACATTTCTGAATGTAATAGGCTTAATCTTGACTCTGTTGACACTTCTGTGGGCTTGGAGAAAATTAGAACCTTTTTAATTATAGTTCATAATTTGTTAAAAATATGTCCATAAAATTATAAGATTTTTCTTTTTTGTGACTCTTATCAATACATTCATGACTACATGAAGAAGCCACAAGTATACAGATGTTAGTTTGGGGTCAGAAGTTTATTAGTTAATGTTATTTGTTTGATAGCCCTTCAGCTAATATGACTCCACATATTAGGAATATGCTAGGAATCATTTGGCTCCAGAGGAATAATCTTTACTCTTGAGAAATTTCAATTTTATTTAAGTCTATAGATTAAGAAAAATGGATATCCAGGTTTGACATATACAAGGTAAATGTGGTTGGAGTTTTCCAGATAGAAGTCCCCATTGGGGACAGTGAAATTTCAAATAGCATATACAGAAGCCTAGATGAAGTCTATAGCTTTAAAAAACATAATGACTAAATTGTAAATATATTTATCTTAACCATTCAGAAATATATTATGCCACATCATAAGCCTCATATCTAAAATCCTGTAGATATTTTCCAAATATATGGCATTATTAGAAGTATCTTTTGGCACATGCCTATAATCCCAGCAGTTTGGGAGGCTGAGGCAGGAGGATCACATGTTCAAAGCCAGCCTTAGTAATTGGTCTCTAAATAAAATTGTTAAAAGGGCTGGGAATGTTGCTCAGTGGTTAAGTTCTGCTGGGTTCAATCCCTGGTACCAAAAAGAAAAAAAAAAAAAAGAAAAATTGCCTTTTCCAAGAATCTATTGTCTAATACAGGGTCATGAGATTTGCATGTTTTCTCCTAGGAATTTTTTAGTTCCAATTCTCATATTTACACCTTTTTTTTCCATTTAAAATTAATTGTATGGAGTGTGTGATAGTGTTTGAGACAGTATTTCAAGTTTTATATGGATAGTTGTTCCAGATGATTTGAAAACATTTTTCCTATAACATCTTGGCATTCTCCTTGAAAAATAATTGACCATAAATATAAGGATCTATTTCTAAATTCTATTCCATTTACTTATTTCTTTTTGCAGTAATGAGTTTGAATCTAGGAACACTCTACCACTGAGATTTATCCCCAGTTCATTTTTTTGTTTTTTTTGAGACAAAATCTTGCTATGTTCCCAAGGATGACCTCAACATGTCAATTCTCCTGCCTCAGTTACCTGAGTTGCTGGTACTATAGGCATCCACAACCATGTCTGGCAATATTATTCCATTTAATCCTTTTGTAAGTGTGACTCAGTACTGATTACAGGAACATTTAAAAAATATCTTTGATGAAGATGTACTAAATATACATAATAAAGAGTCTCTGCATGGTATTTTAACACATATGCTACATCCACTGATGATATCCAATTTTTTAATATTTTTTTTCAGTTTTCAGTGGACACAACATCTTTATTTTATTGTTTTTAATGTGATGCTGATGATCAAACCCAGTGCCCCACACATGCAGATTGAGCACATTACCACTTGAGCCACAACCCCAGCCCCAAAATTCTCTAAATTTTTTGTGGAGTCTGTCTTGATGGTCTCACTTTTATTTTTGATATTTATTAACTTGAGTATTCTCTTTTCTCTTGGTTAATTGAACAGTCAATTTTGTAAATCTTTTGAACAATCAAGTTTATTTTCTTAATTATTTTGTCTGTTTCTTTTATTCTTGCTCTACTCTTTATTAATTTATCCTTTGTGCAACTTGATTACAGCATGCTTCTGTTTGTCTAGTTACTGCATAAATTTAGGTTTTTGTTTGGGCATTTTTTTCTTTTAGAATGTAGGCTTTTGTGGTTATGAATTTTCTCCTGAGGGCTACTTTAGCTGCACCTCATAGTTTTGGCATGTTTGCTTTCATTTTTATCCACATAAACTATTTTCTATTTTTTTTTCTTTTTCTTCTTCCTAAAGAGTACACTAATTGCTACATGTTTGCAAATTTTTATATTTTTCTGTTTTTTTAACTTAATTTCATTGTAGTTACAAAAGATACTTGTCCTGATTTCAGTGCTTTTAAATTTATTGACATTTTTATGGATTTAAAATGGCGAGTCCTGCACAATGTTTCCTACACAGTGGAGGAAAATGTGTATTCTCCTCTTTGGGGCAGAATATTTTATATAGTCCTCTAGATCTAGTGTATTTATATTGTTGTTCATGTCATTTTGTTTTCATGGACTTTTTGCTAGTCATTTCATTCTTTCTTGAAAGTGGGATATCACAAATTATCCACCCCTTTTTGTAGAAATTTTTCTTCCTTTAATCCTGATAGTTTTCACTTCATGTATTTTGAAACTCTGTTATTTGACATGTACACATTCATATCTTAGCTTGTGAGATGTCCCACTCTATTAATATGTACTATATATTTTAATTTTTATCATAAATATGCATATATTTTTAATATATAATTTTATATATGTAATTACAAGTATATGTCATGTTCTTACCTCTAACAAATAATTTCTGTTACAGCTGATTTTGTCTGACATGTGCATAGCCCCCCCAGCTGTTATCTTTATTGTTTTTATTTTTTTGCTTGTTTTGTCTTGTATTGCAGATTTTACCCAAGAGCACTTTACCACTGAGACCTATCCCCAGCCATTTTAATGTTTTATTTTGAGGTAGGGCCTCACTAAGTTGCAGGGAGTCACCCGTGAATTACTTGGGGGGTCTTCTCTCAGTATGGGGCCATGGATATTTAGGTTTCACCTTGGAAACTATTGGCAGCTCCCCCCAACCACATTAGATTGCCCAAGGCACATGACCTCTAAAAATTACTATGTGATATTCACTGGATGTGACCAAGTATAAAACTAGCCACTGAAGATTTGTGTCCTTTGTTTCAGATTGTACAGGGGGATCCTTCTCTACCTTCTCATCAACTATTGGAAGAATAAAGGATTGCCATAACAAAGGTTGAATCTGCCATGATTACTGCAGAGCTTACTAGAATTAATCCACAAGAGCCTATATATTGATTAACATTTCCCAATGTTCATACTCCTACAGGAGCAATAGGGCAATAATTAGTAATTATTGTGTGGCCTTGCCTACCTCATTCTCCTCAAAATTCATTGACTCCATTACATGGCTTTATTGCTCAGTTAGTTACTAAAGGAAGAACACGAGTTTTGCAGATAGTTGGGTCATAGCCTAATATTATTGTTGGCCCTTTTTCTACTCAAGAGCATGATTGGCTTTGGCAATCTTCTAATACTTGGCATATAGCTTTTGCTAATTTCCCTGGTCAAATGGAAAGCCATTACCTTCATGATAAAATTATTCAGTTTGTTCTTGTGACTACATTTATTTTTCCCAAAATTGTACGTGCTTAACCATTAGTTGTAGCACTAACAATATTTACTGATGGATTGAGTTCAGGAAAAGCAGGTTTCTATAGCCATGCTCATACAGAGGTAATACAGACATCTTATATTTCTGCACAATGAGCAGAAATTCAAGCTCTCATTTGTGCTTTAATTCATTTTTTAAATGAGCCAAAAATTATCTATTAAGATAGTTTACATACAGTTCGTGTTACAAAAAATATTGAAACATCACCTACTGGGAACACACTATTGCAAGAGTTATTTAATGTTTTTCAGACCTTACAAAAGACAATTCAAGTGTGTCACCATCCATGTTTTATTAGCCATATAAGGACACATTCTAATCTTCCAGATCCTTTAGCATCAGGTAAAGATAAGATTGATAAACTTTTTGCTGTTTGTGAATAAATATCCTTATATGATATTGCAAAAGCCTCACTTTCTTTACATCATCAGAATGCTACTACTTTACATAAGAATTCAATATTCCTAGGTAAAAACTTGTCAAATTTTTCATCAAATCTCACAATGTTTTATACATATTTTATCTTCACCAACTGGGGTTAATTCCATGGTTTATTACCAAATCGGTTATGGCAAATGGATGTAATTCACATCCCTCAATTTGGCAAACAGTGTTAAGTTTGTTATTGTTGATACTTACTTAGATTTATTTTTGGCATTGCCTGTGTAAGAGAAAATACTCAGCATGTTATTTCACACTATCTAGCTACTTTTGCATCATTAGGATATCCTTTACAGATTGAAATTGACAATACTCCAGCTTATACCAATTTTTGTTTTCAGCAGTTTTGCCATCAAATTTGTATTGCTCATAAAACAGGTATCCCGCATAAGCCTCAAGGTCCAGCCATTGTAGAATGAGCTCATTTATCTATTAAGCTACAATTCCAAAAAAAGGGGGGGGATAAGACCCCACAAAATAACTTTAATCATGCTTTGTTTTAATTTTTTTTAATTGTGACTCTGAAAGTCACACTGCAGCCAAAGGACACATTTCTTTTACTGCAGCCGATCCCTTGAGCCAAGGTTGGTGGAAAGATTTACAAACATAGTAACAGAAAAGATCAGATCCAGTGATAACTTGGGGTAGAAATCATGCTTGTGTTTTCCCAGTAGGTGCCTCTCATCCTATTGGAGTACCTGAATGTGCTATCAGACATGGAGGACCTAGAACCGAGGTTCTGATACTGAAGATTGATCCAGAGATGTCAGACCTGAACCCCAGCAGGAAGAGAAAGCTACAAAGGAAGAAGAGGATGAAGAAGGCCCAGAGAGACCGAATGTTGAAACTACCATCATGGAGGCAACTTTAGAATCTAGCACTACAGCCTGAACAGATACTTACACAAGGAGGAACTAAGTCTGCAGCCACAATGTTTGTGGCCATGTTAGCTCTGTTGAGCTGTCCAGTAAATGGGGTCCAGGGAGAAACCAATTGGACATAGTTTCCAGACCCACCTTTGGTACACCCAGTGGTGTGGACCGGAGAATTCATCCCAGTATTTACCAATGATACTCATGTAATGTGTGGTTTTACAGATACTCAGATTACACCCATCCCTCTGACTGGATTTAATTATACTGGTTACAGTGGACAACTAGATATATATTGGTCCCATGGTAAGCTATGCTGGCTATCTAGGGGTATCTTCTGAAGAAGAAAAGACAGCATATGGGGGGTCTAGACCAGCCAATCGTACTGGACCCTGGGACTCTAAGCAATGTGTTCAAACAGTTATTAAAATGGGACTTTCTCATAACAAGCCTGTCATTGCCAATACCTTACTGTCCTATAATTCTGTAATAGAATTTGGCACCTTTCCTAAATGGATAGACTGTGCAGATTTCTAGCCAGTACAACAAAAAGGTTCTAGAAATAGTGGATATATTTTAGACTGGTCTCCAAGAATTGACAAAAGACAATCACATAAGGATGCCAGGATCCCTGGGGGTTTTGTTGGTAATATCCTAACCGTCAGTGAAGGTGGTATCCAAAAAGATGTTTGGTGCTTAATTGCAGCCTCAGATTCCCTATATTACATTGACAGCCCTATGCCTGACTTTGTGGGCAGGGGGTGTAAAGAGGGTTCCTGGTGTGGCCGGCAGGCATGGTTCAATCTCCTTATGCTTTAATTACTGGAAATGTAAGAGAGTTAAGAGAAAGGATGATGACTATCTCATAGCCAGTAAAAAGTGCAATTTACCTAATTGCATCTCTAGATATAACAGAAGGAAAGGAACATTAATCTTTCACCAGTCTTCCTTTGTCTTACTACCAGTCAACATTTCAGAGCCATGGCATGCTCATGCTGGTGTTGAGGTTTTACAATAGATGCATGCTCTGGTGACCAGACTTAAGTGAGCTCTTGTACTCATAATTCTTGTTTATAATTTTTATAATTTCATTTAATTTAATTCATCTCTTCTACAGTTACAGCCTCAGTGGCTATATCTCAGAACATTCAACATGGAAATTTTCTTAATACTTTGGCTCAAAATACTTCAAAAATACTACCTATATGTTTTTGGTTCAAAAAGCCCTCAGTAATCATAAATATTGATGAAAATATAGAAACTGAATTGAATGTCTTAGAAACTATTGTCATAAATATTGTTAATGAGCTTTCTGCTCTCAAGTTTAAGGAAAGGCTTAAATGCCATCTGATTTTGAAGGTCTGTGTTATTGCAGCCAAATATAAGCCTTCCCAATGAGATTGGGAAAAGTTTAAATCATTTTATGGGCATTTGGCATAGCAAATAATAATAGCCTAAATCTTATAGAGTTACAACACAACATCCAGGATATTCAAAAAAGCAAAATCGATCTTATGGATCCAACCTCTCAAACTGGAAATACTTCAAGAATGGAATGGCTTTAACCCTGGAAAAATGCTGAAACACTCTGCATGGAATGAGATGTTTGTTACTAGTTCTTTTTTGTATTGTGATAATAGGTTGTCACACTCTCAGAACAAGAATCCAGGAACTTGAAATAACAGCTCATCATTTTCTTGTGCAAAGTAAATGGCGGAATATGCAGGCTGCCACCCGAGAATTACTTGAGGGTCTTCTCTGGGTATGGAGCCATGGAGATTTAAGTCTAACCTTGGGAAATATCTACAGCTCCCCAGAGTGCACTAGATTGCCCAAAGCACATGACCCTCTTGTAGCTCCAGAGTTGAGCATAACCCATTGGGAACTGCAAATGCCACCTTCTACCTTACTTGGCAAAGAACATTCCATGGAATACCTTTGATATTCCCTGATATAAATAAAGCAAACAGGGGCTCCATTTTGCTCTTTTGAGTGTGGAAGCTTCATACCTAAGATCAGCTAGCCCATCCCACCCTCACTTTTAAAATTACTTTCTGTATCCGGTGGGTTTTTTTTCCCCTGCTTTACCTTTCTTAGCTTTTATTTTGCAGCCAGACTATTCCACCAAGAGGAATTCAATTTTTATCACCTGCAGTTTTGAATTCATGGTCTTGTTGCCTCAGCCTCCCAAGTCACTGGTATTACAGGCCTGCACCACTGTGTTGGGCTCTTGATTGCTATTTTTATATATTTATTTTATTTTATTTTTATTCTCATCTTGTCTTTGTTTTGGAATGTAAAGGGAATCTGATGTAGACAGAAGAATAATTTTGTTTGTTTCTAGGTCTTATACCCAAGGCTGTAACACTGGGCTACATCCCCAGCACTTTTTAATATTATTATATTTTATTTTCAGACAGTGTTATGCTAAGTTGCTGATGCCAGCATGAAACTTGTGATGCCCTAGCCTCAGTCTCACAAGTAGCTTAGTGACAGTACTTTGTCACTGTGCCCAGATGATGATGACTTAGATAGGCTCTCCATAAGTCACCAAGTTTGCCCTCAAATTTGCAATCCTCTTACCTCATTCTCCTGAGTTTCTAGAGTAACAGATGTGTGCTGCATGCCCAACTTGATCAATATATTTTCTAAAATTGGAACAAATTTGATATTTATTCAGTAATAGTCATGAAAAAAGTAATAGTGATGAACAAAATGCTTCTTCTATGTTGCCACTTGTTTTCTACATATATGTTTTTGGTTCATCAATTTCCCATTATTTCCTATTAATGATTCATTTTTCTTGTGTACCATTTTTATTTTATTTTCTTCTTTTTGCACATGTTTTAGTGTTTCCTTAGTGATGGTTCTGGGAGCTCTAACATCTTAAATTTATGACAATCAGTTTTTATTCATGCCAAATTACTTTCAATTGTATTGAAAAGTTTTGCTAACCTTACAGATTTGTTTCTCAGTCCTGGTTTTTCTCTTTGTCATAGACTATAACCTCATGCATTGTGTGTCTTCTATGGCTTGGATAGCATTTGTCCCCAAACAAGCTTATGTTTTGGACATTTTATCCTCATTGTGGTAGCACTGAGGCACGGGAGCCTTTCAAATGTGCTGTCTACTAGGCATTAATTAAGTCATTGGGGACACCACCCTCAGGAGGAACGGATGCTAGTCTCTTGGAATGAATTTTTGAGAAAATGAGTTGTTATGAAAAATCAAGACTGCCCCTCTCTGCTCTGTGGCTCATATTGGTCCACATGATTTTTCCTCTTCCACTTGTCCCCACTCTGATGACAGCCACCATGCTGGAATAGAGCAGAGTGGTTACTCCCCAGAAGCCAAGTGGATGGCATCCCTTTATCTTGGACTCTCAGAATCTAAAATTCTGACCTAAATGACTTTTTAATCACAAACTACTCAGCCTTAAGTATTTCCTGATAGCAATGAAAAATGGAGTCTTGTAATCATTCAGCATCAATGTTTGTTTGGTTCTAAGTGTTATTTTTATGTTATAAGTATTATTTTTGTGTTGTAAATGTTACTTTTGCACCGTTTATTTTTAAAGTTTTTTTTTAATTTTATTTTTTAAATACACGACAGTGGAATGCATTGCAAGTCTTATTACACATATAGAGTACATATTTTTACACTTATATTTTGAAAACACATAGAAAAGAGTTAGAAACTAAATACTCCATTGTACTGGCTATATTTAGCTACCATATGCAGCTACTGAGCTGTATCTACCCCTATTTCTCATTATTTTATGTGGGCTCAAGGTTCTGTCTTTTATCATTTACTTTAACCTTGATGGCTCTATTGGCATTTCTTGAAGAGTTGTTTACTCACCACAAACATTTCCTTGGGCAAATCTTCCCTTATCTTTTGAGGCACAGGTTTACAAGGTATAAAATAACTGTTAAAAAACAAGTTCCATCAGGTCCTCCCACTGCCTTTTAGCTTCTTGGATTCTCTAGGGAAACCCACTAATGCTGTCTTGTACCTGAACAACTGTGTCTCTCTGACCACTCATGACATTGCCTCTTGGTATTGTTTTACAGCAATTCAACTCTCATAGTTCTTCTTATCCATGGTTTCCCTTTCTGTATGCTATAGAAAATTTCAGAATGAGAAACTCATGAGTTTTAAATTGCAAAGTGTTCTGAGGAGCATGATGCAATCTCACTCCTCCTACCCACCCCTCCAAGGCATGAGCCTCTGCCTTCTCCAGAAGTTTCCCAGTTGATATACTGTCGCGACCCCTTGCCCGCAAGGAAGACGCAACTCAGGAATCTTCTTTCAGCAGTTTATTCAGGCCCTTGATATTTCTTCTTCTTCCTCTCTGATGCCCCTCCCAGCCTTAATAAAGCATCCCAAGCCCCAATGCAAAGCTGCCGCGTGGAGCTTTCTCACAGGGTGGTGAAAAATCATGTGCCAACTCTCCCAGATAAGGAGTTGTTTGTCACAGACCACAGCGGAGCCAGCGTCATCTTGTAATGGCGACCATAATCTGCAGAAACGGCAGAAGCGGCTCACCACAGTTCCCCCTTTTCTGTTTTCTTAAAACAATACAGGCGAGAGTAGAGGTCCTATCCCACTGTGCAGAAGTGGCTGCATAGTATGACTCAGTCCTAAGGAGGGCCCTTCCCCAGATCTGAGGCCATATCAGCCGACGCCTTTTTTCGTGGGGCGGGGCGTGAACGCATCTAACCCGCATGCAATAGGACATGCTCTCCTTGAGGTCCACGTCAAGGATCACTCAAGTGCAGTGCCTTGCCTCGCATCCTGTATCGTGATGATGGTGGACGAAGGGGGATAGCTGAGGCTGAACTGTGGCTGTTTATAAGGACAAACAAGTTGACAGCACCCTGAAAGAAAGGCACGGACTTTAAGGCGATAGAAAAGCACTAGTGTGGAAACCCATCTGTGTGCAATGGCAGTAAGACCGGCAGAGTGCAAGGGCTTTCCAACACTAAGAGAATAACAAGGAAAGTCATGTCGATCCCAGTGCAATGTTATAATAACTTGGGGTGTAACGACCATGTCAAAGGTTTACTGTTTAAGATGCGCAAGCCAGACTTGAGGTGAGTTGCCATTTTCTAAAGCTGCAAGAGCTTGTATGATCATAGCCTTTTCTTGTGCATGGCGAGTTTTAAGGCGACAGAGAAGCCACAAACAGAGTACAACACTGAAGCAACACATTGCACCAAAAATGCCTACTCCCACCCACTCTTTGAAGAAGGAAAAAGCAGAAGATATCCAATCGGTAAATTGACCCAAAGTCACAGGATCGACACGAGAACTGTTCAAGACAGCTATCTGGGTTAGTTGAGACTGGATCATGTCTTCCGCTGCCATGGACCAGGTTCCGGATAGATACTCTCCAATGATGCGGGAGGCATTTCTGGAATTATTAAATCTGACAGAGGTTATACATAAATGTGCACGTTGATCAACACAACCCAAATGTACTAGGTCAGACAATTCCTCAACTTGAGCTTGAAGCAGATCTATCCTTTGATTAGCAGCTAGAATCCCAGATAAAATGTGTTGATTAATTCTACTTTGAGATTCAAGTATGGTGGATGTTTGTTGAATAACCTGATTAATAGTAGCAGCAGTTTGTACTTGGCTGGCCATGGCTACTCCAGCTGTAACTGCTGCAGTAGCAGACACTGCCACAGCTGTCACTATAGCTGCCGTAATTCCAAAATCTCTACGGGCTCTAATCAGTTCAACAATGGGAAATGACTCTGGATCTGCAGTAACCGGGATCAGGACAAAAGTTGGAAATTTCATAACCATTGCCGTAGTCCAGGAGCCATTCCAACACTCAGACAAATAACAGGTAATATTAGAGCAATTAAGCATCCCCTGTAATGTAACATTAGCCAAAAGAAACAGGAACGGAGATTGGAGACAGACTGCTGCGGAGGGTAATGTAGCATTAAACAATTGTGAATTGTGTGAAGTAATTTTAAGTCTCCTATCTCGCTCCGAGTCTTGGGTACTGCCAGAAACATTAAACAGCCAACTTTGGACTCCTAATATTTCCCTGGGGAAACACAAGCACGGACTAGACTAGCCCAATCTGAGGGAGTCATGCAAAATCTAGTAAGTCCCTCCACCTGAGTGAGAGTGAAAGCGGCATCTATGCCATAAGTGCGGACAGATTCTGCCAAGGTTTTAATTAGCTTAAAGTCTAAAGGCTCATGATATCTTCCCCTGTTATTGTCCTGAAATACAGGGTATGCAAGTCCCATATCTGTATTAACTGTCCTCCAAACTTGTGCATGAAAAGATCTCCCGGAACCTTGGCTCCCCCCCACATACGGAGGTGGGGCAATCGGCACCATATCTTCTTCTAGATATTCTACCTCCTCCTCCTCAGAGTTTTGTTGACCGATGTTAACTCCCTTCCCCTTCTTACAGTAGGCCTGCGTGCCCTGTGTCTCCTTTTTCTTCTTTTTCATTTTTATCTTATGTAGTTGTTGTAACAATATATCAAGGTCCTCAGAACTCTCTGAGTCGCTTGTGTTCTCAGGCGTTTTTAATTCGGTCAAGTCTGGGTAGAGCCTTCTCCTATTTTTATCTTCAGGCTCTTTTGCCTTCTCACTACTGTTACTTTTAATACTCTCTGCCACTCCACTACATGATCCTTCAGATTTTTCCTCATGCAATTGCTCAAGAATAGCTTGACCCTCTCTCACAGCTTCCTGGCATTTACCATCTGTAAGGCAACCACGGACCATTTTCCAAAGGGGTATCACCCCACCCTCTAATATGCCCTGCTCAGAAGCAAAGTCAAGATCTTTGCCTAATTTATCCCAACTAGGCACAGTAAGGCTGCCCGAAAATGCAAACCACGGTGCAGCGATATCTATCTTCTGTAAAAATCTCTGTAAAGTACTATGTTTCACTTCCAGTCCCTTGGAACGTAACAGGCCATCTAGGGCCAGGAGAAGCGGACTTGAAGATGCGGCACCCATGACACAACAACAAAGGAAGCACAAAAAACAGAAAGCGAAAGTACACAGTGCAGCTGCAATAAAATGTAAGGCTCTCTCTTTCATTACAGAGGAGCTGTCCCGCTTTGGTCGCGGATCCCACTTACTAGGGACTAACCCCGCTTTGAACGCGGATCCCACTTATTGGGACTAACCCCGCTTTGGTCGCGGATCCCACTTACCTGGGACTAACCGGTGCACCACCCCTGACTGCTGAAAGTTCTGGTTCCCGGGTCTCGGCACCACTTGTCGCGACCCCTTGCCCGCAAGGAAGACGCAACTCAGGAATCTTCTTTCAGCAGTTTATTCAGGCCCTTGATATTTCTTCTTCTTCCTCTCTGATGCCCCTCCCAGCCTTAATAAAGCATCCCAAGCCCCAATGCAAAGCTGCCGCGTGGAGCTTTCTCACAGGGTGGTGAAAAATCATGTGCCAACTCTCCCAGATAAGGAGTTGTTTGTCACAGACCACAGCGGAGCCAGCGTCATCTTGTAATGGCGACCATAATCTGCAGAAACGGCAGAAGCGGCTCACCACAATATACTGTTTCTGGAATAACTTCCTGTTAGTTGCTTGTTGCCATCTTTGTTGAGAGACTGACTGTCATGATAGTGCTCCACTTGTGTAGAAGAGAACATCTCTCCAAATACTCATGCACAACATTCGGTTTGTGCCCATGTTGCATTGTTACCACCTTGGAGCCTAAGAATAGAAGAAACACCTTGACACTCTCTAACAGAAAACATGATTTCCCATGAGACTATGAACCAAGATGTTGAGATGCGTTTAACAAGTTTAGGACAAACCTCTTTCACAAATAACCTCAAGAGAAAATACCAGTGACTAGGAAGTCAGTTCTACTTCATTTTAATTCTAAAATGTCCACCAGGAAGGAAGTTGAACCTCATTTCCATAGTATATGGTTGTATGCCAAAGTGTCCTTAAGAATGGCTTGTGTGTAACCAAGGCAGACTAATGCATGCTTATCTCCCAGGATTGAACCTGATTTCATCTGACAATGCAAGGTATCCCCCCACACACTCCATGCCGCCATGATCTGAGGGATGACGTATCAGTCTCTGGGCATAAGGAGGAGCCAGTGGAGGCCCTTGTTCTCTCCAAAAGGAAAATGCTATAGTGGTCATCCATGGAAGAATTTAAGCCTCATTTTCATAGCATGTAATACATGCAGAAGCACATATTTCTCATGATCCTGGGCTAACATTTCCCAACCTCTACTGAATACTAGGCTGTGAGAATTTGAAAGCTTCTTAGAAGGAATTTCAGTGGTCAATTCTGCTCATTATTTATTTATTTATAATTGGCACCAGGAATAGAACCCATGGCTGCTTAACCACTGAGCCACATCCCCAGCCCCTTCTTTTTAAAAATATATACTTTATTTAGAGACAGGGTCTCACTGGGTTGCTTACATCCCTGGATGACATTTTAGAGGAAACAGGTGAGTGACAAGAATGGGACAGGAGGAGAAAATAATATCTCTAGAATGTTTAATGAAACAAATTGAAGGGAAAGGAGAGGAAGCTCAGTTCAGGAAGCTGGACTCGGGGGTATTATCATATGATTCAAGGAGAGAGATATAGGCAGAATGTTAGGAATCCACAGAGAAGGAAGAGATTGTGTCTGGACAAATAGATGTGGCAAGTAGAAGGTCAGAGATAGTGCCTGGGAAAGCAGGGGGTGACAGGTGAAGCTGTGAGTGGTGGGGTGGCAAAGAGGACAGGCAGAATCTCTGGGGACACAGGGCGGTGGGCAGATGTTGAGACGGGAAAACACTGAATGCTTGGGGAAACAGGAAAAAAGACGTCACTGTTAATAAAATAAAAAAATGGGGACAGAATAGATTTAGAAGCTCAGGAAGTCTTGACCTTCAAACTCCTCCTCCATTCCAGAAGATTGCATTCCCCTTTCTGAGCAGAATGCACACTTGGCTTTTTTCTTTTGTTTTTGTGTTTGTTTTAGAAAACTGGTAAAAGTGTTCACTGGTTTTGAAAGAAGATTTATGGCCCATGAATAAGTTTTTCTTGAGTTTCTGGTCACACAGTATTGGTCTCTACTCTTTTCCATTTCCAATGAATATCTAACACTTGGCCTACTAGTGGATACTAAATTTTATAAGCCAATGATTGTGTTTTTACAATGCAAAATTATTAGGGAACTCTACGGGGTGATATATAATTGGTTCTCAAAGGTGCAGCTCATCCCTGCCTTGGTCGGTCGGTTGGTCTATCTGTTTATCTATCTATCTATCTATCTATCTATCTATCTATCTATTTATTTTAAAGGCTGGTGGTGGCTCTACCACTCAGCTACATACTGATAGTGATGGATGGGTAGCATGCAGACGTGATGGATGGGATCATGCAGGTCAGGGAATCATTCTATGAACTTGGTCCACTGTGCAGACCCCCACTTTTCTTTTAGAAAAGTAATTTACCTAGAGCCCTGCCTGGGCCAAGTCAATGTGCTATATTCCATCCCTCAGCCAATAACTTGTGATTTCTGTGAGTAGTGATTTTTTTCTCTGCCAGTGAGAACACAAGTTACCCTGGAGGGGACAAGTTCTGGGACACTTTCACAGACCAGATTCCAGAACTCAAGGAGATGGGATGATTGCTCCTAACCATCAAATATGTAAGAACCATTCCAGGCCAAAGTGACCTAGAGTTGTCCTGGATCTTTGGCATTTCAACTTCCTGTTCCTGTCACTAGTGTGCATCTGCTAACTACTTTTTCAGATACACCCTTCACTCTATCTGGTATTAGTTTATTTAAAGACATAGGGAAGGGAAAGAGGGACACTCTCAAGCTGGAGTGTCATTTCTGAAAGTATGTTGTGCCCCTATTTTCCTACTGGTTCCAGAAAAGTTCCAATGAGAACTGGTCAATGCAGACCAAAGTGACTTAAGAGTTGCATTTATATATTTAGAATATCATCTTAAACTTTTCATAATAAGCTTTTTTCTATTGATTTTTTTTAAAAATACTAAATGACAGAAGAATGCATTACAATTCTTTATTACACATATAAAGCACAATTTTTCATTCCTTATTTGTATTAAAGTATGTTGACACCAATTTGTGTCTTCATACATGTACTTTGGATAATGATGTCCATCACATTCCACCATCCTTGCTAACCCCCTGCCTCCTCCCTTTCCCTTCCTCCCCTATTTCCTATCTAGAATTCATCTATTCCTCTCATGCTCCCCCTCCCTACCCCACTATGAGTCAGCCTCCTTATATCAGAGAAAACATTCAGCATTTGTTTTTGGGGGATTGGCTAACTTCACTTAGCATTATCTTCTCCAACGTCATCAATTTACCTGCAAATACCATGATTTTATTCTATTTTATTGCTGTGTAAAATTCCATTGTTTATATATAATGCATATTTTTTTTATCCATGCATCCACTGAAGGGCATCTAGGTTGGTTCCACAGTTTAGCTGTGAATTGTGCTGCTACAAACATTGCTGTGGCTGTGTCCCTGTAGTGTGCTGTTTTTAAGTCCTTTGTGTATAGACTGAGAATAGGAAGAGCTGGGTCAAATGGTGGTTCCATTCCCAGAGTTCCAAGGAATCTCCATACTGCTTTCCATATTGGCCGCACCAAATTGCAATCCCATCAGCAGTATGTGAGTGTGCCTTTTCCCCGCATCCTTGCCAAAAATTATGGTTGTTTGTTTTCATAATAACTGCCATAATAAAAGTTTTACTACAGTAAAACTCTCTCTCTCACACACACACAGACACACACACACACACAGGTTTTGCTTTGCTGTCTCTGGACAAGACCATGTGGAGTAGGAACCTACACATACAATGTAATCCTACTGCCAGTTAAAAACTAGGAATTGGTCCATGGAAGGCCTCTGGAATCACCCACAGCATCTCCCATAAACTTGAGGAGCAAATGGGGTGTGAGGCCTAGAGATGTCAGAAAAGCCTCACTATTTCCTCCCTCCCTCTTCATAGTGATTTGTGGGCCAATAAATTTTGCTCTTCTTTTGATTACATTTTAGGTAGTATCTATAATCCTTTCTTCCAAGAACACAAGACCCAAGAAACATAACACAACCTCCATATCCCTGGGATCACAACCAGCTATGATGTCAGATCTTTTATTGCTTTACTCATTTACTCACTTCATTTGATCTATTTATTAACATGGGTGGACACCGGCAACTGTTCTAGGTTCTTTTGGAAGGTAACAGTCACATACCCACACACAGCATCCTAAGGGGAGAGTGTTGAAACAGGAATTCTGACCCTTCATTGTTCATGAAGACTCACTCAATATCAGAACTTTGAATATTTTATTTTGAGGCAGGGTCTTGCTAAGAGGCCAACTGTGGCCTCAGACTTGAGATCCTCCTGAAGCAGCCTCCCAAAACTGGTCCCCCAAATAATTGGGCTGCTGTTACTGACAAGCAAAAGTAAAAAACACTGAAATGGGGGCTGGGGCTGGGGCTCAGCCATAGAGCACTCACCTAGCATATGTGAGGCACTGGGTTTCATCCTCAGCACCACAAAAAATAAATGGACAGAATAAAGGTATTGGGTCCGACTGCAATAGAAAAAATATTTTAAAAAATAAACACTGAAAAGGCACCATATCTAGCAATTAGGGAAATGCAAATTAAACTGCACTGAGCTTCTCTTTCACTCCAGTCAGAATGGCAATTATCAAGAATACAGTAACAATAAATTGGTGAGGATGTGGGGGGCAGGGAATGCTCACAACTTGTTGGAGGAACTGCACATTGGTGCAACCCCTCTGGAAAGCAGGATGGAGATTCCTCAAGAAACTAGGACTGGAACCACCATTTGACTCAGTTATCCCACTCCTCAGAATATATCCAGAGGATTTAAAATCAGCATATTACAGGGACACAGCCACATCAATGTTCATGATAGCACAACTCACAATAGCTAAGCTACAAAACCAGCCTAAATGCCCATCAACAGGTGAATAGATAAAGAAATTGTGGTATGTATATACATGGTGGAATATTACTCAGCTTTAAAAAGAAGGATGACTTCATAACACTGGCCAGTAAATGAATGGATCTGGAGATTATCATTCTAAAGTAAAATAAGGCAATCCCCCAAAATCAAAAAGTCACATGTTTTCCCTGACATGTGTTATCTACATCACAAGGAAGGGAGGCAGGCACAAAGAGAGTTCAGTATATTAGACAAAGGGGAACAACAGGAAGGGAGAAGGAAAGACAGTAGCATGAATGGACCATAATGTTCCTATTTAAATATATGAAAATACCCAAGTGAATTCGCCCATCGTGCCCACTCACAAGAATGTGGTCCTAGGGAGAATAAGGTATATTTTATGTTTGGATAATTTTACCAAAATGGACTCTATGGTCATGTAATACTAAGAAGAATGAATAAAATAGAAAAAAAGATAAAAAGTACTGAAAAGGACCATGGGATCAAATTGATAGCATCTTAGCCATATGAGGAAATGTCTTTAGGTACATTCCAAAATTTTCTAAACCGCTCCCCCATTGGATGCTGCCAAACGTGTTGGAACCTGTGGGAAGGTGAAGTTTCAGGGTGCTGCATGGAGAAGAAAGGACCCCCTACCCCCACATTCATCTGCAGGTCCAGGGGTCCCAGGAGGCAGGTAATCTCGAGGCCTCTGCAGTTAACAAAGGCAGAGAAGAGCAGGGTGCATTCGAGTCTATGGAGTTATTTACCAAATTAGGAAAACCTGGAATTGGCTTTCTTGGACTCCCAATCAAACCCAAATTGTTTTTCCTTAAAGAGACAGACCCTTCCCTTGAGCCCCTCTTAAGGAGAAGTCTTCTCTGTATTATGTGACTTTTTGCACCACTGAATTGGGGGGACAAGACACGGAGCTCTCTTTGGAAACACATTGACTTTGTTTACATCAAGACAAGCAGGTAGGGTATGTCTTCTTTGTTTGTTTCTTTTTTCTTGTCAAATGCATTGTATTCAGCTGATACTAAGGATGCACACCTGGGCAGGGGGTCTCTGGTTTTAGGAGGAGGCAGGATCCCATTGCCAGGGACTGGCAGGAACCAGAGAGAGCACCCAGGGTGGCTGTTATCATGTGGCCACCGCAGGTATTTCTCTCAAAAAGAAAGAAAAAAAAAGTGGCACATGCCTGTCATTGCAGCAGCTGGGGAGACTGCGGCAGGAGGATGGCAAATTCAAAGCCAGCTTCAGCAAAAGCAAGTGCTTAGAAACTCAGTGAGAACCTGTCTCTAAATAAAATTCAAACTATGGCTGGGGAAGGGGCTCAGAGCTCGAGTCCTCTGAATTCAACCCCTAGTGACCAGAGAGCAAGGGAGCCCCAGTGCATCTGGGGTTTTCCCAGGTCTGAGCTCTATGGGTCTCTTCTGTGCTGATTTCCTTACTCTGCCTCAGCCTCAATGTGGGCTGGAAATAGAGATTCAACTTGGCAGGAGGAAAATCAGCTCTAATGCTGCCAACTGTGTGGTAGCCTCCTCCATGGCGCCTGCCAGGCCCCCAGTGAGCCTCCACCAGCGCTGGCCATGATGCACTGGTTAGTTCCCAAGGGGCGAAAGGCCAGTTCTTCTTGGAGAAATTTGCACAGATGAACAGAGGACAAGTCAGCCCCAGAAAGAAGCTCTGGGTGGTCTTATTATAGGTGGAAGCCCAGGTGGTGAAACTTTCAAGAAATGACTTCAATTTCCTAACATCAAAACCCAACAGAACTTAGAATTCTGGTCACCCTAACCCTGATGCAATGCCCAGACCTCAAAAGGAAAATAAAAAAAATAAAAAAAAAAACCTGCACCAAAACCCTGCCATTCTTGTTTCCTCCTTGCCTGGAGCAGATATCCCCCCACCCCCCCGTCACTCAAAAAGTAGGGTAGCTGGGCTCAGGCTGGGGAGAGAGGAGACTGACTGACGTCCTGACCAATCAGAAGCCCCGGTGCGGTGCTGAGGGGTTTCCAGTCCTGGGCGCAACCAGCGATCAGGGGGCAGGCTTCTGCGCTCAGGATGGGATTTATTTCTCCTGGGTCCATGGTTCCAGGATTCCTGCAGTTGGACTCCAGGCTTGCCTCCGTGCCTGGGATCCCAGATGGCTCTGCCATGCAGGGGATGAAGGTTCCCAGGGCAGGCTTGGCTGCTGGGCACCAGGAAGTGGTGAGTGTGCAGTGGCACCTGGTGCCTGGAGAGGGAGGCTTGGGAGGGAGGCGGGGCAAGGAGGCCGTCAGGCAGGACAGGCTGTGGCAGGAACCTGAGCTGGCAGACCCTGACTCCAGGCGCTCTCTGTGTCCACAGGCCTGAGCCCATTGGGGACAGCACCACTCAGTCCCCCTGGCCAGCCAGGTGGGGAGCGTGACAGTGGAGGAGACCTCTTGTAGCCTCCCCATCCCCTGGCACAGCCTCAGCCCCTGTTCTAGTCCTTATCTGGCACGTGAGTTCCTCCGCCTGCTGTCTTCCCAGGCTGTGGTGATTGAAGGTGGGACCACTAGAAGAATCCAATCTCCAAGCTGGGCGATGGAGCACACCTGTCATCCTAGCGGCTGGGGCGCGGGGGGCGGGGGAGTGATGCAGGAGTATTGCAAGGCTAAGGCCAGCCTTGGCAATTTGGCCAGGCACTTAGAGACTCAGGGATACCCTGCCTCGAAATAAAATACACAATAGGACTGGGGATGGGGATCAGTGGTTGAGTGCCCCTGAGTTCAATGCCAGGTACCCACCCCCGCTAAAAAACGCAAATCTCCAAACCCCATTTTCCTGCAGGAGGGGAGCTGCGGTGAACAGGGACCTCGCTTATTCCTGAGCTAGTTTTGTGGAGTTTATTCGTTTTTTGTTTTGGTTTGTTTTGTAGTTAACTGAAGGGTGCTTTACCACTCAGCCATGTCCCTGGTAGTTTTTAGTGGACTTTGTTGAGTCGTGATTCCTTGATGATAATTGTAAAAGTACAGCTTCACAATGCACATATTAGGTAATGACGTTTTTTTGCTCTTATTTTTTTTTCTCTTATAATTCAAAAGTTTCTTGGTTAAGTTTACATATTTTTAACTTTGTGAATGAATTTTAGGACTGGATGCTTCCATTTAGAATAAAGCATGATGGATTGTTGTATTAGTGCATTATAGTTATACATAATACCACATGCATATGGCACCCGTGTAAAACTTACCCATGGTATTTTATACTATTTTTAAGCTGAATGTACCGTAACTATTAATGTATTATCTTGGTCCTATGAACTGATTGCAGTAAGTCCCTGCGGTGGGGGGCTACCATGTGTCATTAATGGTGAAACATTTTCCACAAATAGTTAAGAAGCACTTAAACCCCTTGAGTTTATTAGAATTCTTTTGTTTCCTATCTTCATTGATACTATTTAATTTTCTCTAATAGCGTTTTAGTTTACATTTATTGGGTTTCTAAAGATGTTGGATTATTTTTATTCTTATTATTAAACAAATGGGTATCTCCTGTACAAATTGGCAGCTCAAGTCTCCTCCCTGAATTTCTTCTGTGGTGGATTTCAGGGTGTCATGACCATGAAAATCACAACTCCGTGGGCCCTTTTCCTACCCAAGGGGGCTGGGTCTGCAGCCCCTGAGCTTTTCTTTTTTTTTTTTTGAGGGGACATTGGGGGCATCGTTTATTGAACACAGAGATCCTTTACCACAGAACTATATCCCTCGTACTTTTTATTATTCATCTTGAGACAGATGCTGAGTTTGGCCTTGAACTTGTGCCTCAGCCTCCCGAGTGGCTGGAATTACAGGTGTGACCCTCCTGCCTAGGTCCCCCTGAATGTTCTAAATGTAATGGAAGCAAAATATCAGATCCAGAACCCCATCTGCCAGATGAAAACTGTACACTTGTATCAATAAATTCCTCAAATTCAAGTCCCCTGTACCAATTTCAAGTAAAAATATGTGTGTGCATGTGTATTCTCCCTTTCTCTCCCAGGCCAGACACCTTGTCAGAATGTCTTAAAGATGAGTGTCCTCCTTTTGGACTGCATGTCCTAGGGGTCTCATGCCCTCTCTGAGATTTTCCTGGTCCTGTTTTGGCTCTGCCTGACATGAGGATCCCACACCTGGCACATCTGAGGTCTCCTGAGTGTCTGGTAAATCTCAGCCACCTGCTGAGCTATGAGCAGGTGCATTGAGGAGAAGTAGTTTATCAGGGGAGTAGGTGATGGCCCTGCAGCTGGGAGGAGTCTCCTTATCCAGAAGCCACTTCAGAAGTTCCCTCATCCTGGCTCCTGTGGTTACTGGAACAGCGATGGGCATGCAGCCATTTATTAACACATTGGTTCAAGTTCCTTTGGAAATGCATCCAGAGTGGTTGTTACTCTGTTAGCTTTTAAAGAACTCCATGCTATTTTTAAAAATGGCTGAGATAAGCTTATATTCTAGCCCCGTGTGAATGGGTCTCTTTCTCCATATCCATGTCATTGGAGGACTAGTTCCTTAGCCTGTTTGATAGGAGCCTTTCTCACACCTGGGCTCAGGCTGCAGAAACTCTCTTACTAAGCTGGGGACTGAATTCCTGCAGTTGGTTAGAACTGAGGTTGCCTGTGCTCACTGCAAGAAGGTGGTGTGAGCCTATTCTAAAAGAAACAGGGGGCTGTGGTTTTAATCATTTTTCTTCATTCCTGTGTGTGGGGCGATCATAGTCCATGGAAGTGCTTGCAGCCAATGTGAAGCTCCTCCTTTGTGATCTTGGGAGATAAGTACATGCACAGTTACCATTGCTCCCAAAGCTTGGTGGTTTAGGATGGAGTCCATAGAATGGGAAAAAAAAATGTTGGGACTCTGAGTGCCTGGATATACTCCTTCCAGAAAGAACTGGTCAGGCCTGAAGTTATTACTGAGGTAGGTGGGAGAGGGCTCAGGCAGGGCTGCCAGAGTGGACTGCATTTGTTCTGTCTACCCTTAGGGACTGGCTAGGGAGGAGCTCGACTGTTAGCAACCACAGTTTGCAGATTATGCTGGCAAATCCCTTCTAGGGATAAATTGGGACCCTTGATCTCACTCCCCTTCTGCCCTGGTCCCTTGGATATAACTCATGACCCATCACAGCCATAGAAAACCACCCCTTTTCTCTCATCCTGATAATTGTGTATATCCAGCTCTTTCTTCTATGAGCACCAGATAAATTGTGTTTCCAGCTACAAGTCATTTAGTGTCCAATGTGCTCCATTTGTGACCCCAAATAGTCTGCCTCTTCTCTGGATTGGGGTATTCTGTCCAAATTATGTGGCAAATTGCTCAAGGCAGGACTAATGCCCACATGTCCCCCAACTTTGCCTGCCCTTTGGATGGTAGATATTTTCTCAGTGGTCCAATGCATAGGTCTCTCAATCCATGTATAACTTTATTTAAGAGAAACTCAAAAGAGAAGTAGGTATTTATTTGGTGTATCCATGTGTGAAGAGAATCCAGGAGCCTCCTATTCTGGTATAATTTTGCAAAATAATCCTATACAATATGTGCTTCTTTGGGGTGCTGGAGTATAATCCAGTACCACGCACATCCTGCACCCAAGCCGTACCAGTGCTCTGCATCTCCAGTTCCCACACCTCCCTTCATGCTGCGTTGTCTTGTTCATTCACATCAAGTCCTCTGCTGGAGATGGTTGCATTTATCTAGGCCTTTTCATTGCACTTCATAATAAAATTGATATTTCCATACATATGGAGTCATCTATGAAATTTCTGCATTGTGAATTTTTTTGGTCCTCAAATTACTGCCATATGATAATTTTATAGCATGCATTAGTCCCTGGTAATGATAGCTCCTGCTTTTGCTCTTAGAGTTCAGAATTCTTGACTAATTTTATTCAATTTAACCTTCCAGGAGACTTTTCAAACTGTTTGCTTTGGTCCCTTCTTCAATGAAATGGAAATCATGCTGAAATTTTGATGGGGTGTTATCTGTTGGGGTTTAAGTGTGCAGAGTTTAGCTCCCTCAGGCCTGACATTTTGCAAGAGCTGTGGCTGTGATTTAGGTCAGCTGAGGCAAACCTCAGCTAGGAGGAGGAAAAGTTCTCTTCCCCTTATCGCAAGTCACAAGTTCTGCATGGTTTGGCCAAGAGGAAGAAGCTTCCTGCATAATTATCCTGGGAACAGTACATTCTGAAGAAACAAATGCATCCCCAGAGGACTAGATAATGTCTACAAAGAACTTTAGGAGGGTGCTTATCAAACAAACAGGAACAATTTGAATCTAGCTCTGTGTATCCACTGAGGCATGATATTTGGACAATGTGGGTAAAGTGTTATTGAAGAATTGCTTGCTTTGTTAGAAGAAGTGTATAAAAGGAACTTGCAAATAAACTTCAGCATGCAGTTGCGATTGCTGCCTTGGCTCTGCATCCCCTGTGTCCCGGTTATTTCGTGACCCTTACCCAGGGACCCGAACGCTCTAGACGTTCACAATTGGCACCCGAACAGGGACCCTGTTGGATTGTCAGGAAGGGTAAGTTATTTTTCTTTATATTACAGGGTGATGGGACAATCTTCATCTTCTCCTTTTTTACGTATTCTTAGGCATTCACTTGATGTCTATGGTATTAACATTTCCCATTCTGATATAGAGATGTGTCTTAAGGTGGTCAGGGAATGGAATCCCTGGTTCCCGGAGGAAGGATCTATGGATGTAGATAATTGGAAACGGGTCCATCACAATGTTGAAAAGGCCATGAGGCAAGGTGAAAAAATTCCAATTCGGTTTTGGTCTATCTGGTCTATTTTATATACAATGTTTAAAGCTATGGAGGAAGAAAGATTAATTGGCAACTTACAAAAGGAGTTAGCTCCCTCTATTTTAGATCTCCCTCTGGATGTTAGTGAAAAAGAAGAGGTAGTAAAAGATACGCAACAATTGACTCATAATTCTTCACAAAATTCTGCTGATTTAATTGGTACTGCTACGGAAAAGAAAACGAAAGTAAAAACGATGATTGATGATCGCTCCATTTCGGAGCAATTCAAACTTGTTATGGAGGAGGTTTTGGGACGTCTTAATAAATTAAAAGCTAAAATGGACCCTAAGCCTTTATCGGGAACCAGGCCCTCTGCCCCTCCGGCCACCAATCCTTTTTTGGCAGCTTCTTTAAAGGCTGTCCAGGAAATGGACTCAGAACCTTCTGACGATGAGGATGAAACTCCTTTCTTTGCTTTTCCTATAATCAGGCCTGATCCAGTTAATGGAATGGCACATCCACCTCAGTATGAGGGGATTGATATTGATCATATTAGCAGATTAAAAAAGGCAGTGACAATGTACGGACCTCAATCTCATTATGTAAAAGCATTGCTTAATGCTTTTGCTACTCATTACAATAATTTTGCTCCTGAGGATTGGAAGATTGTGAGCCATGCTCTTCTACAGGAACCTGAATATCTTCAATGGCACATGTGGTTTTTAGAAGGATGTGCCACTAAGGCTAGAGAAAATGGTAACAGTCAAAACCCTGTTATTTGTGCCATAGGATACCCTATGTTATCTGGCACTGGTATGTATGATGACATTCAACATCAAATTAATATTCCTCCTGAGATTCATGAGCAATTGAAGGAAATAGCTTTAGAAGCTTGGGACAAAATTAGACCTACTGGAGAACATTATGGCTCATGGACAAAAGTTTCACAAAAACCCAATGAACCTTATGTAGAATTTTTGTCTAGATTAAAATTGACAATTGAACGAACCGTGGTAGGAGAGGCTGCCAGGCAACAATTACTACGCTTGCTGGCTTATGAAAATGCTAATGAAGATTGTAAACGAGCCATTTTACCGATTAAAGATACAGGAGATATTCATACATACTTAAAGGTGTGCAAAGATATAACATCAGAATCGAGAAAGATGCAATTATTTGCTGAAACCATGGCCTCTACATGGCATACTTTGCAGAATACTAATCGAAATTTGGCTAACATGAAGTGTTTTGGGTGTGGCCAGACTGGACATCTGAGGAAAAATTGTAAGCGAAAGAATGATAAGGAAACTAGGGGGCCCAGAATATGTCCTAAATGCAAAAAGGGTAAACATTGGGCTCGAGAATGTAGAACGAAAAATGCAGCCACTCTTGCAGTTCAGGGAAACGGTCCATCGGGCTGGACCCCAGGCCCTGGACAAATAAACGGGGGCAACCCACAATCTTTTCCCTACAACCCGCAACCCAACATAGTGCTGCCGTGGACATCCCAGCCTTAAGTGATTTTGATCTCCAGGGTGGTGCTATGCCTAAAAGAATACCTACAGGAATATTTGGGCCACTACCTCCAGGGACTTTCGCTTTGCTCACAGGACGATCCAGCCTTAATGCTAAAGGTATTACTGTCCATTTAGGCATTATTGATGCAGACTATGAAGGAGAAATTCAGATTTTAATGTCTTCTCTTGCTGATGTTCATTTTTCCAAAGGAGAAAGAATTGCCCAACTTCTCTTATTACCTTATCTCCCTATAGGGGATTCCTCTAATCAGAGGCAGGGCGGATTTGGCAGTACTGACACACAAAGTGTTTTTTGGGCCACGCAAATTACTAAAATGCAACCCCTGATAAAAGTAAAGCTAGGGACTAAAATGACTAGTGCTTTAATTGATACAGGATCTGATATTACTATAATAAAAACTCAAGATTGGCCATCTAATTTTCAGTATCAAATTATACCCTGTCACATTAAGGGAGTTAGCTCAGCTCCCGTCCAAAGTATTGGCCAAGCTTTAAACCATATAACTATTCAATCAGAGGATGGACAAATAGCTGTATTAAAACCCTACATTCTAGAAGTTCCTCTTAATATAATCGGAAGGGATATTTTAGAACAATGGGGAGCTTATATTCAATTTTAACCAATTCTAGATGGAGCCACTGAGAATTATGTGGAAATCCGAGGACCCTTTATGGATTGAACAATGGCCCTTAACAAAAGAAAAGTTAGATGCTGCTCACCTGTTGATCAAGGAACAATTGCAACAAGGTCATATTGAATTTTCTACATCCCCATGGAACTCACCTATATTTGTCATAAAAAAAAAAAGTCTGGTAAATGGAGATTATTGACTGATTTAAGGGAAGTGAATAATTACATGTACCCCATGGGGGCTTTACAACCTGGAATCCCCTCTCCCGCTATGTTACCAAAAGATTGACATATTGTAGTTATTGATTTACAGGATTGTTTCTTTACTATTCCTTTTCATCCTGTTGATCGTAAGCGTTTTGCTTTTTCTTTACCGCAAATTAATCATAAAGGACCTCATCTTAGGTATCAATGGAAAGTGTTACCCCAAGGAATGATGAATTCCCCTATGATATGTCAAATTTATGTCAATGCAGCATTAAAACCTATCCGTAAAAATTGGCCTCAGGTATATATTTCTCATTATATGGGTGATATTCTCTTTTCAGGACCTGATAAATGGGAACTTGATGACTTATTACAAAAATTGCCAATTTATTTTCAACCTTATGGGTTACTAATTGCCCCTGAAAAGATACAGAAGGAGGATGTCATCAATTACTTGGGATATACAGTTACTAGACAAAAGATAATTCCTCAAAAATTATCAATTAGGAGAGATAATTTAAAAACACTTAATGATTTTCAAAAATTATTAGGGGATATTAATTGGTTACTACCTTCTTTGGGGATACCTACTTATCAATTAAGTCATCTGTTTTCATTGTTACAAGGAGATTCTGCACTTAATAGCTCTCGTATAATTACTAAAGAAGCCTCTGATGAATTGACCTTTGTAGAACAACGCATTAAAAATGCATTCCTTCAGAGAATAGATCTACAAGCCCCTATTTCTCTTTATATCTTAAATACATTTCAATATCCTACTGCAGTTCTGGGACAGCATGAGCTTCCTTTAGAATGGATTTATACAAAACATAGATTCTCCAAAAATATTATGCCATATGCTGACCAGATTGCATTATTAATTGAACAAGGAAGACAGAGAAGTATAACTTTGATGGGCAATGACATTTCTCACATAATTACCCCATTACCTAAAGACCAATGGACTTACTTGGTACAAATGACTGAAATGCTACAAATAGCGTTGGCAGAATATACTGGAGGTATTTCCTATCATTTCCCCAAGGGCAAATTATGGGACATGTTAAAACATCAACAATTTGTAATCAATAATATTATTAGTGAATATCCTTTAGACAATGTTGTTACTGTGTTTACTGATGGATCAAAAACTAAAAGTGCTTATTGGACAGAGAATCAATATTGGGTTCAAATAACAAACTATCAATCTGTTCAACAAAATGAATTATTTGCAGTCATTCAAGTTTTAAATGATTTTGATAATCAAGACATTAATATTCTTACTGACTCTGCATACACGATGGGAGTAGTTAAAAATATATTTACTGCAGTAGCTTGTTCTAATAAACCTACTCTACAAAATCTTTTTCATACTTTACAAAAACTTTTACAAGCTCATAATGCTCACATATTTATAGATCATATTAGATCACACTCTAAATTACCAGGATTTTTGACATGTGGTAATGCTCAGGTAGACAAATTAGTGATGTTCAAAACTCCTCAAGAAGAACATAATCTGTTTCATTCTAATGCCGGACATTTACACATTAAATATAAGATTCCATATAAACAAGCAAAACAAATTATTAAAAATTGCCCAGTTTGTTGACCTTTACATCTTAGGATTGTACCTTCTGGAGTAAATCCTAGAGGGATTCAACCTAATGAATTATGGCAAATGGATGTTACACATGTTCCCTTGTTTGGAGGTTATTCTTGTGTTCATGTTACTATTGACACATACTCTAAATTTTTGTGGGCTACTGCTCAAATTGGAGAAACCACCCGTCATGTTATTCAACATTTAGTGGAAACATTTGCTATTATGGGAATTCCCGCTATGATTAAAACTGATAATGGTCCAGCTTATACTAGTAAAAATTTTAAAGATTTTTGCAAATTATATGATATTGTTCATCTAACTGGAATAGAATATAATCCACAAGGATAAGCTTTAGTAGAACGTGTACATGCTACGCTTAAAACACAAATTAAAAAATTAAAAAGGAGGAAAATGACAGATTTAAATATGCACTTGTTTAGACATTTACAAAATCAACCTAAAGCATTGTTACATTAAGCCTTATTTATTTTAAATTTTCTTAATCTTCCACAAGGAGAAATATTGACAAGAGCAGAACGACATTTTGAGCAAAAAACCTTAGAAACAGTTCATGAACCAATTTGGATAAAAATTGCAGCAGATGCTGAATGGCAGCCAGGGCTTTTACTTTATAGAGGAAAGGGTTATGCTTATGTTTCAACAGAAAATGGACACCTGCAGTGGCTCCCAGGGCGGTGGATCCACACCCGTCACAATCAGAATGGCACCAAGGGGGGCACCCTATCCACTACCCCAGCTGAGGAATCAAGATCCTGAGCTTGATGTTTCAGTGGCAGCAATGGCGCATCTTCATCTTGGGGCCCAACATCATCGATGTCTTAATTTTTCTCCCTTACCTATGTGGGGTCAAATTAAAAAGCTGAGTAGGGAAGGGCAGAAGGTGCTGCAACGAACAGGGAAGAATTGCACCCCAGAAAATTTATTTCTGGCTATGTGTGCATTATTGACAGTGTCTTCTGCTTCTGAGGTACAAAATAATAATACTCACTATTGGGCCTATATTCCCAATCCACCTTTGCTGGAACCTGTTACTTGGGGTGACATGGATATTACCTTATATACTTCTGCTCTTTTATCTCCCCCTTGGAACAATTTAACATATATGAATATTAATGATGGAACACCATTTAATTTTACTTATAAGAATAATAACAGTAAACCTATATGCTTGGGTGTTCCTCCTTGCTTGAAATTAGATTGGCAACATTGGATACTAGTTGGAAATTGGAGTAATAATTCTTGAACACGTTTACAACGGTTGTCTGCATGGTCCATCAATATGACCTGGGATAATATAACTGAACAAAAATATCCTATGTTCCCTGAGTGCCCCGATTTTACTTATCAGGACTTAAGATACTCCCCTTTCATATGGCAGGAATGTTTAGGCAAATTTGGGAAGATATTTCAGAATATTATCATGTGGGGTCCTTACGGGATGTTCTTAAAAAATTGTTCAGAATGGAATATTACTGCTTGTGATTTATCTTCTACATACAGAATCCCGCCGAAAGAGAGATGGAATGAAACCATTTGTAACGACAAATTGATGGCCTGGGGTGATGGCAGAATTGCTGATCCACGCTTGGCTTCAGTGCAGTACCCTCATCATTTACAAACACATTTATGGAAAATTGCTGCTGCAACTAAACCTGTAACTTTGACTAATGGCTCTTTCTCTGGGACTAGTCAATCAGCTGCTTCTTATAATTTTACTGTATTTAAAGAATATAATATAACCACATGTGTGCCCATGCCATACCTGTTCTTAATTGAAAATGTTACTTTTGATGAGGGAATTTTATGCTTTAATTGTAAATTGTATACCTGTATTAATACATCTGTTTCTATTCCTCCTGGTTATTCCATTATGCTGTTACAACAGCGCTCTCACATTTGGCTTCCTGTAAATTTGCAAAGACCATGGTCCCAAGATCCTGTAAATACTTTGGTGTTGGAATTTTTTAGACAATTGTTAAAACGTACTAAACGGTTTGTGGGAGTTGTTGTTGCTGTAATTCTAAGTCTTATTGCAGTGACTACAGTTGCTACAGTTTCAGGGATAGCTTTACATACTTCTTTACAAACAAAACAGTTTGTTGAGGAATGGCATAAAGATTCGCATGAGTTATGGCTATCCCAGACTCAAATTGATTCTAGACTTCAAACTCAAATAGATATTTTAAAACAGACAGTTAATTGGTTAGGAAAAAAGATACTCACCTTAGAACAAGAAATTAGATTAAAATGTGACTGGAATTCAACTTCTTTCTGTATAACTAATATACAATATAATCAAAGCTTACACGAATGGAGTATCATACAAAATTATCTCGATGGTAATGAAACAGCTCAATTAATGATCGATTCTTTACAAAAGGATATATTTGAAATTTTTGGAAAAGGGTTTCAACATGATGATGTTGCACAAATAGCTGAATTGTTTTTAAAACAGTTAGAGGGATTAGATCCCAAAGGAATTGCTCAAAGTCTTACCCATATGGCTGAGGGAGTGGGAATAGTGTTATGCTTAGTTATTATCCTGTTTATAATTATATATTGTATGTGCATAAGACCATCTCAAAACGCTATATTAACTTTGTGGAAAGCTGTTTTAAAAAAGCAAAAGAAAAAAGAAGGAATTGTTGGGGTTTAAGTGTGCAGAGTTTAGCTCCCTCAGGTCTGACATTTTGCAAGAGCTGTGGCTGTGATTTAGGTCAGCTGAGGCAAACCTCAGCTAGGAGGAGGAAAAGTTCTCTTCCCCTTATCGCAAGTCACAAGTTCTGCATGGTTTGGCCAAGAGGAAGAAGCTTCCTGCATACTTATCCTGGGAACAGTACATTCTGAAGAAACAAATGCATCCTCAGAGGACTAGATAATGTCTACAAAGAACTTTAGGAGGGTACTTATCAAACAAACAGGAACAATTTGAATCTAGCTCTGTGTATCCACTGAGGCATGATATTTGGACAATGTGGGTAAAGTGTTATTGAAGAATTGCTTGCTTTGTTAGAAGAAGTGTATAAAAGGAACTTGCAAATAAACTTCAGCATGCAGTTGCAATTGCTGCCTTGGCTCTGCATCCCCTGTGTCCCGGTTATTTCATGACCCTTACCCAGGGACCCGAATGCTCTAGACGTTCAGTTATCCTAGATGAACCTGAGGGAAATGACCATCTTTATAAGGAGGAATTTTATCATTTAGTCTCTTATGTGCTGATCTGTATTTGCATTTTTTTTCAAATTCTGCAGGTGTCCTTTTAAAAATATGCTGATATGTGAAATGTGATATTTATATGACATCGATATAAAACTGACAGTGTTTCATAGTATTTGTCAAACTGTATGCAATATGGCAAAAAAAAATGTGGCTGATTGCCAGAAATGGTTATTTCTGGATGGAATTTCCAGGGTGTCCTATTGTGTCCTATTACTGAACGATATCCTTAGCCCTTTTTAAATTTTTACTTAAAAATTTAAAATTTTAATTTATTTATTAATTTATTTTTAAAAATTACTATTGTCTATTTTTTTTAATTTAGGCAGGGTTTCACTCAGTTGCTGGGGTCAGCCTCACAATTGTGATCTCCCTGCCTCAGCCTCCATACCGCTGGATATATCAGGTGTGTAGCACCACATGCATCCTGTCTCACAATTTCTTTCTTTTTTAGGATGTTTTTAGGTCATTATTTAACTTTACATATTTTTTATTATTTTTTTAAATACATGATCACAGTGGAATGCATTATGATCCTTATTATACATATAGAGAACAATTTTTGATATCTCTGTATATAAAGCATATTCACATCAACTTATGCCATTATACATATACTCATTTCTTTCTGCATTACAATTCTTAATACAAATATATATCACAATTTTTTATATCTTTGTATATAAGGTATGTTGACACCCAATTCAAGTCTTCATACATGTATTTTGAATAATGATGTTGATCATATCATTGTATAATGATAACCATCACATTCCACCATCCTTGCTAATCCCCTTCCCCATCCATTTCCCTCCCACTCCTCTTTCCTATGTAGAATTAATCTAATCCTCCCATGCTCTTCCTCCCACTGTGAGTCACCCCCATATATCAGAGAAAATATTTGGCATTTGATTTTTTTGGTATTGGCTAACTTCACTTACCATAATATTTTCCAACTCCATCCATTTACTGGCAAATGCTATGTTTTTATTCTCTTTTAGTGCTGAGTAATATTCCATTGTGTATAAATGCCAAATTTGTTTTTATACTTTCATCCACTGAAGGGCATCTAGGTTCGCTCCACAGTTTAGCTATTGTGAATTGTGCTGCTATAAACATTGATGTGGCTATGTCCCTGTAGTGTGCTGTTTTTAGGTCCTTTGGGTAAATTCTGAGAAGAGGAATAGCTGGGTTAAATGGTGGTTCCATTGCCAGATTTCTAAGGAATCTCCATACTGCTTCCATATTGGCTGCACCAATTTCCAATCCCACCAGCAGTGTATGAGTGTGCCTTTCCCCCCACATCCTCGCCAACACTTATTGTTGTTTGTCTTCATAATATCCGCTAATTCTGACTGGAGTAAGATGATAGTTTTTATTTGCATTTCTCTGATTGCTAGAGATGATGAGCATTTTTTGATATATTTGTTAACTGATTGTATATCCTCTTCTGAGATGTGTCTGTTAAGGTCCTTGGCCCATTTGTTGATCGGGTTATTTGTTTATTTTTTGGTGTGAAGATTTTTGAGTTCTTTATATACACTAGAGATTAGTGCTCTATCTGATGTGTGAGAGGTCGAGATTTGCTCCCAGGATATAGGCTCTCGCTCTCTCTCTCTCCCCCTCTCTCTCTCTCTCTCTTGATAAAAAACTTTTTAGTTTGAATCCATCTTATTTATTGATTCTTGGTTTTAATTCTTGTGCTATACGAGTCTTATTAAGGAAGTTGGGGCCTAATCACACATGATGAAGATTAGGGCCTACTTTTGCTTCTGTTAGATGCAGAGTCTCTGCCTTAAATCCTAGGTCCTTGATCCATTTTGAGTTAACTTTTGTGCATGGTGAGAGATAGGGGTTCCACTTCATTTAGTTGCATATAGATTTCCAGTTCTCCCAGCACCATTTATTGAAGATGCTATCCTTTCTCCAGTGCATGTTTTTGGCACCTTTGTCTAATATAAGGTAGTTGTAATTTTATGGGTTGGTCTCTGTGTCCTCTGTTCTGTACCATTGGTCTACCAGCCTGTTTTGGTGCCAATACTATGCTGTTTTTGTTGCTATTGCTCTGTAGAATAGTTTAAGGTCTGGTATAGTGAGACCACCTGCTTCGCTCTTCCTGTTGAGGATTGCTTTGGCTCTTCTGGGTCTCTTATTTTTCCACATGAATTTAATTATTGCTTTTTCTATTTACATGAGGAATGCCATTGGCATTTCGATCAGAATTATATTAAATCTGTATAGTGCTTTTGGTAGTAGGGTCATTTTGATAATATTAGTTTTGCCTATGCAAGAGTAAGGTAGATCTTTCCATCTTCTAAGGTCTTTGATTTCTCTTTAGTGTTCCGTAGTTTTCATTGTATGGATACTTCACCTCTTTTGTTGATTAACAGGTATCTTTTCCTTGAGGATATTATGAATGGGGTAGTTTTCCTCATGTCACTCTCAGAGGATTTGTCACTGATATACAGAAATGCCTTTGATTTATTTTGATTTTATATCCTGCTACTTTGCTGAATTCTAGTTCTAGAAGTTTTCTCATGGAGTTTTTTGGGTCTTGCAGGTACAGAATCATATCATCAGCAAATAGTGCTAGTATAAGTTCTTCTTTAACTGTACTTATTCCTTCAATTTCTTTCATCTAATTGTTCTGGCCAGTTTTTTAAGAACTATGTTAAATAGAAGTGGTGAGAGAGGGCATCCCTCTCTTGTTCAGATTTTAGAGGGAATACCTTCAGTTTTTCTCTGTTTAGAATGATGTTGGCCTGGGGCTTAGCATAGATAGCCTTTATGATGTTGAGATATGTTCCTATTATCCCTAGTTTTTCTATTGTTTTGAAAATGAAGGGGTGCTGTATTTTGTCAAATGCTTTTCTGCATCTATTGAGATGATCATATGATTTTTATCTTTAAATCTACTGATGTGATGAATTACATTTATTGATTTACGTATGTTGAACCAACCTTGCATCCTGGGGATGAATCCCACTTGATCATGGTTCACAATCTTTTTGATATGTTTTTGTATTTGATTTGCCAGAATTTTATTCAAAATTTTTGCATCTGTGTTTTAGAGATATTGGTCTGAAGTTTTCTTTCTTTGATGTGTCTTTGTCAGATTTTAGAATCAAGGTGATTTTGGCCTCATAGAATGAGTTTTGAAGTGCTCCCTTGTTTTCTATTTCATGAAATAATTTCATGAGTATTGGTGTTAGTTCTTCTTTAATGCTCTTGTATCCATTGAGTCTTGGGAGGTTTTTTTTTTTTTTTTCTTAGAAGGCTTTTGATGGTGTCTTCTATTTCATTGCTTGAAAATTATCTGTTTAAAATGTGTATATCATCCTCACTCAGTTTGGTTAAATTATATGATTGTAGACATTTGTTGATATCTTCAGTATGTTCTGTTTATTGGAGTACAAAATTTCAAAATAATTTCTAATTATCTTCTGTATTTCTCTAGTGTTCATGGTGATATTTCCTTTCTCATCATGGATTTTAGTAATGTGCATTTTCCACTTTCTCTACATTAGCATGGGTAAGGCTTTACAAAGTGTATTTATTTTTTTTCAAAGAGCCAACTTTTTCTTTTGAAAATTAAAAAAAATAATTAATTTATAAAAAATATATGGCAGCGGAATGTATTACAATTTTTAGCACACAAGTACAGCACAATTTTTCATATCTCTATAAAGTAAGTTGACACCAATTCATGTCTTCATACATATATGATGGATAATGTTGTCCATTATATTCCACCATCCTTGCTAATCCCTGCCCCCTCCCTTACCACACCTCTTCCCTATCTAGAATTCATCTATTCCTCCCATGATCCCCCTCCCTACCACAGTATAGTCAGCTTCCTTATATCAGAGAAAATATTCGGCATTTGTTTTTTGGGGATTGGCTAACTTCACTTAGCATTATCTTGTCCAATGCCATCCTTTTACCTGCAAATGCCATGATTTTATTCTCTTTTATTGATGAGTAATATTCCATTATGTACAAGTGCCACATTTTCTTTATTCATTCATCTATTGAAGGACAACTAGGTTGGCTCCACACTTTAGCTATTGTGAATTGTGCTGCTATAAACATTGGTGTGGCTGTGTCCCTGTAGTGTGCTGTTTTTAAGTCCTTTGGGTATAGACTGAGGAGTGGGATATCTGGGTCAAATGGTGGTTCCATTCTTAGATTTCCAAAGAATCTCCATACTGCTTTCCAATATTGGCTGCACCAATTTGCATTCCCACCACAAGTGTATGAGTATACCTTTTCCCCCATATCCTTGCCAACACTTATTTTTTGTCTTCATGATAGCTGCCATTCTGACTAGAGTGAGATAATATCTTAAAGTACTTCTGATTTGTGTTTCTCTGATTGTTCGAGATGATGAGCATTTTTCCATATATTTACTGATTGTATATCTTCTGAGAAGTGTCTGTTCAGGTCCTTGGCCCATTTGTTGATTGGGTTATTTGTTTTTTCATCTACCAGGGTCTTTTAAGTCCTCTGTCCTGGACCACAGCTGCTTCATTTGCTTCCTCACATTGTGAAGCTTCCAGCTTCTTGGACTGAGCTGTTACCAGTTTCCCGGTGTTGCCAGCCTGCAGGCAAACATTTGGTGACTATTCCTCCCATGATTATGTGAGTAAATATAATAAGCTCCCTTATATATACACATCCATTTTTATGTATTTTATTCTCATTTTCTGAAGAACCCTGAAAAATGCAGGCATATTCTCAAAAAAAAATGTCTGGGTCATATGGCATCTCTAGTTTTATTTTTTTGAAAAATAACCCTTATAGATTTTAACTGTCTATTCCAATTTGTATTCCTGGTAAGGAAGTCAAAGTGTTTCCTTTTCTGCATATCCTCTGAAGTATGTGTTACCTACCAACATTTTGAGAATAGCCCACAAGCATGTGGTTATAGCTCATTGTGATATAACCTGAAATCATAAAAATTCCAGAAAAAAATGAGAAAAATTATTTGCCATTCATGTTGGCAATGGTTTTAAATAGAACATGCTGAGAATGTGCAAGGAAAAACAAAGAGGTGAGACTATATGATGCTAAAAATGCTTCTGTGCAGCAAAGGAATCAATCAATGAAATATAAAAGTAGACTGTGGGTTAAAGAAAATCATTGCTAGCCACATTTCTGATAAAAGCTCAACATGCAAAATATATGACACTTGCACAACTCACCAAAAATGAAAAACCTTTAATAACCTAATTTAAATATGGTAAAATACTTAGCTTCTGCCCTAAAAATTAAATAAGTGTGTGAAGACATATAAAAGCTATTCAAGATTATTAATTAGGCTAAACAAAATTATAGTTTGCTTTAACTTTTTGCTTCATTAATCTCACAAAATTTTGTGTGTACACTCTCCATCCTGCACAGGGCATCCTGAGACATTGGACAATTAACAAAATGCCAGGTTCTCATTTCCCCACATTATGCTTGCTCATCATTCCATCTTAATTGCCAAGAAAGTCTCAAGCCTGGATAACAAAAACATAGAGATAAATTGCAAGATAATCATCAACTTTGAAAATTACTTCAGGTATCAATAGAATACATTAGTAGACCCAGATGTGAAGAAATATAAAGTAGACCTACAAATTAACATTTAATTTAATTGCAAATATTTTTATGAGCAACTTAAAAGCTGATCATGGGAGCACATGCCACTAGTCCCAGCTACCTGTGAGGCTACAGCAGGAGGAGGATTTGGGCTAAGGAATTTGAGGCCAACCTGAAAAAAACCCACCTCCAAAAATCAACCCACCAAAAAAACCAAACAGTAATCATATTTTTTAAAAAGGTGGCTTCATAGGTGATTTCTAGCAAACATGTAATAAGAGATCAGTAACAATAATTCATGATTACATCTAAAAATAGAAGAAAATTGATTAATTCTTTCTGTAAGGCCAGAAATACCAGATAACACAGCATAACAATGGAAATTGCAGACCATCTTTCTATAGATGTTGACCCAGATATTCAAAACCCTTAGCAAACTGAGAACAACCACAAAAAGAATAATTGGACTTCATGACCAAGAGGGACAATATGGTAAGTTTCCAAATATCATTTTGATGGAGAGATGTTTTTGGAAGATCACTTACCAATTTATTGTAAAACCTATGGCCAATTATGACCAGAGGACAATTGTTTTTCAATCCACTAAAGGGCAGCTATGAACTAACGGTTTTCATATTTGATGATGAAAAACTAAGTATTTCACAATTTAGTTTTAGAAAAAGAAAAAAAAAAGTATGGTTTCCTCACTTCTAAATATTGTTCTGAGAATATTGAACAGGATTTTATACATCAAAAGTCTAATAGTATATGCAGATGATACTATTATTTGTATAATGTTTCTAAGCAATTTTCATGCACTAACAAAACATAAGACTTAAATTAGTTCAATAATGTCATGGGTTAAATGGTCAACATTAAGCCATGTAAATTATATACACTAGCAATGGGCAGTGTTAAAAGCGAGGCATGAATCCATTCACAAATATAGGAAAAAAATAATTAACAATGAAAGTTATAATAAAAGAACTATTCACTGCAAAGTAAAAATAAAGGGGAAAGTAAAATGCAAAAAATGGGAACAAAGTGGGAAAACAGCTAATATTTAATGATCAAAAGTTTGATTTTGTTAAAACCACATTATTCCACAGTGGGTCTGCAGATTCAACATAATGAGGCCAAAATCCAAAAGTCATTTTGTAAAAATTACCCAGCTGACTCTAAAATCATAAACAATGCAAAATAAATTAAATAGCTAAATATTGAAGTAAAAATTGTGTGACTTTTATTGAAAATGTGCATTGCAAAAATACATTTTGTAGGATATTAAATTTGGTTAAATATTTCTTAAATTGCTGATGAGCAGTATTCCCCATGCATGAAGTGAGGGTCTGTGTTAACCTAGGAAAAATTAGGCTGGGATTGACATTTATCATCACGGCTACTACCTGCTGAGCTTGAGGGAATTTCTATTGCTTTCATGATAACTTTCTTCAGCCTCCAAGATTTTCTGCACCTTTCCAACCATCGATGTTCTGTCTCTTGCATTTCACCCAAGTATATCCCAGTGGGTATCAGGTATTGAAATTCACATATATTCCTGATCTTCTTGCAGCTGACCACTAGAACAACAATGCAATTCAATGTCTTGGAGAGTGGCTGAAAAGATTCATCCTTGATCCTCACGCACACTGAAGTGTATTTTATTTTTTGAGTTTTTTTTTTAAATGACAGTGGAATGCATTACAGTTCTTATTACATGCATACCTCACAGTTTTTCATAACTCTGGTTGCATATAAAGTATGTTGGCACCAATGCGTGTCTTCATACATGTACTTTGGATAATGATGTCATAACATTCCACCATCATGCAAATCCCCTGCCTCCTTTCCTCCCCTCCCACTCCTCTGCCCTGTGTATAATTCATCTATTCTTTCCATGATCCCCCTCCCTACCCCACTATATTCAGCCTCCTAATATCAGAGAAACCATTCAGCATTTGTTTTTTGGCATTGACTAACTTCACTTCTCCAATACCATCCATTTACATGCAATTGGCATGATTTTATTATTGTTGAGTAAAATTCCATTGTGTATATATGCCACATATTTTTTATCCATTCATCCACTGTAGGGCATCTGGGTTGGCTCCTCAGTTTGCTATTCTGAATTGTGCTTCTATAAACATTGACATGACTGTGTCCCTGTAGTATGCTGTTTTCAAGTCCTTTGGGAATAGTTCAAGAAGAGGAATAGCTGGGTCAAATGGTGGTTTCATTCCCAGATTTCCAAGAAATCTCCATACTGCTTTCCATATTGGCTGCACCAATTTGCAATCCCACCAGCATGTATGAGTGTGCCTTTTCCCCCACATCCTCGCCAGCACTTGTTGTTTGTCTTCATAATAGCTGTCATTCTGACTAGAATGAGATTATATCTTAGAGTGGTTTTGATTTGCATTTCTCTAATTGCAAGAGATGATGAACATTTTTCCATATATTTTTTGATTGATTCTATGTCCTTTTCTGAGAAGTGTCTGCTCAGGTCCTTGGCCCATTTGTTGATTGGGTTATTTAGTTTTTGGTGCTTAGTATTTTGAGTTCTTTATATACCCTAGACATTAGTGCTCTATCTGAGTGAGGGGTAAAAATTTTCTCCCAGGATGTAGGCTCCGTTTTCACCTCAGATTATTTTTTCTGTGAGGAAACTGTTTTAGTTTGAATCCATCCCATTTGTTGATTCTTGGTTTTAATTCTTGTGCTATAGATGTCTTATTAAGGAAGTTGTGGCCTAATCCCACATGATGGAGATTAGCGATTACTTTTTATTCTATTAGATGCAGAGTTTCTGGTTTAAATCCTAGGTCCTTGATCCACTGGTTTGGAGATCAGGGTGATATTGGCCTCATAGAATGAGTTTCGAGGTGCTGCTTCTTTCTCTATTTCCTGAAATAAATGGAGAGTATTCGTATTTTTATAGTTCTTCTTTAAAGGTCTTGTAGAACTCGGCTTTGTATCTGTCAAGTCCTGGGCTTTTCTTGGTTGGTAAGCTTCTGATGGCATCTTCTATTTCATCAGTTGATATTGGTCTGTTTAAATTGTGTATGTCTTCCTGATTCAATCTGGGCAAATCAGATGACTTAAGAAATTTGTTGATGCCTTCAATGCCTTCTATTTTATTGGAGTATACATTGTCAAGATAATTTCTAATTATCCTCTGTATTTCTGTAGTGTCTGTTGTGATATTGCCTTTTTCATCATGTATTCTGGTAATTTGAGTTTTCTCTATCCTTCTCTTCATTAGCATAGCTGAGGTTCTGAAAATTTTATTTATTCTTTCAGAGAACCAAATTTTGTCAATTTTTAATTGTTTCTTTTGATTTGATTTCATTTATTTCAGTTCTAATTTTAATTATTTCTTGACTTTTGCTTTTGCTGTTGATTTGTTGTTCTTCTTCTAGGGCTTTGAAATGAAGTGTGAGATCAATTATTGACTTTTTCTTTTTTTATGAATGAACTCCACACAATGAACTTTCCTTTTAGTACTGCTTTCATAGTGTTTGAGAGATTTCAATATGTTATGTCTGTGTTCTCATTTATCTCTAAGAATTTTTTAATCTCCTCAATGTATTCTCTATCCCATTGTTCATTCAGTAGCAATTTACTTTGTCTCCAGGTGATGGCATAATTTTTATTTTTGGCACTGATTTCCAATTTCATCCCATTGTGGTCTGATAAAATGCATAGTAGAATCTGTACATTTTGTATTTGCTAAGAGTTGCTTTGTGACATATTATATGGTCTATTTTAGAGAATGATCCATGTGCTGCTGAGAAGAAATGGTATTCACTTGATGCAGGTTGAAATATTCTATATATTTCAGTTAAGTCCGTTATTAATTGTGTTATTTAGCTCTATACTTCTTTACTAAACTTTTGTTTGGTAGATCTGTCCAGTGGTGAGAAAGGTGTGTTAAAGTCACCCAAGATCATTGTGTTGTGGTCAATTTGACTCTTTAACTTGAAGAGTTTGTTTCTTTGAACATAGCTGCACCATTGTTTGGGACATATATATTTATGATATGTCTTGTTGGTGTATGGTTTCCTTGAGCAGTATATAATGTCCATCTTTATTCCTTTTAACTTTGGCTTGAAGTTTACTTGGTTATTAAAAAAAATTCTCTCTCTCTCTCTCTCTAAAAAAAAATATTTTTTTTCTTTTCGTTGGACACAACATTTTTATTTTATTTTTATGTGGTGCTGAGGATAGAACCTAGTGCCCCGCACATGCCAGGTGAGCACGTTACTGCTTGAGCCACATCCCAAGCCCTTGAAGTTTACTTTATATGATACAAGGATGGAAACCCCTGATTGCTTCAGCAGTCCATGTGAGTGGTATGATTTTCCCCTACCTTTCACCTTCAGTCTGTGTATGTCTTTATCTACGAGATGAGTCTCCTGTAGGTAGAGTATTGTTGGGTCTTTATTTTTTGTTTTAATCCAGTCTGCTAGCTGATGTCTTTTGATTGGTGAGTTTAAGCCATTAGCATTCAGGGTTATTATTGAGGCATGGTTTGACATATTTCTTTAATTTTGGTATTTAACTGATTTTCTTCTTTTAGTGTACTACCTCCCTCAGCTGACACTCATTGTTGTTTTTCATTTCCTCTTCATGGAATACTTTGCCAAGGATGTATTTTATTGATGGTTTTCTAGCTATAATTTTTTTTAACTTGGGTTTATTGTGGAATGTTTTTAATGCATCTTCAAATCTTTAACTGGATACAAGATTCTTATTTGTCACCCATTATCTTTCAGAGCTTGATATATGTTGTTTCAGGATTTTTTATCTTTTAGGGTCTGCGTTGAAAATTTTCTTATCCTAATGGTTTTCCCCTATATGTAATATGATTCTTTTCTCTTGGAGCTTTTAAAATTCTCTCCTTATTCTGTATGTTGGGCATTTTCATTATAATGTGCATTGGTGTGGATCTATTTTGATTTTGTGCCTTCAGTGTCCTGTAAGCTTCTTGAATTTGGATTTCCAATTCATTCTTTGTGTTTGGAAAGTTTTCTGTATCATTTCATTGAATAGATTATTCATTCCTTTGGTTTGGACTCTATGCCTTCCTCTATCCTGATAACCCTTAAATTTGTTCTTTTTGTGCTATCCCATATTTATTGAGTGTTCTGATCATGGTTTCTTGCCATTATCAATGTGTGGTCTATGTTATTTTCAAGATTATATATTTTATCTTCACTATCTGATGTTCCATCTTCCAAGTAGTCTACTCTGTTGGTAATGCTTTCATTTGAGCTTTTAATTTGGTTTATAGTTTCTTTCATTTCAAGGATGTCTGTTTGTTTATTACCTCTATCTCCCTGTTGATGTGATCTTTTGCTTCTTGGGGTTGTTTATGTAGCTCTTTGTGGAAGTGACCTTTCACTGCTTGTATTTGCTCTCTCATATCTTCCTTGAGTTCACAGAACATTTTAACCATGTATATCCTGAAGTCTTTCTCTGTCATTTTTTTTCTGCTCTGGCTTCCAATGATTCTAATGATGTGTTTTCTTGATTTGTTTGGGACACTTTCTTTTCTTGTTTTTCATGTTGCTCACAGGGCTGCTAGTTGGACAGGTGTGTACTGTGACCAGGGCCCACCCACCTGATGTGAGCCTGGCTGTGAGAGTTCCCACAGTGGGGAATGGCTAAGTGAGAGGGAGACAGGACTAAAGTTTGGAGGCTAAAAGAAAGACCAGGAGCTTGGAAATCTCCAGGCAAGAGAGGGAGACAATATCAGGTGCTCAAGTCAGACGAGCAGTCCAAAAAGAGACCCGTGAGATGCAATCTCTCTGCAGCGACTGGCAGGTGGCACTACCAGCTTCCAGACACCCTACACCAGGACCAGACTTCCCACCCTGGTTACCTACACCATCCAGAGACACTGGCTTAAAATGGACAACCCCACCTATTCGATGAGAAGAGAACCAGAAAAGAAATGGATCTCTAAAACTAGCAACAACCCTGGTTTCTTTGAGTTTTTTTTTTCTCTTTTACCCCTCTGTCCTCTGGCCCTCACATCCCCAACATATGTGAAACCAGGAACTTTGCATGAAATGGGAGGACTGAGTCATCTGTATAATATAAAATAGAGGTATTGTTTATGCCCTTTATTTTCTTCTTTTCATTTTTCTTTCCCCCTTCAAATTTTACTATTTTTAACATCCTGTATTTTAACTACTATTATGTTTTATTAATAATTGAATCCAACATTTCTGTATTATGAGACTAAACTGTAAATGTCTCAATAAATTGTTCATAGGCAACATATTGTTGGGATCAGTTAATATTGTCCTTCCCCATAAAGGAAGGATCTTGGAACCCTCCAAGAGCACTACAAACCTACAGAGTAATAACACCCCAGACCCACAGAGCTGAGGTGTATTTTAGATTTTGTACATTAGAGTTTTGAGGTTTTGGTGGGAATTGGAAGTCACAGGGATAGAGGTAATGGCTTTATTCTCAAAACCTCAGCTTTGATGAGTTTTCTCCAGGTGCCCATTGGCCTAGGTTTAGGTTCTATGTATTTGCAGGTAAGGTTTTTTTCTTTTATTTTGTAGAAAATATGTGAGAGATTACTCCAGTGTTCTAGCAGTCAGTAGGGTCTTCACATCAGCACCCAATGGAAAATATTTTCAAAGTATCTCCTCATTTTTCTTGACACATTTTTTGTTATTCTTGAGGAATAGCAAGCCTGGTCATGGGGAACATACACATGCTGGGCTCAGGGACTTCAGTTTCACTCACTGATCTAGAAATATGTATATATTTGTGGACTGGCTCAAAAATATTTATTTAACTTTACTAGTTTATATAGTTTTCAGGGAGAAATCAAAGACATGTAGCCTGTTTTTTCATAAATCCCTTATCTTCAAAATGCCAGGTTGTCTTATAATATCATCATTCCTCTAATGGGCTAAGAAAAAAAACATTTTCATTTATTTACACTTTTTATCATTTTTTAAGTCTCACATGTAGGTGCAATTTTTTTTAAATTCTCTACACCTACAAAATTAACTCAGAAACTAACCACTATTTTTAAGTATACATTTTCCTCCACTATTCTTTGGAAGTTATTTTAAGACCTCATTAGTGCCATTCTCCCTAAACTAGTTCCTATTAAGTATTTTCCATGTTTGTATTCTATTTTCTCTCCATTTTGAAACATGCTTTGTTTCTTTGTTAATATAATTTACTACATCTCACAGGAAGCCAGATTCACCCTTTAAATTTATTTCACTAATTAAAAAAATAATTACTTACTCAGGACCCCTGCTTTTAGGCAGCTGACCAAAGAACAACAACTTAGAGGGAGGAAAAATTTATTTTGGTTCATCATGGTTTTAGAGGCTCATTCTGGTCAATAACACCATAGCTTTGGGTCAAAGCTGAGGCAGAGCATCAGGGTGGAAGGGTGTGACAAGTGAACTCAGCTCAGAACATGACTGCCACGAAACCAAGAGAAGATATCATTAAACAGGAGCGTTACATAAACTCCAAAGGCAGACCCGAGGAAACTACTTCCTCCAGACACAACCCATCTTCCTAATTATAACACCCAGTTGACGCTTATCAGTGGATTTGTTTGTTGTGCTCATAATCTAACCATTTCACCTCTGAGCAGTCTTGCACAATTTCATACATGAACCTTTGGGGAAAACTTCATATCTTATCCATAATACCATCTTATTTTAACTGCACTTTATGGAATTGGACAGGAAAAGTAAATCAAAATAATATTTTCTGGCATTGGGAAAGTCCAGTACCTTGGTTCTTTAATCCATCTATCAACATCACTTCTTGATAAAAATTCTAAAGAAACTTAGAAGGAACTTACCTCCCATCATAAACTATATAAAACAAAATACTCCAACATCCTACTGAATAGGAAAGAGCTGTGTGCATTTCTTCTAAAAATAATGGGCAATCAAAGAATGTGCACCATCACCACTCCTCTACACTAAAGTACTTAAATGTTAGTTGGAGTGTTTGGTAAGAGGCAGATATAAAATGTTACAAATAGTAAAGAAAGGGGTTGGGGCTGTAGCTTAGTGGTAAAGGGTTTGCCTCACATGAGTGAGGTCCTGGGTTCAATCCTCAGCACCACATAAAAATAAAGCTACTCTGTGTTCATCCAGAACTAAATATTTTAAAAAGACAAATTATCTCTGCTTGAAAATTACGTGAACTTAACTTTAGAAAATTGTACAGTTTTCATCAGAAGACTTTTAGAGCTGATGAAAAAGTTCAGAAAAGTTGCAGAATAAATAAATAAATAAATAATCAATAGCTTTGGCCAAAATAATATATCTGTTGAGAAATACATCAGGAAATTCATTCTATTCCAAATAACTTAAAATGCTTCATTACAAGTCTTAGCAAAGATTAAAAATACCACTACAAGCAAATTTACAAAATGATAAGAAAATCAACATCATCGACAGATTAATTAAAGCCATCAGATTAACTGAACCTACCTACAGATTCAATATGATCTCCTTCAAACAACCCATCATATTATTCTCAGAACTAGAAAATCCTAAAAAATCATATGAAATAATAAAATCCCAGAACTGGACAGGAAAAATAAATAAAAGTGATATTTTCTGGCATTGGGAAAGTCCAGTACCTTGGTTCTTTAATCCATCTATCGAGTTTTTGTGCCTTTCAACAACTTCACTCCTCAATATCTCTTGGCCCTCACTGATTCCCTTCCTTTATCTTAATGTTTTATCTTCTATTTTCAAAAGATGCCTTTTTTCTTTTCTATTCATTCCACCTATGAGATTAAACATACAACACTAATTGTTATAAGTCTGGCTTATTGGAGTTAACATACTGCTCCCAAGTTGCATCCATTTTCTTGCAAACAGTTGACTTTGCTCTTTGTGGTTGAATAAATCCCCATTGTGTATGGATACTACATTTTCTTTATCTCTTCATCAGTTAATGCACACCTGGCTAGATCTCATAACTTAGCCATTGTAAATCGTGTGGTGGTAAACATGGGAATGGTTACTATGTGGTGTCTTTAATTCTTTTAAATATATACTGAGGAGTGATCTCATAGATTAGCTGTATCATATAATTCCAGTTTCTAATTTTCTAAGAAAATCTCATAATGATTTCCATTCTGGCTGTACCAGTTCACTCCCACACACATTATATAGGGGTTTACTTTTCCCTACATTCTTGCCAGCACTGGTGGTGGTTTTTACTGTAGATGATGGCTGTTCTGACTACAGTGAGGCGAAATCTCAGGAGAGAGTTTATTTGCATTTTTGAGATGCCTAAAGATGTTGAAATGATTTCACAAAATTGTTGGCCATTTTAACTTCTTTGAGAAGCTTCTGTTTGGGATTATTATTATTTTTTTGGTCCAAGTGTTGAATGGGTTAATTTGTATTTTATTTTCATGTTGATTTCTTAAATATATATAGACATTTGAGAGTGTGTGAGAGTGTGTATGTCAGAGAGATAGAGCAATTTGAGAGAAAGAGTGAGAGAAAGAGATTTGAGAGAGAGATGTGAGAGACAGAGAGGTGTGAGAGACAGAGATGTGAGAGAGAGACAGAGATGTGAGTCAGATGTGAGAGAAATGAGAGAGAGTTGTGAGACAGAGAGATGTGAGAGAGACAGAGAGACAAAGATTTGAGAGAGAGACAGAGAGATTTGAGAGTGAGACAGATTTGACAGAAAGCCAGAGATTAGATAGAGAGATGAGAGAGAGACAGAGACATTTCAGAGAGAGACAGAGACACAGACATTTCACAGAGAGACAGAAAGACAGAGACAGAGACATTTTAGAGAGACATTTCAGAGGGAGACATTTCAGAGAGAGACAGAGTGAGAGATATTTCAGAGACAGACAGAGAGATTTCAGAGAGGGAGACATTTAAGAGAGAGACAGAGAGATTTGAGAGAGACAGAGATTTGAGACAGAGACACAGAGAGAGATTGTAGAGAGAGACACAGAGAAATATTGGAGAGATTGGAGAGAGAGACATTTCAGAGACATTTGAGAGAGACATTTGAGAGAGAAAGACAGAGAGAGTGTGAGACAGAGAGACAGAGTGTGACAGAGACAGAGTGACAGAGACAGAGAGAGTGAGAGAGAGTGTGAGAGAGACAGAGAGTGTGAGAGAGAGACAGAGAGAGTGTGAGACAGAGAGAGACAGAGTGTGAGACAAAGAGACAGAGAGAGTGTGAGACAGAGAGAGTGTGAGACAGAGACAGAGAGAGTATGAGACAGAGACAGAGAGTGTTAGAGAGAGACAGAGACAGAGAGCATGAAACAGAGACAGAGAGTGTGAGAGAGAGACAGAGAGAGAGACAGAGACACAGAGAGACAGAGTATGAGACACAGAGAGAGACAGAGTGTGAGAGACAGGGACAGTGAGAGATAGAGACAGAGAGACATTGACAGAGAGAGACAGAGAGAATGTGAGAGACACAGAGAGACAGTGTGAGAGACACAAAGAGGCAGATAGACAGAGAGAGTGTGAGAGACAGAGAGACAGAGACAGAGAGTGTGTGAGAGTCAGAGAGAGACAGAGTGTGAGAAACAGTTACAGAGAGTGACAGAGAGAGACAGAGAGAGTGACAGAGACAGAGACAGAGTGAGTGACAGAGACAGAGACAGAGAGAGTGACAGAGAGGGACAGAGAGTGAGAGAGACAGAGACAGAGAGAGTGTGAGAGAGAGACAGAGACAGAGAGAGTGAGAGAGACAGACAGAGACAGAGAGAGTGACAGAGAGAGTGCCAGAGAGTTAGAGAGACAGAGAGTGACAGAGAGTGAGAGAGACAGAGAGAGTGACAGAGAGTGAGAGGGACAGAGAGAGACAGAGACAGAGAGAGAGTGACAGAGAGTGAGAGACAGAGTGTGAGACAGAGACAAAGTGTGAGAGACAGAGACAGAGAGAGTGAGTGACAGAGACAGAGATAGTGTGAGAGAGACAGAGACAGAGTGTGAGTGTGACAGAGAGAGTGTGAGTGTAATAGAGACAGAGACAGAGTGTGAGTGTGAGTGTGAAAGAGAGAGAGACAGAGAGTGTGAGTGTGACAGAGACAGAGACAGTGTGTGACAGAGTGTGAGTGTGACAGAGACAGTGAGAGAGTGAGTGTGACAGAGTGTGAGTGTGAGTGTGACAGAGACAGAGACAGAGTCACAGAGAGAGTGTGATTGTGAGTGTGGCAGACAGAGACAAAGACAGAGAGAGTGAGCATGTGACAGAGACAGAGACAGAGAGTGAGAGAGTGAGTGTAACAGAGACTGAGAAAGTGTGAGTGTGACAGAGACAGAGACAGAGAGTGTGTGACAGAGAGAGTGTGAGTGTGACAGAGACAGTGAGATGAGTGTGACAGAGAGAGTGTGAGTGTGAATGTGACAGAGACAGAGACAGAGTCACAGAGAGAGTGTGATTATGAGTGTGACAGACAGAGACAGAGACAGAGAGAGTGAGAGTGTGACAGAGACAGAGACAGAGTGAGAGTGTGACAGAGACAGAGACAGAGAGAGTGTGAGTGTGAGTGTGACAGAAACAGAGAAAGAGACAATATGTGAGTGTGACAGAGACAGAGACAGAGAGGCACGGAGACAGAGAGAGACACAGAGACAGACAGAGAGACAGAGAGAGACACACAGAGAGAGACAGAGATGGAGAGAGACAGAGAGACATAGAGAGTGTGAGAGTGACAGAGAGAGAATGTGAGAGAGAGACAGAGAGAGACAGAGAGACAGAGACAGAGAGAGAGTGTGTGTGAGAGTGTGAGAGAGAGTGAGAGTGAGTGAGAGAGAGAGAGTGAGAAAGAGTGAGAGAGAGTGAGTGAGAGAGTGACAGAGTGAGAGTGTTAGAGAGAGACAGAGTGTAAGAGAGAGATACAGAGAGTGTGAGAGAGACAGAGAGTGTGAGAGAGAGAGTGTGAGGGAAAGAGACAGAGTGTGTGAGAGAGACAGAGTGAGAAAGTGTGTGTGATAGAGACAGAGAGTGTGATAGAGTCAGAGACAGGGAAAGAGTGTGAGAGAGACAGAGAGAGTGTGAGAGACAGAGATAGAGAGAGAGTGTAAGAGACACAGAGACAGAGAGAGTGTGAGAGAGACAGAGACAGAGAGTGTGAAAGAGACAGAGAGTGTGAGAGAGTGTGAGAGAGACAGAGAGAGTGTGAGAGAGAGGCAGAGAGACAGAGACAGATAGAGACAGAGGGAGAGGGAGACAGAGACAGAGGGAGAGAAGGGGAGAGACGTTTCAGAGAGAGAGTGAGAGGGAGAGGTTTCAGAGAGAGGGAGAGAGGTTTCAGAGAGAGGGAGAGAGAGGGAGAGAAGTTTCAGAGAGAGGGAGAGAGAGGGAGAGAGGTTTCAGAGAGAGGGAGAGAGAGGGAGAGAGGTTTCAGAGAGAGGTTTCAGAGAGAGCGAGAGAGGTTTCAGAGAGAGGCAGGGAGACACTTCAGAGGGAGAGAGGGAGATATTTCAGAGAGAGGGAGGGAGGGAGATACTTCAGGGAGAGGGATGGAGGGAAATACTTCAGAGAGAGGGAGGGAGAGAGATACTTCAGAGAAAGGGAGGGAGGGAGATATTTCAGAAAGAGGGAGGGGGGGAGATACTTCAGAGAGAGAGATGGAGGGAGATACTTCAGAGAGAGTGAGAGAGATTTCAGAGAGACAGAGAGAGAGATTTCAGAGAGAGATAGATATATTTCAGAGAGATATTTCAGAGAGAGATTTCAGAGAGAGGGAGAGATTTCAGAGAGAGAGGGAGAGATTTCAGAGAGAGAGGGAGAGATTTCTGAGAGAGAGGGAGAGATTTCAGACAGAGGGGGAGAGATTTCAGACAGAGAGGGAGAGATTTCAGAGAGAGAGTTTTCAGAGAGAGAGAGATAGATTTTGGAGGGATATTTCCGAGAGGGGGAGGGAGATTTCTGAGAGGGGGAGACAGAGAGATTTCAGAGAGAGAGAGAAATAGATTTCAGAGAGAGTGAGAGATTTCAGAGAGAGTGAGAGATTTCAGAGAGAGAGAGATATTTCAGATATATAGATATGGGAAAAAATTCAGATATTAATCATTTGTTAGAATGGTAAATGACAAAAATTTCTCTTTCAGTATGTTGTACCTTTATGCTGTTATTTTCCCCTTTGCTGTGCATAGCCATAACCAGTATTGGTCCTTGATATTATTTGCTGTGCTATGAGTATTTTTTAGAGTGTCACTGCCTCTCACCATGGCCCTCACAGGCAATGGCAGCTGGGTTCCCATGCATGGAGTGAGTTGGCTGTAAAATAAAGCTAAGCAAAGGAAGGCATCAAAGCCACATGACACAGGAAGTAACTGTAGAAAGTGCAGATGGGATGGGTTTTAGGGGTGGAGCTTCCACACTGGAAGGAGAGCATGAGAGCCCAGGTTTGGTTTATTTACATGGGGGAACAGCAAAGGTTTTTCCATAGAATGTTCTTTGGCCACTTAAGGTAGGAGGTGGGCTTTCCAGGCCCAGTTGGTGATGCCCAACTCCAGGGCCACCAGAGAAGCCTCCCTGGCCCAGCAAAGACTGATGTCGCTCTTCTGTATAATACATTAAGTGGGAGGAGCCACCAAATCACTTGCAAAGCCAAACCAGAATCCCCTGGGCTCAGGGCCAAGTGAAGAGGCTAAAGGAGCTCAGAGTGGCTCCCCATACCTGCCCACTCCAGTGCTTCCCTTAGGTTTTATTTTATCAATTTTAAAGTTCAGGGGTATATTCTCTGGTCTTCAGTCCAGTTGACTTTGACCTATGAATATTCCATTTTTCCAGCATAACTTGTTAAATAGGATTTCTTCTCTCCATACTTTGGAACCTTTGACAATAATCAACTTAAGGAAATTCTGTAGGTCTCTGTAGCTTTTATCATTTCACTGGTCTCTGTGTTTCTTCCCAGAAAGACTCTGCTTCTGTCCCTATGGTGCAGTCATATAATTTGAAGTCAGGAATAGTGAGGTATCTGGGTTGATGGTCTACAGAATTTACAGGGTTACAGAACTGCTTCCTTTTCTGGGGTTTTATTATTCCATATGATTTTTAGGATTTTCTAGTTCTGAGAATAATATCATGGGTCGTTTGAAGGAGATTGTATTGAATCTGTAGGTAGGTTCAGTTAATCTGATGGCTTTAATTAATCTGTCAATGATGTTAATTTTCTTAGTGTTTTGTAAATTTGCTTGTAGTGGTATTTCTTATCTTTGCTAAGACTTGTAATGAAGCATTTTAAGTTATTTGGAATAGAATGAAGTTTCTGATTTATTTCTCAACAGATTTATTATTTTGGCCAAAGGTATTGATTTTTTATTTATTTATTTATTCTGCAATTTTCTGAACTTGTTCATTAGCTCTAAAAGTCTTTTGGTGAAAACTGTACAATTTTCTAAAGTTTAGATCATATAAATTGCAAACAGAGATAATTTGTCTTTTTAAAATATTTAGTTGTAGATGAACACACAGTAGCATTATTTTTATGTGGTGCTGAGGGTTGAACCCAGTGCCTCACTCATGTGAGGCAAGTCCTTTACCACTGAGCTACAGCCCCAACCCCTTTCTATTTGTAATATTTTATATCTGCCTCTTGCCAAACACTCCAACTAACATTTAAGTACTTTAGTGTAGAGGAGTGGTGATGGTGCACATTCTTTGATTGCCCATTATTTTTAGAAGAAATGCACACAGCTCTTTCCTATTCAGTAGGATGTTGGCTTAAGTTTGTTATATATAGCGTTTATGATGGGAGGTAAGTTGCTTCTACTCCTAGTTTCTTTAGAATTTTTATCAAGAAGTGATGTTGAATTTCGACAAAAGCTTTTCCCAGTACCTATTAAAATGATCACATGGGTTTTATATTTTGTTCTATTTGTATGTGTATTATAATTATTGACTTGTGTTTGTTGCATTCCTGAAAAGTAAACAACTTGATCATGTTGAATGATTTTTAAGGTGCTTTGAATTTGATTTTTGATTTGCTATTTTATTGAGCAGGCTTTCATCTAAGTTCATCAATTATATTTGTAGTTTTCTTTCCTGCTATGCAGTTTTCATCTTGGAATTTTTTGGGGGTACTATGGATTGAACCTAGAAACATTGTAACTCTGAACTACAATTCCAGTTTAATTTTATTTTGAGATAAGGTCTTGCTAAGTTACTGTGGCTGGCCTTAAGCTTGTGATCCTCCTGCCTTGGCCTCCCAAATTGTTGTGATTAGAGGTGTACAAAAGATCTGGGCTCTTGTCTAGTTTTGAAAACATGGTGATGCTGGCTTCATAGAATAAATTTGAGAGAGTTCCTTGCTTCTCCATTTATGGAATAATTTGAGAAGCATTATGTTAATTCCTTCTTAATGATCTGATATTTACTATTAAATTCCTGTTGTATAGAATTGTTTTATTTTTTTGAAGGTTTGGTATTACTGCTGCAATTGCATTCTTTTTTTAAAAAAAAACTTTGAGGACCTTTATTATTTCTTTTCTACATGACAATAGTAGAATGCATTTAATTAATAACTCTGTATATAAAGTATGTTCATAGCAAATTATGCCATTATATATGAGCTCTTATTGATTTTTTTTGCACTACAATTCTTAATACACCTTTATAACACAATTTATCATGTCTGTGTTTGAATATAAGGTATGCCAACATCAACTTCAAATCTTTATACAAGTATTTTTATAATGATGACCGTCTCCTTCCACTATCCTTGCTATTCCCCTTCTCCCTCCCTTTCCCTCCCACCCCTATTCCCTACCTAGAGGTAATCTTTCTCCCCACCCAACTTTGAGTCACCTCCCCTTATATCAGAGAAAACATTTGGCTTCTGTGTTTTTTTTGGGGGGGGGCATTGCCTATCTTCACTTACCATTATCTTGTCCAACACCATCCTTTTACCTGCAAATGCCACAATTTGTTCTTTTTTAGTGCTGAGTAATATTGTGTATAAATGCCACATTTTTATCCATTTATTCCCTGAAGGACATCTAGGTAGGTTCTACAGTTTAGCTATTGTGTATTGTGCTGCTATAAACATTGATGTGGCTGTGTCCCTGTTAGTATGCTCATTTTAGGTCCTTTGGGTATAGTTAAAGAAGAGGGATAGCTGGGTCAAATGGTGGTTCCATTCCCAGCTTTTGAAGAAATCTCCATACTGCTTTCCAAATTGACCACACTAGTTTGCAGTCCCACCAGTAATGCATGAGTATACCTTTTCCTCACATCCTCACCAACACTTGTTGTTTGTCTTCATAATAGCTGCCATTCTGACTGGAGTGAGATGGTATCTTAGAGTAGTTTTGATTTGCATTTCTCTGAATGCTAGAGATGATGAGCATTTTTTCATATATTGATTGATTTTATATCCTCTTAGAAATGTCTGTTCAGGTCCTTGGCCCATTTATTGATTGGATTGTTGTTTTTTTGGTACTTGTTGAGCTCTTTGTATATACTAGATATTAGAGCTATATCTGATGTGTGAGAAGTAAAAAACTGTTTCCAGGATGTAGGCTCCTTGTTCACCTCACAGATAAGCTTTTTTTTTATCAGCAAAAGAAATATGGTATGAATCCATCCCATTTGTTGATTCTTAGTTTTAATTCTTGTGCTATAGGTGAAAGACCTTTATTATTTTTTAAATTCATTTTTTAAATGTGGTGCTGAGGATTGAACACAAGGCCTCATACATGCTAGGGAAGCACTCTACCACTGAACCATACCTCCAGCCCCACATTTTATTTTGGGTTTGTTAATCTACCTGCTTCAATTTTGGTACATTATATGTACCTATGCATTTAATTGTTTCTTCTAGATTTTCCAATGTACTTCAATATTCCAGTAGTCCCTGGAATATTTGACAGTAGTCCCTGATTATCCTCTGAATTACATTGATTTCTTTGGTAAGAGCTCCTCTTTCTGCTCTGATTTTAAGAATTCAATATCTCTCTTTTTTTAATTTATTTTTTTATTGGTTGTTCAAAACATTATAAAGCTATTGACATATCATATTTCATACATTAGATTCAAGTGGGTTATGAACTCCCAATTTTACCCCAAATACAGATTGCAGAATCACATCGGTTACACATCCACATTTTTACGTAATGCCCTATTAGTAACTGTTGTATTCTGCTACCTTTACTATCCTCTACTATCCCCCCTCCCTCCCCTCCCATCTTCTCTCACTACCCCATCCACTGTAATTCATTTCTCTCCTTGTTTATTTTCCCATTCCCCTCACAACCTCTTATATGTAATTTTGTATAACAATGAGGGTCTCCCTCCATTACCATGCAATTTCCCTTTCTCTCCCTTTCCATCCCACCTCATGTATCTGTTTAATGTTAATCGTTTCCTTCCTGCTCTTCCTCCCTGCTCTGTTCTTAGTTGCTCTCATTATATCAAAGAAGACATTTGGTATTTGTTTTTTAGGGCTTGGCTAGCTTCACTAAGCATAATCTGCTCTAGTGCCATCCATTTCCCTGCAAATTCTATGATTTTGTCATTTTTTAGTGCTGCATAATACTCCATGGTGTATAAATGCCACATTTTTTTATCCATTCATCTATTGAAGGGCATCTGGGTTGGTTCCACAGTCTAGCAATTGTGAATTGTGCTGCTATGAACATCGATGTAGCAGTATCCCTGTAGTACGCTCTTTTAAGGTCTTCAGGGAATAGTCCAAGAAGGGCAATAGCTGGGTCAAATGGTGGTTCCATTCCCAGCTTTCCCAGGAATCTCCATACTGCTTTCCAGATTGGCCGCACCAGTTTGCAGTCCCACCAGCAATGTACAAGAGTACCCTTTTCCCCACATCCTCACCAGCACTTGTTGTTGTTTGACTTCATAATGGCTGCCAATCTTACTGGAGTGAGATGGTATCTTAGGGTGGTTTTGATTTGCATTTCTCTGACTGCTAGTGATGGTGAGCATTTTTTCATGTACTTGTTGATTGATTGTATGTCCTCCTCCGAGAAGTGTCTGTTCAGGTCTTTGGCCCATTTGTTGATTGGGTTATTTGTTTTCTTATTGTTTATTTTTTTGAGTTCTTTGTATAATCTGGATATTAGGGCTCTATCTGAAGTGTGAGGAGTAAAAATTTGTTCCCATGATGTAGGCTCCCAATTTACCTCTTTTATTGTTTCTCTTTCTGAGAGAAAAATTTTCAGTTTAAGTAAGTCCCATTTGTTGATTCTTGTTATCAACTTTTGTGCTATGGGTGTCCTATTAAGGAATTTGGAGCCCAACCCTACAATATGTAGATCGGCGCCAACTTTTTCTTCTATCAGACGCAGAGTCTCTGATTTGATATCTACGTCCTTGATCCATCTTGAGTTAACTTTTGTGCACGGCGAGAGGAGGGGATTCAGTTTCATTTTGTTGCATATGGATTTCCAATTTTCCCAGCACCATTTGTTAAAGATGCTATCCTCCCTCCATTGCATGCTTTTAGCTCCTTTATCAAATATAAGATAGTTGTAGCTTTGTGGATTAGTCTCTATGTCCTCTATTCTGTACCATTGGTCCACCCGCCTGTTTTGGTACCAGTACCATGATGTTTTTGTTACTATTGCTCTCTAGTATAGTTTGAAGTCTGGTATCGGTATACCGCCTGATTCACACTTCCTGCTTAGCATTGTTTTTGCTGTTCTGGGTCTTTTATTTTTCCATATGAATTTCATGATTGCTTTCTCTATTTCTACAAGAAATGCCATTGGGATTTTGATTGGCATTGCATTAAACCTATAGAGAACTTTGGGTAATATCGCCATTTGATGATGTTAGTTCTGCCTATCCATGAACAGGGAATATTTTTCCATCTTCTAAGATCTTCTTCTACTTCTCTTTTTAGGGTTTTGTAGTTTTCATTGTATAAATCTTTCACCTCTTTTGTTAGGTTGATTCCCAAGTATTTTATTTTTTTTGAGGATATTGTGAATGGAGTATTTTTCCTCATTTCTGTTTCAGAAGTTTTGTCACTGATATACAGAAATGCCTTTGATTTATGCGTGTTGATTTTATATCCTGCCACTTTGCTGAATTCATTTATTTGTTCTAGTAGTTTTTTTTGTAGACCCTTTTGGGTCTGCTAGGTATAGAATCATGTCATCTGCAAATAGTGATAATTTAAGTTCTTCCTTTCCTATTTTTATGCCTTTAATTTCTTCTGTCTGTCTAATTGCTCTGGCCAGTGTTTCGAGAAATATATTGAATAGAAGTGGTGATAGAGGGCAACCCTGTCTTGTTCCAGATTTTAGGGGGAATGCCTTCAATTTTTCTCCATTGAGAATGATGCTAGCCTGAGGCTTAGCATAGATAGCTCTTACAATGTCGAGGTAAGTTCCTATTATCCCTAGTTTTTCTAATGTTTTGAACATAAAGGGATGCTGTACTTTGTTGAATGCTTTTTCCGCATCTATTGAGATGATCATATGGTTCTTATTTTTAAGTCTATTGATGTGGTGAATAACATTTATTGATTTCTGTATATTGAACCATCCTTGCATCCCAGGGATGAATCCTACTTGATCACGGTGCACAATTTTTTTGATGTGCCTTTGTATCCGATTTGCCAGAATTTTATTGAGGATTTTTGCATCTAGGTTCATCAGAGATATTGGTCTGTAGTTTTCTTTCTTTGAGGTGTCTTTGTCTGGTTTCGGAATCAGGGTGATGTTTGCCTCACAGAATGAATTTGGGAGAGCTCCTTCTTTTTCTATTTCCTGAAATAACTTGAAAAGTATTGGTATTAATTCTTCCTTAAAGGTTTTGTAAAACTCTGCTGTATACCCATCCGGTCCTGGGCTTTTCTTGGTTGGAAGTCTTTTGATTGCTTCTTCTATTTCATCTATTGTTATTGGTCTGTTTAAGTTGTGAGTATCCTCCTGACTCAGTCTGGGCAAATCATATGACTTAAGGAATTTATCGATGTCTTCACTATCTTCTATTTTATTGGAATATAGGTTTTCAAAATAATTTCTAATTGTCTTCTGTATTTCTGTAGCATCTGTTGTGATATTGCCTTTTTCATCCCGTATGTTAGTAATTTGAGTTCTCTCTCTTCTTCTCTTCGTTAGCATGGCTAAGGGTCTGTTGATCTTATTTATTTTTTCAAAGAACCAACTTTTAGTTTTGTTGATTTTTTCAATGGTTTCTTTTGTTTCAATTTCGTTGATTTCTGCTCTGATTTTAATTATTTCTTGCCTTCTGCTACATTTGCTGTTGTTTTGCTCTTCCTTTTCTAGGGCTTTGAGATGAAGTGTGAGCTCATTTATTTGTTGGTTTTTCCTTTTTTTGAGGAATGACCTCCAAGCGATGAATTTCCCTCTTAAAACTGCTTTCATTGTGTCCCATAGATTCCAATATGTTGTGTCTGTATTTTCATTTATCTCTAAGAATTTTTTGATTTCCTCCTTTATGTCTTCTGTAACCCATTGATCATTCAGTAACATATTGTTCATTTTTCATGTGATGTAGGATTTTTCCTTCCTTCTTTTATCATTGATTTCCAGTTTCATTCCATTATGATCAGATAAAATGCATGGGATTATCTCCACCCCTGTATATTTACTGAGGGTTGCCCTATGGCATAATATATGGTCTATTTTTGAGGAGGATCCATGTGCTGCTGAGAAAAAAAGTATATCCACTTGATGATGGTTGATATATTCTATATGTCAGTTAAGTCTAGGTTGTTGATTGTGATATTGAGTTCTATAGTTTCTTTATTCAGTTTGGTTTGGAGGATCTGTCCAATTGTGAGAGAGGTGTGTTGAAGTCACCCATAATTATTGTGTTGTGGTCTATTTGATTCTTGAACTTGAGGAGAATTTGTTTTATGAATGTCGCAGCACCATTATTTGGTGCATAACTATTGATAATTGTTATGCCTTGTTGGTGAATGGTTCCTTTTAACAGTATATAATGTCCTTCCTTATCCCTTATGATTAATTTAGTCTTGAAGTCAATTTTATTCGATATGAGGATGGCCACCCCTGCTTGCTTACGAGGACCGTGCACGTGGTATATTTTTTCCCAACCTTTCACCTTCAGCCTGTGTATGTCTTTCCCAATCATATGTGTCTCCTGGAGGCAGCATATTGTTGGATTTGTTTTTTTAATCCATGTTACCAGCCTATATCACTTTATTGGAGAGTTTAAGCCATTAACGTTTAGAGTTACTATTGATATGTGGTTTGTACTTCCAGCCATGTTTGATTATTTATCTTCTTTTTTTTAAATTTAGTTTGTTTCACCATGGTTAGCTTTCCCCCCACCCTCTGTCTTTATAGAGGCACTTCCCACTGATGGTTTTGGTTATTGTTTTTCATTTCTTCCTCGTGTAGTGTTTTGCTCAAGATTATTTGCAATGCTGGTTTTCTGGCTGCAAATTCTTTTAGCTTTTGTTCATCATGAAAGATTTTTATTTCGTTGTCATACCTGAAGCTTAATTTTGCTGGATACAGAATTCTTGGTTGGCATCCATTGTCTTTCAGTGTTTGAAATACGTTGTTCCAGGATCTTCTCGCTTTCAGCATCTGTGATGAAAAATCCGTTGTTAACCTTATTGGTTTACCCCTGAATGTAATCTGCCTCCTTTCTCTTGTAGCTTTTAATATTTTCTCTTTGTTCTGTATATTGGATATCTTTTTTTAAATTTTTTATTGTTGGCTGTTCAAAACATTACATAGTTCTTGATATATCATATTTCACAATTTGATTCAAGTGGGTTATGAGCTCCCATTTTTACCCCATATACAGATTGCAGAATCACATCAGTTACACATCCATTGATTTACATATTGCCATACTCGTGTCTGTTTTGTTCTGCTGCCTTTCCTATCCTCTACTATCCCTCTCCTCTCCCTTCCCCTCCCCTCTTCTCTCTCTACCCCATCTACTGTCATTCATTTCTCCCCCTTGTATTATTTTCCCCATTCCCTCACTTCCTCTTGTATGTACTTTTGTATAACTCTGAGGGTCTCCTTCCATTTCCATGCAATTTCCCTTCTCTCTCCCTTTCCCTCCCACCTCTCATCCCTGTTTAATGTTAATCTTCTTCTCGTGCTCTTCGAACCTACTCTGTTCTTAGTTATTCTCCTTATATCAAAGAAGACATTTGGAATTCGTTCTTTAGGGATTGGCTAGCTTCACTTAGCATAATCTGCTCTAATGCCATCCATTTCCCTGTAAATTCTATGATTTTGTCATTTTTTAATGCAGAGTAATACTCCATTGTGTATAAATGCCACATTTTTTTATCCATTCATCCATTGAAGGGCATCTAGGTTGGTTCCACAGTCTAGCTATTGTGAATTGTGCTGCTATGAACATCGATGTAGCAGAGTCCTTGTAGCATGCTCTTTTTAGGTCTTTAGGGAATAGACCAAGAAGGGGAATACCTGGGTCAAATGGTGGCTCCATTCCCAGCTTTCCAAGAAATCTCCATACTGCTTTCCAAATTGGCTGCACCAATTTGCAGTCCCACCAGCAATGTACAAGTGTACCCTTTTCCCCACATCCTCGCCAGCACTTGTTGTTGTTTGACTTCATAATGGCTGCCAATCTAACTGGAGTGAGATGGTATCTTAGGGTGGTTTTGATTTGCATTTCTCTGACTGCTAGAGATGGTGAGCATTTTTTCATGTACTTGTTGATTGATTGTAGGTCCTCCTCTGAGAAGTGTCTGTTCAGGTCCTTGGCCCATTTGTTGATTGGGTTGTTTGTTCTCTTATTGTCTAATTTTTTGAGTTCTTTGTATACTCTGGATATTAGGGCTCTATCTGAAGTGTGAGGAGTAAAGATTTGTTCCCAGCATGTAGGCTCTCTATTTACCTCTGTTATTGTATCTTTTGCTGAGAAAAAACTTTTTAGTTTGAGTAAGTCCCATTTGTTGATTCTAGTTATTAACTTTTGTGCTATGGGTGTCCTATTGAGGAATTTGGAGCCCGAACCCACAGTATGTAGATCGTAGCCAACTCTTTCTTCTATCAGACGGCGTGTCTCTGATTTGATATCCAGCTCCTTGATCCATTTTGAATTCACTTTTGTGCATGGCGAGAGAAAGGGATTCAGTTTCATTTTGTTGCATATGGATTTCCAGTTTTCCCAGCACCATTTGTTGAAGATGCTATCCTTCCTCCATTGCATGCTTTTAGCCCCTTTATCAAATATAAGGTAAATTGTAGTTTTGTGGATTGGTTTCTGTGTCCTCTATTCTGTACCATTGGTCCACCCGCCTGTTTTGGTGCCAGTACCATGCTGTTTTTGTTACTATTGCTCTGTAGTATAGTTTGAAGTCTGGTATCGCTATACCGCCTGATTCACACTTCCTGCTTAGCATTGTTTTTGCTATTCTGGGTCTTTTATTTTTCCATATGAATTTCATGATTGCTTTCTCTATTTCTACAAGAAATGCCGTTGGGGTTTTGATTGGCATTGCATTAAACCTATAGAGAACTTTTGGTAATATCGCCATTTTGATGATGTTAGTTCTGCCTATCCATGAACAGGGTATATTTTTCCGTCTTCTAAGATCTTCTTCTATTTCTCTCTTTAGGGTTCTGTAGTTTTCATTATATAAGTCTTTCACCTCTGTTGTTAGGTTGATTCCCAAGTATTTTATTTTTTTTGAAGATATTTTGAATGGAGTGGTTGTCCTCACTTCCATTTCAGAGGATTTGTCGCTGATATACAGGAATGCCTTTGATTTATGCGTGTTGATTTTATATCCTGAAACTTTGCTGAATTCATTTATTAGCTCTAATAGTTTCTTTGTAGACCCTTTTGGGTCTGCCAGGTATAGAATCATGTCATCTGCAAATAGTGCTAATTTAAGTTCTTCTTTTCCTATTTTTATGCCTTTAATTTCTTTCGTCTGTCTAATTGCTCTGGCCAGTGTTTCGAGAACTATGTTGAACAGAAGTGGTGAGAGAGGGCATCCCTGTCTTGTTCCAGATTTTAGAGGGAATGCCTTCAGTTTTTCTACATTCAGAATGATGCTAGCCTGAGGCTTAGCATAGATTGCTTTTACAATATTGAGGTATGTTCCTGTTATCCCTAGTTTTTCTAGAGTTTTGAACATAAAGGGATGCTGTACTTTGTCGAATGCTTTTTCCGCATCTATCAAGATGATCATATGGTTCTTATTTTTAAGTCTATTGATGTGGTGAATAACATTTATTGATTTCCGTATATTGAACCAGCCTTGCATCCCAGGGATGAATCCTACTTGATCATGGTGCACAATTTTTTTGATATGTTTTTGTATCCGAGTCGCCAGAATTTTATTGAACATTTTTGCATCTAGGTTCATTAGAGATATTGGTCTGTAGTTTTCTTTCTTTGAAGTGTCTTTGTCTTGTTTAGGTATCAGGGTGATGTTGGCCTCGTAGAATGAATTTGGAAGTTCTCCCTCTTTTTCTATTTCCCGAAGTAGCTTGAAAAGTATTGGTATTAGTTCCTCTTTATAGGTTTTGTAAAACTCTGCTGTATACCCATCCGGTCCTGGGCTTTTCTTAGTTGGTAGTCTTTTGATGGTTTCTTCTATTTCCTCAATTTATATTGGTCTGTTTAGGTTGTCTATATCCTCCTGACTCAATCTGGGCAGATCATATGACTTAAGACATTTATCTATGCCTTCACTATCTTCTAATTTATTGGAGTATAAGGATTCAAAATAATTTTTGATTATCTTCTGTATTTCTGAAGTGTCTGTTGTGATATTGCCTTTTTCATCCCGTATGCTAGTAATTTGAGTTCTCTCTCTTCTTCTCTTCAGTAGCATGGCTAAGGGTCTGTCGATTTTGTTTATTTTTTCAAAGAACCAACTTTTAGTTTTGTCAATTTTTTCAATTGTTTCTTTTGTTTCAATTTCATTAATTTCAGCTCTGATTTTAATTATTTCTTGCCTTCTACTTCTTTTGCTGTTGTTTTGCTCTTCTTTTTCTAGGATTTTGAGATGAAGTATGAGATCATTTATTTGTTGGTTTTTTCTTTTTTTAAGGAATGAACTCCAAGCAATGAATTTTCCTCTTAGAACTGTTTTCAATGTGTCCCATAGATTCCGATATGTTGTGTCTGTGTTTTCATTAATCTCTAAGAATTTTTTAATTTCCTCCTTGATGTCTTCTATAACCCATTGATCATTCAGTAACCTATTGTTCATTCTCCAAGTGATGTATGCTTTTTCATTCCTTCTTTTATCATTGATTTTCAGTTCCATTCCATTATGATCAGATTGGATGCATGGTATTATCTCTACTCCTTTATATTGTCTAAGAGTTTCCCTGTGACATAATATATGATCTATTTTTGAGAAGGATCCATGTGCTGCTGAGAAAAAAGTGTAACTGCTTGATGTTGGGTGGTATATTCTATATATGTCAATTAAGTCTAGGTTATTAATTGTGTTATTGAGTTCTATAGTTTCCTTATTCAACTTTTGTTTGGAAGATCTGTCCAGTGGTGAGAGAGGTGTGTTGAAGTCTCCCATGATTATTGTATGGTGGTCAATTGGACTCTTGAACTTGAAAAGAGTTTGTTTGATGAACATAGCTGCACCATTGTTTGGGGCATATATATTTATGATTGTTATGTCTTGTTGGTGTATGGTTCCCTTGAGCATTATGTAGTGTCCCTCTTTATGCCTTTTGATTAACTTTGGTTTGAAATCTATTTTATTTGATATGAGTATGGATACTCCTGCTTGTTTCCGAAGTCCATATGAGTGATATGATTTTTCCCAACCTTTCACCTTCAGCCTATGTATGTCTTTTCCTATCAAATGCGTCTCCTGTAGGCAGCATATTGTTGGGTCTTGTTTTGTGATCCATTCTACTAGCCTGTGTCTCTTGATTGGTGAGTTTAAGCCATTAACATTTAGGGTTATTATTGAGATATGGGTTGTTCTTCCAGCCATATTTGTTTATTTATGTTACTAAACATGGTTTGTTTTCCTCTTTGATTATATTCCCCCCTTTACTCTCCTACCTCCCACTGTTGGTTTTCATTGTTATTTTCCATTTCCTCTTCCTGTAATGTTATGCCAAGGATGTTTTGAAGAGATGGTTTTCTAGCTGCAAATTCTTTTAACTTTTGTTTATCATGGAAGGTTTTAATTTCATCTTCCATCCTGAAGCATAATTTCGCTGGAAACACAATTCTTGGTTGGAACCCATTTTCTTTCAGTGTTTGAAATATGTTATTCCAGGATCTTCTAGCTTTCAGAGTCTGTGTTGAAAGATCAGCTGTTATCCTGATTGGCTTACCCCTAAATGTGATCTGCTTCCTTTCTCTTGTAGCTTTTAAAATTCTCTCCTTATTCTGTATGTTGGGCATCTTCATTATAATGTGTCTAGGTGTGGGTCTCTTATGATTTTGCACATTCGGCGTCCTGTAGGCTTCTAGGATTTGGGGTTCTCTCTCATTCTTCAAGTCTGGGAAGTTTTCTCGTATTATTTCATTGAATAGATTGCTCATTCCTTTGGTTTGAAACTCTGTCCCTTCCTGTATCCCAATGACTCTTAAATTTGGTCTCTTGATGTTATCCCATATTTCTTGGATGTTCTGCTCATGGTTTCTTAACAGTCTTGCTGAGCTGTCTATGTTCTTTTCAAGTTGAAATACTTTATCTTCATTGTCTGATGTTCTGTCTTCTAAGTGTTCTACTCTGCTGGTAGTATTCTCAATTGAGTTTTTAAGTTGGTTTATTGCTTCCTGCATTTCCAGGATTTCTGTTTGTTTTTTATAACCTCTATCTCCCTGTATAGTTGATCTTTTGCTTCTTGGATTTGTTTATGTAATTCATTGTTGAAGTGATCTTTCATTGTCTGATTTTGCTGTCTGATGTCTTCCTTGAGACTCCAGATCATCTGAAGCATGTATATCCTGAATTCTTTATCTGACATTCCATCTGCTGCAGCTATTACCTCTTCTAACGTTGAGTTGACCTGCAATGCTTGTGGTCCCTTCTTTCCTTGTCTCTTCATACTGTTCGCGTTCCTTTCTACTTGGTGAAACTGTTGTGCTATTGAATTTTCCCCCTATATATTTATATTGGTCTTGTATAGTTGCAAAGTCTCCCTCGCAGGCATGGGCAGTGGCTCTGCCCCTCCTCCAATTGGGGCAATGTGCCTACCACGCCGGCAGGCTGCTGGGCCTGCTCTGCCGGGCGGTAGCAGGTCCGCCCACCTTGCAGGCGCGGGCGGCGGCTCTGTCCCTCTGCGGGCCGCTAGGCTTGATCTGTCAGTGGTCGCAGTTCTGCCTACTTTGCAGGCACAGGCAGCGGCACTGCCCCTCTGCAGGCCTCTGGGCCTGTACTGCCAGTGGGTCACAGGTCCGCCTACCTTGCAGGCGCGGGGGGGGTGGGCGGCTCTACCCTTCCTCAGGCCACTGGGCCTGTTCTGTCTCTCAGTTGCAGGTCTGGCCTGTTCTGATGGTGGTCACAGTTCCGTCTACCTTGCAGGCGCGGGGGGGAGGGGGCGGCTCTTCCTCTCAGCAGGCCGCTGCTCCTCTTCTGCCAGTGGGTCGCAGGCCCGCCTACCTTGCAGGAGTGATTGGAAGCTCTGCCCCTCCGTGGGCCACTGGGCCTTTTCTGTCGGTGGTCACAGTTCCACCTACCTGGCAGGCGCCGGGGGTGGGGGGCGGCTCTGCCCCTCAGCAGGCCGCTGGGCCTGCTCTGTGTGTGGTCACAGTTCCCTCTACCTTGCCGGTGCAGGGGGAGGGGGTGGCTCTGCCTCTCAGCAGGCCGCTGCTCCTCTTCTGCCAGTGGGTCGCAGGCCCACCTACCTTGCAGGAGTGATTGGGAGCTCTGTCCCGCCGTGGGCCACTGGGCCTTTTCTGTTGGTGGTCACAGTTCCCCTACCTGGCAGGCGCAGGGGGTGGGGGGTGGCTCTGCCCCTCAGCAGGCCGCTGGGCCTGCTCTGTGCGTGGTCACAGTTCCCTCTACTTTGCCGGCGCAGGGGGAGGGGGTGGCTCTGCCTCTCAGCAGGCCGCTGCTCCTCTTCTGTATATTGGATATCTTCTTAACAATGTGTCTTGGCGTTGGTCTACTGTGATTTTGTGTGCTCGGTGTCCTGTATGCATCTACAATTTGTATATCTGTTTCCTTTTTTATTTCTGGAAAGTTTTCTGTAATTATTTCATTCAGCAGGCTACTCATTCCCTTGGTTTGAATCTCTGTACCTTCTTCTACCCCGATGACTCGTAGGTTTGGTTTTTTTATGTTATCCCATATCTCTTGGATGTTTTCCTCGTGGTTTTTAACCAGCCTTTCTGAGTTGGCTAGGCTCTTTTCAAGATGATATATTTTGTCTTCATTATCTGATGTTCTGGCTTCTACTTGCTTCACTCTGTTGGTGATACTCTCAATTGAGTTTTTAATTTGGTTTATCGTTTCCTTCATTTCTAGAATTATTGTTTGGTTTTTTTTTCTAATCTCTATCTCCTGGTAAAGATGCTTAACTTCTTCTTTTATCTGTTTATGTAATTCATTTTCAAAGTGTTCTTTCACTGTTTGGATTTGCTGTCTCGTATCTTCTTTAAGGTTCCATTCCATTTGTCTAAGGTATTCCTTGAGTTCTTTATATGACCATTTTTCTGCTTACTCTAGGTCCTCCTGATTATTTAGGCTGTCCTTCATTGTTTGTACTCCTTTTCTTCCTTGCTTTTTTATGCTGCTCATGTTACTTCTTGTTCTGTTTGACTGCTGAGTTTCTGTTTACTCTTATAGATTTATTTGATGCTTGGGAGGAAAGATATTAGAAGGGAAGGGAAGAAGTCACTAAAGAGAATGAGAGTAGGCAGGTAGAATTCAAGGAAGGGGGAATAAGAAAATTGAAAAGAAATGAAAAGACAAAAGAAACAAAAATAACAAAGATTAGATAATAAAGAAAGAAAGGACGAGAAAAAAATTTTAACAAAAATAATAATGATAATAAAAAAATGAAAATTAAAATTAAAAAAAAATAATAAATTAAAAAAATTAAAAAAAATTAGAAACATTGAAAAAAAGTTAAAGAACAACAACAAATAAAAATTGAAAATGAAAGAAAAAGAAGAAAAAAAAGAAAAAGAAAAAAATGATAATAATAAATGCAGTCCTAGAGTTCTATTAACTTCTCTTCCAGTAGGTGGAGCTGTGCCCACTGGGCCAAGCTTCTCCTCTCAATAGGTGGGAACCATTCACTGTGCAGCAGCTCTTTCTCCTAGACTGGGCGGGTCTCCAATCCTGAGTGTCTAGGGCCTTGTCTTGTGTTTCCTCAAGCCAGGCCGTGCTCACCTGTGGCGCTCAACATAATACTGGCTACACACCAGGTCTGCTGCTCCTGGGAGCCCTGTTTTCATGAACACCTGGGCTCACTCTCCCTGTTTGCCTCCCTCAGACCCTAAGTTTGTAGAGCTTGGGGCTGAGATCCCCCAGCGAATTTGCTTGCCCTCCTGTAGCCACGCCCCCGGTAGCTGGTGCAAGAGACCTCAGTTGTCAGCACTGGTGGGAGCGGTAGCCGGGAGTTCCGCGCCGCGAGTCCCGCGCCACTCCTTATTCCCTCGGTCTGGTTATTGCATTCACAGGAGAGCTGGGAGTGGCCCTTAAGGTTTCCCCGCTGTGTGGAGAGAGATGACTAGGGGATTGCACACCTGTCGCGCTGGTTTCAATGCAGTTATCTCCTCCGCCCATGATGCCATTTCTCTGCCATGGTGGTTTCCCATGCAAATGGTGACCGTTCGTTTCCTTTGCCGGGTGACCAATGCAACGGGTGTGTCCTGACTGTCTCTCCCAATCCCCGTTTCAGTCCTGTGGCCACTGCCTATGAAGGCTCGGTTGGCTTTTACCTCTGTAAGTTCCTAAGGGCCAACCAATTATTTCAGTGGGATCGTTAGTGCTGAGTCACACGAAGCAGGCGAACCGGAGCTTAATTGCCTCCGATTCGGGCTCTGTGTGTGTGTTCTGAGGGGCCCAGCCTGTACACCCCAGATCCACGTCAGCTCAGCATTGCCTAGTGATCCTGAGCAAACAGCATTTAGACAGTTTACGGCTCCCTATGCCCGCGCAGTTGAAGATGTCAGAGACTTGATCTCTCTGCGCCTGCCACCATGTTAGATCTCCTCAGTGATATTCATGTTGCCCTTACAGCTTCCTGGCATAAGCAAGTTCTTGGGATTATACAAACTGCTGCTTCTGTTTCCAGTCCAGATTTCTAGAAATGAAACCCTGCCACCATCGCCTCTGTCTCTGGGCCGTGCTCACGGGCGCTGCGCTCCTCTGTGACCATAGCAGAGCCACCCTGGCCTCTGCAGCTCTTCAGCCCAGTGCCCGGCCCCTGGGGCCCAAGCAGCTGCCACCGCGGCTCTCTGTCCCCTTCCTCCGGAGCACGGGTCCCCTGGCAGTGGGGTGCAGAACCACCCCAGAGCAGGCTCTGCCCAAAGGTGCAGTGGCAAACAGGCCACCGAGGTGCTTGAGGCTGCAGTCCAGCCTTCGGAGGACAGGGCTCGGCACGCAGCCCAGCTCCAACCTCTAGGTGTGGCTGCCGGACAATGTATACAGAGCCATCAAGACAGCAAGCAGAAAGCAAATGGCGGCTCCCACAGAGTGGATTTTCGGCACAGAAACCACAGCCCTGCCAACAATCCCAATCCACAAACTCTCCCTGTATAAAAAATATTCAAAAAAAAAAAAAAAAAAGAAAAAAAGGCGGGGCTCACTGAGCTTTCTTTGCCTTGGGTACTTACAATCCACTGCTGATTACTCATTCAGCTTCTCTGCCCGGAGTGAAGTGAAAGAGGAAGCAGATGGGAGCAAAGCGCCCGTGGCTCTGAGCAGCCAAGCGTCTGGGAGCCAAGCGTCTCTTTTTCAATCTCTTTGTTCTTCCTGCTGCTTGGCAAAGTGGTCCACTAAAGATTAACGGTGAAAGGAGCTCTAACAGACTTTGTGAAATCTCTATTAAAGCCGCTGTTCTGAGCACCCCGCTCAGCACTTCAGCAACCCCTGTACGCAGCGGCCATCTTCCTCAATCTCTTTTTCATTTGCTTCTCTAAGAGTTTTTTTTTTCATTTTATTCATGTCAAAGAACCAACTGTTTCTTCATCAGTCATTTGTATTATTCTTTCATTCTCCATTTTCTTAATTTTATTTCTGATCTTTATTCTTCCCTTATACTAATTTGGGGAATAGTTTACCTTTGTGTTTAATAAGACTGAGGGTTTTTTTGTAGTATTTTGCATTTTTCTTGCTGTTGATTTCTTATTTCAGGGTATAATCGCCTGATAACATACAAGGCATGAAGTCTCCATGTTCATTTTTGTCAGGAAGTCATTTATCACCCTAGATATGATCTATTTTGGATACAGTTTCATCAACAGGTGAAAATAAATTATAATTAGCTATTGTTAAAGTATCTCATAAATATTTGTTATATCCATCTTTTGTATATTATGCTTTAATTGTAGGTCAGTTTTTTCTTCTAAAATGGGGGCTAATATTGTAACAGAAAGGTAAATGTGGGCACATATAATCAGTTTCACATGATTTCAGGAACTTAGATTAAAAAAATGGTGGCAAATCTGTTGACAGTGGATTTTGAGAGAGTGGAGTTGGTAATACAATGATCAAACTGAAAGATGATAACTGGGTTTGATGACTCACACCTGTGATTCCAGTGAGGCAGGAGGATTGTGAGTTTAAAGTCAGAATCAGCAGTCAAGTGGTGTCCTAAGGAACTTGACAAGATCCTGTCTCCAAGTAAAATATATGTTTTAAAAAGCTGGGGTTGTGCCTCAGTGGAAAAGTACTAGGTTCAATTCCTGGTACAAAAAATTACAATGATTGTGTAATTTGGATTTTTTCATAAGCACATATGTGCAATATTCTTAAGGGCAATCTGAAAATAGCATGTCAGGTTTCTCTATGTGCCACTTATGTGCCAGGGTTTGGTTTGCTCCTATAGATGGGCAACCTTACTCTTTTCTCACACAGCTTAGTGTCCTTTGGTTGTTTCTCTGTTTTGTCTTCCTAGCCCTATCTTGTGTCTAGGTGTGGTAGGTACAAATGCAAGGCTGATGTCCTAGTGTGGATGAGGGAGACCCACTCTGGGCTAATGCAAGAGCAAAAAGACTAGAAAGCCCCTGGGACTGAATGCCTGCTGAGATTGATGACACTGATCAGCAGGGAAATGAGGTTTAGGTTTGACACAGGCAAATCTACAAAAATAAGTGTAAAGCAGGATAAGGTTGTGGTCGATCACTTGGAGTTCTTAGCTTGTGTCAAGAAACTAATAATAATAGTACAGGGTTACTTAATATAGGAGAAAAGATCATTTTAATAATAAATGGTATAAAACAATGGATATGAGAAGGAGGGACAAACAATGGACATGAAGAGGGACATTAGAAAATCTTTCAAAAAGAAATAACCAATATTAGTAAGGTACATTTGTGCTAGGGATGTGGCTAATGGTACAGAAGGTGTCTTGCTTGTGCAAGTACCCAGTTTTAATTTTCTTCAATTTTTTATAGTGATTATAAGAAATTAGTTTTTTAAAATTTTATTTATTCTAATTTGATATATCACAGCAGAATGCAATTCAGCTATTATTATGCTAATAGAGCACATTTTTTCCATGTCTCTGGTTGTACAAAAAGTAGAGTCACAACATTTAATACATGTACTAAGGATAGTGATGTCCATCTCATTCCACAGTCTTTCCTACTTCCATATCTCCTCTGTTCCCCTCCCACCCTCTGCCCTATCTAACGTTCATCTATTTCTCCCATGCTCCCTTCCATCCCCACTATGAATTACCCTCTTTATATCAGAGAAAAGTTTCAGCATTTGTCTTTTTGGGATGGCTAACTTCACTTAGCATTATCTTCTCTAACTCCATCCATTTACCTGCAAATGTCATGATTTTATTTTTTTATTGCTGAGTAATATTCCATTGTGCATATGGACCACATTTTCTTTATTTATGCATCCACTGAAGGGCATCTAGGTTGGCTACACAGTTTATCTATTATGAATTGTGCTGCTATAAACATTGATGTGGTTATGTCTCTGTAGTATGCTATTTTTTAGGTCTTTTGGGTATAGTCCTAGAAGAGGTATAGCTGGGTCAAATGGTGGTTCCATTCCAAACTTTCCAAGGAATCTTCAGAATGCTTTCCATATTGGCTGCACCAATTTCCAGTCCCACCAGCAATGTATGAGTGTACATGTTTCCCCACATCCTCGCCAACACTGTTGTTTGTCTTCATAATAGCTGCCATTCTGACTGGAGTGAGATGATATCTTTGTTTTCATTTGCATTTCTCTAGTTGCTAGATATGAACTTTTTTTTATATATTTGATTAATTCTATATCATCCTCTGAGATGTGTCTGTTCATGTCCTTGGCCCATTTATTGATTGGGTTATTTGGTTTTTTGGTGGTAAGATTTTTGAATTTTTATATACCCTAGAGATTAGAGCTCTATCTATGTGTGTGTGGTAAAGATTTGCTCCAAAACTGTAGGCTCTCTTCACCTTGCTGATTCCTTCTTTTGCTAAGTAGAAGCTGTTCAGTTTGAATTCATCCCGTTTCTTGATTCTTGATTTTAATTCTTGTGCTACAGGAGTCTTATTAAGAAAGCTGGAGCCTAATCCCACATGATGGCGATTAGGGCCTACTTTTTATTTTATTAGATGCAGCATCTCTGGTCTAATTCGTAGGTCCTTGATCCAATTGGTGTTGAATTTTGTGTATGGTGAGAGATATGGGCTTAATTTTATTTTGTTGCATATGGATTTCCAGTTTTCTCAGCACCATTTGTTGAAGAGGCTGGCTTTTCTCCAGTACATGTTTTTGGCACCTATGTCTAATAAAAGATGATTGTAGTTTTGTGGGTTCGTCTCTGTGTTGTCTATTCTGTACCATTGGTGTACCAGCCTGTTTTGGTGCCAGTACCATGCTGTTTTTGTTACTATTGTTCTGTAGTATAGTTTAAGGTCTGGTTTAGTGACAGCACCTGCTTCACTCTTCCTGCTAATGATTGCTTTGGATTTTCTGGGTCTCTTATTTTTCCAAATAAATTCCATGATTGCTTTTTATATTTCTATGAGGAATGCCATTGGTATTTTGATCAGAATTGCATTAAATCTATATAGTGCTTTGGGTATCATGGTCATTTTGGCAATATTAATTCTGCCTATCCAAGAGCAAGGTAGAACTTTGCATCTTCTAGGTCTTTAATTTTTTTTCTTTAGCATGTTGTAGTTTACATTGTAGAAGGCTTTCACCTCTTTTGTTAAATTAATTTACTGCCTTTCAATTCTCATTACTTTAATTTTTTCCTTCATTACTCCCCCCAATATTTTCATTCATCCATTAATCTACTTATTCATTTATGTTTGATGCTTTCTACATATACAGGAAGGTTGAATTCACAGTGGTATATTTTTATATACCCATATGATTTTTTAAAGTAATTTGATATCTTCTTTCCTTTCACTTCCACCTAATATCCTTATACTCCACTAATCTTCCCTATATTTTTATAACATCCAATTCTACTTTCCCTTTGTTTTGGTGTATGTGCTGCATGTGAAAGAAAACATTTGACCCTTGATCACTCTGGTTTATTTCACTTAGCATGGTGTTGTTAATTTCTGTCCATATAAATTGTGACATTTGTCAATAATTCTTATTTATAGCTGACTAAAAACACCATTGTGTGTATCACATTTTATTAATAAATTCATCTATTGGGAACTGCTTCCATAATGGGAACTACTTCCATAATTTGGCTATGGTGAATTGGGATGCTAGGAACAAAAAGGTGGCTCTTTCAAAATATAGTATTATTTACAATTACAGATAGCCAATATTCATGGCTACTCAGACATGCATTTCTGATACAAATATAAGTCAGGCAAAAGAAAACAATCCATTATTGATCATTATATATAGGCAATAGCATATTCAAATAAATGTTTCTCATTATGGAAATAGTGTTATTTATTGGACAAACATCACTTGCATTTTTGTTTGCCTTTTTAAATCTTTTATTTTTATATATTATTATTTTTGCTATGGTTTTGACTTTTTTCTTGTGCCTCTTACAAAAACTTTTTTTCTTCTGGCAAAATATAAGTAAATTCTGATTTACCACTTTAACCATTTTTAAGGTTACAATCCCGTAGCTTTTACAGTAGTCACAAAATTGTAAAATGATCATCAGTGTTTAGTTTCTGATATTTTTGTACAAAAAAATCAATTCCTTCTAACACCCATTTACATTCTCCAAAAGAATTATAGAATTTTTAATTTTTACATCCCTTATCATTTTTAATCTGTTTTCTTACGTTTTTAGATTTTGTGTAAATTTTAATACTGTTTTGTTCTGTTTAGATTTTGTATAAATTTCAATACTGTTTTGTTCACTAGATGACAACATTTAGAAGGATAAAAGACATAACAATTTGTTCATTATGGCTCTGACTTTTAAGAATGTACTGATAAGTAGGCTCATCCAGGGCAGGGTTATCACAATATAGATTCCCTAAGGGGGCAGTTTTTACATTTCAGCTAGAGTTCTTGGAATCATGGTGATTGAACAGGAGGAATAATTTGGGGACTTTATGTACTTTATAAAGCTGGACACTAAGTAGAAAAATAAGAAAAGTAAAAAATGGAAGTTTAAATAAAAATTATGCCTATGACATTAAGGTACACTAGGATCATGATTGATTGTTTTAATGATATTAGAAATTAAGGGGGATTGGTTAAAAAATATTTAAAGTAGAATTTTCAGACATTGAAGTTTTCACTGCATATAGGAGACACAGAAACCCACTGAATTCTGTGGTTTTTCAAGAAAATGACTTAGAGTAGTTTCATGAAATATCTGTCAAATGTCACTATGTTATAATGTCCTTAGCAGAAACTATTGCATTTGTTTTTGTGCTGCTGGTAATCAAACCCAAGGTCTTGCACATGCTGAACAAATTCTGCAACACTTAACTACACCCATAGCTCAATAAAATATTATTGTGTAAATGTCTCTGTAAGTGAAAACCTTACAGCTTATTCTGTATTTATGCATAAATTACATATAATTAATGAAATATAATTCATTATGTCATATAATTCATTCATTAATGACACATTACAATAAAGGTTTTTAAGATATATGCTTAAACTATGTAATTCTACAGTATTTTATATAATTATAAATCTATGTAAGTGCATATACAGATATCTGTAGAAAAAGAGATGTACATTCACAAATATCCATGGATCTATATATATTTTTTATAGTTTATAATTATATTATTCTTACTATTGCTCCTTATGAGTTTCTAATAACATTATATATGATAGTGCCCATTTTTAAACTGGTTGTTTTCTTGCTCAGTGTTTTAATATTTAGTTATCAGTGGACCTTTATTTATTATTAATGTATATGTGGTGCTGAAGATCAAACCCAGTGCCTCATACATGGTAGAAAAGCACTCTACCACTGAGCCACAACTCCAGCACCTTTTTCTGAGTTTTAAGAGCTCATTGTATATTTTTTTTTATTCCAGACCTTCATCATATATATATTTGCCAAATACTTCATCCAGTTTCCTCTCATTCAGTTAGTAGCATACTTCAAAATACAGAATAGTTTTCAACAAAATAAAAGTTCATTAAGTTTCTCATTTATAGATACTGCTTTTGGCTTTGAATGTTCATGTCAAGGACAAAGCCATATAGAATTTCTGCTATGTGGTCTGACATAAACTTCAAATTTAACATTTTCTTTCAGATTAATGATTTCACTTTTTAAAAGTTGTAAGTTCTGTGTCTAATTCATTTCTTTGCATACAGATGCCAAGGTGTTCATAATTCATTAAAAATATTATATAATCACCAGTGTGTTTTTCCAGTTTATTTCTAGATTTTCAGTTCTATTCCATTAATCTGTTTGTATACTCCTTGCCACATATCTCACCTTTTCAGTTACTGTAAATTCATAGTAAATCTCAACATCAGATATTTCAGTCCTGTAAACTGATTCTACAGAATTGTTGACCATTCTGTGTGCCTGCCTTCCCCCATATATACTTTTGAAGCCATTTTTTTTTTTTATATTTGTGCAACAGGTTGTTACAATTTTATCGTGGTTGTGTTTAATTAATTTACTAGAGTTGTAGATAACTAATATCTTAATGTTGAATGCTCCTTTCTATGTTTGGTAGTTGAATGGTCCCCCAATTTACAGGAAGTTGATTAGCAATGTAGATGATATTCTGGGACTTATAAGTGGCACCAGAATTAGGTGAAAGACAGCAAGTTTGAGACATGAACTAGTGACACGTGTGCCAACCAGTGTCAAAAATATGTTTTTTTTAAATCTACCTTTATTCTTTATTTATATGAGGTGCTGAGGATCAAACCTTTTGCCTCACATGCTAGGCAAGTGCTCTGCCACTGAGCCACAACCGCAGCCCCCAAAATAAATTCTGTGATAACCAAAGGTTAGAAATTTGGTTGATTTTCTGCAAATTCACACATTTTCTTTAAGAAAATTAAATTTTAAAGGATATTGTAGGTGAGGACCTTAAAGTGACTCCAGTTGTGTGTCTGTTAAGTGGTGAGAATTGTGACTCTGGAAGACTAAGCATTTCCTTTCTTTGCAAAAGGGATCTGAGGAGTGTGGATTTTTCAGAATTATTTTCTTAGCTGCCCAGAATTGCCTCACTCACTGCTTAGAAATGAGCCACAGAAGGCTACAGTGTTACAGTGAGGGTGCTCCGCAATTTGTAAAAATATATTTATTCTAACATGTCAGGATTTTTATTTTTTTGCTTTTTGTGAACAGTGACTATAATCATCTACTAACCTGAATTGTCTTGTTGTTGTTCCTTTCATAAAATCTTGATACCATACAATTCCCATTAGCTCAAGTATTTAACTATTTGCTATTGAAGACTCTTAATTGGTTATTTGTGTAGATAGGGTGATTATGCTGATGTCAAGGTAATTCTTCCAATAAAGTAGCTATGTTTAAGTAATCAGGATCCATCCACACGTGGAGTTCCCACGTGGAAAACCTGTGTGGACACTTCTAGTGTGTCTCACTGATCTCATGTTCCTTTTGTACACAGAGATGACAGACCTGTGACTCTTTTATGACTAATAATTTTATTATGTATTTCTCAAGGCCATTATTTGCCTTCATTATATTTCCTTGGTTGTATGAGCTTTAGGTAACTTATTGTCACCATTATTTTTCCATTACAAACATATTAAAAGGTCTTTTTTCTTTTATTAACCATTTCTTTGCCCCAGTCTTTTGAACACATATGTGCTGCTGTCTGAGCCTCTATTGTACCAAATGTATTCACTTGTTGAACTGCTTATAGAACTTGAAATATTTCAAATTTGTCTTTTCAAGAGGTGGAAGTATCACTTCACATGTCACCAAACATTAATATTTTATAAATATTTTACACACTGGGAATGTGTCATGGATGATACTTGAAACTAATTGTATCCGGGAGTTCAATCTATCTCATGGATACAAAGCAGAGAGAATAACTACCAGACTATTTTAAAAAGCTTTTTTTAACCACTTTTTTTTTATCTCCCTTGGGCACAATCACCTTATGAGAATATCTTTGACAGGTCTGATTTGCATCTGGAATGTCTGCCAAATTTCACATTCACTGATGGCAGAAAAGTTAGGAGTTGGGCTTTTATTCAGTGCTTGGATTATGGTATATATCCTTCTGATATGGAATATATATACTGTGTTTGGACTTATGTATTTTCCTCTGAATTAGATAATGGAAAGTATCTTATTACATAAATAATGTCACTCTCCTGCACGACTGTCAGTTCTACTAACTCTTAATTCAAACTAAAAACTGAATAATGGTTTGGTTTGTGTGCAATTGATCTACCAATTTTTCTTTTAGGAGCCATTGACATTCAGAGATGTGACCATTGATTTCTCTGAGGAGGAATGGGAATGCCTGAATCCTGCTCAGCAGAATTTATATAGAGAAGTGATGTTGGAGAACTACAGCAACCTGCTGTTTGTGGGTGAGCATAACTTTCCTTGAAAATTCCTAATTAACAATATTTAATTTTCTTCCCTTGAAGTATATATTTTGGGAATTTCACCATAAGAATGAGTTTCAAATTCATGCTTTCAATAAAAATGATGGGGTAGTTCTTGGTGCTGACAAAAAAAAATGTTAATGACGTTTCTTTTCATCCTTAATGTTTTCCTTTGTTGGCATGATATATATTCTTCACTTGACAAATGATTGACTTAGAGGAATGCACTGATGTCAAATACTGTGGACCATATATAGCAGAGGACATAGTAGAGGTAAAGGAGGAAGCCTAAATTCAAAAATGTTGATTGAGACATTATTCAGCAGAAAAGATTTTTGAGAAGCCTTGTTTTCTTTCTCTTTTTATCATAGAAGAACCTGTCCTGTGTTATGGGCTGTAAAATTATCTAGTCTCCTGCTTTTCCTCCAGTAATGTCTCCATACATGCAAATTAACAACAAAACACTCCACTTGTCTTGTGAGTGTCAATATTATCTGACAGGTCTTCCATAATTTTTAAAATAGTTTTTTAGTTTTTAATGAGTTTCCCATTTATTCATACGTGCTGCTGAGGATCAAACCCAGGGCCTCATATGTGCTAGGCAAGCACTCTACCACTAGTCTACAACTCCAGCCCCTCTTCCATTATTTGCAGGAAATTTTTGCACATTTCTGGAGACCTCTAGGTCAACCCATTGTAATATATTACTATCATAAGTCAGTTTCTCTAATCTTATTTGTACATCTTTTCACTAAAATTTCCTTATCAGTGTTCTTTCTGAATATGTGTAATGGATTTTCTGTGAAATTTTATGCCATGTAATGAATGTCAAGTTGGACAAAGACTGCTCTTTTGAGAGATGGTGTAAGTTGTAGTTAAATAAGAGGATTTGTAAAATAATACATCTGTGGATTACAGTTTGGTTGGTTTTTTTTCTTTTTTTTAATTGTGTACAGTAGGTTCCATGTTATAAACTGGGTTTCCTCATATCAGTTAATTGCTTCACAAACTAAGATATGCATGACTTTTGTTTGTATTGCCAATAATGTTATATGTGCTTTTGCTTGTAAAAATATTAAGCCTCTTTTGCTTATGACTTTTGTATTTTATCTTGATTGGCTTTGCATTCTGCCCATGTACATAGAAATAGAAATTTTCTATATGTAAATGTAATGGAGATTGATGGCAGTGATACTCGAATGCTGAACTACACCCCAAGCTCCTTTTCACTCATAATTGGAAAGAGGTTCTCACTAAGTAATTGAGCAGGTCTTTAAATTGCAATTCTCCTGCCTCAGACTTCCTAGTAGCTGAGATTACATGCATGACCATCATCTGTATATTGATGAGTTTGTTCTTATTTATAGGATAAAGACCACATTATTTGAAATGTAGCTTTTAAAAATGTTGGGATTCTCTTTAAGGGGTTGTTTGTAATTTTCATTGTAATTAAAACCACAAAATAAAACTGTCTCAAAATTTTAAATATACAGTTCAGTAACATTAATTCAAATTGTTATGCAATGTATCTCTAAAATTTTACATCTCAAAACAAATCAATTCCTAGGAAGCAAGGGCTCATTTCTTTCTCCCCATCACAAAACCATTCTCTTTTGTTCAGAAAGCTTCTTTTTTAGTTTAGAGATGTCATGTTCATAGAATTCTGCAATATTCTTTGTGTGACATATTTCAGTTAACTTAGTGTATATACATTTTGTAAAATATATAATTAGAATAAATTCTTTGACTTTAAAGTTCTATAGATTCTATATTCCAAATTGGCTCATCTGTTCTTTTCCAGGGATATTTGTTTTGAATCCTCCATGATGGCTCTGTTGAATAATAGTGTAACAATACTGGTGTGCAATGTTTTTAATTTGCTATTGATGTGAGGGCTTATTACCACACTCACTCAGAACTCCGTCTACCTGACTCCATGACTGCATTTACAATTGAATGCTGTAACTTTTAGTATATTTTTAGCATGGAAATATTCTTCTAATTTTATTTGTATTTGAGGGGATATTCATAAAATATAAAGGATAGATTTCTCTGCAAAAAAACAACAACAACAGAGGTTTGATACATATTACTTGGAGACTATAGTTAACTTTAAGTAGTATAAACATCTTTTAATTTTATCTTTCAATCCTTGAACAACAGCATGTTCAAGAGTGTTCAATCAACTGACATATACTTAGGGATTTTTTTAAACATTCCTATCACTTTTGACTACAAATTTTTATTCCATGTTGGTTACAAAATAACCATCACTTAAATATTTATTAACCTTTGTATTAATACATAAAATTGGTCTATCCAGCATAATATCCCACTTGTGATTAAGAACAGGGATTCTATAAGTCCAATAGTTTCAAAATATTTTCAAAGTCTTATGCTTTGCAATTACCATTTTGCTTCACTGTATTTCCCTTTTAAGTAAGTGGGGATTGATATCTCCTTGGATGACAATGATTCTTTGTTTTCATTCAACTCTCTCAATCTTTTCTTTGTGTGTTTGGGAATTGGGATGTACATTGCGAATGTATTTACTCTTAATTCAGAACCTAGGGAAAGATTTTTTCTAAATTTTGTCTCTTTTCAAAGGCTTTTTAAAATTTAAAATGTATTCTATGTCTTATAACTGTCTTAAACTATGTTTTGTGTACTATAATTTAGACAGCCCAGGTTTTTTTTGGTCACTTTTGTATGTGTCATTCTTGTATCCTTTTGTTTTCAGTATGCGTGTGTCCTCAGATTTAGAGTATCCTGTGGACTACCTACAGTTCTAATTTTTAGAGTTAATTCAGATAGCAAAGGCTTCTTTTCATAAGAATTTTTTAATATTGAATTTGCCAACAAAAATATTTAAAATGAAGAATCTTCTACTCATACTTTGTATGAGTATCAACTTGACTTCACTTTATTAAAAATTCAAAATATTTGTGTCTTTTCAAAACTATATTATTATTACAGGTATATATGCCTATTAACAGTTTTGTTTTTATGCTGTTGTCTTTCAAAATTCTATTGCAAAATTATATGTTTTGTGACCCATCATTACAATAAAATAGAATTGTTTGTGCCAAGAAATGTTTAGAATTTCATATGACTTGTGTTGCTGGGCACACTTAGATTTCAGTATGAAGGATTACCTTTTGTGCTTTGTGGAGAACAGATCTAGTGTTGATGAATAGTGTGTGCATTTATATCTTTAAAGTCTTTATTTTCCTTCTCTTTTGAAAGATAGTAGCTGTGAATATAATGTCTTTTTTGATCATTTTATTCTTTCATCCCTTGACAATAGCCCTGAATTTCTTACTGTATTGTGAAGTTTTGACTAAAGGATTTCACAATTATATGGTTACACATTTCTAGGTTACCCATCTTTTTTTGTTGGATGCTCTGAATATTCTCTGTAAGTTTTAAAACTTAGATTAAAACCTGCTTTGACTCTTTACAACTTTGAGATAATTGAGCTGCTTGGATGTTTTATTTTTTTATTCTCTGAGATGCATTTGTTAGTATTGGAAAGAGAACTACTACTTTGCATATTTTACTTTGGCTGGCCTTGAAATTTTGATCCTACTGGCTCAACTTCCTATGTTACTATATACAACCACCTGTGACTCTTTCAGACATTTTCTAAAGAAAGTCTTTAAACACGCATTTTCTGCTTATTACTATTAACAATTCTTGACCACATTTTATTCTATTTTCTGTGTGTTGGTTTAGTTCACTAAACTTCTTTTAAATGATAATTCACTATTCCCTTTGAGTAATTCATAATGTATTTCTCTTACAGTAGATTGAGCCATGTTTTTTTTTTTTTCTGTTGGTAAGCAGGAACCCCTTTTTGAAAAGTCCCCAAATATTTGCATGTTTCATATTATGCTTTTATTAATGAAACAGGAGTAAGTTGGTAGATTTTTAAAATATATTGTGGAATATTTTGAGAGAAGGAAGATGGCGGCGAGAGGAGTGCATTGCCCCCGTGTGCTGCTTCACTGTGTGGGAGTATGACAAGTCACGACGGCTAAAGGATATCTTGTTAGGAATTTCCAGCAATAGTGGGGTGCGCCGGAACCTGGAGGAAGGATTTCCATCGCATGAGGATCGGCTACGGGGACTCAAACGTGAGAGGTTTGTCGCACGGAGGGTAATACTGCTTATTCAGCAAATCGCCCCGCGGCTAGAGTCTGCAAGGCGCGCTGGGATAGAGACGCAGGGTTACAGCGCTGCAGTTTCTGCCAGACGCGCAAGCACCGCACTCAGGGCTGAATTCTGGGTTCGAGACGGGGAAGGAAGCAGTCCATCTCGGTTCTCCACACCGGTCAGACCACAGAGGAGGCCAGCAGCCACCATGTTGGTAAACTGACGTCACCACACCTGTTTTTGACTGACCGCAGCTCATTCAGCCATAGAACAGGTAATTTCAGGCTGCAATTCGCCTGCGGCTTGCAGACAGATTGCTAGGGTTCAGCGCCTGGGGGCTTCTTAAAATCTGATCTTATCGGAGCGAACACCGAGCGCGGGGCGGCCGAGTTCCGGCTCCTGGAACCGTCCCAGACCCACCCTGGCCCAGGGCTGCGGAGCCTGTGGAGGCTGCTTCTTGGACCCTGCTACTATCAGAGCATACACCAAGCACTAAGCGGCCGAATTCCGGCTCCCGGAATTGAGCCCGCGGGGGCTGCTTCTTGGAGCCTACACTTATAGGAGCTTACACCGAGCATGGAGCGGCCGAGTTCCGGCTCCCGGAACTTCCCTGGACCGGGGCTAGGAGCCCGCGGAAACTGTGTCTCGGTCCGGGTCCTGCTGAGGGCAGGTCAGGACTCACCCATTGCTTGGGTTGCCTGGCAAGGGGAACGAAATGCTGCCATTCGCATAGGATACCAACATGGCAGAGATCTGATGTCAGCAGAAAGCGGTGGAGGAGAGATCTTCATCAATACCAGCGGTGACATAAGCAGTTGGTCTTCTGGTAAGGGGGGTGAGGCTCAGTCACCCGAGTCTCCTCAATTTGTCCTCGAGCCGGAGGGAAGGAGCCGGGCCGCCGCCAGCCCCCGGAGCAGGCCCAGCGGCTCGCCAGCGTGGTGACCGCGTGACCCCAATTGGAGAGGGGGCGGAGCGGAACCGCCACCCACACCCGCCAGGTGGGCAGACCCACGACCCAGTAGTACATGGGCGTGGTAGGAGGGGCAGGGCAGAGCCGCCCTTCGCGCTTGCAAGGTAAACAGACCAGTGACAGCCTGGCGGGTCAGGCCCAGTGGCCTGCCAGTGTGGTACACACGTCACCCCAACTCGAGTAGGGGCAGAGCAGATCCTTATCCCACGCCCGGATCAGGCCCTGCCGGTGTGGTGGTCACGTGACCCCAATTGGAGTGGGGGTGGAGCGGAACCGCCACCCGTGCCCGCAGGGTGAGCAGACCAGTGATCAACCTGCAGATCAGGCCCAGGGGTCCGCAGGCGTGGTAGGAGGGGCAGGGCAGATCCGCCGCCAGCGCCTTCAAGGTAGGCAGACCTACAACAGACCGGCGGATCAGGCCCAGGAGCCTGCCGGCGGGGTACAAACACCACCCTAATTGGAGTAGGGACAGAGCAGAGTCACCTCCCTTGCCAGGAACAGACCCAGCATCCTGCAGGCGGGGTAGTCACGACACCCCAATTGGAGTAGGGGCAAAGCAGAGCCTCCACTCGTGCCCGAAAGGTGGGCAGATCTGCGACCGACCAGCAGGACAGGCCCAGTGGCCTGCCGGTACGACAGACACGTCACCCCATTTGGAGTAGGGGCAGAGTAGAGCCGCTGCCCGCACCTGCAGGGTAGGCACACCTGCAACCGACCGGCGGATCAGGCCCGGAGGCCTGCCGGCGTGGTACACTCGTCACCCCAATTGGAGTAGGGGCAGAACAGAGCCACCGCCAGCACCCAGAACAGGCCCAGTGACCTGCCGGCATGGTAGCCACGACACCCCAATTGGAATAAGGAGAGAGCAGAGCCGCCGCCCGCGCCTGTAGGAAAGATACGCAAGCAGTATGAAAAGACAAGGAAAGAAAGGACCACAAGCAATGCAGGTCAACACAACTTTAGAAGAGGTAACAGCTGCAGCAGATGGAATGTCAGATAAAGAATTCAGGATATACATGCTTCAGATGATCTGGAGTATCAAGGAAGACATTAAACAAGAAAATCAGACAATGAAAGATCACTTCGACAACGAATTACGCAAACAAATCCAGGAAGCAAAGGATCAACTATACAGGGAGATAGAGGTTATAAAAAACAAACAAACAGAAATCCTAGAAATGCAGGAAGCAATAAACCAACTTAAAAACTCAATGGAGAATACTACCAACAGAGTAGAACACTTAGAAGATAGAACATCAGACAATGAAGACAAAGTATTTCAACTGGAAAAGAACATAGACAGCTCAGCAAGACTGTTAAGAAACCATGAGCAGAACATCCAAGAAATATGGGATAACATTAAGATACCAAACTTAAGAGTCATTGGGATACAGGAAGGTACAGAGCTCCAAACCAAAGGAATGAGCAGTCTATTCCATGAAATAATACAAGAAAACTTCCCAGACTTGAAGAATGAGACAGAATCCCAAATCCTAGAAGCCTACAGGACGCCGAATGTGCAAAATCATAAGAGATCCACACCTAGACACATTATAATGAAGATGCCCAACATACAGAATAAGGAGAGAATTTTAAAAGCTACAAGAGAAAGGAAGCAGATTACATTTAGGGGCAAGCCAATCAGGATAACAGCTGATCTTTCAACACAGACTCTGAAAGCTAGAAGATCCTGGAATAACATATTTCAAACACTGAAAGATAATGGGTTACAACCAAGAATTTTGTATCCAGCGAAATTAAGCTTCAGGATGGAGAATGAAATTAAAACCTTCCACGATAAACAAAAGTTAAAAGAATTTGCAGCTAGAAAACCATCTCTTCAAAACATCCTAGCCAAAGTATTACAGGAAGAGGAAATGGAAAATAACAATGAAAACCAACAGTGGGAGGTAGGACAGTAAAGGGGGGGGGGAAACAATCAAAGAGGAAAACAAACAATGTTTAGTAACAGAAATAAACAAATATGGCTGGAAGAACAACCCATATCTCAATAATAACCCTAAATGTTAATGGCTTAAACTCACCAATTAAGAGACACAGGGTAGTAGAATGGATCACAAAACAAGACCCAACAATATGCTGCCTACAGGAGACGCATTTGATAGGAAAAGACATACATAGGCTGAAGGTGAAAGGTTGGGAAAAATCATATCACTCATATGGACTTCGGAAACAAGCAGGCGTGTCCATACTCATATCAAATAAAATAGATTTCAAGCCAAAGTTAATCAAAAGAGATAAAGAGGGACACTACATACTGCTTAAGGGAACCATACACCAACAAGACATAACAATCATAAATATTTATGCCCCAAACAATGGTGCAGCTATGTTCGTCAAACAAACTCTTCTCAAGTTCAAGAGTCTAATAGACCACCACACCATAATCATGGGAGACTTCAACACACCTCTCTCGCCACTGGACAGATCTTCCAAACAAAAGTTGAATAAGGAAACTATAGAACTCAATAACACTATTAATAACCTAGACCTAATTGACATATATAGAGTATACCACCCAACATCAAGCAGTTACACTTTTTTCTCAGCAGCACATGGATCCTTCTCAAAAATAGATCATATATTATGTCACAGGGCAACTCTTAGACAATATAAAGGAGTAGAGATATTACCATGCATCTTATCTGATCATAATGGAATGAAACTGAAAATCAACGATAAAAGAAGGAAGGAAAAAGCATACATCAATTGGAGAATGAACAATAGGTTACTGAATGATCAATGGGTTATAGAAGACATCAAGGAGGAAATTAAAAAATTCTTAGAGATAAATGAAAACACAGACACAACATATCGGAATCTATGGGACACATTGAAAGCAGTTCTAAGAGGAAAATTCATTGCTTGGAGTTCATTCCTTAAAAAAAGAAAAAACCAACAAATAAATGATCTCATACTTCATCTCAAAATCCTAGAAAAAGAAGAGCAAAACAACAGCAAAAGAAGTAGAAGGCAAGAAATAATTAAAATCAGAGCTGAAATTAATGAAATCGAAACAAAAGAAACAATTGAAAAAATTGACAAAACTAAAAGTTGGTTCTTTGAAAAAATAAACAAAATCGACAGACCCTTAGCGATGCTAGTGAAGAGAAGAAGAGAGAGAACTCAAATTACTAGCATACGGGATGAAAAAGGCAATATCACAACAGACACTTCAGAAATACAGAAGATAATCAAAAACTATTTTGAATCCTTATACTCCAATAAATTAGAAGATAGTGAAGGCATAGATAAATTTCTTAAGTCATATGATCTGCCCAGATTGAGTCAGGAGGATATAGACAACCTAAACAGACCAATATCAATTGAGGAAATAGAAGAAACCATCAAAAGACTACCAACTAAGAAAAGCCCAGGTCCCGATGGGTATACAGCAGAATTTTACAAAACCTTTAAAGAAGAACTAATACCAATACTTTTCAAGCTACTTCAGGAAATAGAAAAGGAGGGAGAACTTCCAAATTCATTCTATGAGGCCAACATCACCCTGATACCTAAACCAGACAAAGACACTTCAAAGAAAGAAAACTACAGACCAATATCTCTAATGAACCTAGATGCAAAAATCCTCAATAAAATTCTGGCGAATCGGATACAAAAACATATCAAAAAAATTGTACACCATGATCAAGTAGGATTCATCCCTGGGATGCAAGGCTGGTTCAATATACGGAAATCAATAAATGTTATTCACCACATCAATAGACTTAAAAATAAGAACCATATGATCATCTTGATAGATGCGGAAAAAGCATTCGACAAAGTACAGCATCCCTTTATGTTCAAAACTCTAGAAAAACTAGGGATAACAGGAACATACCTCAATATTGTAAAAGCAATCTATGCTAAGCCTCAGGCTAGCATCATTCTGAATGTAGAAAAACTGAAGGCATTCCCTCTAAAATCTGGAACAAGACAGGGATGCCCTCTCTCTCCACTTCTGTTCAACGTAGTTCTCGAAACACTGGCCAGAGCAATTAGACAGACGAAAGAAATTAAAGGCATAAAAATAGGAAAAGAAGAACTTAAATTATCACTATTTGCAGATGACATGATTCTATACCTAGCAGACCCAAAAGGGTCTACAAAGAAACTATTAGAGCTAATAAATGAATTCAGCAAAGTGGCAGGATATAAAATCAACACGCATAAATCAAAGGCATTCCTGTATATCAGTGACAAATCCTCTGAAATGGAAGTGAGGACAACCACTCCATTCAAAATATCTTCAAAAAAAATAAAATACTTGGGAATCAACCTAACAAAAGAGGTGAAAGACTTATACAATGAAAACTACAGAACCCTAAAGAGAGAAATAGAAGAAGATCTTAGAAGACGGAAAAATATACCCTGTTCATGGATAGGCAGAACTAACATCATCAAAATGGCGATATTACCAAAAGTTCTCTATAGGTTTAATGCAATGCCAATCAAAATCCCAACGGCATTTCTTGTAGAAATAGATAAAGCAATCATGAAATTCATATGGAAAAATAAAAGACCCAGAACAGCAAAAACAATGCTAAGCAGGAAGTGTGAATCTGGCGGTATAGCAATACCAGACTTCAAACTATACTAGAGAGCAATAGTAACAAAAACAGCATGGTACTGGCACCAAAACAGGCGGGTGGACCAATTGTACAGAATAGAGGACACAGAAACCAATCCACAAAACTACAACTATCCTATATTTGATAAAGGGGCTAAAAGCATGCAATGGACGAAGGATAGCATCTTCAACAAATGGTGCTGGGAAAACTGGAAATCCATATGCAACAAAATGAAACTGAATCCCTTTCTCTCACCATGCACAAAAGTGAATTCAAAATGGGTCAAGGAGCTTGATATCAAATCAGAGACACGCTGTCTGACAGAAGAAAAAGTTGGCTACGATCTACAGTCGGTGGGGTCGGGCCCCAAATTCCTCAATAGGACACCCATAGCACAAAAGTTAATAACTAGAATCAACAAATGGGACTTACTCAAACTAAAAAGTTTTTTCTCAGCAAAAGAAACAATAAGAGAGGGAAATGGGGAGCCTACACCCTGGGAACAAATCTTTACTCCTCACACTTCAGATAGAGCCCTAATATCCAGAGTATACAAAGAACTCAAAAAATTAGACAATAAGATAACAAACAACCCAATCAACAAATGGGCCAAGGACCTGAACAGACACTTCTCAGAGGAGGACATACAGTCAATCAACAAGTACACGAAAAATTGCTCAACATCTCTAGCTGTCAGAGAAACGCAAATCAAAACCACCCTAATATACCATCTCACTCCAGTAAGATTGGTAGCCATTATGAAGTCAAACAACAACAAGTGCTGGCGAGGATGTGGGGAAAAGGGTACATTTGTACATTGCTGGTGGGACTGCAAATTGGTGCAGCCAATCTGGAAAGCAGTATAGAGATTTCTTGGAAAGCTGGGAATGGAACCACCATTTGACCCAGCTATTCCCCTTCTCGGTCTATTCCCTAAAGACCTAAAAAGAGCATGCTACAGGGACACTGCTACATCGATGTTCATAGCAGCACAGTTCACAATAGCAAGACTGTGGAACCAACCTAGATGCCCTTCAATAGACGAATGGATAAAAAAATGTGGCATTTATACACAATGGAGTATTACTCTGCATTAAAAAATGACAAAATCATAGAATTTGCAGGGAAATGGATGGCATTAGAGCAGATTATGTTAAGTGAAGCTAGCCAATCCCTAAAAAACAAATGCCAAATGTCTTCTTTGATATAAGGAGAGTAACTAAGAACAGAGTCGGGACCAAGAGCAGGAGAAGAAGATTAACATTAAACAGGGATGAGAGGTGGGAGGGAAAGGGAGAGAGAAGGGAAATTGCATGGTAATGGAAGGAGACCCTCAGGGTTATACAGTGGAGGGGGTAGAGAGAGAGGAGGGGAGGGTAGGGGACAGGTGGGGAGGGGGGAGGGTGGAGGATGGGAAAGGCAGCGAAGCACAACAGACACTAGTATGGCAATATGTAAATCAATGGATGTGTAACTGATGTGATTCTGCAATCTGTGTATGGGGTGAAGGTGGGAGTTCATAACCCACTTGAATCAAAGTGTGGAATATGATATGTCAAGAAATTTGTAATGTTTTGAACAACCCACAATAAAAAATTAAAAATAAAAAAAATAAATAAAATATATTGTGAAGGAGGAAAGGCTTTGTGTAACACAATGTATTTTACTCTACTATATTACTTTCCATAGTAATGTACTCATCTTGGATACTGTGAACACTAAGATGATTTGGAATGTTCTCAAAGTAATTTTCTGTGTACATTTTTGTTTGATTTATATATTTCTGTGTTAACGATGGGCTTAGATTTAATACCCTACTCCCTTTATTGTTGTAATTTCCTAAATTTGCAAAATATACTCAGCCCAATACAGTACGTAAACATGATTATTATTTTTATTTCAGGCATGACTTCTCATCATCATTGAGAAATTTCAACAGAGCAGGAAATAAAAGAGAGAAGGGGGAAGATATGGAAAGTGTGACCTTGACTATTCACAATTAAGAAAACAATGGGAAAATATAGGTGAGTGTAAAGTTTAAAAAATCATATTATAATGGACAAAACTAATTACTAGTTTCTATTTATGATAAAAATTTTATGGTCAAAAGACACCAGGAACAATTAATATCTGAAAAAATTCAGTCTATTTCAATTACTTTTGAGGAGCTGTTTGTGTCTTTAAGAATATATACACAGCCATTTTTGAAGTGAAAGGAAATGTGGAAAATTTGAAATCAGGTCCATGCATCGATTTTTATCTTGCCCAATTATAAATGTAGCACTGAGTTAAACTTCCAGTCAAACATTTGCATAGAGAATATATTTCTAAAAGTGATACATTTGAGAGTTTCTTTACAAAATGAACATTTTCTGAAACAAAATAGTAATTTGTCCTTGTGCCCAAATAGACAATATTAAGAATTGTAGAAAGGTTCCTACTTCCCCAGTATTGCTCAATGAAAATTCTGATACTGATTTCTGGAAAGTGCACTATATATAATGCTATAAGTAACACCATTAGCCATGTCTGTAACCTGCGGAATTACCAGTATATTTACATTGGTGATAAAAATTAAGAATACAGAGGAAATTCTAGTCATTTTCTAAAGGAAATTTACCAAGATGAAAAATGTGGGAAAGTCTTGCTTCAGTGCTCAGGAACTATTACTCATCCAAATGTTCATAGTCAAGACAAAACTTGGACGTGTAAGGTATATGAAAGGGCTCTTAATCACAGTGCAGAGCTTGCTCAATACAAGATAATTTATAGAGAAAGAGAGCCGTATATGTTTAAAGAACATATCAAAGCATCAGCTTGCTCAACATCTTTTAAACACAGTAGATACTATGACAGTGATAAACCCTATATATTTAAAGAATGTGGAAAAATTTTTAGTGAAAGGTACAACTTTTTGAACATCAGAGGATTTATACTGTAGAAAAGACCTGTAAATGTAAAAAGTGTGGCAAAGCCTTAAAAAATTTTCAACTCTTACTCAACACGAAAAAATTTGTTCTGCAGAGAAGACCTACCAAAGTGAAGAATGCAAGACACTCAAAAACTTTACTCAACATCACAGTGTTCATACAGGAGATATGCCATGTAAATGCAAAGAATGGAACAAAACTTCTAATAAAAGCTCCAATCTTATTTGTAACCAGTGGACACACACTGGAGTGATGCCCCACATATGTAAACAATTTTGCAAAGCTTTTAGTCAAAAACCAAAAATCACTGGAAATTCATACTGGAAAGAAGCCCTACAAATGTAAAGTGTGTGGCAAAAGTTTTAATGCAAACTCACAGCTTAATCACCACAACAGGATTCATATAGGAGAGAAGCACTACAAATGTAAAGTGTGTGGCAAAAGTTTTAATACAAACTCGAATCTTGATCACCACAACAGGATTCATACAGGAGAGAAGCCCTGCAAATGCAAATTGTGTGGCAAGATTTTTAATAAAAAACATCACTTACTCAGCACCAGCAAATCCACACTGGAGATAAGCCCTACAACTGTAAAGAATGTGGCAAAAGTTTTCATCACAAAACATCACTACTCAGAGAATTCACACTGGAGAGAAGCCCTACAAATGTAGAGAATGTGGCACAGATTTTAATAAAAAATCATCGCTTACTCGACACCAGAGAACCCATACTAGAGAGAAGTCCTATAAATGTGAAGAATGGCAAAGCTTTTAAAATTGAAGATCAATCTTACTAAAACAATATTGATTCTATACTGCAGAGAAGTTTTACAAGTGAAAACATTGCATCAGTGTCTTTAATGATGAATCAGACCTTATTTCATAGTAGTTCAACACTATTTCATACCAGAGATATGATAGCACAGAAATTATACAAGTGTAAAATAAGTGACAGAGTCTTCAACAGTTGTTCACACCCTACTAAACACCTCATAATTCATACAAATGAGAGGACACGTGGAAAAATTTTTTCAAAGCTTTTGGCCATTGATCAAACATTTTTAATACACTGGAGGATTTATAGCATATAGAAACCCAAAGAATGTGTCCAAGACTGTATTCAAATTTCAGACAGTTTTCAATTTCTGCCCTTATATGTGTAGCAAATGTGGAGTAGCATTTGTCCAAAGTATGTACTTAGATAAGAGCAAATTATTTACAGAACACCTTAACCAATATAAAAATTGTAGTAAGTTTCTTATCTATAACCCATCCCTTGAAGTATTTGGGACATAGGAGGGAAAAAATATTTAAGTGTAAAAAGTGGGTAATTTCTTTTGACATTTGCTGAAAATTTCTTACCATCTTGAGCTGATATTGTAGAAATAAGGAAATACAAGTATAGAATAGTGCATCCCTAAAAGGATATAATTGTACTATAAATCAAAAATTACTAAATATTCTCAATTTTCACAACTGAAGAAAACATAATTCTCATAGTTGATTATTTCAGAAGTCTCTTAAGATTTATATGAAATTTTAAATTTTTAGGTTATATTTTTGTACTTAAACTTAGGGGTACTTAATCAGTAAACCGCATCCCCAGTTTTTTTTAAAATTTTTATTTAGAGATAGGGTTTGCTAAGTTGTTTAGGACCTCACTAAGTTATGGAGCCTGGCTTTGAACTTGGAAAGCTTCTCACGTCCCTAGGGTCACAGGCATGGACCACCATGCCTGTTTTACAGAGAATTTTTACTTATATTTGCATTACAGATGCAATTTGTTACTAAATAAAGTGGGAATTTCTTAATGTTAACCTTGTCATGCATTTTATGATGTTATTAGGTCACACATCTCCGACTATTCTCTTTGCTAATGTATCGATGTAATAGTAAAGCATTCTATTGGGTAAATAATGCCATAAAGTCTACATTAATTATTTCATATGTTTAATCAAGTTTTATTTGGGGAGTATTATTTACATAAATTATGTACTCTTTTGTTTGTAATTATGGAAAAATTAAGACATTTATAGGAAGGACCTAGGAAAACTAAAAATATTTCCCAGATATCCCTAGTTTGAATTACAACTTTAACATTTCACCTTATAGAGTTGCAGTACTCCCTGAAGGATATAAAACTCTGGAGAGTTATACAAGCTCCCAATTGGGGAGATGAGAAAGACCCAAGACACCAAGAGACAACTTACATATTCAGGTAAAAGAAGGGTTGCTGAAGAGGGAAATTGTCTCAATGTTTCTTGAGGAAACCACGTGATCTACAGGCCCATTCTGACTCTTGGACTGAAGAAACCATGCAGTTCCTCATGAATTCCATGACGTTCATCTCTGAGGAGATTAGACTGACCTCAATTGTAGGAAAAACCTACCAATATAGGACCACCTCTTTAGTCTTGGATACCCAGTAGAAAAGTGTAACAAGAAACATGCAAAATGATGACTATAAAAAGGAGCATTTATGCCCCCACATTTTTATTTCACTATATATTTTTATTTTGTAGATCTTTTTGTTCTACATAACTTACAATATAATGTTTGTTATACTTATTGGATTATATGATAGATAGAATGTGTCATGGTCTCCCAGACCCCTCTGCAACCCAGTAATTATAAGATACTATAAACTAACCCTGTCCCTCTTCAGATCTTACAGCTCCAGGAGACTATGACACCACAGAGAGAGAAACACAATTTTGATTGAAATAAACGTCTAGACTCTCATCTACAAGTCCGTTTCAAAACAAAAAAACAAAACAAAACAAACAAACAAACAAACAAACAAAAAATCAATATTCTCATCATGTGAGCCTTTTGGGTCAAAAAAACACCACCCACAAACATTTCACTTAACTTTATTTGGGAAAATAAATATTGAAATATAGTGATAAATTCTAGGAGAATAATATTCACACCATTCTTTATTCCAAATGGTACATCTCTAGGTTTCATGCTTATCTCCACTCCATGTTATTTTACATAGAAAACTGGCTTCATTTTACATATGAGAGCTTTAACTATAAGGCCTGTAGGGAAGATTCAGTACTAGAGGTCTATGGGAAATACTAAAGATCTTCCCTTTCCATGTGCCTGTATGATGTCTGCATATCCTTGATGAAACAGCTAAAGAATGCTGATTTCTCTATGCATCTGGTTTGGTCACTCACTCATTGGAGCCCCAATTTATTTAGTCATCTCAAGGCTATCAGTCCCTCCTCTGGGATCTGAAGTGTTCTTAGGAGGACTTAGTGTTCTTCATGGGATCACTAGGTCATGCAAGGTGTTAGAATGAAGCTTTCTTTGTTCTAACTTGTATTTATTCGGCCACACTTTAAAGACAAGTTAGAACAAGACTTCAGACTCTCACCTGTGGAGACGATGCTCTGCCTAGCACTTCCCAGTCAGGACCCTGAAAAGCTGTTTGGGACTCCCCAGTACATAGGTTCAGTGTTTGGGTTTTCCTAGTCTGGCAATACAGTTGCCTGTGTGTCTGTTACTTTTGCTTTCTCTCTTGCTTTCATAGTATTACTCAAAGAAACACTGTCTTGTGTGAAGAGAGTGTCTTCCTTATCTATTGGATCTGACTTGCCAAGTTGAGAAGCTGCCCACATACTGAATGTCACAAACACATGTATGTGTTATCTAATCAGTAACTAGCATATCTTTCAACTACATGGTTTTTTTATTGCATGGTGGAGGAAATTGAGAATGATTTCTTTGAGAGAACACAGCACTATTAATAGTATTCAAAACTCTGCTATGTAATGTTTCCTCTCTGCTCAACTTGTAAGTATTGTTCTTGTGCTGCTTTGTAAAACAAATAGAAAAGAGTTGTAAACCAAAAATTTTGTGATTATAGCTAGTAGTTGCACAGACTGACTTGGGCAACTCAATTTACCATTGTTTATTATTTTGTATGGGCTCAAGGTAGTCTTTTATAATTTTATTTAACCTTAATGACATTAGCATTTATTGAAGAGTTTTTCACTCACAAACCATCTCTGTATACAAATTTTCCCTTATAATTTTTAAAATTTCTTACTCTTTTTAGGTATACATGACAGTAGAGCAAATTTTGACAAATTATACATGGAGTAAAACTTATTTTAGTTAGCATTCCACTTTTGAGGTGTACATGATGTGGACCTTCACTGGTGGTGTAGTTATATATGAACACAGAAAAGTTGTGTCTGATTAATTCTACTGTCATTTGTATTCCTATTTCCCTTTTCTTCCCTTCATTCCAACTTTCTCTAATCCACTGAATTTCTATTCTCTCCCCCTCCCTTGTTGAGTGATTCGGCATCCATATGTATTATATATTATACGTAAGTCTGTTTCATTCTACTATCCTTCCTATCCCCTTACCCCCTCCCTTCCCTGCACTCCTCTCTAATTAATCTAAAGTCACTATACTTCTGCACCCCCATTATGAATTAGTATACACTTATCAGAGAGAACATTTGGCCTTTGTGTTTGTGTGTGTGTGTGTATTGTGTATGTGTATGTGTGTGGGGGCTTATTTCATTAAGCATGATATTCTTCAACTCCATCCATTTACAAACGGATGCCATAGTTTCATCTATCTTTGAATCTAAGTAATATTCGACTGGTGGGAGAAATATACATAATCTCATCACATTTTATTTATCCATTCATCTGTTGAAGAACACATAGGTTGATTCTATGGTTTAGCTATTGTGAAGTGTGCTGCTATAAAACTTGGTGTGGCTGTGTCCCTGTAGTATGCTCTTTTTAAGTCCTTTGGGTATAGTGCAAAGAGAGGGATAGCTGGGTCAAATTGTGGTTCCATTCTGGTTTTGCAAGGAGTCTCCATACTTATTGACATCCTGACCTTCAGCGGAGGTGGCATTCAAAAAGATGTTTGGCACTTAATTGCTGCCGCAAAATTCTTACATTTTACTGACAAACCTTTACCAGACTTTGTAAGCAAGTACTAGAAGGAAGATTCTTGCTATGGCTTATGGGCCTGTGTTCAATCTCCTTACGCTTTAATTACTGGTAATGTAAAAGTTAAAAGGGAAGATGATAGATATCTTGTAACATGTAGTAAAGGTGAAAGACTTATACAATGAAAACTACAGAACCCAAAAGAGAGAAATAGAAGAAGATCTTAGAAGATGGAAAAATATACCCTGTTCATGGATAGGCAGAACTAACATCCTCAAAATGGTGATATTACCCAAAGTTCTCTATGGGTTTAATGCAATGCCAATCAAAATCCCAACGGCATTTCTTGTAGAAATAGAGAAAGCAATCATGAAATTCATATGGAAAAATAAAAGACCCAGAACAGCAAAAACAATGCTAAGCAGGAAGTGTGAATCAGGCGGTATAGCAATACCAGACTTCAAACTATACTAGAGAGCAATAGTAACAAAAACAGCATGGTACTGGTACCAAAACAGGCGGGTGGACCAATGGTACAGAATAGAGGACACAGAAACCAATCCACAAAACTACAACAATCTTATATTTGATAAAGGGGCTAAAAGCATGCAATGGAGGAAGGATAGCATCTTCAACAAATGGTGCTGGGAAAACTGGAAATCCATATGCAACAAAATGAAACTGAATCCCTTTCTCTTGCCATGCACAAAAGTGAATTCAAAATGGATCAAGGAGCTTGATATCAAATCAGAGACATGGCATCTGATAGAAGAAAAAGTTGGCTACAATCTACATACTGTGGGGTGGGGCTCCAAATTCCTCATTAGGACACCCATAGCACAAAAGTTAATAACTAGAATCAACAAATGGGACTTACTCAAACTAAAAAGTTTTTTCTCAGCAAAAGAAACAATAAGAGAGGGAAATGGGGAGCCTACATCCTGGGAACAAATCTTTACTCCCCACACTTCAGATAGAGCCCTAATATCCAGAGTATACAAAGAACTCAAAAAATTAGACAATAAGATAACAAATAATCCAATCAACAAATGGGCCAAGGACCTGAACAGACACTTCTCAGAGGAGGACATACAATCAATCAACAAGTACACGAAAAAATGCTCACCATCTCTAGCAGTCAGAGAAATGCAAATCAAAACCACCCTAATATACCATCTCACTCCAGTAAGATTGGCAGCCATTATGAAGTCAAACAACAAGTGCTGGCGAGGATGCAGGGAAAAGGGTACACTTGTACATTGCTGGTGGGACTGCAAATTGGTGCAGCCAATTTGGAAAGCAGTATGGAGATTTCTTGGAAAGCTGGGAATGGAACCACCATTTGACCCAGCTATTCCCCTTCTCGGTCTATTCCCTAAAGACCTAAAAAGAGCATGCTACAGGGACACTGCTACATCGATGTTCATAGCAGCACAGTTCACAATAGCAAGACTGTGGAACCAACCTAGATGCCCTTCAATAGACGAATGGATAAAAAAAATGTGGCATTTATACACAATGGAGTATTACTCTGCATTAAAAAATGACAAAATCATAGAATTTGCAGGGAAATGGATGGCATTAGAGCAGATTATGCTTAGTGAAGCTAGCCAATCCCTAAAAAACAAATGCCAAATGTCTTCTTTGATATAAGGAGAGTAACTAAGAACAGAGTAGGGATGAAGAGCATGAGAAGAAGATTAACATTAAACAGGGATGAGAGGTGGGAGGGAAAGGGAGAGAGAAGGGAAATTGCATGGAAATGGAAGGAGACCCTCAGGGTTATACAAAATTTCATACAAGAGGAAGTGAGGGGAAAGGGGAAAATAATACAAGGGGGAGAAATGAATGACAGTAGAGTGGGTAGAGAGAGAAGAGGGGAGGGGAGGGGAGGGGAGGGGGGATAGTAGAGGATAGGAAAGGCAGCAGAACACAACAGACACTAGTATGGCAATATGTAAATCAATGGATGTGTAACTGATGTGATTCTGCAATTTGTATACGGGGTAAAAATGGGAGTTCATAACCCACTTGAATCAAAGTGTGAAATATGATATATCAAGAACTATGTAATGTTTTGAACAACCAACAATAAAAAAATTAAAATAAAATAAAATAAAATAAAATTTAAAAGTAAACAAAGGTATTGGAGATGTAGCTCAGGGGTAAAGCACCCCTGAGTTTAATTTTCAGTACCCACAAATAATTATTAAAGGAACAAAGAAATTTCTGAATGTAATAGGCTTAATCTTGACTCTGTTGACACTTCTGTGGGTTTGGTGAAAATGAGATCCATTTTCTTGATAATTCATAATTTGTTAAAATATATGCATACAAAATTATAAGATTTTTCTTCTTTGTGACTCTTAACAATACAATCATGACTACATGAAGAAGCCACAAGTATACAGATGTTAGTTTGGGGTCAGAAGTTTATTAGTTAATATTATTTGTTTGACAGCCCTTCAGCTAATATGACTCCACACATTGCTAGGGATCATTTGGCTCCAGAGGAATAATGTTTACTCTTGAGAAACTTCAATTGTATTTAAGTCTCTAGATTAAATTAATCTTTGACTTATACAAGGTAAATGTGGTTGGAGTTTTTCAGATAGAAGTCCCCATTGGAGATAGTGAAATTTCAAATAGCACATACAGAAGCCTAGATGATTTCTACAGCTTAAAAAAAAACATAGTGACTGAATTGTAAATAAATTTTTCTTTACCCCTCAAAAAATTTATTATGCCACATCATAAACCTCATATCTAAAATCCTGTAGATATTTTCCAAATATATGGCATTATAAGAAGTATCTTTTGGCACATGCCTATAATCCCAGCAGTTTGGGAGGCTGAGGCAGGAGCATCACATGTTCAAAGCCAGCCTTAATAATTGGTCTCTAAATAAAATTGTTAAAAGGGCTGGGAATGTTGCTCAGTGGTTAAGCTCTGCTGGGTTCAATCCCTGGTACCAAAATGAAAAAAAGAAAAATTGTCTTTTCTAAGAATCTATTGTCCAATGCAGGGTCATGAGATTTACATGTTTTCTGCTAAGAATCTTGTAGTTCCAATTCTCATATTTACACCTTTCTTCCATTTAAAATTAATTGTGTAGAGAGTGAGATATTGTTTGAGATCATGTTCCAAGTTTTATATGGATAGTTGTTCTAGATGATTTGAAAACATTTTTTTCCTATAACATTTTGGCATTCTCCTTGAAAAATAATTGACCATAAATATAAGGATCTATTTCTAAATTCTATTCCATTTACTTATTTCTTTTTGCAGTAATGAGTTTGAATCTAGGAACACTCTACCAGTGAGATTTATCCCCAGTTCTTTTTTGTTTTGTTTTGTTTTGTTTTAAGACAAGATCTTGCTATGTTCTCAAGGGTGACCTCAAGGTGTCAATTCTCCTATACTAGTCACCTGAGTTGCAGGTACTATAGGCATCCACAACCACACGTGGCAATATTATTCCATTTAATCATTTTGTAAGTGTGACTCAGTACTGATTACAGTAACATTTTAAAAATAGCTTTGATGAAGATGTACATCATATACATAATAAAGAGTCTCTGCATGGTATTTTAACACATATACCACATCCACTGATGAAATCCCATTCTCATTTCCCACCTGCAGTTTTTAACCTTTAAAAATCACAAACCTAAATTCAGGTTTAGCTTCCCCCACATGAGGGACAGCATGTAGTGTTTGTATTTCTGTGTCTGGTTTTATTTCACTTTACCATGCTACCCTCCAATTTCACCCAATTGGTTGAAGGTGTCAGGATTTGGTTTTTATGGATGTATGCCTACATATATGCCATATTTTCTTTATCCATCTATCCCAGAATTCCTAGGTGATTCCATATCTTTTCAACTGGGAAGAGCCTCAATAAACATGGGCGTCTAGGTATCAGATGAGGGTTTCATACTTTTTTAATTACATACCTACAATTGGGATACCTGAATCACAAGGTAATTCTATTTTAGTATTATTTAGTTGAGATAATGAAGACTTAATCAAAGCCTCATGTGCTTGGCAAACATTTGACTGTTAGACTACATCACAGTGCCTTATTCTTTTTATTTATTATTATTATTATTATTATTATTATTATTATTATTATTATTTTGAGAGAGCATTACATTAAGTTTCCCATCCTCGCAGCAAATTCAGATCCTCCTACTGTGGTCTCCCAAGTTGCCTACTTTACAGGCATTTATCACCATTCCTGGCCTCCAGCATATTTCTTTTTTATTGGAGACAGGATTTTGCGCTGTTTGACCTTGAACTTGCACAAGCTGGCCTTAAATTTGTAATTCTCCTTTTTTAGCTTCTGAAATATATGGGATTGGTTGTGTGCCATGATCCCAGCTATTGTTAGTTTTTTGAGTAATATGCACAGTTTCTCATATCAGCTACCCAATTTACTTGCACACACCCGTGCATAAGTGTTGATTTTTCACCACATCCACATCGGTGTTTGTCACTTTTCTAAGTTATCCATTCTGACTGGAGTGAGGTGGTACTTCATGTATTTTTTTTTCTTGTGGTGCTGGGGACTGAAACCAGGGCCTTGCGCATCCAAGGCAAGGACTCTACCAACTGAGCTATTTCCCCAGTGCTCCTCATTGTATTTTTGATTTCCATTTTCCTGAATTCTAATTATATGGAACGTTTTTCTCTATGTTTACTGGAACTTTTTGTTTCTTCTTTTGAAAACTGTCTACTTTGTTTGCCCACTTGAATGGCATTACTTTGTTTTTGATTGTTTGGTGTTATGATTTTGTTTGTTCTTTACATATTCTAAATATGAAGCTTGTATCAAATGCATACTGGGCAAAGATTTTCTCCCATTTTATAGGGATTCCACTTTTTTTTCTTTGCTCTACATCAGACTTTTAGTTTAATGCTATTTTTATTTTTTTGTTTGTGTGATTTTGAAATTCTGTCGAAAACATTTGTTGTCCTTACCAGAGTCTTAAATGTCTTTCCCTTGTTTATTTTGTGGTTTCACGTTCAGGGCTTTTACTCCTTTTGAAAGATTTTGAACAGGGTGAGGAATAGGGATCCAGTTTCTTCGAGTACTGAAACCTATACTGAGCTTTAAAATTGGGATGTGTGAGTCTTCCAATTTTGTTCTTTATATTTTTCTTGAAAAAAAAAAACTATATTTGGTATTTGAGGGTGACTGAACTTCCATATCTTCTTAGGCTTACTATTACATCTTTTTCAAAAATGGCATGTGGGAATTTTGGTAAGGTTTACATTGGTATGTAAATCAACTTGCGTTTTACCATTTCAGCAACATTAAATCTTATCAATAAATACTGGATGCCTACTTAGTCTTTTAAACATTTTCTATAGTATTTTCTGCTTACAAGACATATTTTTTGTGAATTTTTTTGCTATGTATTTAATTTTTGATGCTACCATAAATGGAATTTTTTAAATAATTTTGCTTTGAATATTTATTGTTCTGCTACAAAAAAATTGTATTGATATATCGGTGCTATATCCTGCATAAATGCTGAAATTTTTTATTCAAATAATTCTTTGGTATAGACCTTAGGTTTTATATCACATGAAACTATATATCTGCTTTTAGAGTTAGATATATTTTAATAGTTTCACTTCACATTTCTAATAGGATTTTTGTTGTTGTTTTTTTGGTACCAGATATTGAACTCAGGGGCCCTTGACCACAGAGCAACATCCCCAGCCCTATTTTGTATTTTGTTTAGAGACAGGGTCTCGCTTAGTTGCTCAGCACCTTGCTTTTGTTGAGGCTGGCTTTGAACTCAGGATCCTCCTGCCTCAGCCTCCCAAGTCAATGGGATACAGGCATGAGCCAACCATGCTCAGCTCTGATATGGATGTTTTTATTGTGATTTTTATTGATTCAATCTCTTATTAAATTTTTTAGATTTTTTATATCTAAGTCAGTTTTGATGGATGTTTTATAGGAATTTTTCACATTCAGTTGATTATAATATGCCCTTAAAATTCTCTAAAATTTTTGTGGAGTCTGTTTTGATGGTCTCACTTTTATTTTTGATATTTATTAACTTGAGTTCTCTCTCTCTCTCTTTATCTCTCTCTCTCTCTCTCTCTCTCTCTCTTTTCTTGGTTAATTGAACAATCAATTCTGTAAATCTTTTGAACAATCAAGATGTTTTCTTAAGTCTTTCTTTTGTCTATTTCTTTTATTCTTCCTCTATTCTTCATTAAAATTTATCATCCCTGCAATTTGATTACAGCTTGCTTCTCTTTGTCTAGTTACTGCATAAATTTATGTTTTTGTTTGGGAAGTTTTTCTTTTAGAATGTAGGCTTTTGTGGTTTTGAATTTTCTTCTGAGGGCTACTTTAGCTGCACCTCATAAGCTTTGGCATGCTTGCTTTCATTTTTATCCACCTAAACTATTTTCTTTTTTTTTTCTTTTTCTTCTTCCCAAAGAGTACCCTAATTGCTACATGTTTGCAACTTTTAAATTTTCTGTTTTTTAACTTAATTTCATTTTAGTTACAAAAGGTCCTTGTCCTGATTTCAGTGCTTTTAAATTTATTGACATTTTTATGGCTTTAAATTGGCAAGTCCTGCACAATGTTTCCTATACCCTGGAGTAAAATGTGTATTCTACTCTTTGGGGCAGAATATTCTATATATTCCTCTAGATCTATTGTAGTTATACTGTTGTGAAAGTCAATTTGTTTTACAGGGATTTATTGCTAGTCATTTCATTCTTTCTTGAAAGTGGGATATCACAACTTATCCACCCCTTTTGGAGAAATTTTTCTTCCTTTAATCCTTATAGTTTTCAATTCACATATTTTGGAACACTGTTTTTTGACATGTATACACTTATAACTTAGTTTGTGAGATTGCCCACTCTATTGATATGTATTATATATTTTAATCTTTATCATAAATATGCATATATATTTAATATATAATTTAATATATGTAATCACAAGTATATTAATGTTCTTTCCTCTATCTAACAATTTCTGTTACAGCTGATTTTGTCAGACATTTGCATAGCTCTCAAGCTGTTTTCTTTATTGTTTTTATTTGTTTGCTTCTTTTGTCTTCTTTTGCAGATTTTACCCAGGAGCACTTTACCACTGAGACCTATCCACAGCCATTTTTAGGTTTTATTTTGAGGTAGGGCCTCACTAGGTTGCAAGGAGCCTCCCATGAATTACTTGGGAGGTCTTCTCTCAGTATGGAGCCATGAGAATTTAGATTTAACTTTGGGAACTATGGACAGCTCCCCCAACCACATTAGATTGCCCAAGGCACATGACCTCTAAAAGTTACTAGGTGATATTTATTGGCTTCGACCAGGGTTAAAACTAGCCACTACAGATTTGTATCCTTTGTTTCAGATTGTACAGGGGGATCCTTCTCTACCTTCTCATCAACTTATGGCAGAATAAAGGATTGCCATAACAAAGGTTGAATCTGCCATGAAGACTGCACAGCTTACTAGAATTAATCCACAAGAGCCTATATATTGATTAACATTTCCCAATGTTCATACTCCTACAGGAGCAATGTGGCAATAATGGGGAATTATTGAGTGGTCTTGCCTACCTCATTCTCCTCAAATGTCATCAACTACATTCCATGATTTTATTGCTCAGTTAGTTATTAAAGGAAGAGCAAGAGTTTTGCAGATAGTTAGGTCATAGCCTAATATTATTGTTTTCCCCTTTTCTCCTGAAGAGCATGATTGGCTTTGGCAATCTTCTAATACTTGGCAGATAGCTTTTGCTAATTTCCCTGGTCAAATGGAGAGGTATTATGTTCATGATAAAATTATTCAGTTTGCTCTTGTGACTACATTTATTTTCCCCAAAATTGTATGTGCTTAAACAATAGTTGGAGCACTAACAGTATTTACTGATGGATCAATTTCAGGAAAAGTAGGTTTCTATAGCCATGCTTATACAGAGATAATACCAACATCTTATACTTCTGCACAATGAGCAGATTTTCAAGCTCTCATTTGTGCTTTAATTCATTTTGCAAAAGGGCCAATCAATATTTATTCAGATAGTTTACATGCAGTTCATGTTACAAAAAATATTGAAACATCAACTACTGGGAACACACCATTGCAAGAGTTATGTAATTTGTTTCAGACCTTACAAAAGACAATTCAAATGTGTCAACATCCATGTTTTATTACCATATAAGGGCACATTCTAATCTTCCAGGTCCTTTAGCATCAGGTAATGATAAGATTGATAAACTTGTTGCTGTTTGTGAATAAATATATTTATATGATTGTGCAAAAGCCTCACTTTCTTTACATCATCAGAATGCTTCTACTTTACATAAAAAATTTAATATTCCTGGGGAAAAACTTGTCAAATTGTTCATCAAATCTCACAATGTTTTATACATATTTTATCTTCGCCAACTGGGTTAATCCCATGGTTTATGACCAAATCAGTTATGGCAAATGGATGTAACTCACATCCCTCAATTTGGCAAACAGTGTTAAGTTCATGCTATTGTTGATACTTACCCTAGATTTATTTTTTACATTGCCTGTGTAAAAGAAAATGCTCAGCATGTTATTTCTTACTGTCTAGCTACTTTTGCAGCATTAGTATGTCCTTTACAGATTAAAATTGATAATACTCCAGCTTATACTAATTTTTCTTTTCAGCAGTTTTGCCATCAATTTTGTACTGATCATCAAACAGGTATTCCATAGAAGCCTCAAGGTCAAGCCATTGTAGAATGAGCTCATTTATCTATGAAGCTACAATTACAAAAAAGGGAGGGGAATAAGACCCCACCAAATAACTTTAATCATGCTTTGTTTTAATTTATTTTTTAATTGTGACTCTGAAAATCACACTGCAGCCAAAGGACAGACTTCTTCTACTGCAGCCGGTCCCTTGAGCCCAGGTTGGTAGAAAGATTTCTATAAACATTGATGTGGCTGTGTCCCTGTAGTAGGCTGTTTTTAAGTCCTTTGGGCATAGACTGAGGAGTGGGATATCTGGGTCAAATGGTGGTTCCATTCCCAGATTTCCAAAGAATCTCCATCCTGCTTTCCATATTGGCTGCACCAATTTGCATTCCCACCAGGAGAGTATGAGTATACATTTTCCCCACATCCTCGCCAACACTTATTGTTTGTCTTCATGATAGCTGCCATTCTGACTGGAGTGAGATGATATCTTAAAGTACTTCTGATTTGTGTTTCTCAGATTGCTCGAGATGATGAGGTTTTTTTCCATATATTGATTGATTTGTATATCTTCTGAGAAGTGTCTGTTCAGGTCCTTGGCCCTTTTGTTGATTGTTTTATTTGTTTTTTTTCATCTACTGGGGTCTTTTAAGTCCTTTTTCCTGGACCATAGCTGCTTCATTTACTTCCTCACATTGTGAAGCTTCCAACTTCTTGGACTGAGCTGTTACCAGTTTCCCAGTGTTGTCATCCTGTGAACAAACATTTGGTGACTATTCCTCCCATGATAATGTGAGAAAATATAATAAGCTCCCTTCTATATACACATCCATTTTTATGTATTTTTTAAATTTTTTTTAATTTTGGTTTTTTTTTCCTCCCTAAATATATCCCTCAGTGGGCTACAATGACTCTTTTTTGCCCTTTGTACTACTCACAATTCCCAGGGCCCCACGCTGAGTCCTCAAGCTTCACTCACTGAGGTCTCTGGGACTTTCCACCTAGGTTGTACCTTTCCACCTAGGTTGTACCAGTATTTTATTCTCATTTTCTGAATAACCCTGAAAAATACAGGCATATTCTCAAAACAAAATATCTGGGTCATTTGGCATCCCTAGTTTTAATTTTTTGGAAAAAAAAAACCTTATACTTTTTAAAATGTCAATTCAAATTTATATTCCTAGCAAGGATGTCCAAGTGTTTCCTTTTCTGCATATCCTCTGCAGTACGTGTTCTTTACCAACATTTTGAGAATAGACCACAAGCATATAGTTATATCTCATTGTGATGTAACCTGAAATCATAAAAATTCCAGAATAACATGAGAAAAATTCTTCGCCATTCATGTTGGCAATGGTTTTAGATAGAGCATGCTGAGAATGTGCAAGGAAAAACAAAGAGATAGGTGAGACTATATAAAGCTAAAAATTCTTCTATGCAGCAAAGAAATCAATTGATGAAATGTAAAAGTAGACTGTGGGTTAAAGAAAATCATTGCTAGCCACATGTCTGATAAAAGCTCAACATCCAAAATATATGAAACTTACACAACTCACCAAAAATAAAAATCCTTTGAAACCTAATTTAATTATGGTAAAATACTTAGATTCTGCCCTAAAAAATTAAATAAGTGTGTGATGACATATAAAAGCTACTCAATATTATTAGGCTAACTAAAATTATAATTATCTTTAGCTTTTTCCTTCATTTGTCTCACAAAAATTATGTGTGCACACTCTCCATCCTGCACAGGGCATCCTGATACATTGGTCATTCACAAAATGCCAGGTTCTCGTTTTCCCACATTATGCTTCCTCGTTATTCCATCTTAATTGCCAAGAAACTCAAGCCTGGAAAACAACAACATATGGCTAAATTGCAAGATAATCATCAACTTTGAAAATTACTTCAGGAATCAATAGAATACATTAGTAGACCCAGATGTGAAGAAATATAAAGTAGACCTACAAATTAACATTTAACTTAATTGCAAATATTTTTATGAAAAGCTGAAAAGCTGATCATGGGAACACATGCCCCTAGTCCCAGCTACCTGTAAGGCTATAGCAGGAGGAGGATTTGGGCTAAGGGATGTGAGGCCAACCTGGCAAAAACCAAGCTCCAAAATTCAACTCACCAAAAAAAAAAAAAAATAGAATTCACATCTTAAAGAGGTGCCTTCATGGGTGATTTCTACCAAACAAGTAATAAGAGATCAATAACAATAGTTCATGTTCACTTCTAAAAATAGAAGAAGAAAATTGACTAATTCTTTCTGTAAGGCCAGAGTTACCAGATAACACAGCATAAGGATGGAAATTGCACACCATCTTCCTATAGATGTTGACCCAGATATTCAAACCCCTAGCAAACTGAGATTAACAACAAAAAGAAACTTGGACTTCATGATCAAGAGGGACAATATAATAAGTTTCCAAAAATAATTTTAATAGAGAAGAGCTTTTGGCAAATCATTTATATCAAATTACTGTAAAACCTATGGCCAATTATGACAAGAGGAAAGTTCTTTTTCAATCCACTGAAGGGCAGCTATGAACTGTTTTCATATTTAATGGTGTGGACTGAAGTGTTTCACACTTTAGTTTCAGAAAAAGAAAAAAAATGTATGATTTTCTGACTTCTAAATATTGCTTGAGAATATTAAATGGGATTTTATACATCAAAAGTCAAATAGCATATGGAGATGATACTATTATTTCTACAATGTTTTAAGCAATTTCCATGAACAAATGAAACCTAAGAATTAGTTCAATAATGTCATTGGTTAAATGGTCAACACTAAAGTATTTAAATTATATACAGTAGCAATGAGCAGTGTTAAAATTGAGGCACAAATCATTCACAAATATAGGAAAAATAATCTAAATGAAAGTATTAACAAAATAACTGTTCGCTGAAACGTAAAAAGTAAAGGTGAAAGTAAAATGTAAAAAAAAATATGGAAACAAAATAGGAAAACAGCTAATATTCAATGATCAAAATTTTGATTTTTGTTAAAAACACAATATTCCACAGTGGGTCTGCAGACTCGACATAATTAAGCCAAAAATCCCAAAATCATTTTTTTAAACATTAACCAGCTGACTTTAGAAATCATAAAAAATGCAAAAGAAATTAAATAACTCAATATTGAAGTAAAAAAAATTGTGTGATTTTTTTGGGGGCTGGGGATGTGGCTCAAGCGGTAGTGAATTCGCCTGTCATGCGTGTGGCCCGGGTTCAATCCTCAGCACCACATACAAACAAAGATGTTGTGTCTGCCTAAAAATAAATAAATAAATATTAAAAAAATTCTCTCTCTCTCTCTCTCTCAAAAAAATCAATTAAAAATTGTGTGATTTTTTTTTTAATTTAAAATGTGCATTGCAAGCAAATTATGTTGTGCAGCATATTGAATTTGGGTCAATATTTCTTAAATTGCTGATGAGCAGTATTCCCCATGCATGAAGTGAGGGTCAGTGTTAATGTAGGCAAGAATTAGGATGGAACTGACATTTGTCATCACAGGTACTACATGCTGAGCTTGAGAATTTCTATTGCTTTCATCATAACTTTTTTCTGCCTCCCAGATTTTCTGCACCTTACCTACCCTCGATGTTCTGTCTCTTGTATTTCACCCAAATATATCCCAGTGGGTATGAGGTATTGAAATTCACATGTATTCCTGCTCTTCCTGCAGCTGTGCACCAGAACAACAATGCAATTCAATGTCTTGGTGAATGGTTGAAAGGATTTGTCCTTGAACTCACACAGGCTTAAGTATGTTTTATTTTATTTTTTTTTGATTTAAAATGATGACAGTGCAATGCATTACAATTCTTATTACATGTATACAGCCCAATTTTTCATGTCTCTGGTTGTATATAAGGTATATTGGCACCAATTTTTGTCTTCATACATGTAATTTGGATAATGATGTCATCACATTCCACTATCACTGCTAATCCCCTACCTCCTCCCCTCCTTTCCCACCCCTCTGCCCTATGTAGAATTCATCTATTTCTCCCATGCTCCCCCTCCCTACCCCACTATAGTCATCCTCCTTATATAAGAGAAACCATTCAGCATTTTTTTAGGGGGATTGATGAACTTCACTTCTCCAATACCATCCATTTACCTGCAATTGCCATAATTTTATTATTGCTGAGTAAAATTACATTGTGTATATATGCTACATATTTTTTATCCATTCATCCACTGAAGGACATCTAGGTTGCCTTACAGTTTGCTATTCTGAATTGTGCTGCTATAAATATTGATGTGGCTGTGTTCCTGTAGTATGCTATTTTCAAGTCCTTTGAGAATAGTCCAAGAACAGGAATAGCTGGGTCAAATGGTGGCTTTATTTCCAGATTTCCAAGGAATCTCCATACTGCTTTCCATATTGGCTGCACCAGTTTTGCAGTCCCACCAGGAATGTATGATTGTGCCTTTCCCCCCACATTCTCAGCAACACTTGTTGTTTGTCTTCAAAATAGCTGCCATTCTGACTGGAATGAGATGATATCTTAGAGTGGTTTTAATTTGCATTTCTCTAATTACAAGAGATGATGAACATTTTTCCATATATTTGTTGACTGACTCTATGTCCTTTTCTGAGAAGTATGTGTTCAGGTCCTTGGCCCATTTGTTGATTGGGTTATTTGTTTTTTTGGTGCTTAGCATTTTGAGTTCTTTGTATACCCTAGACATTAGTTCTCTATCTGAATGGTGAGGGATAAAAATTTACTCCCAGGATGTAGGCACTCTGTTCACCTCAGATTTTTTTTTTTTTTGCTGTGAAGAAACGTTTTAGTTTGAATCCATCTCATTTGTTGATTCTTGCTTTTAAATTCTTGTGCTATAAGCATCTTATTAAGGAAGTAGGTGGCCTAGCCACGTGATGAAGATTAGGGTGTACTTTTTCTTCTATTAGATGCAGAGTCTCTGGTTTAAATCCTAGGTCCTTTTTCCACTTTGAGTTGAGAGATAGGGGTTTAATTTCATTTTGTTGCATATGGATTTCCAGTTTTTCCAGCACTGTTTGTTAAAGAGGCTATATTTTCTCCAATGCATGTTCTTGGCACCTTTGTTTAATATAAGATAATTATAATTTGGGGGGTTAGTCTCTGTGTCCTCTATTCTGTAACAATGGTGTACCAGACTGTTTTGGTGCCAATACTATACTGTTTTTGTTACTATTTCTCTACAGTATAGTTTAAGGTCAGGTATACAATACCACCTGCTTTGCTCTTCCTGCTTATAATTGCTTTAGTTATTCTGGGTCTCTTATTTTTACAGATGAATTTCATGATTGCTTTTTCTTTTTCTATGAGAAATGTCATTGGGATTTTGATCAGAATTGCATTAAATCTGTATAGTGCTTTAGGTCATATGGTCATTTTGATAATACTAATTCTGCCTATGCAAGAGTAAGGTAGATATTTCCATCTTCTAAGGTCTTTTTTGATTTCTTTATTTAGGATTCTGTAGGTTTCATGGTATAGATCTTTCACCTCTTTTGTTAAGTTGGTTCCCAAGTATCTTATTTTTTCTTTTTTTTGGAGTTACTGTACATGGGGTAGTATTCTTCATTTCCTTCTTGAGGCTTTGTCACTGATATACAGAAATGCCTTTATTTAATGGGTGTTTATTTTATATCCTGCTGCTTTGCTGAATTCATTTTTTAGTTCTAGAATTTTGTGGTGGTGCTTTTGGGGTTTTCTAGGTATAGAATCGTATTGTCAGTAAATAGTGCTAATTTACGTTCTTTTCCTGTAGTTACTCCTTTAATTTCTTTCATCTGTATAATTGCTCCGGCCAGTGTTTCAAGCACTGTTTAATAAAAACGGTGAAAGAGGGCATTCCTGTCTTGTTCCAGTTTTTAGAGGGAATGCCTTTAATTTTTCTCCATTTAGAATGATGTTGGCCTGAGGCTTAGTGTAAATAGCCTTCATGATGTTGAGATATGTTCCTGTTATCTCTAGTTTTCTAATGTTTTGAACATGAAAGGGTGCTGTATTTTGTCAAATGGCTTTTCTGCATCTATTGAGATGATCATATAATTCTTATTTTTAACTCTATTGATGTGATGAATTACATTTATTGATTTCCATATGTTGAACCAACCCTGTATCCCTGGGACAAACCCCACTTGATCTTGGTGCACGACCTTTTTAATGTTTTTGTATTCAGTTTGCCAGAATTTTATTACAAATTTTTGCATCTATGTTCATTAGAGATATTGGCCTGAAGTTTTCTTTCTTTGATTTGTCCCTGTCTGGTTTGGGGATCAGGGTGATATTGGCCTCATAGAATGTGTTTGGGAGTACTGCTGCTTTCTCTATTTCCTGAAATAAATTGAAGAGTATTGGTATTTTTGTAGTTCTTCTTTAAAGGTCTTGTAGAACTCGGCTGTGTATCCATCTGGTTCTGGGCTTTCTTGTTTGGTAAGCTTCTGATGGCATCTTCTATTCATCACTTAATATTGGTCTGTTTAAATTGTGTATGTCTTCCTGATTCAATCTGGGCAAATCATAGGACTTAAGAAATTTGTTGATGCCTTCAATGTCTTCTATTTTATTGGAGTATACATTTTCAAGATGATTTCTAATTATCCTCTCTATTTCTGTAGTGTCTGTTGTGATATTGCCTTTTTCATCACGTATGCTGGTAATTTGAGTTTTCTCTCTCCTTCTCTTCATTAGCTTTGCTAAGGGTCTGTCATTTTTTTTCTTTCAGAGAACCAACTTTTATCAAATTTTAATTGTTTCTTTTGATCCAATTTCACTTTTAATTTTAATTATTTCTTGAATTCTACTGCTTTTGCTTTTGATTTTTTTCTTCTAGGTCTTTGAGATGAAGTATGAGATCAACTATTGACATCTTCTTCTTTTAAGGAATGAACTCCATGCAATGAACTTTCCTCTTAGTACTGCTTTCATAGTGTCCAAGAGATTTTGATATGTTGTGTCTATATTCTTGTTTACCTCTAAGAATTTTTTAATCTCCTCCATGAAGTCTTCTGTAACCCATTGTTCATTCTATTTTACCAAATTTATTACTCTTTGAACTGTAGTAGAACTTAAAATATTTCAAGTTTGCATTTTCACTAGGTGGAAATGTCACTTTACATATCTCCAAACATGAATATTTTATGAATATTTTACACATTGGGAATGTGTTAGGGATGATAATTGAAACTAAGTGTATTGGGGAGCTAAATCTATCTCATGGATAAAAATAAGAGAGAATAACTACCAGCTTTTTTCCAAAAGTTTTTTAACCACAGTTTTTGTCTCCCTTGGGCACAATCACCTTATGAGAATATCTTTGACAAGTCTGATTTGCATCTGGAATGTCCACCAAATTTCACATTCATTGATGGCAGAAAAGTTAGGAGTTGGGCTTTTATTCAGTGCTTGGATTATGGTATACATCCTTCACTTCACTCTGATATGGAATATATATATATATATATATATATATATATATATATATATATATATATATATATATATATATATATATACTGTTTTTGGACTTATCTATTTTCCTCTAAATTAGATAATGGAAAGTATCTTATTACATAATTAAAGTCACTCTCCTACCTGACAGTCAGTTCTACTAACTCAATTCAAATTAAAAACTGAATAATGGTTTGGTCCATGTTCTATTGATCTAACATTTTTTTTATTTCAGGAGCAATTGACATTCAGAGATGTGGCCATTGATTTCTCTGAGGAGGAATGGGAATGCCTGGATCCTGCTCAGCAGAATTTATATAGAGAAGTGATGTTGGAGACCTACAACAACCTGGTCTTTGTGGGTGAGCATAACTTTGCTTCAAAATTCCTATTTATCATTACTTAATTTTCTTCCCTTGAAGTATATCTTTTGGGAACTTCACCATAAGAATGAGGTTCAGATTTATGCTTTCAATAAAAAAGATGTGGTAGTTCTTGGTGCTGACAAGAAAATGTTAATGATGTTTTTTCATCCTTATAGTTTTCCTTTGTTGGCATGATATATATCCTTCACTTGACATATGGTTGACTTAGAGAAATGCAGTCATGTCAAATACTGTGGCCCACATATAGCAGAGGACATAGTTGAGGTAGAGGAGGATGCCTAAATTCAAAAAGGTTGATTGAGATGTTATCCAGCAGAAAAGATTTTTGAGAAGCTTTGATTTCTTTCTCTTCACATAACATACTCTGGTATTGACCATTAGTCAACCAATATTGTCCTTTGTACTCTACCAATGAATACACTGAATGAGGAATCCTGAAAACTAATTTTTGTCCCATAGTCAGTTTTTCAGCTTCCAATCTTCTGGAAGAGAAGATCTGTGGCTGCAACAACCCATAAACAAAGTGGCTAGTCTTGCACTACAGAGCCCAGTTTTTTGGACAGATGTTCATGTCAGGACTCCTTCAGCCGTTCCACATTGTTCCTGGATGTACAGAAAGTAAATCTTTGTGAAGTCAGGGAGCCCTAATCCAGATGCACTGGGAGTGCTTGTTTAATGTCCTCAAAGGTCTTTTGCTTAGGTGGCCCTCTTATTAATAGATCCTATTCTCCCCCATTTGTGGCTTCAAAGAGGGGTTTTGCTATAACTGAAAGTTGCAGATCCATATATGGCTGAATCTGATAGCCCCCATGATTTCTCTAGTCTGATGGCAAGTTGAAAGGAATAGAATTGAGCAGATTTCCTGTTTCTTTTCTTTTCTCTTCAAGCTTTGGCTGTGCCTACACCAGTCAGCTTCTAGAGTTACTAGAGCAGGGTTTTTGTCCTTCTGACCCTCAAGCTTCTCTGGTGCTCCTTTTTTTGTAGACAGTCAGGTTCAAGGGTGTAGCAGCATGTGAAGTGCACGTCCAGTCCACAGCTGCAGGCTTCATTCTGGTGTAGTCAATCAAGGGACCTATTTCTGCAAACTTTACTGCAGTTAAGGTGGGTAACTGAGGACCAGTGGCTATTGTCTGTTCTGTTGCTGAGTCAGATGGTAACCAAATTATTTGACCTTTTTCTTGATAGATATGGGCTTTTAGGTCAGAGTCCCAAGGATGTTATCCTCAAGCCTCTGGGGCAACCTGTCATTTAGGAAGTGGAGCAAAAATAGATCCTCTGGAGCTTTAAGATGCAGGAAATTTTTTGTTATCTCCTGATGTAGGATATTGGCTGCTGAGATTCTCCAACTCTCAAATCTAATGTAAATCTTAGCAGAGATTGATGACCTGGGGCATCATTTGTATAAAAGGCACCTATGTCACTCTCACAGTGGGCTGTCTTCCAAGTTTGGATGGCAGGTTCCCTACAGGTCCTGGTGTGGCAGACACATTTGCTCCCCTAGGTGTTGCTCTTTGTCTGTGTGGCTTTCTCCTTTTAACAGTTGGGAGCCTGCTCTAATTGTATATAGTAGCTTCCCCACTTGTGTTTTTGTTCACTATGCCTTGATGAAAGGGGCTCTGTGTACCTTCCTGTTGGTGGTCACAGCATGTGGCTTGAAGCCAGGGTGGCTTGTGCTTTTGGAGTGTGCACCCTATGGCCCACTAACAGGAATTAACATGAATATACTGCTGATTCATTTTGGGACTGGCAGCAGCTGCATCTTTCTGAGGCACTGGATCCTATGCATCGTATACAATTGAGTGTGTCTATTGGACCTCTTCCATATTCCTCAATCATCAGTTTCCAAGCAAGTGGGGAGAAAATGAAAGGAGGGTTTGGAGCCAAAGGCTGGGGGACAGCATTCATATCTTCTCTGGTCAAGGCTTACTTTTGAGCATGGCAATAGGTGCTTGCACGCTGGGACCACTGGAGACTTCCCCTTTAGTCTGGCCATGCTTTTTTCCCATATAAACATTTTGACCATTAGCTTTGTCTAGTGAGACACCCCATTTTGAGTGACATCTGGATTTGTAGTGAGGGAAGCTGTAAAGAGATCCATCTGCCTCTTTATCTTTTTGGACTTCTTGTCTTTGAGCCTCTTGGTCTCCACTGAGGAAAATTGTGGTGGCCATCTTTAAGAGCTCTCTGGCAAACTTTTCAGCAAAGCCAGTTTGTAATTTTTGGCAAATGTAACTCTCAGCCAGTTCCACAAAGGCTGCATTTGTCACCTGTTTCTTGAGCCTCAGCATCTCTTCCCTAACAAACTTGAATTGTGGCAGCTATGCTTGTATGGTGCACCTCCTCTCCCAGGTACCTCTGGTATGCAGAGGGCAACAGAAGCAGTGGCCCATACACTCATCTCTGCGTAAGTTGGGCACAACTCTTTTGATCATTACTGCCAGTTTCATAATGCAGAGGGCCCTTAGGCAGATGTGGGGTACAGAGAAATGTTCAGGGCTATCAAGCTTCAAGAGGGGAGATGCTGGACCAGCGGGAGGCTTTGTTGGGCTCTGTTGTCTGCATATGGGCTGTGGCTTAGGCTAGGGGTTAGGGCTGGCTCCAATTCCTTCTAACTCTTGGGCACAGTTTCTTTCTTATTTTTTTCCTCTTAGGCTTCCTATGAGGGCTTCTTGATATCTCTTTATTTTTAGCCCTTCTTCTTTGTTTAGGCCCCATCCTAGGTCTGGATAATGAACTCCATCAGATCAGTCATGGCCCAGGGTTTCTCCATGTAGGAGGAAGTATGATTTTTCTAGCTTATGACCACAATGGTGGTGAAAGGCTGGCACACAAAACTGCCTTGTCTCCCTTATGTGTTTCCCTCTTGTCAATATGGTCAGGTCCTTTAGTTCCTTGCAAGGGCATCTGGAGTGCTGTCATCTTGTTTGTGGCTCTGGTCTTGGGACAAATCTCCCACCTTAATCTTGGGAGGTGAAAAAGTCTTTGATTGTAGGAAATCTTTGGCTCTGAGGACACCAAAGAGAAAGGAATAGCCAGTATTTGGGACCGTCATTTGTTGCTTCTGATGATGATGGGGCTGAGGGGACAGTTTGCTGTCCCAGTGGTCTTTCAAGGTTTGGTAGAGTAGCATATAACTTAGTGGGTACTCTTCTGGCTCATAGGGAAAACTGTTTTCCTTCCTGTTTTTCCTCTATCAGGTATTCTGGTTATCTGCTTTCTACTAGGTCTTAGAGAACACTAGTCTCCTGGCTAACATCAGCTTGGACTGTCCATCTAGACAGGCTTTCAACCAAGGGAGCTGTTTCTGTACTTTCTCTTGACAGCAATCAATGTAAGAGAAATGGTTCAGGGACTCCAGCAATAATCAAAAGGACCTCAGCAATGACTATCTTATCTAAAGCACCTTCTGGTGGCCAGCCCATGTCTTGGATGGGCCATTCTAATTCATAGAGTATGTCACCTTTGTGGACTGAGTTTCACCCCACAGTTACCAGGAAAACCTTCCTAAAGGTTTCTAAAAAAACATTTCAGAAGGTACAGTTTTCTTTGTGTGTCTCCGATGTTCCTATCTACACTGGTGTTGCACATGTAGGACTAGACTCACTTTGTCCATCTCAGGCTGTTCCCGTTGCAGGGACTTAGGGCTCTCTTAGCCTTGCAGGTTGGCATCAACCCTGGACCTGGAGTTTTTACCTAGACGTTGGTTGGTGAAATTCCACCATAGACTGTATGAGGTGCCATGGAAACTCAGATCAGGACTCCACAATCACTTTGGCCCTGGGGTTGGGTAGGAAACCTTCCCTTTGTCTATCTCATTCACATACTTTTCCCACAGACATGGTCAGAAAAAAATTCCTATACTACAGAAATTTCAACAGTTCTAAACAAAAAACAAAACAAAAAAAAAGGACATCACGGTTTCCCTTCTGTGCTGTGAGAATGAACACAGTCCACTCGAGCAACTCACTAGGTCTGTTTCAGCTCCAACCACTTTGGAGAATACTCATACCCAACAGAGGTTGATCAAGCCTCTCTTCCACATGATTAGGCCTCAAAGGGGAAGTCAAGTGGTCTTCAAAAACAAATGGACCCAGGTTCTATCTGTACAGTTGGGCAGTGCTCCAAAACCCAATTCTGGTTCCTGCTGCCTGTGGGTCCCACTGTGCTCTGGGGTGGCAGCCCCAGGGTGCTGGGTGAGTCAATCCTCCTTCAGGCCAAGAGTGTCCTGGGTGCGCCAAGGGGAACTCTGTCCCCTACCGCCCCAGGGAAATAGGTCCCTGGAGACAAGAGAGGCACAATAGCCTTCCCTACCTCTCCTGTCCCATCTGGGCCCCCACAAATGTTGTAGGGACAAATGAGGCAAGGCACCAAACATAGCAGGAAACAGTTTCATTTGGTTTCAGTCAGGCTCAGAGGGCACAGTTTTTGCTGTAATCAATGAATCCCATGAAACTCTAGTTCAGGTAGTTTCAAAATTTTATACCCACCATGTAAGGGGAGGGTTCAGAAGTTCACAGTCTGAAAAAGTTCACATAAAAGCAGCTTTTTCTTTCACTGTTTTGGGCAAGTTAACTCTTCAAGGACAACTCCTGAAAAGGGGAGAGCTTCTTTTCCCCATTTTTCCTCTCCCTGCCAGTTGTTAACATGGAGCCCAGTTGGTAACATATCTTAAAAATATAGACTTCTCTGTGAAGCCCAGCTCAAGGAAAGGGGCCTTGTTTGTTCATTTCTAGAAACTACTATACTGGATATGTTTGTGAAAAACTAGTAAGGGGTGCCCAGCACCTGGAGGGCTGGCATCTTCTCAGCCAGTGGCCAAGTAAAACAGGGCAATAGAAAAAACATAGGAAGTTTCTCTACATTGAACTCTTTTGCAGAGACTCTTTTGCTGACAGTCTGAAAATCATCCATGGTGAAGAATTCTGGAGAAGCCCAGTTAAGACTTTTCTGTGGAGGAAGTGGTTGACACTTCAATACAAGGAGAACAGAGGGGAAGGACAGGACGGGGCTTGATAAAGGGGCTTGGAGTCAAGGGAAAAGGACAGGGTCCTGGACAAGGGTAGTCTCAAACAAGGAGACAAGGGTAGCCTCAAGCAAGTGTCCCATGAGAACAGACAGGGCTAGGGAAGGGAGGGAGGGGAGAAAGCAACATGGGTGGTGCAGGGAGAGGAGGGCTCAAGGCTCAGGTCCCCTGATGGGTATCAGGGTTGGGGAGCAGGCCTCAGGCTGAGGGAGGCCAAATAGCCTAGAAAAAAGGAAAGGGCTATATTTTCCCAAAGAGAACCTCCAAGGCCAAAGGTCAGGTCCCTTCCCTTGGCCATGGTGAGCATCCTGGTAAAGGGATCAGGAAAAGAGGCAGTACAGGGACATTGACAAAACAAGGTTAAAATGAGGGCAAAGAAGGAAGTGCCAGAGGATGCCTGATGAGGAGTGAGGGCCAGGTTCCCAGCAGGGATACCCAGGCTAGGGACCTAAAGGACAGCTGATCCTGAAAGTGCAGGGAAGGGCGAGGATAGGCATGCAGGCAGCTCTAACATTCTGCCATGCAGGGAAGCCAAGAGGAGCAGGGAAGCAGCCCAAAAGAGGGGCCCAGAGTACAAGCCCATGGAAGCACAGAGCAAGAAGAGCCACCAGAGGCTCAAGTGAGGAGACAGGCCATGGAATTGAGAGATAAGGGCTAGGGAAGGGTGGTGGGGTCAGGACAATGGACATGGCAGAGCATGGAAGGAAGGAGATACAACAGTGGTGAGGCATACTCCAGGCCCAAGGCCATTGCCAGGACTCAGGTTTCCAAGAGTAGGACCAAGGAAACCTGGAAGGCAAGAGGCCCAGGCTATGGACAGGTCTCTCTTTCCCATGAGGTGGCCTGCCCAGACAGGGGCCTGCTAATGGATGGGAGCTATGAGGAGAATGACGGGAGGGCAGGGAAGAGGGTCATGGTGGGTGCAGAGAGGGGCTAGAGCCAGATCCCAAACCAGCATCCCAGGCAAGGGAAAAATCACACCTACAGAGCCTTAGAAACCCAGGATGCAGGAGGCCAGCACTCCAGGGGAAAACGCGAGTGAAGGAGAGGAAGGGTTGGTGCTAGGATGTGGAAACAGAGGGCAGAGCAAAGGGCACCCAGTGGAGTTCACTAAGGGGCACAAGCAAGGGACCCCAGGTAATTCTCATTGTGAAGTGACCCCTTGTGGTGCCAAACAACATGAGGAATATGGTCCAGTTCTCAGGTAAGCAGCCAGGTCTGGAAACTGGAGTGCAAAATGTCAGGGTTAAGGAGGGCTGGGTTGGGGTAGGGACATCATGCAAGGCTAGATGGAGGGGACAGAAGGGAGATATAAAGCAGGGCAAGGTAAGGGGAAGGCCCAAGTCCACTGCAAGGTGTCAAAGTTTGGAAGGGGAAGGGTGCCCAGGTGAGGGGCAGGGCTGGGTTTCCTATAGGGAGCCTTCAGGGCCCAGAGGCCAGCCAATTCCACTCCTCTGCCCCAGTTGAGAAGAACCTCACAGGGAGACCAGGATCAAAGGAGGTCCAAAGAGGGCACTGTGAGGGGATACCTTGTGTCTGGAATTGGGGGTGGGGTCAGAGGGTAGCCAGGACCCCTTTGTGGATCCCAGGCTAGAGTGAAACAGGGGGAGGTGTGGGTCTGGGGAGTGCCAGGATACCTTAGTACAAGGGAAATAGATGCGAGGCCCAGGAGCAGGCTGGAAAAAAAATTGGCCTGAAATCACAGGACAGGGTCAGGATCCTCAATAAAGGCACCCAGGCATTCAAACAAGGGACAAGGCCAAAGAATGAAGAGCCAAGTTTCAGGACCTAGGCCAGTGTCTCATGAAAACAGAAAGGGCTGGGGAGGAGAGGGAGAATAGAAATGGGAGTGGGTCATGCAGGGAGAGGAGGCCTCAAAGACTGGGTCCACAGTTGGGTGTCAGGGTTGGGGAGTAGGGCCCAGGCAGATGGAGGCCTAAGGGCCCAGGCAAGGAACAGGGCTACATTTTCCAAAGGGAGCTTGAAAGGCCAAAAGGCCAGGTCAAGACCCTGGCCCTGGTGTTCATTCTAGTAAAGGAATCAAGACAATTTGCATGCCAGGGAGAGGGACAACAGCAACTCCAAAGAAAGGCACAGCAGAATAGGCCAGAGAATGTGTGTTGTTGGTTTGGGGGCCAGGACCACAGCAAGGAGACCAGGCTTCAACCTATATGTGGTACCATGCCAGGACAGAGCAGGGAAGGGCAGGACCGGGTATGTGGGCAGCACTAGGGTTCTGCAAGGAAGGGAAGCCAAGGGAAGCAGAAAATTGGCCCAAGCAAGGGGCACAAAATCAAAGCCCAGAAATGCTGGGAATGAGAAGGGGCACCAGAGGCACCAGGGAGAAGCCAGGCCAGGGAACTGAGAGCCAAGGGCCAAGGCTGGGGCAAGCGGCTCAGGACAGTATACAGGGTCAGGGAGGGAAGGCGCAGGATCCAAGAGGTGACAGACAGGCTCGATGCCCAGGGCCACTGCCAGGTGTCCAAGTTCCATGTTTAGGACCAAGGGCCAATGGAGAGCAAGAGGACCAGGCAAAGGGCAGGGCTCTGTTCCCATAAGGTACCCTGGCCTAGATGAGAATCCAGGGACATTGAACAGGCAAAGGGGGCCTTGCAAGGGATGGTGCTCAGGAAGAGGGCTACGGAAGGGCACGGCATGGAGTTGCATTGGGTGCAGAGAGGGCCCAGTGCCAGGACCCAAGCAAGGAGCCCAGGCAAGTATCTAACCTGACCGACCAAAAATGAGGGACCCAAAAAGTAGGAGGCTTCCCGGTGCACCCAGGTAAAACACAAGGGGATCAAAGAAAGGGGCCACATGAGAAGGAGTAGTCAGCTGGAAGCATAGGGTAAACTAAGAGAAGCACGCTAGGGGGCCCAAAACCGAATGACACCAGGTAAAACCACACGATGCAATGCAACTTGAGCATGCAGTCAGGGGCTCAGTTGTTGGTTTAGGGTCAGGGAGTGCTGGGTTGGGGTTGTAGCAGCATTGAAGGGGGGAGGGCAGATGAGGAAAGAGAGGGAATGGCACATGGCATGTCTGCTGCAAAGCACACTTCCTCTGCCAGGTATCAGGTTTCTGGCAGCAAGGGGGATCAGGCGAGGGGCAGGGCTGTTTCCATAGGGAGATTTCAGGACATAGAGGCCAATAGTCTGCTCTGAGTGAGTAGATCTTCAGAGAGGGAAAGAAGTAAAGGAGGTCCAAAGGAGGGGACTGTGAGGAAATGCCTTTCATCTGGACGTCAGGGTGTGGCTGAGCAGCAAGGACCCAATCAATGGCCCAGTCTATGCAGAAACAATGGAGTAAAGGATCTAGGCAATGCCAGGACACCACTACACAAGGAAAACAGAAGGGAGGCATAACAGGGCCCCGGATAAGGGGCCTGAAATCAAGATACATGAGCAAGGTCCTCAAGCAGGTGTCCAGGGTCTCAAGCAAGGAGCCAGGCCTAGGAACATGGAGCCCAGTGCAATAGTCTGGGCCAGGGGAGCATGAAAATGGACAGATCTGGTGAGGGGGGAAGGAGTTAAGGGAAGGAGCTGGTGGTGCAAAGGAAGGAAGTTCAAGGCCCAGGCCCACTGCAGGTTGTCAGTGTCTGGGAGCTGGGCCTGGGCTGAGGGAGGCCAAATTGCCTATGCAAGGGGAAGGGCTACTTTTAAGAAATAGAGCCCACAGGGCCAAGAAGCCAGGTCCAGTCTCCTGGCCTGAGTGAGTATCCTGGGAAGGGATCAGGAAAAGGGGCCTGGCAGTGACAGGGACTACAGGAGGGTTAAAGGAGGGCACAGCCTGAAGGGCCAGATGAACATTGGGGGTGGAATGTGGGCCAAAATACAAGCAAGGATCCCAGATTAGGGACCTAGAGGAGGGCCCAGGCTAGAGGAGGGCCCAGGTTAGAGAAGAGCAGGAAAGTGCTGGGTTGGTAAGGTGGGCCTGCATTGGGGAAGGGGATCAGGGAAGCAGACCTAGAGAGGGGCCGGCACACCAAGCCCAGGAAAATACTGAACAAGAAGGGCCACCAGATTCTCAAGCAAGGATCCACACCAGGGAATGAAGAGCCAAGGGCTGGGGCAGGGGTCTCAGGTAAGTGGACAAGGGTGGTTAGGGAAGGCTGGGGATCCAGAAGGGGGGAGGCAGGCTCCAAGCCCAGGGCCACTGCCAGTTTTCAAGGTTGCAGGGGCAGGGCCAAGGACCCAGGGAGAGTAAAGGGCACAGGCCAGGCACAGGTCTCTGTTACCTATAAGGCACACTGGCACAGATGAGAATCCAGGGCTAGGGACTGGGCAAAGGTGGCTGGCAAGGGAAGGGGGCCAAGAGGAGGGTGATGGGAGGGCTCAACATGAGGTCACAGTGGGTGTAGAGAGGGGCAAGAGCCAGGAACCAAGCAAGGAGTCCAGGCAAGGGACTGACCTGACCCAAGATGATGAGAGACCCAAGAATCAGGGGACCACAGAAGGGGAAGAATGGATGATGCGAAGATGAGGAGTCAGTGGTAAGGCAGGTGGCACAAGGGGCTCTGAGGGTAGCGAAGCAGGGGGCACAAGTAAGGGGCCCCGTGTTCAACCCAACATTAAGAGACACCAAGCAAAGCCATATGACACTATGCCACATAATGAACAAAGAGAGTCAGGGGCCCAGGCGAGGATGCAGGCTCTAAGACTGGAGTGCAAAGAGTCAGGGTTCTGGAGGGCTGGGGTAGGGGCAGCATGAAAGGGGAGAGGACAGGGGAGGGAAGGGAGGGCATCTAGCAGATCAAAGTCTGAACAAAGCCCACATCCGCTGCCAGGTGTCAGGTTTTGGGCACCCAAAGTGGCCCAGGTGAGGGGCTGGGCTCTGTTTCCCATAGGAGACTTCAGGGCACAGAGGCCAGCCAATTCCACTGCTATGGCTCCTATACCTCCCTGCCAGTGTAGAGGGGACTTGCCCCTCCTGTGGGGAGACGCCTCCCATGTGAGTGTCCTGGAAGCTCTTATATGGCACCAGCTAAAGTAGAGGGGATCTGGCACTCCATTTGGGAGAACACTCGCACCTGGCTGCTGGAGTGAACTTCTATACCACCAAAGCCAGGGTAGAGGGGACTCGCCCTTCCAGGTGGGAGACACCTCCCATCTTGGTGTCTGAGGAAGCTTGAATCCCTGCATAGCTAGGGAAGAAGGGATTTGCCCCTCCAGGCAGGATATGCCACTCACCTTGGTATCAGGGGGAGCTCTTATACAGACATAGACAGGATAGAGGGGACACGCCCCTCTAGGGGAGAGACCCCTTCCACCTGGGTGTCCAGGGGAGCTAGTATACTGTCAGGGTATAGGGGACTCACCCCTTCAGGCAGGAGACCCAACAACCTGTGTGTCAGTGAAGGAGCTCATATATGACTGTAGCCAGGGTAGTGGGGATACTACCACTACCTCCAGGGAGGACACCCCTCCCAACTGGGTATACAGGGGAACTTGTATAACACCTTAGCCAGGGTAGAGGGGATTCGCCCCTCCAGGCCAAATACTCCTCCCACCTGGGTGTCAGGAGAGGTCATATACCACAGCAGCCAGGGTAGAGAGTTCTGGCCCTCCAGGTGGGAGACTCCTCCCACCAGCGTGTCAGGGGGAGCTCATATACTGTAGCAGCCAGGGTAGAGGGGACTCACCCCTCAGGTGGGAGAACGCTCCTATCTGGTTGGGGGGGGAGCTGGCATAACACAGCAGCCAGAATATAGGGGAATCGCCCCTCCAAGCAGGAGACCCCTCCCACCTGGGTGCCTGGGAGAGCTGGTCCACCCCCACAGCCAGGTAGAGTGGACTTGCCCCTCATGGCAGTAGTCCCCTCTCACCTGGGTGGATATATACCCCAGCATATATACCTCAGCACAGGGTAAAGGCAACTGGAACCTCCAGACGAGAGACACATCCCAAATGGGAATGCGGGTAACTTCTATACTGCCTTAGCCAGTGTAGAGGCTAAAGCAGTATAGGCTGAAGACTCTTCCAACAGGGATGTCTGGCGATGGGGGGTTCATACACAGTTGCAGCTGGGGTAGCAGCGACTCCCCCATCCAGGCGGGTGACACCTCCTTCCTGAGGGTAGGAGGGGGCTCTTATACCCCTGCAGCCAGGGTTGAGGGGACTCACCCCTACAGGCGGGAGACCCTCCCACAGTGTATGGGGGGAGATCCTATATCTCTGAAGTTAGGGTAAAGCAGAATTGCCCCTCCTGGGGGAAGATCCCTCCTACCTGGGTGTGGTGGGTGGATCTCTTATACCCCTGCAGCCAGGGTATAGGGTATTTGCCCATCCAGGAAGGAGACTCCTCCCAACTGGGTATAAGGGGGAGCTCTTATACCACAGCAGCCATAGTAGAAGGTACTTTCCCCTTCAGGGGGGAAGACCCCTCTCACCTGGGTGTCGGGAGGAGCTCGTATATGGCAGCAGCCAGGGATGACTGGACTCCACCTTCCAGACTGGTGACCACTCCTACCTAGGTGTCAAGGAAGCTCCAATACCGCCACAGGCGGTGTAGAGGGAACTCTACCCTCCATAAGGGAGACCCCTTCCACCTGGGTGTCCTGGGAGCTCCTATACTGCTGCAGCAAGGTAGAGAGGACTCTAGCCTCCTGGCAGGAGACTCCTCCCAATGGGGTTTCAGGGGTGTTCCTATACCGAAGTAGTCAGGGTACAGGGGACTCCTACATCTAGCCCAGAGACCCCCTCCCATCTGCATATCAGGGGGAGTTCCTCTACCACTGAAGCAAAGGTAGAGCAGACTTGCCCTTCCAAGGGGTGACCCCTCCCACCTGGGTGTCTGGGTAAGCTCTTATACCTCCGCAGCCAGGGTAGATGGGACTTGCCCCTTCAATTGGGAGACTGCTCCCACCTGGGTGTCCAGGGAAACTTTATTACTGCAGCAGCCAGGGTAGAGGGGACTCGCCCCTACAGGTGGGAGACACCTCCCACCTGGATGTTGGGGGAGAACTCCTATCCACAGAAGGGTAGAGGGAACACCCCCCTCCAGGCGGAATACCCCTCCCACCTGGGTGTCAGGTGGAGCTCATATACCCCAGCAGCCAGGGTAGAGGTGCCTTGCACCTCCAAGTGACAGACACCTTCCTTATGATAATGGGGGTAACTCCTATATTGCCTTAGCTAGGGTAGAGGGGACTCGCCCCTCCAGGAAGAAGACCCATCCCACATGGATATCTGGTGATGTTGGTTTCCTATACAGCTTCAGATGTGGTAGCAGAAACTCTCCCCTGAGGGCGGGGGACCCCTCCCTCCTGGTGGTAAGAGGGGGCTCTTATACCCTAGCAACCAGGGTTGAGGGGACTCACCCCTTCAGGCTAGAGACTCTTCTACCTGAGTGGTGGGGGGCAGCTCGTATACCGCTGCAGCCAGGATAGTGGAGATTTGCCCCTCCATGAGGGAGACCCATCCCACCTGGGTGTCTGGGAGAACTTGTATACTGCCACAGCCAGAGTAGAGGGGACTCATTGTTCCTATATCGCCTTAGCCAGGGTAGAGGGGACTCGCCCCTCCAGAAAGACCCCTCCCACCTGATTGGAGGGGGGAGCTCCTATACCACTGCAGCCAGGGTAGAGGGGACTCCCCTCTCTAGGGTGGAGACCCTCCCACCTGGGTGTCAGGGGGAGATCCTTTACTGCTGCAGCCAGGGTAGGGGGTACTTGCCCCTCCAGGTGAGAACCCCATCCAACCTGGGTGTCAGGGAAAGCTAGAATACTACTGCAGCCAGGGTAGAGGGGACTTGCCACTTCAGGTGGGAGACCCTCTCCATCTGGGTATGGGGGGCGATCTCTTATATCACGGCAGCCAGAATAGAGGGGACTCACCCCTCCAGGCAGAAGACCCCTCCCACCTGGGTTTTGCAGGTAGCTGGTACACCCTCTCAGCCAATGTAGAGCGGAGTCATTTCTCCAGGCCGAGGACCCTTCCCACCTGGGTGTTGGGGGAGCTCCTATATCGCTGCAGTTAGGGAGAGGTGACTCGCCCCTCCAGGTGGGAGACCCTCCCACCTGTGTGTCCAGAGGAACTCTAGTACTGCAGAAGACAGGTATCCGGAACTTGCCCTCTCACCTGGGTGTTGGGAGGAGCTCCTATACCACCCTGGCAGAATAGAGGGTACTCACCCCTCCATGCTGGAGAAGCCTCCCACCTGGGTGTCTGGGGGAACTTATACACTGCCAATGCCAGGGTAGAGGGGACTCACCACTCTAGGTGGGAGACCTCTCTCACCTGGGTGTCAGGGGGAGCTCCTATACTACTGCTGCCAAGGTAGAGTGGACTCGCTCCTCCAGTGGGAAGACCCCTGCCACATTGGTCTCTTTTGGAGCTTATATGTAGTTTGAGCCATGGTAGAGGGAACACAACCCTCCAGGCAAGGGACACCTCCCACCTATGTGTCAAGGGAGCTCATATACCAAAACAGCTATGGTAGAGGTGAGTCACCCATCCAGGCAGCAGATGCCTCCCAACTGGGAATCAGAACTGGTGTACCACCACAGCCAGGGTAGAGTGGACTCTCCCCTCCAGGCGGGAGATCACACTCACCTGGGTGTCCTGGGATGGGGGCGCCTATATCACTCCAGCCAGGGTAGCAGGAATTTGACCCTCTATGGGAGAGACCCCTCCCACTTGGGTTAGGGGGACCTCCTATACATTTGCAGCCAGGGTAGAGGGGAATTGCCCCTACAGGGGGTAGACCTCTCCCACCAGAGTGTTGGGGGAAGCTTCTATACTACCAGATCCAGGGTAGAGGGGTTTCCACTGCAGGTGGGAGACACCTCCTACCTGGGTGTCCAGGGAGCTTTTATAGGGCCCCAGCTAAAGTAGAGGGACTCCCCCCTCCAGGTGGGAGACCCCTCCCACCTGGGTGTCAGGAGGAGCTGGTATACCACCACAGCTAGGGTAGAAGGGACTTGCCCCTCCATGTGGGAGACTCTTCCCACATGGATGTCCTGGGGAGCTCTTATACCACTGCAGCCACCATAGAGGAAACTCGCCTGTCCAGGCGGGAGAGCCCTACCAGCTCTGTGTCCTGGGGAGCTCCTATAAGGCTGAAGCCAAGGTACTGGGTACTCTCCCTTCCAGTCAAGATACCCCTCCCACCTGGGTGTCAGAGGGAGCTCCTATACCACTGAAGCCAGGGTAGAGGGGACTTTGCCCTCTAGGTGGGAGACCCCTCCCACCTAGGTGTACTGGGGAGCTCACATACAGCCATAGCCAGCATACAGAGGACTTGCCCCTCCAGTCAGGAAACCCCTCCCAACTGGGTGTCCTGTGGGAGCTTCTACACTCCTGAAGCCAAAGTAGAGTGGACTTTCCCCTCGAAGCGGGAGACTCTTCCCACCTGGGTGTCACAGGGAGCTCTTATACTGACAAAGCCATGGTAGATGGGACTCTCCCACCCAGGCTGGAGACGGCTTCCACCTGAATGTGCTGGAGAGCTCCTCTTCGACTGAAGCCAAGGTACTGGGGACTCGGCCTTCCAGTAGAGACACCCACCTGGGTGTAGGGGAGGAGCTCCTTTACCGTCCCAGCCAGCATAGAGAGGACTCACCAGTCTAGGCGGTAGACCCCTCCCATCTGGGTGTCAGAGGGCGCTTGTATACCAAGGCAGCCAGTATAGCAGGGACTCTCCCCATCAGAGGAGAGACCCTTCTCCTCCTGGATGTCTGGGGAAGCTCATATATCACCACATTCAGAGTAAAGGGGACTCACCACAGAGGCAGGAGACCCCTCCCACCTGCATGTCAGGGGAAGCTTGTATGCTGCTGCATCCTGGGTAGAGCACACTCGCCCATCCAGGTGGAAGACTCCTTTCACATGGGTGTCATGTGGAGCTCATATATCAACAAAGCCAAGTAGAGGGAACTTGCCCCTCCAGGTGGGGGACCCACCCCACGTGAGAGTCATGGGAGCTCATACCCCAGCAGCCATGATAGAGGCAACGTGCCTCTCCAGGCGGGAGACTGCTCCCACCTGTGTGGCTGTGTGTGTGGGGGGGGGCTCCTATACTGCTGCAGCCAGGGTAGCAGGGACTTGCCCCTCCAGGAGAAAGACCTCTCCCAACTGGGTGTTGGGGGAGCTCCTTTACCTCCACAGCCAGGGTAGAGGGGACTTGCCCCTCCAGTCAGAAGACCCCTCCCACTTGGTTGACAAGGGGAGCTCCAATACTGCATCAACCAGGATAGAGAAAATTCGCCCCTGTAGGTGGGAGAGACCTCCCACCAGGGTGTGTGGGGGAGCTCCTGGACTGCGGCAGCCATGGTAGAGGGGTTTGCCCCTGCAGGCAGAATACCCCTACCACCTGGGTGTCCAGGGAGCTGTTCTAGGGCACCAACCAAAGTAGAGGAGACTCGTCCTTCCAGACAGGAGAGCCCTTCCACCTGGGTATCAGGGGAAACTCCAATACTGGTGCAGCCAGGGTGGAGGGGACTCTTCTCTTCAGTCAGGAGACCCCTCTAACATGGGTGTGGGAGAAGCTCCTATAACTTGCAGCCATTGTAGAGGGGACTCACCCATGCAGGTGAAAGACCCCTCCCCGTGTGCCTTGGGGTAGTGCAAGCTTGTATACAGCCTTAGCCAGAGAAGAGGGGACTTGAATCTTTATGCGGGAGACCCCTCCCACCTGGGTGTCAGGGGAGATCTTACACTGCCACAGCCAGGATAGAGGGATTTGCCTCTTAAGGTGGGAGGCTCCTCCAACCTGAGTGTTCCTGGAGGTCTTATAGAGCATCAGCCAGGTTTGAGGGGACTCTAAATTCCAGTGAGAGACCTCTCACAAATGAGTGTAGGGGCAGTGCTTGCATATCACCTTATTCAGGGCAGACGTTACTTGCCCCTCCAGGCAAAAGTCCCCTCCCACCTGGGTGTCTTGGAGAGCATGTACACAGCAGCAGCCAGGGTAGAGGGGAATCTCCCCTCCAGCCATGACACACCTCCCACTGGAGTTTCAGGGGAGCTCCTTTACTGCCATAGCCAGTGTAGAGCGGATTCACCTATCTGACCTGGAGACCTCTCCCACCTTGGTGTAGGGTGGCAAAGGGGGGCTCATATTCTACACAAGCCAGGGTAGAAGAGACTTGCCCCCTCCATGAGAGTGACCCCTCCAATGTGGGTGTCTGGGGGCAGCTTGTACACCCCCAAATCCAGGATAGAGGGGACTCACCCCTCTAGGCAGGACACCGCTCCTGCCTGGGTGTTCATTGGGAGCTTGTACACCACTGCAGCCAAGAGTAGAGCAGACTTGACCCTCCAAGCTTGAGACCCATCCCTCCTGAGTGTCTGGGGGAGCTCCTATACTGCGGCAACCATGGTAAAGCTGCTCGCTCCTCCAGGCAAGAGACACCTCCCACCTGGGTATGGGATGGGGCTCATATACCACAGCAGCCAGGGTAGAGTATACTCGCCTCTCCAGGAAGGAGAGCCCTCTCACCTGGGTGTCTGAGGGGTTCTCTTACACTGCTGAAGCCGAGATAGAGTGGAATCGCCCCTCCAGGTGGGAGACCTCTCCCACCAGGGTGTCATAGGAATCTTGTATACCACCTTAGCCAGGGTAGAGCTGGTTTGCCCCTCCAGAAGGGAGATCTCTCCCACCTGGGTGTCAGGGAAAGCTCCTATATTGCAGCAGCCAGAGTACCAGGGACTCGCTCATCCAGTCGGAGACCCCTCCCACCTGGGTGTCACAGGGCCTCCTATACCACCCCAGCCCAGGGACGGAGGACTCACCCCTCAAGCCAGTAGACCCACCCCTCAAGGCAGGAGACCCCTATCCACACGGGTGTCCTGGGGATCTCCAATATTGGTACAGCAGGGGAGAGAGGATTCTATCCTCTTGGAGGGAGACTCCTCCCAATTGGCTGACAGGGGAGCTCCATCCAGTTGGAGACCCCTCCAACCTACATGTCACAGGGAGCTTATAGACCATCTTAGCCAGGGTAGAGGTGAATTTGCACCTCCAGGCAGGAGATCCATCCTCATGGGTATCCAAGAGTTTGTATACTGCATTAGCCAGGGTGGAGGGTACTAGCTCCTCGAGGCGGGAGACCCCTCCCATCTTGCTATGGGGGGGAGCTATATACCACTGCAACCAGGAAAGAGGGGACACGCACCACTAGGCAGCAGGCCCCTAAAACCTGCTTGTCAGAGGGGATCATATACCGCAGAGGCAGGGAAAATGGGGACTCACCCCTCCCGGCAGGAGAACCTTTCCACCTGTGTATGTGGGGGGAGCTCTTATACCATTACAGACAGGGTAGTGGGAACTAGCTCCTCCACCTGGGTGTCCTGGGGAGCTTGTATATCACCTTAGCCAGGATACAGAGGACTCGCCACTCCAGGAGGGAGAACCCTCCCACCAGGGTGTCAGGGAGGAGCTCCTATAGCATGGAAGCCAGGGTAAAGGGAATATGGCACTCCAGGTGAGAGACACATCCCACCTTGGTGTTAAAGGGAGCTGTTGTAATGCTGCAGCCAGGGTACAGGGACTCAGCCCTCCAAGCTGGAGATGCCTCCCACCTGGGTGTTGGAGGGGGCTTGTATACCCCCGCAGCCAGTGTAGAGGTAACTCACCCCTCCAAGCTGGAGACCATTCCCACCTGGGTGTCGGGGTTGGGGATCTCTTATACCACTGCATCCAGGGTAGTGGGGACTCGCCCCTCCAGACAGGAAACCCCTCCCACCTGTGGGGAGCTTGTATACCACCTTAACCAGGGTACAGAAGATTCACCCCTCCAGGCAAGAGAAACCTCCCTCTAGGGTGTCAGGGAGAGCTCTTATACCAAAGAAGCCAGGGTAGAGAGGAATCGCCCCTCCAGGTGGAAGACCACTCCCAAAAAGGTGTCCAGTGCTGGGGACGGGCTCCTATACAGCCCTAGCCAGGGTAGACGGGACTCACCCTTCCAGGAAGGAGACCCCTCCCACCTGGGTGTTTCAAGAAACTTGTATATAAAGTTAGCCAGGGTAGAGAGGCCTGGGGGTGCAAATTTCCTCTACCCTGGCTGTTGTGGTATATGAGCTCCCCCTGAAACCCAGGTGGGTGGTGTCTCCCACCTGGAGAAGCCAGTCACCTCTTCCATGGTTGTGCCTGTTTTGAGCTGCCCCAACACCCAGGTGTGAGGGGTCTCCTTCCTATAGGGGCAATTGCTCTCTACCCTGGCTGCAACAGTGTAGGAGCTCCCCCCAAAACCCAGGTGGGAGGGGTCTTCCATCAGAAAGATGAGTCCACTCTCTCCTGGCCATGGTGGTATATGCAGAGAAAGGAGAGTAAGGGGAACAAGAGGTGCAGGAAGAGGAGGGATCATCACTGCAGGGCGTCAGGATTGAGGAACAGGGCAAAGTCTGAAGGAGGTCAAAGCCCCTAGGCAAGGGGCACTGCTAACTTTTCCCCAAGGAAGACTGCAGGGCCAAACTTCACTGTTCCATCCTCTGGCTCTGGTGTGCATCCTGGGAAGGAGATCTGGAAAAGGAGCACAGCAGTGACAAGGAAAACAGGAGGGCCAAAGGAGGGCAAAGCGTGAAGTGCTGGAAGAAGGGTGTTTGTGGGGTGCAGGTCAGGACCACAGAAAGGATCCCAGGCTTGGAACCTAGAGGAGGGCCCAGGCTAGGCGAATGCAGGTAAGGATGGGTTCAGGCAAGCTAGGGCTGCACTCGGGTTGTGAATGCAAGGAAGAAAAGGGTAGCAGGGAAGTGGGCCCAGAGAAGCCTGCAGTTCAATCCCAGGGAAGCACAGAGCAAGAAGGACCCTCAGAGGCTCAAGAGAGTAGCCAGTCCAGGAAATGGAGAGCCAAGGTCTAGCACTGGGGCAGGTGTTGAGAGCCACAGCTGAAGGGGCCCCAGCAAACTCCCAGCTGCCAGCCAACTTCCAGCTGTCAGCTGATGATTGGCTCACAGTGGCCACTGCAAACTTCTAGCTGCCAACAGATTGGCTCCTCTGCGGTGATGCTCATAGGGCTGTTTTCCCGCCCTTTCAGACCACAGAGCTGCTCATTGGGGGACTTTTTTTTGCTCTGCCCATGCGACCTAGCCAATCAACCTCAAGAGCAGCAGGAGTGGGGGAGGTTGAGAGGCTTGTGGGAAGCCAGTGGTGGCAGTTGGGCTCTGAGGGTTTTCCTGAGAAGCTGTGTGGTGTGGTGTGTGTATTCTAAAAATAAAGATCGTTTCTTTTGATAAGTGGCTCCTGAATTGTGCCCAGCCAGACTGTGACATTTGGTGGCCCGCATGGGGGAATGACTGAAGGTAAGTGATAAGGTAAACTGCTCGCCCCTGAGGGCAGGGCCAGAGGATGGGTAGCCATTTTAAGATTCTTCTTTTGTTTAGATTCACTTTTATTTTAAGTTGCCTGTCCCTGGAGATGTGTAATATGGAAGAAAAACCGCTCACATCTGAGGAACAGATAGGGAGAAAGGACAGATGGGCATTTCAGTAGAATAGAAAGGCTATAATGATTTTCTTTTGTTCCAATTTTGTTTCATTCTGTTTCAGTTTTGTTTGGCATTATCTTGTTGGGTTGTATTATAGTTATAGTAGAAATATTCAAGTAAAAGAGAAGGTCTCTCAAGCTAGTTAGAGAAAAAAATTCAAGTAAAAGAGAAGGCCTCTCGAGCTAGTCAGACAGAGAAAGAAAGTTTAGAGCAGAAAAAGCCATCAGGGGAAAAGTTACAACAGGAGACTGCTACTAACACCTTTCTATCACCAGAGGATGTAAGTGTCCAACTAACAAGGCCACCTCCATATGCTGGGAGGCCCCCAACCCCCGCAGTTGATAGTTGGGATCCTGAGACAAAATCTCAAATATTAACATGCCCTGTATTTGAGGCAGGAGGGCAGCGAGTTTACCATGTTTTAAATTTCAAAACAGTGAAGCAGCTAAAAGAGGCTGTAACAACCTATGGTCCTCAAGCACCCTTCACTGTAAGCATGGTCGAATCCATAACAACTTGAACATGACGCCAGCAGATTGGGCTAATATGTGTAAAGCTGTGCTAAATGGAGGACAATACCTGTTATGGAAGGTTGCCAATGAGGAATTCTGCAAGGAGACGGCTAGGCAAAATGTAGCAGCTGGTTATCCTCAGAGAAATATAGATATGTTGTTAGGAAAGGGACCTTATGAGGATCAACAGCAACAAATTGCATATGATCCTGGCGTATACTCACAAATTGCTGTAGATGCAGTTAGGGCATGGAAGACTTTACAAGGACATGGAGGTTTACAAGGTCAATTATCTAAGGTAATACAAGGAGCTAATGAACCTTACACTGAATTTGTAGATAGGCTTATTCAAACAGCTACCAGAGTTTTGGGGAATACAGAAAAAGCAATGCCATTAATAAAACAACTGGCTTATGAGCAAGTGAATCGATGGAACAGAGAAGTCATTAGACCATGGAAACATGAAGATTTAAACACATATATTAAAGTATGTAGAGACATTAATGAACAAGGGCAAGTCGTAGCAGCTGCAGTACAACAGGTTTTAGATGCCAGGCCAAAAACATGTCACAATTGTGAACAAACAGGACATTTTAAAAGGAATTGCCCCATAGGAGGAGGGTTTCACAAAACTAGGTATCAAAGGAGTAAAATACCGGGTATTTGCCCACGATGCCATAGAGGGAGACATTGGGCTAATGAATGCCATTCTCAAACCACAATAGAGGGTACTCCATTATCAAAAAACAAACAAGGACCAGGTGTTAATCCATGATATCATGGAGAAAGGCATCAGGCTCCGTTGCCAAAAAATGGACAGGGGGCCCAATGCTCGGGGGCCCAAGACCACAAATATATGGAGCACTGGACGAACCCAGCAACCCCATCAGGGTAGTGCCCAGGACACATTGTCCATTAGATCTCTCATAAGACAAACTAGAGGGAGCACAGTATTGGATATCTGTGCCTCCGCCAGAGCAGTACTAACTCCAGAGTTGGGAGTTCAAATCATTCCCACAGGGGTAAACGGACCTCTTCCCAAAGGAACGGTAGGCTTATTATTGGGACACAGTTCTTCTACTGTAAAAAGACTTATGTTAAGTCCTGGGGTAATTGATCCCGATTATGAAGGTGAAATAAAAATTATACCCAGTTCTCCAAAGGGTGTATCAGTAATTTCACCAGGAGATAGAATAGCACAGTTACTAATAATACCCAGCCTACATGATAAATTTTCCAGTCGTACTGGTGAAAGAGGTTCCAAGGGATTAGGCTCCACAGGTGTAGATTGGGCTATGCTTTCTTTAAATTTAGATTCACAGTGGCAACAACAAACTTCTAGCTGCCAACTGATTGGCTCCTCTGCAGTGATGCTAATTGGGCTGTTTTCCTGCCCTTTCAGACCACAGAGCTGCTCATTGGGGGACTTTTTTTTGGCTCTGCCCATGCGACCCAACCAATCAGCCTGAAGAGCAGGAGTGGGGGAGGTTGAGAGGCTTGTGGGAAGCCGGTGGTGGCAGTTGGGCTCTGAGGATTTTCCTGAGGAGCTGTGTGGTGCGGTGTGTGTGTTCTAAAAATAAAGTTCGTTTCTTTTGACAAGTGGCTCCTGAATTGTGCCCAGCCAGACTGCAGCAGGCAGGGGGCTCAGTACAGTGGACAGGGCTGGGGAGGGAATCCAGGGGATCCAGCAGGCGAGAGGCAGGTTCGAGGCCCAGCACCATTGCTAGGTATCAGGGTTCCTAGTGCTGCCCCAAGGGCCTAGGGAGAGCAAGAAGCCTAGTCGAGGGTCAGGGTTCTGTTTCCCATAAGGCACCCTGGCCCAAATGAGGATCAAGGGCCAGGGACAAGGCCCTGGAGGAGTGGGATGTGAGGGCACAGTGGGGAGTCATGGCAGATGCATAGAGGGGCAAGATCCAGGACCCAATCAAGGAGCTCAATTAAGAGACCAACCCCTTCAAAAGGTATGAGGGAACCAATTAGCATCAGGCCCCTTCTCCAGGAAAAAAACACTACAGGAAGGAGAGGTAGGATTGGAGCTAGGGTGAAGAGACTGAGGGCTGCACAAAGGGCACAGAGGGGAGCCGTAATGCAGTAAGGAGCTCAGGCTGGCAGCCAGGCCAGGGGACTGTAGAGTGAAGGATCAGGGTGAGGAAGGGCTGGGTTGGCTTAGGGGCAGCTTTCGGGGCTAGAGGGCAGGAGAAGGATAGAAGGGGATTTCCCAGGACAAGATCATCACTAGGCCTAAGTTCACTGCCAGTTTGCAAGTTTGGGAAACAAAGGGAGCCCAGGGAGGAGCACGGCTCTGTTGCCCATAGGGATCCTTCTGGGCCCAGAGGCCAGCAAAATTCACTCCTCTGCCCCAGGTGAGTAGAACCTCAGAGAGAGACCAGAACCAAAGAAGGGATACCTTTGATCCAGGATTGGTGGGTGTCTGTGGGGAGCCAACAACCATTGGAGTAAAACAGGTCAGGGAGAAGCAGGGGGAGGACAGCATCCTGGCAATGACAAAATACCACAGTACAAGGGGAACAGAGGGGAGGAATAGGAGGGGGGCAAGCAAGGGGCCTGAAATCAAGGGACAAGGACAGGGTCCCCAAGAATGGTGACCAAGGCCTCCAGCAAGGAGCCAGGCTCAAGAATGGGGAGCCAAGTTCCAGGACCCGGTCCTGGGTTCTATGAAAACAGACAGGGCTGGGGAGGGGAGAAAGGGGTGAAATGGTGGTGGGTGGCACAGGGAGAGGAGGGCTCAAAGTACGGATTCACGGTTGGGTGTCAGGAACCAGGAGCAAGGCCTGGGCAGAGAGAATCCAAAGTCCCAGGCAAGGAGCATAGCTACGTTTTCCCTAAGGGAGCCCATAGGGCAAATGCCCAGTTCCAGTCCCATGGACGTGGTGAGCATCCTGGAAAATGGATCTTGAAAACAGGCCCAGCAGGGACAGGGTAAAAAGGAGGGATGAAGGAAGATACAGCATGAAAAGTCAGAGGAAGGGTGTTGATGGTGGTGCAGGCCAGGACTCCAAAAAGGAGCCCAGGCTAGGCACCAACAGGAGGACTCAGGCCAAGAAAGGGGAGGTAAGGGCATGCCTGGGCAGGCTGGTGACAATAGGGTTCTGATGTTCAAGTAAGCCAAAGGGAGTAAGGTACTGGCCCCAGTGAAGCCCATAATCCAAGCCCAGGGAAGCACGGAGTAAGAAGGGTCCCTAGAATCTCAAGAGAGGAAGCAGGCCAGGGAATGGAGAGCCAAGGACCAGGCCTTGGGCAATGGGCTCAGGAAAGTGGACAAGATTTGTGAAGGAAGACAGGGATCCAGCAGGGGGCAGTCATGCTCCAGGCCCAGGGCCGCCTCCAGGTTGAAGGGTTCCTGGTGCCAGACAAAGCAACCAGGGAGAGCAAGGGGCCCAGTCCAGGGGCAGTGCATTGATTCTCATAAGGCAGCATGGATCAGATGAGAATCTACAACCAGGGTCCTGGAAAAAAAGGCCAGGAAAAAAGAATGGGGCCAAAAGGAAGGTGACGGGAGGTAACTACAGGGGGTTAGGGTGGGTGCACATAGGGGTGAGACCCAGGACCCATGCCAGGTGCCTAGGCAAGGGACCCACCAGATCAATGGAGATGGGTGACCCAAGGAGCAGGAGACATATAAGCGCCAGAAAATAGCATGAGGCGAAGGGGAGGAAGGGGCTGCATGAGGACCAGGAGAGTCAAGGGGCTTATGGGAGCCCACAGGTGAGCCCAAACAAAGGGACCCCAGGTCAGACCCAACATGAAGAGACTACTTGCTATGCCAAGGGCCATGAGGAAAGTGGTCAGGGGCTCAGGTGAACGCTCAGGCCCAGAGACCTAAGCACAAAGGGTCAGGGTTAAGGAGAGCTGGGATGCAGTAGTGGAAGCATATGAGGCCAGATGGCAGGGGAAAGAAGAGAGGGGATCGCTCAGGGCTGGGTTGGAGCAAGTCCATGTTAACTGCCAGGCCTCAAGATTCAGGCAGTGAGGGGGACTCAGGAGAATAGCAGGGCTTTGTTTCCCAATGGGAGTATTCATGGCACAGAGGCGAGCCAATTCCACTCCTCTGCTCACGGTGATTAGATCCTCAGAGAGGGACCTGGACAAAAGGAGGGGCCAAAGAGGGTACTGTGAGGGGATACCTGGGGTTTGGAAGTGGTGGGCGGGTCAGGCTTCCAGGACCCATTGGAGCAGCATAGGCTAGGGAGAAGCAGGGGGAGAGGAAGGTGCATGCAGTGCCAGGATACCACAGCATGAGGGGATCTGATGGGAGATGAGTAGAGGCCAGCAAGAGGGGCATGAAACCAAAGGAGAGATAAAGCTTCCTCATAAGGGTAGCCAGGGTATCAAGCAAGGTGCCGGGCCCGGAAATGGAGAGCCAATTGCTAGCACCTGGGCCTGGGTGAATGAAAAGAAACATGGAGGGGGAAAAATGGGAGGGGAGAAAGTGGAGTGGGTAGCACAGGGGGAGAAGGACTCAAGGCCCAGCTGCACTGCAGGGTATAAGGGGTCTGGAGCAGGGCCAAGGCTGAGGGAGGCCAAAGGACCCAGGAAAGGGGCAGTGCTAAGTTTTCCAAAGAGAGCCCCAGAGCCAAGAGGCCAGGTCAAGTATCCTGGCCCAGGTGAGCGTCCTGGGTAGGACATCAGGAAAGCAGGCATCGCAGAGACAGAAAGGACAGGAGGGCCAAAGGAGGGCAGAGCCTGAAGGGCCACAGGAGGAATGTGGGTGGAGTGGGGGCCACAACCACAGCAAGGAGCCCAGGCAGGGGACCTATAGGAGGGCCCAGGCAAGGGCAGAGTAGGGAACACCAGCACAGGAAGTCAGGTCTGCCCTAGGGTTCTGTAGTACAGGGAAGCCAAGGGGAGCAGGGAAGCAGCCCCAGTGATGGGCCCACAGACAATGCCAAGAAAAGCAGTGAGCAAGATGGGCCATCAGAGTTTCCAGCGAGGAGCCAGGCCAGGGAACTGAGAGCCAATTGCCAGGCCTTGGGCAGGGGTATCAGGACAGTGGACAAGATTTTGGAGGGAAGGCAGGGTATCCATCAGGCAGTAGTCAGACTCCAGGCACAGGACCACCTCTAAGTTTCAGGGTTCCTGGTGCAAGACCAAGCACTCAGGGAGAGCAAGGAGCCCAGGCGAGGAACAGGGCATTGATTCCCTTAAGGCATGCTGGATCAGATAAAAATCTAAGGCCATGGACCTGGCAAAGGAGGCCATGAACAGGAAGGTGGCCAGAAGGAGGGGGAAGGGAGGACACAGCAGAAGGTCTGGGTTGGTGCACATAGGGGTGAGACCCAGGACCCAAGCCAGCTGCCCAGGCAAGAGACCCAACCAATCAATGGTGATGGGGGACCCAAGGAGCAGAAGACCTGTGAGCGCTAGTAAAAAGCGCCAGGGGTAGTGGAGGAAGGGATTGTGTGAGGATCAGGAGAAGCCATGTGGCACCTAGGGGAGCCCAGTAGTGGGCCCAAGCAAGGGGCTCCCAGATCAGATCCTACAGGAAGAGACTCCTTGCTATGCCAAGGGCCATGAGAAATGTTGTCAGGGGCTCAGGTGAAAGCCCAGGCCTAGGAACTTGAGGCCAAAGTCCGGGTTAGGGAGTGCTGGGTTGTGGTAAGGGCAGCATTCAATGCAAGAGGGCAGGGGTGAAAAGGCAGGGGATTGCTCAGGGCTGGGTTGGAACAAGTCCATGTTAACTGCCATGCCTCCAGGTTCATGCAGTGATGAGACTCAATCAAGTGGCAGGGTTGTGTTTCCCATAGGGAGCATTTAGGGTGCAAAAGTGAGTCAGTTCCGCTCCTCTGCCCTGGGTGAGGCGATCCTCAGAGAGGGACCTGGACAAAAGGAGAGGCCAAATGTGTAGTGTGAGGGGAAACCTGGTGTGTGGAAATGGAGGGAGGTCGGGCTGCCAGGACCCATTCAAGCAGCATAGGCTAGGGAAAAGCAAGGGGAGCAGAGGGTCTGGGAAGTGCCAGTATAACACAGCCTGAGAGAATCAGAGGGGAGGCACAGGAGCGGGGTGGTAAAAGGGGCCTGAAATCAAGGGACAGGGACTAGGTCCTTGAGAGGGGCATCCATGGGATCAAGAATGGAGCCAAACCCAGTAATGGTGAGCCAAGTGCTTGCACCTGGGTCTGGGTGAATTAAAAAGAAAATGGTTGTCTATGGGAGCTCTTATACCTCTGCAGCCTGGGTAGAGTGGACTGGCTCCTCCAGGCAAGAGGCCCCTCACACCTTGATGTCCAGGCTAGCTTGCATTCTACCTCAGCCCACTACCTCCACCTGTGTGCCCAGTGGGAGGGTGGTGTCCTGTACAACTGCAGCCAGGATCAGGAACTCACCCCTCCAGGCAGAATACCACTTTCACCTGGGTTTCAGGGGGAGCTCATATGGAGGCATCAGCCAGAGTAGCGGGGATTCGCCCCCCTAAGCAAGAGACCCCTCACAGTTTGGTTTGTACTGGGGGCTCTTATACAGTTGTAGCCAGGGTAGCATGGACTCAGCCCCTCCAGGCGGGAGACCTCTTTCACCTGGGAGTCTGGGGAAACTCGTATACCTCCACATGCAGAGTAGACGGGATTCACCCCTCCAGGCAGGAGATGCCTTCCAACTGGGTGTCTAGGGGGTTAGTACACTGCCCCAACCAGGGTAGAGGGGACTTGTTCCTCTAGGCAGGAGACCCCTCCCATCTGAGTGTTGTGGGGATCTTGTATACTGCTGCAGCCAGGCTAGAGGAGACTCGCCTCTCCAGGCAAAGACCCCTCCAACCTGGGTGTGGAAGGGAGCTCATATAACACTGCAGCCAGGGTACAGGGCACTTGCTCTGCCAGGCTGGTGACCCCTATCACCTGGGTGTCTGGGGGTGGGGGCTCTTACACTGCCAATTCAGGTTAGTAGAATCTTTCCCTTCCAGGCGAGAGACCCCTCCCCCACTGGGTGTCTGGGGAGCTCCTGTACCACCGCAGCCAGGTTAGAGGAGTCTGGAACCTACAGTCAAGAAACCCCTCCCACCTGGGTTACTGGGGGAGCTCCTATATCTCCCAGCCAGGGTAGGGGGGACTCGCTCCTCCAGTTGGGAGACACCTCCAACGTGGGTGTCCTGGGAGCTCTTATATGGCACCAACCAACGTAGAAGCGACTCACCCCTCTAGGTGGGAGACCCCTCCCACCTGGGTGTTGGGGTGTTGTATACCTAGTATACCACTGAAGCCAGGATAGAGGGGACTTGCCCCTCCAATTGGGATACCCAACTGTGTGTCTGGGGAAGCTTGTGTACCTGCAGTTCTAGGGTAGAGGGAATTCCCTGCTCTAGGCGGGATACCCTTCCTACCAGAGTGTCAGAGGGAACTCTTTTCCTGCCACAGCCCTGGTAGAGGGGAATCGCCCTTCCAGGCAAATACCCCTCCCACCTGGGTGTCAGGGGGAGCTCCTATACCACCACAGCCAGAGTAGAGGTGACATGCCCCTCCAGGCGGGAGACCCTCCAACCTGGGTGTCAGGTGAAGCTAGTACACTGTGCCAGCCAGGGTAGAGGGGACTCGCCCCTCCAGGTGGGAGACCTCACTCACGTGGGTGTGGGTGGAGGAGCTCATGTACCATGGTAGCCAGGATAGTGGGGACTTACCCCTCCAGGCAGGAGAATCCTGCCACCTGGGTGTAGCTGGAAGCTTTTGTAACACCTTATCTAGGGTAGAGGGAACTCTCCCCTCTAGGCGGGAGACATCTCCTACCTGGGTGTCAGGGGAGTTTATATACTACAGCACCCAGGGTAGAGGATTCTTGGCCCTCCAGGTGGGAGGGTGGCTGGGAAGCTCCTATACCACTGCAGCCGGGGTAGAGGGAATTCTACCCTCTGGATGGAAGACCCCTTCCATATGGGTGTCCTGGGGAGCTCCAATACTGCCACAGCAAGAGCAGAGAGAACATGCCCCTGCAGGCAGAAGACCCCTCCCACCAGGGTGTACTAGGAGCTTTTATATGGAAAGAGCTGAAGTAGAGGGGACTCACCCTTCCATTGGGGATACCCCTCCCACCTGGTTGTCAGGGGAGCTTGTACACAGCTACAGCCAGGGTAGAGGAGACTCGCCTGTCATGCGGAAGACCACACTCCCACTGTGTGTAGGGGGGCACTTGTTTATCACCTTAGCCAAGGTAGAGAAGACTTCCCCCTCCAGGCTGCAGACCCCTCCCATCTAGGTGTCTGGGAGAGATTGTATACCATATCAAGAGTTCAGCGGACTAATTGCTCCAGGAGGGAGACCCCTCCCACCTGGGTGTCAGGGGAGTTCCTATACCACTGCAGCCAGTGTAGAGGGGACTCACCTCTCCAGTCGGGAATCCCCAAAACCAGGGTGTTGGGAGGAGCTCCTATACCGCCAGAGCCAGGGTAGAGGAGGCTCGCACCTACAGGAGAGAGACCCCTCCCATCATGGTGCCAGGGCGAGCTTGTATTCCACCTTAGCCAGGGAAGAGGAGACTCACCTCTCCAAGTGGGAGACACCTCCCACCTGGGTGATTTGGGGGGCAGGTATACATGTGAAGCCAGGGTAGCTGGGACTCGCCCCTCCAGGCGTGAGACCCCTTTCACCTGGCTGTGAGTGGGAGCTCCTATCCTGCAGCAGCCATTGTAGAGGACCCTCCAGGTGGGAGACACCTCAAGGAATGATACCACTACTCCCTGGGTGTGTGGGGGCAGGAGCTCGTGTATCTCAAGAGCCACAGTAGAGGAGACTCACCACTTCCAGTGGGAGACACTTTCCATCTGGGTATGGGGGGGAGCTCCTATACCACAGCAGCCAGGATAGAGGGTACTCGCCCTCCTAGCAGGAGAGCCCTCCCACCTGGGTCTCTGGGAACCTGATAAACCCCTGCACCCAGCGTACAGGTAAAGTCACCCTTCTAGGCTGGAGACCCCTCCAAATTGTATGTCAGGTGGAACTCCTTAACCGCTGCAGCCAGGGTAGAGGAGACTCGCCCCTCCAGGCAGAAAACCCCTCCCACCTGGGTGTCAGGTGAAGCTCATATACCCCAGCAACCAGAGTAGAGGCGACTGGCATCTCCAGGTGAGAGACACTTCCCACCTGGGAATGGGGTAACTGCCTTAGCCATGGTAGAGGGGACACACTCCTTCAGACGTCAGACCTCTACAATCTTGGTATGTAACCAGGGTCTCTTATACCACAGCAGCCAGAATAGAGGCTTTTAAGCAGGAGACCTCTCCCACCTGGGTGTCAGGGGTGCTCCTATAATACTGCAGTATGGGTAGAGGGATCTCTATCCTCCATACAGGAGACATCCATCTTCCACCTGGGGAGCTCCTGTACCGCTGCAGAAGGGTAAGAGCGGACTCTAGCCTCCTGGCTGCAGACTCCTCCCAATTGGGTGTCGGGGAGCTTCTAGACTGCAGCAGCCAGGGAGACCCCTCTGACCTGGATGTCAGGGGGAGATCTGAAACCACTGTAGCCAGGATAGAGCGGACTTGCCCTTCCAGTCGGGAGACCCCTCCCACCTGGGTGTCTGGGTGAGCTACCATACATCCGCAACTAGGGCAGAGGAGACTTGGCCCTCCAATCAGGAGAGCCCCACCTTCCTGGGTGACCCCACCTTCCTGGATGTCTGGGGGAGCTTGATTACTGCTCAGCCAGTATAGAGAGGACTCGCCCCTATAGGCAAGAGGCCCCTCCCTCCTGGGTATCTGAGGGAGCTCCTATACTGCCATAGCCAGGGTAGAGGGAAGATGCCCCTGCAGGTGGAAAACCCCTCCCACCTGGGAGCTCTTATATGGCAAGAGTTAAGTAGAGTTGACTCGCCCTTCCAGATGGGATACCCTTCCCACCTAGGTGTATTGGAGAGCTTGTATACAGCCACAGCCAGGGTAGAGGGGACTCATTGCTCCTGGCAGGAGACCCCTAAAACCTGGGTTTCTAGGGAAGCTCGTATACCCATGCCCCAGTGTAGAGGGGACTCGCCACTCCAGTCGGGAGACCCCATAACCTTGGTGTTGGGGAGAGCTTCTATATGGCCAGAGCCAGGAAGAAGGGATTAGACCCTCCAGACGGAAGATCCCATCCACATGGTGGTCAGGGGAGTTCATATACTGCCATGAGTAGGGTAGTGGGAACTTGCCACTGGTTGTGGAGACCCCTCCCACCTGGATGTAGGGGGAACCTCCAATACCACTGCAGCAAGGGTAGAGGGGACTCACCTCTCCAGTTTGGAGACCCTCCCACCTGGGTGTCAGGGGGAGATACTTTACCAACCAAAGCAGCCAGGGTGGAGGGGACTCCACCCTCCAGGCGAGAGACCCATCCAACATGGGTGTGAGAGAAAGGTAGTAAACCACTGCATCTAGGGTAGAGGGGACTTGACCCTTCAAGCAGGAGACCCCTCCAACCTGGGTGTCTGGGAGAGCTGGTACACCCCCTCAGGCAGGGTAGATGGAAGTCACCACTCTAGGCAGGACACCCCTCCCATCTGGGTGTCAGGAGGAAGCTCCTTAACCACTGCAGCCAGGATAGAGTGGACTCGACCCTCAAGGTGGAAGACCCCTCCCAACTGGATTCAGGGGGATCTCATATTGCCCAGCAGCCAGGGTAGAGGCAACTTGCACCTCCAGGCCAGAAATACCTCCTACCTGGGAAAGGGAGTAACTCCTTTACCCGCTTAGCCTGGGTAGAGGGGACTCACCCTTCCAGGCAGAAGACCCCTCCCACCTGAGTATCTGGGGGAGTTCCTACACTATTGCAGCCAGGATAAAGAAGACTTGCTCTTCCAATAGGGAGGACCTCTCCCACCTTGGTGTCTGGGTGAGCTCCTCTACATCTGCAGCAAAGATAGAGGGGGATTGCCCATCCAATCAGGAGACCCTTCCCACCTGGTGTCTGAGGGAGCTTGATTACTGCAGCAGACTGTGTAGAGGGGATTCACCAGTACAGGAGGGACATGCCTCCAATGGGGTGTTGGCAGGAGCTCCTATAGTGCCACAGCCAGAGTAGAGGGAACATGCCCCTGCAGGCATAAAACCCCTCCCACCTGGGTGTACTGGGAGCTCTCATATGGGAAGAGCTAAAGTAGAGGGGACTTGTTCTTCCTGGCGGGATATCCCTCCCACTTGGGTGTCAGAAAAGCTTGTATACAGCCAAAGTCAGGGTAGCAAAGATTCGCATGTCCATGCAGAAGACCACTCCCACCTGTGTGTAGGGAGGCACTTGTATACTGAATTAGCCAAGGCAGAGAAGACTTGCTCCTCCAGGTATGAGACCCTTCCCACCTGGGTTTCTGGGAGAGCTTGTATACCACCACAGCCAGGGTAGGGGGGACTCATTGCTCCAGGTGGGAAACCCCTCTCACCTGGGTGTCAGGGGGACCTCTTATTCCCCTGCAGCCAGTTTAGAGGGGACTTGCCTCCCCAGTTGAGACACCCCATAAACTGGGTGTCACAGGGACCTCCTATACCAGAACCAGGAAAGAGGGGATTCAACCCTCCAGATGGAAGATCCCTTCCACCTGATTGTCAGGACTGTACATATACTGCCATAGGCAGGGTAGAGGGGACTCACAGTGGAGGAGGTAGACCCCTCCCACCTGGGTATCAGGGGGAGCACTTATATGCCTGAAGCCAGTGTAGAGGACACTCGTCCCTCCATTCGGGTGACCCCATACCTGGGTGTCATGGAAGCTCCTATACAGCCAGAGCCAAGGGAGTGAGGAATCGACCCTCCAAGTGGAAGTTCCATTCCACCTGGTTGTCAGTGGAGTTCATATACTGCTATAGAAGGGTAGAGGGAACATGCAACTGGAGGCAAGACACCCCTCCCACCTGGGTGTAGGGGGGACCTTCTAAACCACTGCAGCCAAGTTACAGGGCACTTGCGGCTCCAGGATGGAGACTCTCCCACCTGGGTGTCAGGGGGTGAGCCTTTACCAGCACAGCCAGGGTGGGGGGACTCACCCTCCAGGTGAGAGACACCTCTCTCCTGGGAAATCTAGTAAACCAATTCAGCCAGGGTAGAGAGGACTCGCACCTTCAAGTGGGAGACTCCTCCAATCTGGGTATGAGGGGGGAGCTCCTATAACACAGCATCCAGAATAGAAGGGACTCACCCCAACAAGCAGGAGACCCCTCCCCTATGGGTGTGGGGAGAGCTCCTATATCTCCAAAGCCAGGGTGGAGGGGACTCACCCCTCCAGTCGGGAGACACCTAAAACCTGGGTGTCAGTGGAAGCTCCTATACCACCACAGGCAGGGTCCAGGGAACTCTATCCTCCAGGCGGGAGACTCCTCCCAACTGGGTGTCAGGAGAGCTCCTGTACTGCAGCAACCAGGATAGAGAGGACTCGCCCCTCCAAGAGGGAGACTCCTTCCACCAGGGTGTCTCAGGGAGCTTCTATACCACCTTAACCAGGGTAGAGGAGACTTGCCCCTCCAGAAGGGAGAACCCTCCCACCTCATATACCACTGCAGCCAGTGTAGAGAGTACTTGCTGCACCAGGCGATAGACAACTCACACCAGAGTGTCAGGGGGAGGTTGTATATTGCCACAGCCATGGTAGAGGAGACTCGCCACTCCAGGCGAAGACCCCCTCCCACCTGGGTGTCAAGTATACCACCACAGCCATGGTAGCAGGGAGTTGCCCCTCCAGGCGAGTGACCCTCCCACCTGAGTGTCATGGGAGCTACTATACTGCTGCAGCCAGGTTAGAGGGGAGTAGCGCTTCCAGTCAGGAGATCCCTCCCACCTGGGTGTCTGGGGGAGCTACTATACCTCCACAGCCAGGGTAGAGGGGCCTCACCCTTCCAGTTAGGAGATGCCTACCACATGGGTGTCCTGGGAGCTCTTATATGGCACCAGCCAAAGTAGAGGAGACTTGCCCCTCCAGGTGGGAGACCCCTGCCACCTGGGTGTCTGGGGAAGTTTGTATACCTCCACAGCTATTGTAGAGGGAATTCGCTGCTCTAGGAGGGGGACCCTTTCTACCTGGGTGTCAGGGGGAGCTCTTATACTGCCACAGCCAGGGTAGAGGAGACTCACAGCTCCATGCAGGAGTCCCCGCCCACTGAGTGTGGGTGGGGGAGCTCATATAACACTGTAGTCAGGGTAGTGGGGACTCGTCCCTCCAGGCGAAAGACTCCTACCACCAGGGTGTCAGGGGAGGTCATATAGCACAGCAGCCAGGGTAGAGGGTTCTTGCCCCTCCAGGCGGGAGACCCCTCCCAACTGGGTGTCAGTGCAAGCTAGTATTCTGCCTTAACCAGGGTAACAGGGACATGCCCCTCCAGGCACTAGACATCTTTCACATGGATGTCAGGGGGACCTCTTATTCCACTGCAACCACTGGAGAGGGGAACTGGCCCTCAAGGCAAGAGACCTCACCCCCTTGGGTGTCAGGGGAAGCTCCTATATCTCCATATCCAGGGTGGAGGTGACTCGCCCCTCCAGTCAGGAGACACCTCCTGCCTGGGTATCAGTGGGAGTTCACAGGCATTGTCCATGGGACTCTACCTTCCAGGTGGGAGACTCCTCCCACCTGGGTGTCAGCAGAGCCCCTATACTACAGCAGCCAGGGTTGAGGGGACTCGCCCCTCCAGGGGGGAAACCCCTTTAACCTGGGTGTCTCAGGGAGCTTGTGTACCACCTTAGCCAGGGTAGAGGAGACTCACCCCTCCAGAGGCGAGACCCCTCCAACCTGGATATCCAGGGGAGCTCATATACCATTACAGCCAGAGTAGAGGTACTTGCCACACCAGGCGAGAGACCCCTCCAATCAGGGTGACAGGGGGAGGTTGTATACTGCCACAGCCAGGGTAGAGGGGACTTGCTTTTCCAGGCAGAATAATCCTCCCTCCTGGGTGTCAGATAAAGCTAGTATATCACCGCAGCTAGGGTAGAGGGTACCTGCCCCTTCAGGCAGGAGACCCTTCCCATCTGGGTTGGGGAAGTGAGCTAGTATACTTCTCCAGCCAGGGTAGTGGGAACTAGCCCTCTAGGCAGGAGACCCCTCCTACCTGGGTTTCAGGGTAGCTCCTATACCGCTGCAGCCAGGATAGAGGGGACTCGCCCCACTAGACTGGTGACCACTCCCACTTGGATGTCAGGGAGAGCTCATATTCAGCGGCAGAAATGGTAGAGGGGACTTGCCCTTCCAGTCGGATGTCGGGTCCCACCTGGGAATCAGGGGAGCTCATATGCTGCCACAGTCAGGATAAATGGAACTCGCCCCTCCAGGCGGGAGCCCAGTCCCACCTGAATGTCTTTGGGAGTTTATACTCCACCACAGCAATGATAGAGGGGACTCTCCCCTCCAGGTGGGAGACCCCTTCCACCTTGGTGTTCTGGTGAGCTCCTATATCGCTGTAGGAAAGGTATAAGAGATTCTCCCCTCTGGTGGGAGACTCTTCCCACCTCAGTGTCAGGGGAGTTCCTATACCACAGCAGTCAGGATAGAGGGGACTCAAGCCTTTACACGGGAGACCCCTCCCACCTGCGTGTCTGGGGGAACTATATACCACTGCAGCCAGATTAGAGGTGATTCGCCCCTCTGGGCGAAAGAACCTTCCTACTTGGGTGTCAGGTGGAGCTCATATACCTCAGCAGCCAGGGTAGAGGCAACTTGCACCTCCAGGCCCAAGACACCTCCTAATGGGAATGGGGGTAACTCCTATACTCCTTAGCCAGGGTAGAGGGGGCACGCACCTCCAGGCAAAAGACCCCTCCCACATGGGTGTCTGGCAAGTGGGGGTTGGTATACATCTGCAGCTGGGGTAGCAGTGACTCACCCCTCCAGGCAGGAGATCCTTCCCCCCTGGGGGAAGGAGGGGGCATTCATACGCCTGCAGCCAGGGTTGAGGGGACCGTCCCTTCAGGCGGGAGAACATCATACATGGGTGGGAGGGGGAGCTCTATACCTCTGCAGCTATGGTAGTGGGGACTTGCCCCTCAAAGCAGGAGACCTCTCCCACTTGGGTATGGAGGGGAACTTGTATACCACCTTAGCCATGGTAGAGGTGACTCGCCCATCCAGTCTGGAGACCCCTCCAAACTGGCTGTCTGCAGGAGCTCATATACCACCAAAGCCACAGTAGAATGTACTTGCACCTCTTGGCGAAAGACCCCTCCCACCAGGGTTATAGGATAGAGGGGACTCACCCCTCCATGCAGGAGAACCCTCCCACCTGGGTGTCTGAGGGAGCTTGTATACCTCCGCAGCCATTATAGAGGGGACTTGCTGTTCCAGTCGGGAGACCCTTCCCACCTCTGTGTCAGGGGGGGTCTCATATACTGCCATAGACAGGGTAGAGGAAACTTGCTTCTCCAGGCGGGAGACCCCTCTCACCTGTATGTGTTGGGAGAGATACTAAACAGCCACAGCCAGGGTAGAGGGGACTCACCCCTCCAGGTGTGAGACCCCTTCCAACTGGGTTTCTGAGGGAACTCCTATACAACAGCAGGCAGTGTAGAGTGGATTCTACCCACCAGGAGGGAGACTCCTCAAACCTGGTTGTCATGGTAACTCCTAAACTGCAGTAGCCAGGGTAGAGGGCACTCGCCCCTCCTGGCAAGAGACCCCTCCCACCTGGGTGTCAGAGGGGGGTTTATACACCTGCAGCCAAGGTAGAGGGGAGGAGCAACTCCAGGCAGGAGACACGTTCCATATGGGTGTTGTAGGTGGAGCTCCTATAGTGCTGCAGCCAGGTTACTGGGGACTTGCCCCTCCAGGCAGGTGACTCCTCCCACCTGGGTATCACAAGGAGCTTGTATACCACCTTAGCCAGGGTAGAGGGACTCCTGTAAAAGGCGGTAGACTCTTACCACCTGACTGTCTAGGGGAGCTCATATACCACCACAGCCAGGGTAGAGGGTTCTTTCCCCTTCAGGCGGGAGACCCCTCTCAACAGGGTGTCAGGGGGAGCTCTTATAATGCAGCAGCCAGGGTAGAGGAGACTGGACCCTCTATGTGGGAGAACCCTGCCACCTGGGTATGGGAGTGGGAGCTCCTATACCTCTGCAGTTAGGGTAGAATGGATTCGCCCCTCCAGGCAGAAGTCCCCTCCCACCTGGTTGTAGGGGGTGGAGCTCATATACCCCTGTAGCCAGGGTAGTGGGAACTCACTCCTCCAGGCAGAAGACCCCTCCCACCTGGGTGTCAGGGAGCGCTCTTATACCACCAGAGCTATGGTAGAGTGTACTTTCCCCTTCAGGCGGGAGAGTGCTTCCACCTGGGTGTCCTGGGAAACTCCTATACCACTGCAGCAAGATAGATGGGACTCTAGCCTCTTGGGGAGGTCTTCCCAATTGGGTGTCAGGGGAGCTCTTATACCGCTGCAGTCAGGGTAGAGCGAACTTGCCCATCCAGTCGGGAGACCCCTCCCTCCTGGGTGTCTGGTTGAGCTCCACAGTCAGGGTAGAGGGGACTCACCCTCCAATAGGGAGACCCCTCCCACCTGGGTGTCAGGGTAAGCTTGATTACTTCAACAGTCAGGGTAGAGGAGACTCCTCCCTATAGGTGGGAGACCCCTCCCACCTGGGTGAGTGTGTGGGGGGGTGGGGAGGTCCTATACTGCCACAGCCAGCTTAGAGGGAACACACCCTTTCAGGCAGAAGACCCCTGGGGGGACTGGGAGCTCTAATATGGCAAGAGCTAAAGTACAGGGGACTTGACCTTCCAGGTGGGATACTCCTCCCACCTGAGTGTTGGGGGAGCTTGTATACTGCCAATAGAGGGGAATCGGTTGTCCATTGGGAGGACCACTCCCACCTGTGTGTAAGGGGGCGCATGAATAGCACCTTACCAGGGTAGAGAAGACTTGCCTCTCCAGGCGTGAGACCCCTCCCACCTGGGTGTTAGGGCAGCTCATATACCACAGCAGCCAGAATAGAAACAACTTGCACCTCCAGGCAAGAGACAACTACCACTTGAGAATGGGGATAACTCCTATACTGCCTTTTCCTGAGTAGAGGGGACTCGCCCCTCCAGTAGGGAGAACCCATAACCTGGGTGTCAGGGATCTCCTATACCTCCAGAGACAGGGGAGAGGGGACTCAACCCTACAGGTGGAATATCCCTTCCACCTGGTTGTCAGAGGAGTTCATATACTCCCAGGAGCAGGTTAGAGGGGACTTGCCACTGGAGGCGGGAGGACCCTCCCACCTGGGTGTACAGGGGGACCTCCTATACCACTGCAGCCAGGTTAGAGGGGACTCACCTCTCCAGGCCAGAGACCCTCCGACTTGGGTTTCAGGTGGATAACCTTTACCACCGCACCTAGTATAGAGGGGTCTCGTCCGACCAGGCAATAGACCCATCCAAACTGGGTGTCTGGGATAGCTGGTACACCCTCTCATCCAGGGTAGAAGGAAGTCACCCCTCTAGTCGGGAGACCCCTCCCAACTGGGTGTCAGCAGGGTAGAGGGGACTCTAGCCTCCTTGCTGAAGACTCCTCCCAGTTGGGTGTCAGAGGGTGTTCCTATACCGCGCAGCCAGGTTAGAGCTGACTTGCCCTTCCAGTCCGGTGACCCCTCCCACCTCTGGGTCTGGGTGAGCTCCTATGCCTCCGCAGCCAGGGTAGTGGGGACTTGTCCCTCCAATCAGAAAACCCCTCCCTCCTGGGTGACTGGGGGATCTTGATTACTTCTGCAGCCAGTGTAGAGGGGACTCGCCCCTACAGGGGGGAGACCCCTACCACCTGGGTATCCTAGGGAGCGCCTATACTGCCATAGCCAGGGTAGAGGGAATATACCCCTGCAAGCAGAAAAACCCTCCAACCTGGGTGTACTGGGAGCTCTTATATGGCAAGAGCTAAAGTAGAGGGGACTCAGTTTCCAGGCGGGATACCCCTCCCACCTTTGTGTCTGGAAGACCTTGTATACAGCCACAGCCAGGGTAAAGGGGACTCACAGCTTGAGGCGAGAAACCCCTAACACCTCTGTGTCTGCGGGAGCTAGTATACCCCACAGCCAGTGTAATGGGAATTCTTCCCTCCAGGCGGAAGACCCCTCCCACCTGGGTGTCAGGTGGAGCTCGTATACCCCAGTAGCCAGGGTAGAGGCAACTCACAAATCCAGGCAACAGACATCTCCCACTTGGGAATGGAGGTAACTCCTATACCGCCTTAGCCAGGGTAGAGGGGACACGTCCCTCCAGGCGGAAGATCTCTCCCACATGGGTGTCTGGTGGGGGGGTATTCATATACAGGTGCAGCTGGGATAGCAGGTACTCGCACTTCCACGTGGGTGACCCCTCCCTACTGAGGGTAGGAGGGGATCTTATACCCCTGCAGCCAGGGTGAGCAGAATCACTCCTCATATACCACTGCAGGCAGGTTAGAGTGATCTCGTCAATCCAGGCGGGAGACCCCTTCCACGTGAGTGTTGGGGGGAGCTCCTATACCGTGACAACCATGGTAAAGGTGCTCGTCCCTCCAGGCAAGAGACCTCTCCCACCTGTGTATTGCGGAAGAGCTCTTATACCGCTGCAGCCAGGATAGAGGTGACTCGACCTTCCAGGCAGGAGACCCCTCCATCCTATTTGTCACGGGGAGCTTGTATACTACCTTAACCAGGGTGGAGGCTACTTGCTCCTCCAGGCGGGAGATCCCCTCCCAATGTGGCTATTGAGTAGAGCTTGTATACAGCTGCAGCCAGGATATAGGGGACTCACACCACTAGGTGGGAGACCCCTAACACCTGGTTGTCAGGGGAGCTCATATACCACAACAGGCAGGGTAAAGGGGACTCCCCACTCCAAATAGAAATTCTCTCCCACCAGGGTATCAGAAGGTGCTCATATACTGCCCCAGCCAGGAGAGAGGAAACTCACCCATCCAGGCAGTAGACCCTTACCACCTGGGTGTCAGGGAAAGCTAGTATACCACTGCACCCAGGGTAGAGGGTACTCGGAGCTTCAGACGAGAGACCCCTCTCATCTTGGTATGGGGCTGGGAGCTGATATAACACAGCAGCCAGTGTAAAGGGGATTTGCCCCTATATGAGGGTTACCCTCCCATGTGAGTGCCAGGTCGGAGCTCCTATACTGCTACTGTCAGGGTAGAGGGGACTCAGCATTCCAGGCGGAAAACCCCTCCCACCTGGGTGTCAGGGGAGCTCCTATACTGCTGTAGCCAGGGTAGAGGAGACTTCCCTCTCCAGGCAGGGAGGGGGGGCACACCTGGATGTCTGCCCGAGGTCTCATACAATAGCAGCCAAGGTATAGGGGACTCATCCCTCCAGGCACAGGACCCCTCAAACCAGAGGGGAGATCCTTTACTGCCACAGCCAGTGTAGAAGGGATTCACTCTTCCAAGCGGGAGACCACTTTCACCTGGAAGTCAGGCAAAGCTAGTATACCACTGAACCTAGGATAAAGGGAACTCGTCCCTCAATGTGGGATACCCCTTCTACCTGGGTGACAGGGGCAAGGGGAGCTCCTATACCACTACAGCCAGGGTACAGAGGACTTGCCCCTCTAGGCAGAGGACACTTCCCACCTGGGCATCAGGGGGAGTTCCTATACCTCTGTAGCCAGGGTAGAGGTGATTCCCCTTTCAAGCAGGAGACCTCTCTCACCTGGGTTTCGTCGGGAGCTTGTATACCACCCCAGACAAGGTAGAGGAAACTCGTCTCTAAAGGTGGGAGACTCCTCCCACCTTTTTGTCCTGGGGAGGGGGGGTTCTTATACAGCTGCAGGCGAGGTAGCAGGGACTGGAAACCATAGGCGGAAGAGCACTTTCACCTGGGTGTCAGAGGGAGTGCCTATCCTGCAGCAGTCAAGGTAAAGGGGATTGGCCCATCCAGACAAGAGTCCCCTCCCACAAGATTGTCAGGGGGAGCTCATATACCACCCCAGCCAGGAGAGAGGGGACACACCACTCCAGGTAGGAGATTCCTCCCACTTGGGTGTCAGGGAAAGCTAGTATAACACTGGAGCCAGGGCAAAGGGTACTCACCCCTTCAGACCGGAGACCTCCCATATGGGTATGGGAGAGGCTTGTATACTATGGCAGCCAGGGTAGAGTCGACTTGCCCATCCATGCAAGAGACCCCTCCCACCTGGGTGTCTGGGGGAGCTATTATACCACCACAGCCATGGTAGAGGTTACTTTCTGCTTCAGGCAGGAGACCCCTCTGACCTGGGAGTTGGGGGGAACTCATATACCGCTGCAGCCAGGGAAGAGAGTACTTGCCCATCCAGGTGGAAGAACCCTCCCAACTGTGTCAGAGGAGCTTCTGTACTGCTGCAGGCAGAGTAGAGGGAACACTCCTCCAGATGGGAGACCCCTTCCACTTGGGTGTCCTGGGGAGCTCCTATACCGCTGCAGTTGGGTTGAAGGAACTCCACACTCCTAGCGGGAGACTCTTCCAAATTGGATATCAGGGAAGCTCCTATACAGCAGCAGCCAGGGTAGAGTTGACTCGCACCTCTAGGCAGGAGACCCCTCCAACTTGGGTGTCTGAGTGAGCTCCTAAACCTATGCAACCAGGGTAGAGGGGACTTGCCCCTCCAATCGGGAGACCCCTCTCACTGGGGGTCCAGGGGAGCTTGATTACTACAGCAGCCAGGTAGAGGGGACTCACCCCTACAGGTAGGAGACCCCTCCCACCAGGGTATCCAGGGAAGATCCTATACTGGCAAAGCATGTGTAGAGGGAACACGCCCCTGCAAGTGGAAGACCCCTCCAACTAGGGTGTACTGGGAGCTCTTATATGGGAAAAGCTAAAGTAGAGAGGACGCCCCCTTCCAGGTTGAAGACCACTCCGAACTGTGTGTACGGGGGTTGCTTGTATACCACCTTAGCCAGGATAGAGGAGACTCTCCCATCCAGGCGGGAGACCTCTCCAACCAGGCTGTAGGAGGCAGCTCATATACCACCACATCCAGGGTCAAAAATACTTGCCCCTCCTGGCGGGACACCCCTCCCACCAGGGTGTCATGGGGAGTGTGTATACCTTTGCAGCCTGAGTAGAGGAGACTCATTGTTCCAGTCAGGAGACCCTTCCCACCTGTGTGTCAGGGGGATCCCATATACCACCACAGCCATGGTAGAGGGGTAATCGCCCCTCCAGGCAAGAGACCCATCGAACCTGGGTGTCAGGGAAAGCTTGTAAACCACTGCATCCAGGGTAGACAGGACTCACCCCTTCAGGTGGGAAACCCCTCCCATCTCGGTATGGGGGGTGAGCTGCTATACCACTGGCAGACAGAATAGAGGGGACTCGCCCCTCCAAGCAGAAGACCACTCCTATCTAGGTGGCTGGGAGTGCTGGTACACGCCCTCAGCCAGCGTAGATGGAAGTCACCCTCCTACCTGCATGTCAGGGGAAGCTCCTTAACCACTGCAGACAGGGTACAGTAGACCCACCCCTCCAGGCCAAACACCCCTAGCACCTGGGTGTCAGGTGGAGCTCATATACCTCAGCAGCCACCGTCAAGGTTACTCACACCTCCAGGCGAGAAACACCTACCATATACTACCTGGGAATGGGATTAACTCCTATACTACCTTAGCCAGGGTAGAGGGGACTTGCCCCTCCAGTCGGTAGACCTCTCCCACTTGGGTGTCAGGTGAAGCTCATATACCCCAACAGCCAGGGTAGAGGCGACTGGAACTTCCACATGAGAGACACCTCCCACCTGGGAAAGGAGGTAACTCCTATACCACCTTAGCCAGGGTAAAGGGGACTCTAACCTCCAGGAAGAAAACCCCTCCCACTTGGGTGTCTGCAAGGGGGATTCCTATATAGCTGCAGCTGGGGTAGCAGCGACTTGCCCCTCCAGGTGGGAGACACCCCCTCCTGGGGTTAGGAGGAGGCTCTTATACCACTGCATCCAGTTTGAGGGGACTCACCCCCTTCAGGAGCGAGTCTCACCAAACTGGGTGTGTGGGGGGAGCTTGTATACTGCTGCAGACAGGGTAATGAGGACTCAAACTTCCAGGCATCCATCTCACCTAGGTGTCACCAAGAACTTGTATACCACCTTAGCCAGGGTAGAGTAGACTCGTCCATCTATGTGGGAGATTCCTCCTACCAGGGTGTCAAGGGGACCTCATATACTGCCTCAGCCAGGATAGAGGGGACTCTCTCCTCCAAGCAGGAGACCCCTCCCACTAGGCTGTCTGGGGGATCTTGTATACCTTTGCAACCATGGTACAGGGGACTCAATGCTCCAGTCAGGAGACCCTTTCCACCACTTTGTCAAGGAGATCTCATATACTGCCAGAGTAGAGGGGACTGTGTGTGTGTGTGTGTGGGGGGAGTGGCAGATTCTATACAGCCAGAGCAAGGGTAGAAGGGACTCGCCCCTCCAGACGGGATACCCTTCACACCTTGGTGTCAGGTGGAGCTCATATACCCCAGCAGCCAGTTTAGAGGCAACTTACACCTCCAGGGAAGAAACACCTCCCATCTGGGAATGGGAGTAACTCCTATACTCCTTTAGCCAGGGTAGAGGGGACTTGCACCTCCAGGCGAGAGACAACTCACACCTGGGAATGGGGGTAACTCCTATACTGCCTTAGCCAGGGTAGAGGGGACTCACCCCTCCAGGCGGGAGACCTCTCCCACCTGGGTGTGTGTGGGGGGGCTTGTATTCAAATGCAGCCACGTAGCAGGGACTGGCCGCTCCAGGCAGGAGAACACTTTCACCTGGGTGTCGGGGGGGAGTTGATATCCTGCCGCAGCCAGGTAGAGGGGACTCGCCAATTCAGGTGGGAGGCCTTTCTCATCTGGGTATTTCGGGGGACAGCTTTTATATATCCCCGCAGCCAGGGTAGACGGGACTCACGCCTGCACGAGGGAGAACCCTCCCACCTGGGTGTCCCAGAAACTCTTATAAGGCACCAGCCAAAGTAGAGGGGACTCGCCCATCCAGGTGGGAGACCCCTCCCACCTGGGTGTGTGTGAGGGGGCGGCTGGAATACAACTGCAGCTGGGTAGCAGGGACTGGCCCCTCCAGGCGGGAGAACACTTTCACTTGGGTGTTCAGGGGAGCTGGTATCCTGCAGCAGCCAGGGTAGAGGGGACTCGCCACTTCAGGCGGGAGGTACTTTTCATCTGGGTATGGGGGGGGTGATAGCTCTTATATATGGCTGCAGAGTAGACAAGACTCACCCCTGCACGTGGGAGACCCTCTAACCTGGGTGTTCCAGGAACTCTTATAAGGCACCAGCCAAAGTAGAGGGGATTTGCCCATCCCACCTGGGTATCGGAGGGAGCTTGTATTCCTCTGAAGGCAAAGGAGGGGGAACTTACATTCCAGTCAGAAGACCCTCCCACCTGTGTTTTGGAGGAGCTTGTATATCGCCTTAGCCAGGGTGGAGGGGCATCGCCTCTCCAGTCAAGAGACCCCTCTAACCTGGGTGTGTGGGGAGCTCCTATACCGCTGCACCCAGTGTAGTGGGGACTCGCCCATCCAGGCAGGAGACCTTCCCACCTGGGTGTCTTGGGGATCTTATATACAACCTTAACTAGCGTAGAGGGGAATCGCCCCTCCAGGCGGCTGAGGTCTCCCACCTGGTTGTAGGGGTGAACTCTAAAATTAGAATGGAGGGTGGTAAAATAAAACTGGGATAGAGGGTACTTGTCCACAAGGAGGGATACCCCTCCCACCGGGTGTCAGGGGGAGCTCATATAGCACACTAGCCAGGGTAGAGGGGATTCGCCCATCCCTGCAGGATACCCCTCCCACCTGGGTGCCTGAAGGGGCTCCAACACCCCCACAGCTAGGGTAGATGGGACTCGCCCCTCCTGGCGGGAGACCCCTCCCACCTGGGTGTTGTGGGGAGCATATATACCACCTTAGCCAAGTTAGAAGGGACTCACCACTCTAGGCAGGAGATCCCTCCCACCTGGGTGACAGGGATACCTAGTATACCACCACAGCCAGGATAGAGGGAACTCGCCCCTTCAGGTGGGAGACCCCTCCCATCTGGGTATGGGGGGAGAGCTCCTATACAGCAGCAGCAAGGGTAGAGGGGACTGGCCCCTCTAGCCAGGAGATCCCTCCGACCTGGGTGACAGGGGAAGTTCCTATACAACTGCAGCCAGAGTAGAGTGGACACACCCATCCAGGTGAAAGACCCCTCTAGGCAGGAGACCTCTCCTACCTGGGTATCAGGAAAAGCTACTATACCACCACAGCCAGGGTAGAGGGAACTCGCCCCTTCAGGTGGGAGAACCCTTCCATATGGGTATGGGGACTCCTATACAGCTGCATCCAGTGTAGAGAGGACTTGCCCCTCAAGATGGGGGACCCCTCCCACCTGGGTGTCTGGGGAAGCTTGTACACTTTGGCAGCCTGGGTAGAGTTGAGTTATTCCTCCAGGTGGAAGACCCCTCCCGCTTTGGTGTCACGGAAAGCTAGTATACCACCACAGCCAGGGTAGAGGGGACTCACCTCTCCAGGCAAGAGACCAGTCTCACCTGGGTTTGGGAGTTGGAAACTGTTATACCACCATAGCCAGGGTAGAGGTAACTCACCCCTGTAGACAGGAGACCCCTTCCACCTTGGTATTTGAGGGGAGATCCTATAACTGCAGGCAGAGTAAAAGGTACTCTCCCCTCCAGGCTGGAGACTCCTCACTCCTGGGTGTCAGGAAAGCTCCTATACCACAACAGCCAGGTAAGAGGGGACTCGCCCATCCAGGGTGGAAATCACTTTCACTTGGGTGTGTCTGGGGGCTCCTATATCACACTAGCCAGGGTAGAGTGCTCTTGAACCTCCAAACGGGAGACCCCTTTCATTGTGTTGTCAGGGGAGCTTCTATAGAGCAGCAGCCAGGGTAGAATGGACTCCCCCCTCCAGGCAGGAGACCCCTCCCACCTGGGTGTCAGGGGTGAATTCCTATACTGTCACAGACAGGGAAGAGGGTACTCGCCCCTCCAGGCAAGAGATCCTTCCCACCTATGTAAGAAGGGGAGCTCTTTTACCGCTCCAGCCAGGGTAGAAGTTACTAGCCCCTCCAGGTGGGAGATCCCTCCCTCCAGGGTGTCCAGGAGAGCTTGTATACTGACTTAGCTAGGGCAGAGGGAACTCTCCCCACTAGGCGGGAGACCCCTCACTCCTGAGTTTTGGGGGGAGATCCTATACCACTGCAGACAGGATAGAGGGGATTCGCCTCTCCAGGCAAGATACCCTTCCCACCTGGGTGTGCGGGAGCTCCTATACCTCAGCAGTCAGGCTAGAGAAGACTTGCCCCTCTTGGCAGGGGACCCATCCCACCTGGGTGTCAGTGGGAGCTCCTTTACTGTTGCAGCCAGTGTAGAGGGGACTGGAACCTCTATGCAGGAGACCCCTTCCACCTGGGTTTCAGGGAAATCTAGTATACCACTACAGCGAGGATAGAGGAACCTTGTCCCTCCATGAGGGAGAACCCTCCCAGCTGGGTGTGTGTGTGGGGGGGGAGAGGTCATATACCACTGCATCAGTGTAGAGTGGACTCACCCATCCAGGTGGAAGAACCATCCCACCTGGGTGTCAAGGAAAGCTAGTACACCATGGAACCCAAGGTAGAGGGGACTCGCCCCTTTAGGCAGAAGACCCTCCCATCTGGGAATGGAGGGTAGCTCCTATACCACCGCAGCCAGGGTAGAGTAAACTTGTCCCTCCATTCAGGAGACCCCTCCCACCTGGATGTCCAGGGGAGCTTCTCACCCAGGGAGGGATCCAGGCGGGAGACCCCTCCCAAATGGGTATAAGGGGAGCTCCATTACTGCTGTAGACAGGGTAGAGGGGAATTGACCCTAGAGGCAGAAGACACCTCCCACCAGGGTGTCTAGGGAAACTCATACACCTCTGCATCTAGAGTACAAGGGACTCGACCCTCCAGGCTGGAGACCCATCCTGAGTTCAGGGGGATTACATATACCATTGCAGGCAGGGTAGAGGTTATTCTCTCCTCCAGTTGGAAGACTCCTCCCACCTGTGTGTCAGGAGAGCTCATATACCACAGCAGCCAGGGTAGAGGGGACTCACCCATCCAGAAAGGAAACTCTTCCTACCTGGGTGTTGCAGGGAACTTATATACCAAGCTACCCAGGGTAGAGGGGACTGCAGCTGCAAATCTCCACTACCCTGGCTTTGGTAGTATATGAACTCCCCTAAAACCCAGGTGGCTGGGGTCTCACACCTGGACTGGGAAGTCACCTCTACCCTGGCTGTGGCTGTTTTGAGTTTCCTCCAATACCCACATGTGAGAGGACTCCCGCCTACATGGGTGAGTGCCCTATAACCTGGCTGTAGCAGTTGGATGTGTCTCCTACATGGAGGAGGGAGTCACTCTACCCTGGCTGTGGGGCTATCAAAGCTCCCTGGAAACCCAGATGGGAGTGGCCTTGTGTCACAAAGGGCGAGTCCCCTCTCTCCTGGCTGCAGTGGAATATGGGTGTAAAAGGGGTTAAGGGGAATGGGTGGCACAGGTTGAGGAGGGATCATGGCCCATATTCACTGCAGGGTTTCAGGATTGAGGAGCAGAGCCTGGGCTGAAGGAGGCCCAAGCCCCCAGGCAAGGAGCACTGCTACCTTTTCTAAAAGGAAGACCACAGTGCCAAACATCCCAGTTCCATCCCCTGGCTCTGGTGAGCATCCTGGGAAAGATATCTGTAAAATAAGCCCACCAGGGACAAGGACAACAGGAGGGCCAAAGGAGGGCACAACTTGAAGAAGGGTGTTTGTGGGGTGAGGGACAGGACTGCAGAAAGGAGGCCAGGCTAGGGACTTAAAAGAGGGCCCAGACCAGGGGAGAGCAGAGAAGGGCGGGGCTGGGCAGACATGGATTGCAATAGGGTTCTGAGATGCAGGGAAGACAAGGGGACCAGGGAAGCGGCCTCAGCGAGGTCCACAGTTCAAGCCGAGGGAAGCATGGAGTAAGACGGACCCCCAGAGGCTCAAGAGAGGAGCCAATCCAGGGAATGGAGAGCCAAGGTCCAGCGCTGGGGCAGGTGGCTCAGGACAGTGGACAGTGCTGGGGAGGGAAGGCAGGGGATCCAGCAGGGGGGAGGGAAGTTAGAGGCCCAGTGCCACTGCCAGGTGTCAGGGTTCTGAGTGCTGCCCCAAGGGCCTAGGGAGAGCAAGTTGCCCAGGCGAGGGTCAGGGTTCTTTTTCCCATAAGGTGCCCTGGCCCCATAAGGTGTCAAGGGGCAGGAACAAAGCCAAAGGGCCTGTGAAGGAACAGGGGCCAGGAGGAGTGCAATGTGAGGGCACAGTGGGGGGTCTGGGTGGGGGAAGAGAGGGGCAAGAACCAGAACCCAAACAAGGAGCACAAGCAAAGGACTGACCCCCCCAAAAAAAGGTATTAGGGACCCAATGAGCAGGAGGCCCCTGCTCCAGGAAAAAGCACAACAGGAGGGATGAAGGAGGGTACAGAGTGAACAGCCAGAGGAAGGGTGTTAACGGGGTGCGTGACAGGACTCCAGATAGGAGCCCAGGCTAAGTACCAACAGGAGGGCCCAGGTCAGGAAAAGGCAGGGAAGGGTGACAGTAGAGATCTAAGGTTCAGGGAAGCCAAGGGGAATAGGATACTAGCCCCAGTGAGGCTCGCAGTCCAAGCCCAGGGAAACACAGAGCAAGACGGTCCCCCAGAGTCTCAACCAAGAAGGCAGGCCAGGGAATAGAAAGCCAAGAGCCAAGGCTTGGGCAAGGGGCTCAGGAGAGTGGAAAAGGCTTTGGAGGGTTGTCAGGGGATCCGGCAGGGGGCAGGCAGGCTCCTAGCCCAGGGTGACTGCCAGGTGTCAGGGTTGTGGATGCAGGACCAAAGGCCCAGAGAGAGAAAGGGGCTCAGGCAAGGGGCAGGACTAAGTTTCCCATATGTGGCCCTGGCCCAGATGAGAATCCAGGGACAAGGACCTGGAAAAGGAGGCCTGGCAAGTGAAGGTGGCCAGGAGAAGGGTAATGGGAGAGCATGGCGGGGGGATTTCAGTGGGTGTGTTGGGGGGGCAAGGTCCAGGATCCAAGCCAGGTGCCCAGGCAAAGGACCAACCTGACTCACCATGGATGAGGGACCCAAGGAGCAGGAGACCTGCAAGCGCCAGGAGAAAGCGAAGAGGAATGGGAGAAAGGGCTACGGAAGTACATGGAGACAAAGGAAAGCACAACAGGCACCCAAGGGAGCACACTGGCAGTCCCAAGTAAGGGGCCTCCATGTCAGATCCAACAGGAAGAGATTCCACGCTATGCCAAGTGACATGAGGAACAATGTCAAGGGCTCATGTGAGCGCCAGGCCTGGGGACTGAAGCACAAATGGTCAGGGTTAGGGAGGGTGGGTAGGGGCAGCATGCAAGGCTAGAGGGCAGGGGAGGGAAGGGAGTGCATCTCTCAGGGCTGGGTTGGAGCAAATTGCATGTTAACAGCCAGGACTCAAGGTTCAGGCAGCAAAGAGGACTCAGGCAAGGGATAGGGCTCTCTTTCCCATAGGGAGCCTTAAGGGTGTAGAGGCCAGCCAATTTGGCTCCTCTACCCAGGTGAGTACATCCTCAGAGAGCGACCTGGACCTAAGGAAGGTCAAAAGAGGGCACTCTGAGGGGATACCTGGCGTATGGAGGTTGTGGGGGTGGTCGGTTGGCAGCCTGGACCCATTTGAGGAGCAGAGGCTAGGGAGAAGCAGGGAAGCAAAGAGTCCCCTCAGTGCCGGTATACCATAGCATCAGTGGAACAGAGGGACAGCACAGGATGGGGTCTATAAAAAGAGGGCTAAAACCAAGGAAAGGGAAAGGGTCCCACAGAAGGGCAGCCAGGGGCTCAAGCAAGGAGCCATGCCCAGTAATGGAGAGCCAAGTGCTAGCATCGGGGCCAGGGTGAATGAAACGCGTATGGATGGGGAGGGGAGGGAGGGTAGAAATCTGAGAAGGTGGAGCAGTGGGAGGAAGGATGAAATCCCAGGTCCACTGTAGGGGGTCAATATTAGGTAGTAGGGCACAGTATTGGGGAGGCCAAAGTGCCCAGACAAGGGGCAGGGCTACATTTTCCCAAAGAAAGCCCACAGGGTCACAAGGCTAGGTTAAGTACCTGGCCTGGTGAGCATCCTGGGAAGGGGATCAGGGAAGTGGGCCTGGGAGAGATAGAAACAACATGAGGGATGATGAGGGCACAGGCTCAAAGGCCACAGGACAGGTCTGGGTGGGGTGGGGTCCAAGACCACTGCAAGGAGCTAAGACAAGGGACCTAGAGGAGGACCCATACCAGGGAAGGGCAGGACCAGTAAGGCGAGACTGTACTAGGATCCTTCAGTACAGGGAAGCCAAGGGGAGGAGAGAAGTGGCCCCATGAGGGGTCCTCAGACAAAGCCCAGAAAAGAAAGGAACAAAAAAGGCCACCAGAGGCTCAAGTGAGGAGCCAGGCTAGGTAATGGAGTGCCAAGGGCCAGGGATCGGGCAGGGGGTTTAGGAGAGTGGACAAGACTTGTGAGGGAAGGCAGGGGGTCCAGCAGGGTGCAGTCAGGCTTCAGACCCAGTGTCACAACAGGTATCAGGGTTCCTGGTGCAGGACAAAGTACCCAGAAAGAGTAAGTGGCCCAGGTGAGGGGCAGGGTTCTCTTTCTCATAAGGCGCTCTGGCCCAGATGAGAATCCATGGACAGGGACCTGGCAAAGGAGGCCTGGCAATTGAAGGGGGCCAGAGTGAGGGCTATGGGAGGGCATGGACTGTGGTCACAGTGGGTGATTGGTGGGAGGTGAGCCAGGACCATAGCCTGTTGCTTAGACAAGGTACCCACCCAAGCAACCAAAAACAAGGGACCCAAGGAGCTTAAGACTCACAAATAACAGGGGAATTCGTGAGTGGTTAAGGAGGATGGGCAGCACGAGGAGGATCATGATACAAAGGGAAGCAAGCTCAAGGGACACCTAGGGGAGCACTCTGGTGGGCACAAGCAAGGGGCCCCCAGTTCAGACCCAACAGGAAGAGAGTCCATGCTATGTGACAGGACATGCAGAAAGCGAACAGGGGCTCAAGGGAGCGCACAAGCCCGGGGACAGGAGCACCAATGGTCTGGGTTAGCGAAGACTGGGATGGGGTAGGGGCAGCATGCAATGCCAGAGGGCAAGGGAGTGAAGGAAGGGGATCTCTCAGGGCTGAGTTGGAGAAAGTCACATACTAACTGCCAGGCCTCAAGATTCAGGTGGTGTAAAAGATGCAGCTGATGTCAGGGAAGTGTTTACCATAGAAAATTTTCAAGGTGGAGAGACCAGCCAATTCAGCTCCTCAGACCCAGGTGAGTAGATCCTCAGAGAGGAACCTGAACCAAACAAGGGGCAAAAGAGGGCACTGTGAGGGGATACCTGGCATATGGAGGTTGGCGTTGAGGTCAGTAATCAGCCAGGACCCATTCAAGGAGATGAAGCTAGAAAAAAGCAGGAGTAGCAGAGGGTTCAGGCAGTTCCAGGATACCACAACATGAGGGGATCAGAGGGGAGGCACAGAAGGGGGCTGGCAAAAGATGCCTGATACCAAAGGACAGGGACAGTGTCCTCAAAAATTTTGGGCAGGGGCTTGAGCAAGGAATAAGGCTCAGGAATGGAGAGCCAAATGTTAGCACCTGGGCCTGGGTGAATGAAAAGGAACATGGTTGGGGATGCAGCAGGAGGGTAGTAAGTGGAATGGGTGGAAAAGAGAGAAAAGGTGCAGGTCCACTGCAGGGTATCAGGTTTGGGAGCAGGGAAAGGACTGAGGGAGTCTAAAGGGCCCAGGCAAGGGGCAGGGCTATGTTTTCTCAAAAGGAGCCTGCAGGACCAAGAGGTCAAGTACCCTGGCCCTGGAGATCATCCTGGGAAGGGCATCAGGAACTCAGGACTGGGAGAAACAGAAACAACAGGAGGGCCGAAGGAGGGCACAGCCTGAAGGGTTGCAGGATGGGTGGGGGTGAGGTGGGGCCCAGGAACCCAGCAAGGAGCCCAAGCAAGGGACCTAGAAGAGGGCACAGTCCAGGGGAGAGCAGAGAAGGCCAGGGCCAGGAAGGCAGGACTGCACTGGGGTACTGCAATACAGGGAAGCCAAGGGGAGCAGGGAAGCGACCCTAGTGAGGGGCCCTTAGACAATGCCCAGAAAAGCAGTGAGCAAGGAGGGCCACCAGAGGCTCAAGAGAGGAGCCAGGACAGGGAACTGAGAGCCAAGGGCCAGGGATTGGGCAAGGGGCTCAGGACAGTGGACAAGATTTGGGAATAAAGGCAGGGGATCCAGCAGGGGGAAGTCAGGCTCCACGCCCAGGGCTACCTCCAGGTTTTAGGACTCCTAGTGCCAGACAAAGCAACCAGGGAGAACACGGTTCCCAGGTGAGGGGGAAGGCATTGTTTCCCATAAGGCACCCTGGATCAGATGAGAATCTATGGCAATGGTCTTTGCAAAGGAGGCCAGGGAAAGGAAGGGGGACAGAAGGAGGGCAGTGGGAGGGCAGGGCAGGCTTCTTGGTGGGTGCGCTGAGGAACGAGATCCAGGACACAAGCCAGGCACACAGAAAGGGACCCACCTGATCAGTGGTGATGAGGGACCCAAGGAACAGGAAACCCAGGAGCACCAGAAAAGAGCATGAGGGGAAGGGCAGGATGGGGCTCCATGAGGACCAGGAGAAGCAAGGGGGACAAAGGGGAGCCCACTGGTGGGCCCAAGCAAGGGGCCCCCAGGTCAGACCCACTACGAAGAGTCTCCTTGCTATGCCAAGGGCCAAGAGGAATGTGGTCAGGGGCTCAGTTGAATGCCCAAGCCCAGGGATTGGAGCACAAATGGTCAGGGTTAGGGTGACCTGGGTTGTGGTGGGGCAGCATGCAAGGACAGAGGGCAGGGAAGGAAAGGGATGGGATCACACAGGGCTGGGTTGAAGCAAGTCCATGTTAACTGATAGGCCTCAAGTTTCAGACAGTGAAGGGGACTCAGGTGAGTGGCAGAGCTGTTTCCCATAGGGAGCATTCAGTGTGCAGAGACCACTCAGTACTGCTCCTCTGCCCCAGGTAAGTAGATCCTCAGAGATGGAACTGGACTAAAGAAGGGGCCAAAGAGGGTACTGTGAGGAGATAACAGGTGTGTGGAGGTGGGGGGTGTTGGGCTGCCAGACCCATTTGAGCAGCATAGGCTAGGAAGAAGCGGGGGGAGCAGTGGTTCTGGGCAGTGCCAGGTTACCACAACATGAGAGGATCAGAGGGGAGGCACAGGAGGGGGCTGACAAAAGGGGTCTAAAACCAAGGGACATGGAAAGGGTCCTCGAGAAGGGCAGCCAGGGGCTCAAGCAAGGAGCCAGGCCCAGTAATGGAGAACCCAGTGCTAGCACCTGGGCCTGTTTGATGAAAAGAAACATGGTTAGGCAGGGGCAGAAGGGGAGAACAGGGAGCTGGTGGCACAGGGGGAGGAGGGCTTAAGGTCCAGGTCCACTGCAGGGTGTCAGGGTTTGGGAGCAGGTCCCGGGATAAGGGAGGCGAATGTGCCCAGGCAAGGGGCAGGGATACATTTTCCAAAAGGGAGCCCACAGGGCCAATAGGCCAGGTCAAGTTCCCTGGCTCGGGTGACCATGCTAGGAAGGATATCAGGAGCTGTCTTGGCAGAGACAGAAACAACAGGAGGGCCAAAGGAGGGCCCAGCCTGAAGGGCCTCAGGACGTGTGTGGGTGGGGTGGGGGCCAGGAACCTGGCAAGGAGGCCAGGAAAGGGATCTAGAGGAGAGCTCAGGTGAGTGGAGAGCAGAAAATGCCAGGCCGGGAAGGCAGGGCTGCACTAGTATACCACAGTACAGGATAGCCAAGGGAAATGGCCTCAGCGAGGGGCCTCAAACAATGCCCAGGGACTGGGTCCTCTAGAAGGGCAGACAGGTGCTGAAGAATGTAGTGGGGCCCAGTGATGGAGAGCCAAGTGCTAGCACCTGGGCCTAGAAGGACATGGTTGTCTGTGGTTCCTCTTATACCTCTGCAGCCTGGGTAGATTGGACTGGCTCCTCTAGGTGAGACCCCTCCCACCTTGGTGTCTAGGCTAGGTTGTATTCTGCCTACACCCATGTAGAGGGGACTCACCCCTATAGTCATGAGATCCCCTCCACCTGGGTTTCCAGTGTGTGTGAGAGGGGCTAGTGTACAGCTGCAGCCAGGGTAGTAGGGACATGCCACTCCAGGTGGGTTACCCCTTTCACCTGTGTCAAGGGGATCTCATATCTAGGCAGCCAGAGTAGCAGGGACTGCCCTTCTAGGCAAGAAACCCCTCACACCTGGGTGCCTGTGGGGGGGCTTATACCACCGAGTCAGGTTAGTAGGGACTCACCCCTCCAGGTGAGAGACCCTTTCCACATGGATATCACTGGAGCTCCTATACCACTGCAGCCAGGTTAGAGGGGACTCGAACCTCCAGTCGGGAAACCCCTCCCACCTGGGTGACAGGGGGAGCTCCTGTATCTCCCAGCCAGGGTAGAGGAGACTCTCTCCTCCAGTTGGGAGACACCTCCCATGTTGGTGTCCTGGGAGCTCTCATATGGCAACAGCTAAAGTAGAGGGGACTCATCCCTCCAGGTGGGAGAACCCTCCCACCTGGGTGCTGGGGTCTTGTAAAGCTTGTATACAACCAAAGCCAGGGTAGAGGGGACTTGCCCCTCTAGTCGGAAGACCCCACCCAATTGGGGAAACTTGTATATCTTCACAGCCAGGGTATCAGGGATTTCCTGCTCTAGGTGAGAGACTCTTCTTACCAGGGTGTCAGGGGGAACTCTTATCCTGCAACAGCACTGATAGAGGGGATTCGCCCTTCCAGGCAGGGTACCTCTCCCTTCTGGGTGTTTGGGGGAGCTCTTACACTGCCACAGCAAGAGTAGAGGAGACGTGCCCCTCTAGGCAGGAGACCTCTTTCACTTGGGTGTCCAGGGGAGCTCCTATACTGACAAAAGAAGGGTAGGGGAAACTCGCCACTCCAGGTGGGAGACACCTCCCACTGGGTTTCAGTTGGAGCTAGTATACTGGGCCAGCGAGGGTAGAGAGGACTCGCCCTTCCAGTTTGGAGACCCTGCCCACCCAGTTGTGGGTGGAGGAGCTCATATATCACTGTAGCCAGGGTAGTGGGGACTCGTCCCTCCAGGCAACAGAAACCTCTCACCTGGGAATGGGGGTAACTCCTATACCATCTTAGCAAAGGTAGATAGGACTCGCCCCTCCAGGTGGAATGGCCTTCCTCTCCGGGCGGGGGACCCCTCATACTAGGGTAGGAGGGGGCTCTTATACCCCCAAAGCCAGAGTTTAGGGGACTTGACCCTTCAAGTGGGAGACCCTCCCACCTAGGTGTTGCAGGAGTGCCTATACCTCTGCAGCCAGAGTAGTGGAGACTCGCCTCTCCAGGCAGGAGGCCCCTTCCACAAGGGTGTCACGGGGAACTTGTAGACTAACTTAGACAAGGTAGAGAGGGCTTGCCCTTCCAGGTGGGAGACCCCTCCAACCTGGCTGTCATCTGGAGCTCGTATATCACCCCAGCCATGGTAGAAAGTACATGCCCCTCCGGGTGGGAGACCTCTCCCACCAAGGTGTCAGTGGGAGCTCTTATACCACCACAGCCAGGATACAGGCCTTCCATGCAAGAGACCCCTCCCACCTGGGTGTCTGGGGCAGCTTGTATACCTCCACAACTAGGGTAGAGGGTACTCATTGCTCCAGTCGGGAGACCCTTCCCACCTGTGTTTCAGGGGGATATTTTATACCACCACAGCAAGGGTAGAGGGGACTTTCTCATCCAGGCTGGAGACCCCATCCACCTGGGTGTATGTGGGGGAGGTCCTATACCACCACAGCCAGGGTAGAGGGGACTCTCCCTGCCAGACAGGAGACCTCTCCCACCTGGGTTTCAGGGGGAGCTATTATACTGCTTCACACAGGTTAGAGGAGACTTGCCCCTCCAGGAGGGATACCCCTTTCACCTGGGTGTCCTGGGGAGCTCCTCTACTGCTGGAGCCAGGGTAGAGTGGAGTCTTTCCTCTAGGTGAAAGAACCCTCCCACCTGGGTGTCAGGGGGAGTTCCTATACCTCTGTATCCAAGGAAGAGGGGAATCACCCCTCCAATCGTGGGACCCCTCCAACCTGGGTGTCTGGGGGAGCTTGATTTATGCAACAGCCATGGTAGAGGGGACTCGCCTCTACAGGCGGGAGACACCTTTCACCTGGATGTCAGGGGGAGCTCCTTTACTGGCAGAGCCAGGGTAGAGTGAACACGTCCCTACAGGTAGAAGACCCCTCCTTCCTGGGTGTATTGAGAGCTCGTATATAGCAAGAGAAAAATAAGAGGGGACTCTCCATTCCAGGCAGGATACCTCTCTCACGTGGGTATCTGGGATACATTGTATATCACCAAAGCCAGGGTAGAGATAACTCATTGCTCCAGGCAGGAGACCCCTCACACCTGGGTGTCAGGGGGAAATCCTTTATAGCATCAACCATGATACAGGGAACTCACCCCTACAGGGGAGAGAGCCATCCAACCTGGGTGTCAGGGAAAGCTAGTATAAAACTGCAGCCAGGGTAGAAGGAACTCGCTCCTTCAGGCTGGAGAACCCTCCCATCTTGGTATGGTAGGGGAGCTCCTATACCACAGCAGCCAAATTAGAGGGGACTCACCCCTCAAAGCAGGAGACCCCTCCCACCTGGGTGTCTGAGAGATGGTACAACTCTTCAGCCAGGGTAGAAGGAAGTCACCTCTCTATCAGGGAGTCGATCACACCTGGTTGTCAGGGAATCTCCTTAACAGTAGCCAAGGTAGAGTAGACTCACCCCTCCAGGCGGAAGACCCCTCCCACCTGAGTGTCAGGTGGAGCTCATATAGTCCAGCAGCCAGGGTATAGGCAAGTCACACCTCCAGGTGAGAAACACCTCCCACCTGGTAATGGGAGTAACTCCTATACCACCTTAACCAGGGTAGATGGGACTCACCCCTCCAGGCAGAAGATGCCCCCCCCCAAACCTGGGTGTCAGGTGGAACTCATATACCCCAGCAGCCTAGGTAGAGGCGACTTGCACCTCTAGGTGAGAGACACCTTCCACCTGGGAAGGGAGGTAACTCCTATACTTCCTTAGCCAGGGTAGGGGGGAATTGCACCTCCAGGCGAAAGACACCTCCCACATTGGTGCCTACTGAGGTGGGGATCTTATAGACCGGTATATGGGGTAGCAGCGAATCACCCCTCCAGGCGGGAGACCCCTCCCTCCTGGGGGTAGGAGGGGACTCTTTTACCCCCGCAGCCAGGGTTGAGGGGACTCGCCTCTTCAGGTGGGAGGCCCTCCCACTAGGTGTGGAGGTGGAGCTAGTATACTGCTGAAGCCAGGGTACTGCAGACTCACCCCTCCAGGCAGGAGACCACTCTCACCTGGGCGTCTGGGGTAGCTTGCATACCACTGCAGCCAGGGCAGAATGGACTCGTTTTCCAGGAGGGAGACCCCTTCCACGTGGGTGTCCTAGGGAGCTCCTATACCGCTGAAGCCAGGGTAGTAGGGACTCACATCTCTAGGTGGAGAACACTCCAACCTGTGTGTCAAGGGGAGTTCCTATACCATTTCAGCCATGGTAGAGCAGACTTGCACTTCCAGTTGTGACAACCCTGCAACATGGTTGTCTGGGTGACCTCCTATACCTCCACAGCCAGGGTAGAGGAACTTGTCCCTCCAGTCGGGAGACCCTACCACCTGGCTGTAGAGGGGAGCTCCTATACTGCCACAGGCAGGGAAGAGGGGACTCACCCCTCCAGGTGGGAGACCCCTCCCAGCTAAGTGTTGAAAGAGCTCCTATATGACTGTAGTCAGGTTAGAGGGAACTCTATCCTCCAGAGGGGAGACCTCTTCCACCTGGGGAGATCCTATACAGCTGCAGCAGGATAGAGGGGTCTCTGGCCTCCTGGATGGAGACGCCTCCCAGTTGGGTGTCAGGGGAACTCCTATACTACAGCAGCCAGGGTAGAGGGAACTCGGTCCTCCAGGAGGAAGACCCCTTCTACCTGGGTGTCCTGGGGAGCTCCTATACCGCTGAAGCCAGGGTAGTAGGGACTCACATCTCTAGGTGGAGAACCCTCCCACCTGGGTGTCAGGGGGAGTTCCTACACTGCTGCATCCAGGAGAGATTTGCTCTTCCAGTCGGGAGACACCTCCCACCTGTGTGTCTGGGTGGGCTCCTATACATCCACACCCAGGGTAGTGGGGACTCGACTCTCCAATTGCGAGACCCAGAGTGTCCCAGAGAGCTTCATTACTGCAGCAGCCAGGGTGGAGGGGACTCTCCCCTACAGGTGAGAGACCTCTCCCACCTGGGTCTCTGGGGGAGCTCCTATACTGGCACAACCAGAGTAGTGGAAACACGCCCTACAAGGGTGTACTGGGAGTTCTTGTATGGCAAGAGCTAAAGTAGAGTTGATTCCCCCTTCTATCCAGGATACCACTCCCCCCTGGGTGTCTTGGAGAACTTTTATACAGCCACAGCCAGGGTAGAAGGGACTCATTGCTCCTGTCTGGAGATCCCTAAAACCTGGGTTTCTAGGGAAGTTCTTATACCCTGTGCCAGTGAAGAGGGTACACACCACTCCAGTCTGGAAACCAAATAATTTTGGTGTCAGCGGGAGCTCCTATACCGTCAGAACCAGGGGAGAGGGGACTTGACCCTCCAGGCGGAAGATCTCTTCCACCTGGTTGTCAGGGGAGTTCATATACTGCCACGAGTAGGTAGAGGGGACTCACCACTGGAGGAGAGAGACCCCTCCCACCTGGGTGTAGGGGGAACCTCCTATACCACTGCAGCCAGGGTAGAGGGGACTTGCATCTCCAGGTCGGAGACCCTCCCACCTGGGTGTCATGGGGAGATCTTTTACCAGAGCAGCCAGAGTGGAGGGAACTTGCCCCTTCAGGCAAGAGACCCATCAAATCTGGGTGTCAGGGAAAGGTAGTAAACCACTGCAGCCTTGTAAAGGGGACTTTCCTCTTCAGTCGGGAGACTCCTCTCATCTGGGTATGTGGAGGAGCTTATATACCACAGCAGCCAGCATAGAGGGGACTCGCCCCTCTAAGCAGGAGACCCCTCCCACCTGGGTGTCTGGGAGAGCTGGTACACCCCCTTAGCTAGGGTAGAGGGAAGTCACCACTTTAGGTGGGAGACCCCTCCCAACTGTGTGTCAAGGGAAATTATTTAACCTATGGCAGCCAGGGTAGAGTGGACTCGCCCCTCCAGGCATAAAATGCCTCCCACGTGGGTGTCAGGTAAATCTCATATAGCCCAGCAGCCACAGTAGGGGCAACTCGCACCTCCAGGTGAGAAACACCCTCCACCAGGGAATGGGAATAATTCCTATACCCCCTTAGCCTGTGTAGAGGAGACTCGACCTGTTAGGTGGATGATCCCTTCCACCTAAGTGTTAGGTGGACTTCATATACCTCAGCAGCCTGGATAGAGGCAACTCACATCTCCAGGCGAGAGACACTTCCCTCCTGGGAATGGGAGTAACTCCTATACTGCCTTAGCCAGGGTAGAGGGGACTTGCCCCTCCAGTCGGGAGATGCCTTATACATGGTTGTCTGGCAAGGGGGGGTTCCTATACAGTTGCAGCTGAGGTAGCAGCGACTCACCCCTCCAAGCGGGAGACTCCTCCCTACTTAGGGTAGGAGGGGGCTATTATACCCCCCCAGCCAGGGTTGAGGGGACTGGCCCTTTCAGGCAGGAGACCTTCCCACCTGGGTGTCACAGAGAACTTGTAAACCACCTTAACCAGGGAAAAGGAGACTCGCCCATCCAGGCGGGGTACCCCTCCCACCTGAGTGTCTGGGTGAGCTCCTATACCTCCACATCCAGGATAGTGGGGACTTGCCCGTCCAATCTGGAGACTCCTCCTTCCTGGGTGTCTGGAAGAGCCTGTGTACAGTCACAGCCAGGGTAGAGTTGACTCATTGCTCCAGGTGGGAGACTGTTCCCATCTGGGTATCTGGAGGTCCCCTATACCCCTGCAGCCAGTGTAGAGGACACTCGCTCCTTCATTCGGGTGACCCCATATCTTGGGTATTGGGGGAGCTCCTATATAGCCAGAGCTAAGGGAGTGGGGACTCAACCCTTCAGGTGGAAGATTCCTTTCACCTGGTTTTCAGCGGTGTTCATATACTGCCATAGCAGGGTAGAGGGGACTCACCATTCAAGGCGGTAGATCCTTCCCACCTGGGTGTAGGGGGACCTTTTATACCACTGCAGCCAGAGTAGAGGGGACTCATCTGTCCAGGTCGGAGACCCTCCCACCTAGATGTCCTGAGGAGATACTTTACTGACTCAGCCAGTTTAGAGGCAATTTGCCCCTGCAGACAAGGGACCCATTCAATCAGGTGGTCAGGGAAAACCAGTAAACCACTGCAGCCAGGATATAGGGAACTTGCCCCTTCAGGAGGGAGACCCTTCTCATCTGGGTATAGGCGGGGCTAGTATACCACAGCAGCCAGAATAGAGGGGACTTGCCCCTCCAAGCAGGAGACCCTTCCACCTGGGTGTCTGGGAGTGCTGGTACAGCCACTCAGCCAGGGTACAGGGAAGTCACCCTCTAGGCTAATGACCCCTCCCACCTGGGTGTCAGAGGAAGCTCCTTATCTACTGCAGACAGGGTAGAGTGGACTCGAACTTCCAGGCGGAAGACTCTTCCCACCTGGGTGTCAGGTGAGCTCATATACTCCAGCAGTCAGGATAGAGGCAACTTGCCCTCCAGAAGATAGACACCTCCCACTTGTGAATGGGGGTAACTTCTATACAGCATTAACAATGGTAGAGGGGACTTTCCCCTCCAGTCAGGTGAGGCCTCTCACATGGGTGTCTGTTGAGGGGGCATTTGTATGCAGCTGCAGCTGGGGTAGCAATGACTTGCACCTACTGGCAGGAGACCCATCCCTACTGAAGGTAGGAGGGGGCTCTTATATCCTCGCAGCCAGGTTAGAGGGGACTCGCCCCTCCAGGCAAGACTCCCATACAACCTGGGTGTCATTGAAAGCTAATAAACCACTACAGCCAGGGTACAGGGGACCTGCCCTTTCAGGCCGGTGACCCCTCACATCTGGGTATGGAGTGACTCATATACAACAGCAGCCAGAATAGAGAGGACTCGCCCCTTCAAATAGGAGACCTTTCCCATCTGGGTGTCTGGGAGAGCTGGTAACCCTCTCATCCAGGGTATAGGAAATCACCCCTCTAGGCTGGAGACCCCTCCCACCTGGGTGTCAGGGGAAGCTCATTAACTGCTACAGCCAGGGTAAAGTGGACTTGACCCTCCAAACGGAAGACCTGTCCTACCTAGGTTACAGATGGAGCTCATATACCCCAGCAGCCAGGGTAGAGGCAACTCAAACCTCCAGGAGATAGAGACCTACCACTTGGGGATGAAGGTTACTCCTATATTGCCTTAGCCTGGGTAGAGGGGACTTGCCCCTCCAGTCAGTTGAACCCCATAATCTGGGTATCAGGAGAGCTCCTATACTGCCAGAGCCAGAGGAGAGGGGACTCGAACCTCTAGTAAGAATATCCCTTCCACCTGGCTGTCAGGGGAGTTCATATTCTCAAACAAGCAGGGTAGAGGGGACTCGCCACTGGAGGAAGGAGACCCCTCCCACCTGGGTTTAGGGGGACCTCTTATACCACAGCAGGCAGTGTAGAGAGGACTCACCCCTTTAGGAGAGAGACCAATCCATCCTGGGTGTCAGGGAAAACTAGTAAACCACTGCAGCCAGGGTAGAGGGGATTCACCCCTTCAGGTGGGAGACCACTAGCATCTGGGTATGGGGGGGAGCTCGTATACAACAGCAGCCAGAATAGAGGGTACTCGCCCTTCCAAGCAGGAGACACATCACACCTGGGTGTCTGGAAGAACTGGTATAATCCCTCAGCCAGGGTAGATGGAAGTCACCCATCTAGGCAGGAGACCCCTTTCACCTGGGTGTCAGGGGAAGATCCTTAACCACTGCAGCCGAGGTAGAGTGGACTCGCCCCTCCAGGTAGAAGACCCTTCCCACCTGGGTGTCAAGTGGAGCTCATATATCCCAGCAGCCAGGGTACAGGCAACTTTCACCTGCAGGTGAGAAACACCTCCCACCTGGGAGTGGGAGTAACACCTATACCCCTTAGCCCATGTAGAGGCGACTCGACCCTCCAGCAGGAAGACTCCTCCCACCTGGGTGTCTGTGAGAACTTGTATACAGCCACAGCCAGGGTAGAGGTAACTCATTGCTCCAGGTGGGAGACTGTTTCCATCTGGGTGTCTGGGGGATCTCCTATATTCCCACAGCCAATGTAGAGGAGACTCACTCCTCCATTCAGGAGACCCCATATCTTGGGTGTTGGGGGAGCTCCTATACAGTCAGAGCCAAGGGACTGGCGACTTGACCTTCCAGACGGAGGATCCCTTCCATCTGGTTGTCAATGAAGTTTATATACTTCAATATCAGGGTAGAGAGTACTCACCATTCAAGGTGGTAGACCCCTTCTACCTGGGTGTAGATTTTTTACTGCCCCAGCCAGGGTAGAGGGGATTTGCCCCTCCATGTAGGAGACACCTCCCACCTGGGTGTCTGGGGGAGCTGGTAATCCCCTTAGCCAGGGTAGAGGGAAGTCACCCCTCTAGGCAGGAGATACCTCCCACCTGGGTATCAGGGAATCTTTTTAACCTCCCACCTGGGTATCAGGGAAGCTTTTTAGCATAGAGTGGACTCACCCCTCCAGGCTGAAAACCCATTCCACCTGGATGTCAGGTGGAGCTCAAATACCCCAGTAGCCAGGGTAGAAGAAATTTGCACATTCACACGAGAAACACCTCCCACCTGGGAATGGAAGTAACTCCTCTACTGCCTTAGCCAGTGTAGAGGAAACTTACCCCTTCAGGCGGTAGACCTTTCCCACATGGGTGTCTGCTGAGGGAGGATTCATATACAGCTGCAGCTGGGGTAGTAGCAACTCACCTCTCCAGGTGGGAGGCCCCTCACTCCTGGGGTGTGGAGGGTGCTCTTATACCCCCGCAGCCAGGGATGAGGGGACAGGCGAGAGACAATTCCACCTGGGTGTGGGGGGAAGCTCATATACAGCTGCAGCCAGGCTAGTGGGGACTCACATCTCCAGGCAGGAGACCCCTCCCACTTGGGTGTTGTGGGGAACTTATATACCACCTTAGCCAGGATAGAGGAGACTCACCCATCCAGGCAGGATCACCCTATAACCTGGATGCCAGCTGGAGCTCTTATACCACCATGGTCAGGCAAGAAAGTACTTGCCCCTCATGGTGGGAGACCCCTCCCACCAGGGTGTCAGGGGGAGCTCAAATACCGCCAGAGCCAGGATAGAGGGGACTGGCCCCTCCACGCAGGAGATCCCTTCCACCTGGGAGTCAGGGGGAGCTCTTATACTACTGCAGCCATGGTAGAGGGTACTTTCCCCTTCAGGCAGGAGACTCCTCCCAACTCTGTGTCCGGGGGAGCTCCTATACCACCACAAGTGGGGTAGAGGGAACTCTAACCTCCAGAAGGGAGACCCCTTACACCTAGGTTTCCTGGGGAGCTCCTATACAGCTGAAGCAGGTTAGAGGGGATTGTAGCCTCCTGGCGGGAGACTCTTCCCAATTGGGTAACAGGGGAGCTTTTATATTGCAGCAGCCAGGGTAAAGGAGACTGGTACCTATAGGCGGGAGACTCCTTTCACCTGGGTGTCAGGAGGAGTTCCTATAGGGCTGCAGCCATGTTAGATTGGACTTTCCCTTCCAGTCTGGAGACCCCCTCCTACCTGAGTGTCTGGGTGAGCTCTTATACCTCCGCAACAAGGGACTTGTCCCTCCAATCGGGAGACCCCCTCCCACCTGGGTGTCATGGGGAGCTCCTTGCTGCCACAGCCAGGGTAGAGCGAACCCGCCCCTGCAGGCAGAAGACCCCTCCCACCTGGATGTACTGGGACCTCTTATATGGCAAGAGCTAAAATAGAGGGGACTCACATTCCACTCGGGATATCGCTCCCACCTGGGTGTCAGGGGAGCTTGTTTACCGCCAAAGCCAGGATAAAGGGGACTCACCTGTTCATGCGGAAGACCACTCTCACCTGTGTGTAGGGGAGTGCTTGTATATCGCATTAGCTTGGGTAGAGAAGACTCGCCCCTCCAGGTGGGAGACACTCCCACCTGGGTGTCTGGGAGAGCTTGTATACGGCCACAGCCAGGGGAGAGGGGACTCGCCCCTCCAAGCATGAGACCCCTTCCACCTGGTGTCCAGGGGAGCACCTATACAGCCACAGGCATGGTAAAGGGAACTCCATTCTCCAGGTTGGAGTCTCCTCACACCTGCTTGTCAGAAGAACTCCTCTACCACAGCAGCCAGGGTAGAGGGAACTCACCCCTCCAGGCAGAAGACCCCTCTCACCTCGGTGTTGCCGGTGGACTCCTATAATCTTGCAGTCAGAGTAGTGGGGACTTGCCCCTCCAGGCAGGAGACACCTCTCATCTGGGTGTCTGGGGGAGCTCTTATACCACCACAGCCATGGGAGAGGTTACTTTCCATTTCAGGTGGGAGATCCCTCTCACTTTGGTGTCTGGAGAGCTCGAATACAGCCTCATCCAGGGTAGAGGAGACTTGCAGCTCCACTCGGGAGACCCTTCCAACCTGTGTGTCAGGGGGATCTCCTATACCGCCACAGCCAGTATACAGGAGACTTGCCCATCCAGGCGGGAGACCTCCTCCCACCTGGGTGTGTATGGGGAGCTTGTATATCGCCACAGCCAGGGTAGAGGGGACTCACCCCTCCAATAGCAAGACCCCTTCTACCTTGGTGTCCCTGGGTTTTCCTGTACTGCTGAAGCCAGGGTAGAGGAAACTCGCACCTCTAGGAGGGAGACCCCCTCCAACCTGGGTATCAGAGGGAGTTCCTATACCTATACCATTGCAGCCAGGGTAGAGAGGACTTGCCCTTCTAGTCGGGAGACACCTCCCAACTTGGTGTCTGGGTGATCTCCTATACCTCTACAGCCAGGGTAGAGGGGACTCGCCCCTCCAATAGGGAGACCAATCCCATCTGGGTGTCCTGGGGTGCTTGATTACTGAAGCAACCAGGGTAGAGGGGACTTGCCACTATGGGTGGGTGTCCCCTCTTACCTCAGTGTAGGGGGGGAGCTCCTATATGGCCGCAGCTGGGGTAGAGGGAACACGCCTCCCACTTAGGTGTACTGGGAGCACTTATATGGCAAGAGCTAAAGTAGAGTAGAGGGGACTTGCCCTGGGGGGGGGGCCCTCCCAGCTGGGTGTCGGGGGAGCTTATATATCGCCAAAGCCAGAGTGGAGTGTACTCGCCTGTACATGTGGAAGACCACTCCCACCTGTGTGTAGGGAGGTGCTTGTATACTGTCTTAGCCAGGGTAGAGAAGACTTGCCACTCAAGGTGGGAGAACCCTCCCACCTGGGTGTTTGGGTGAGCCTGTATACCGCGAAAGCCAGGGTAGAGGGGACTCATTGCTCCAGGCGGGATACTCCTCCCATCTGGGTGTTGGGGGAGCTAGTATAGCCCCACAGCCAGTGTAGAGAGGACTTGCCTCTCCAGTCGGGAGACCTCATAACGTGGGAGTCGGGGGAGCTCCTATACAGCTCGAGATAGGGGAGAGGGGACTCGACCATCCAGGTGGAAGATTCCTTCCACCTGGTTGTCAAGGGAGTTCATATACTGCCACAGGCAGGGTAGAAGGGACAAGAGACAAGAGGCGGGAGACCCCTCTCACCTGGGTGTAGGGGGTAGCTCCTATACCACTGTAGTCAGGGTAGAGGGGAAACGTCTCTCTAGGTGGAAGACTCCTCACAACTGGGTTTTTGGGGGAAATTGTATTCCGCCTTACCCAGGGTAGAGGGGACTCACACCTGAAGGCCAAACATCCTTTCCATCTTGTTGCCAGGGGAGTTCATATACTGCCACAGGCCGGGAGGAGGGGACTCACTACTCAAGGCGGGAGACCCTCCCACCTGGATGTCAGGGGGAGATCCTTTAACGCTGCAGCCATTGTAGAGGGGCTTGCCCTCCAGGGGAGAGACCCATCCAAAGTGAGTGTCAGGGAAAGCTAGTATACCACTGCACCAAGATAGAGAGGACTTGCACATCCAAGCAGGAGACCCCTCCCACCTGAGTATCTGAGTGAGATGATACACCCCTCAGCCCAGGTAGAGGGAAGTCACCCCTCTAGGAGGGAGACCCCTCCCAACTGTGAATCAGGGGAAACTCCTTAACTACTGCAGCCAGGGTAGAATGGACTGGCCCCTCCAGGCAGAAGACCCCTCTCTCCTGGGTGTGAGCTGGAACTTATATACCCCAGCAGCCCTCATAGAGGAAATCACACCTCCAGATGAAAACACCTCCCACCTGAGAATGGGAGTAACTCCTATACCTCCTTAGCCAGGGTAGAGGGGACTTGCTCCTACAGTGGACAGACTTCTCCCACCTGGAGGTCAGGTGGAGCTCATATACCCAGGCAGCCAGGGTAGAGGCAACACACACCTCCAGTCAAGAGACACTTCCCACCTTGGAATGGGGTTAACTCTAATACCGGCTTAGCCTGTGTAGAGGTGACTCACCCCTCCTGGTGGGAGACCCCTGCACTTGGGTGTCTGATGATGGTGGATGCTTATGCAGCTTAACCTAGGGTAGCAGTGACTCACCCCTCCAGGCCAGAGAACCCTCCCTCCTGGGGATAGGAGGGGCTCTTATACCCCCACAGCCAAGGTTGAGGGGACTTGCCCCTTCAGGTGGGAGACCCTCCTGCCTGGGTGTGGGAGGCTAGCTTGTATACCGCTGCAGCCAGGGAGAGAGGACTCAACCCTCCTGGCAGGATACCCCTCCCACCTTGTTTTCTAGGGGAAATTGTATACCACCTTAGCCAGGGTAGAGGAGACTCGACCATCCAGACAGCAGACCTCTCCAACCTGGCTGTCTGTGGGAGCTCATATACCACAACAACCAGGGTAGAATGTACTTGCCCCTCCTGGCAGGAGACCCCTTCCACCAGAGTATCAGGGGTGAAAGGAAAGTGACCACAACACTTGCAGTGACCACTGCTTTATTGCACCAGTGACAAAGAGAAGAAAGAGAGAGAGAGAGAGAGAGAGAGAGAGAGAGAGAGAGAGAGAGAGAGAAGAAAGAGAGAGCAAGGGAGAGTGAAAGCAAGAGAGGGAGACAGAGAGAGCGAGACAGGGGAGCCCAGCAGGAGGGAGTTTTTATAGCCAAATTCTATTGGGGTCTCTGGGTCTACAAGCTGCCTTGTTGGCGGACAATGATTTGACCACACAGTAGTTGTTAAGGGTATCATCTTCTGCCTTCAGGCAGATGGGGCAGGGGTCAGATGTGGGTTTCTGTTGCACCAGACAAGTGGGGGTAGAGTATTCAGCCTTGAGTGGGGTTGAGTATTCAGACTTGATGCAAACAGGTGATAAAGGACCAGACACAGGGGTGTTTGAGTGCTTGGGTTATCCTTCAGACAACTTAGTTCAGCCTGTCCTGCACCTAACATTTCTCAGTTTTTGTTTTTCTAAGTTAAGGGGGTGGGGGAGTGGTGAACAAACATTTGGATACTTGCAGCTGAGAGGGTGGAATGTAGAGCAGTGGAATGTTCAGGGACAGGCTTGGTAACACCAGGGTGGCTAGAGATAACATCCAGAGGCTATAGACAGTTATCTCAGAAGGGCAAAGTCCATAAGGTTCCTTGAAACCATAGGTTGTCAATGGCATCAAATCATTTCTGACTGGAGGAGATCCTTGGTATCAGCCATTGTTCCTATCATAGGGACTCTAGGAAGTATTGTAGGTGGTTTAGTTGAATTCAGTAAAGTTAAGGGTGACTGCCTAATTGCAGTCAGTGGAAGAGCAATTGCCTTGACCCATAAATTGAGAGTGGGTGGTGTTATCCTTGTGCCAAGTTGCTTGGATGTTAAAGCGCCATCTGTGGTTGGGATAGAAAGGAAAAATTAGGGTCTGTGGGGAATGTGGAGCCTGTAAGTGACTATGAGGCTTTTGGAGACTAGTTGAAAAACCTGAGAAGTGAAGTCTGGTCCATTGCCTGAATGGGAATGATGTCCTCAATGAGGATGGAGGCAATGGTGTCAGCAATTTCCCTACATGTAGGGAAAGCTTTTATACAACCTAAAAAAGAATCAACAAAAGTAAGTAGGTAGTGAAGCTTTTGTGCCTAGGCATGTGAGTGAAGTTGATCTACCAGTCTTTGTCTGGCTGGTAGCTCCTCGTCTGATGTGTGGGGAGTTTAGATTTGATGCTTCCTTGTGGGGATACTGTAGAACAGACAGAACAAGTTAAGTGAACCTGCTGGAAAGTAGTTCTTATTCCTAGGAAGTGAAAGAGGGGTTGTAAAAACTGGAAAAGGGGTTAGAGAGGGTTTTAGATGGGCGCAGAGTCTCTGGAGCCAGAGGAGATGGTCAGGAGTTGTAGGTCTCTGTCTTGGGCATCAGGGCTGGTAGTCATAAAGTAGTTGATTGACAAGCAGTTTGGTGAATTCGTGTATCTGATATTGCAGGAACTTCTGTAGGCAATTTAATGGTCATGGTCCTATTAGGAGAAACATAAATTTGACTAATAGGAGTCCTGCAAGGGGGATGATCCAAGGCCATACTTGACTGAACATTCCCCATGGAGCCTGCTGGCCTAGTTCCTATCTCCTCTTTTATAGCTGTTCTTGTCCTTCATTACTCCCAGGAATGACTGTGTTTTTGCTTAACTCTTTTTCGTATTTGTTTAAGATCAAGCTGGTAAAATTGACTTGATTTCTATCTATTTTTAAGTGTCAGCCAAGTTCCCATAGGGGTCACTCGTGGGGGAACTTGAGAGAAGATTCTTAGTTCTGCTAGTGCCATTGCGCTAGGATGGGTCCAGGTGTTGCTTGAACATTTGGCTTCCCTTGGAAGCATCAGGAATGTCTCATGTCTCCAGTGACCTTCCTATTCACAGCAAATGCTCTGATTGGCTTTTCATTCTCCAGTGGTCTCATTAATATCCCTGATCAGGAGGTTATGTGGACCAGAGTTGCAAAGCTCTTTAGAGAAGTTCTCTGTTCCCTAGATTCAGACTGACTCAGAGGGTAAGAGCCAAATATTGGTTTTCTTGGCCATTTTAATTTAAGACCTGATTTTAAACATCCAGCAAAGTCAGTTTCATCAGTCTTAAATTAAGAGTAAGAGTATTGGGCTTTAGCTGAAGTCTAGCCTACTTTTGAGTCATTCTGTCATGTAGTAAGATGGGACATAGAGCCTTATCTCAGGTAAGGCAGGGCTCGTTATAAATTTTTGGTAAAGTGTTCTAGTATTGAAGCTGATCTTTGCTTTTAAATATCATTTTATAAAGTTTACATATATTGTTGTTCGAGGTCACATGAATATTAGATAACACAATATGATATTACATTTAAATTGTACCCCAGTTTATAGAATTTTATGTTAATCTTATTGATAACAGGTCCAGTTATAGAAAATTAAATGATATAAATAAATCTGCAATATGTTACTTTTATAAGCCTAAAATTACCATGCAACCTTTTGGAGAACACTAGCTTGATATAATTTTTTTAAAGCTTCTATATTAAAGATTTATATACATGGAAAATATGAACACATTTAATGTACAAAGAAGAGTAATACTACCACAATTACTATTAAAGTTTTTACATTAATAAAGTTTAGCTCTTAAAGAAATAACATATTACAATATTGCAAATTAACAATTGTTGTTTAATCCTAGTTATATAATGCTTAATTCCTTCAAGATTATTTTCTCAAAAAACTTACATATATAAACCACTTTTACAGACGTTCTTAATCACTTACTTAAACATATATAGCCAACCTATACAGACCTTCTTTATCACTTACTTAAACCCTCTTATTTACTTAATCATATAGACTTTCTTATCCAGAAACTTTTTTTCCCTTCTATTAAATCCATACAAAGAAACTTCTAATTTCTCTTTCCCTGTGTTAAGCCCTTCTTTATTCACATTTTGAAACAGTCCTTGTAAATTTCTGAATTTAGTCAAAACATTCCATTTTAATAAGAGATATTTTGTTATTTTCAGTACACAATTAATCACATCTGTTTACCATTTCACAAAAACATAAACAGTATTTAAGTATAAAGAATTATACTGTTGTTGGGATGGACAAGAGGCAAGCCACCTAAGATAGTACCAAAATGGGGAAACAGTTTCATTTGGTTGCAGCCAGATTCAGAGGGCACAGCTTCTGCTGTACTCAATTAATCCTATGAACCCCAAGTTTAAGCAGTTTCATAATTTTGTAACAAGCATGTAAGGGGTGGGGCTCAGAAGTTCACAGTCTGCAGAAGTTTACACACACAAAAAAAAACATTTTTTCTCTGTTCTGGGTAAGTTAACCATTCAGAGACACCTGAGAAGGGAGAGCTTCCTTTTCTCTTTCTTACACCTCCCCCCGCCAGCTGTTACCAGGGAGCCCAGTTGGTAACTTCTCTTATCTTAGAAATTTAGTCATCTCTGTGAAGCCCAGCTCAAAGCCTTGTTTATATATTTTTTGTGAAAAACTAGTAAGGGAGTGTCCAGAACCTGGAGTGCTGATTTTTTTCCCATACAGTGGACAAGTAAAAGAAGGCCACATGAAAAGTGGAAATTTATCTACATCAAACTTTTCTTTAGAGATTCTTTGCTGATATTTCTAAAATCAGCCATGGAGAAGATGTCAGGAGAAGGTCAGTTGAGACTTTTCTGAGGGCCTGGGTAGGGAGGGGAAAGATGGGAAGTTGGGTCTGAGAGCAGCTAGGGTGGATCTGAGAATGAGGAAGGAGATGAAAAAGAATAATTTGAAAGGGGTTTGGGATTTTCTCTATCAACAAAAATTTGAGCAGTAGAACAACTAGAGCAGAGGGGAGGATGGGAGTGAATATCCTCAAAAGCCTGTAAGGGACATTAAATTCTTAATAACCTGTTTTCAGTGATGATAAAGCAACTTTAAAGGCCATTTTCACCAGATCTTGGTAGGGGTCCAAGGGCTCTCCTCAGCTAGTTTCAGCTTTGAGTTAACTGGTAAGAGGACATGGTGGGACCAGTTGTGGGCAAGGGAGTGTTGTGGGCACTGACAGGAGAAAAGAGCAATGGGTGGGTGGAGGGATAACTTCAGTTCCTGCTACCCCAGCAAGGGTGCAAGGTTTGAGGAAGGGTGGTGGTTTGGGATTTTGATCTAGTAATTGGAGCAGAGAAAGCAGGTTATTGTGGTTGGGGAGATGGTGGAGGGGCTGGAGCAGAAGGTTGAGGATGAGGACCTATTTGAGCCAAGTGATAGGATGTAGGTTCATCAGTAGTATCAAAAATAGTGGATGAATCTGGAGAAGAAGAAGATTGGGGATTGGTGGTTGTGGAGGTTGGTTTGAAAGCTAGAAAAATTTGTAGGGGTTTGCAAGAGGTGCAAAGAGCAGAATTGCATCAGAGCAAGAAGAAAGCTTGGGCATAGGGGCTCTTTACACATTTTGTAAAATGCTCACAGTAATTGTAAAGATCCCTTAGAATGGAGGGCTCCAGAGACCTAAAAGGGGGTTATTTATTTTGGTTATCTAGGGGATAAGTGGGCCAATCCTGGGTGCTATATTTGATCATTTTTGGGGGTTTAAAGTCTAGTATCAAGGAGAGGGTTTTGAGGTGATTCAAGAAACATTTTAAAGGACAGTCAACTGGCAGAGAGGATGCATTACCCATTTTACAAACATAGTATAAGGGAGAGGGAAGGGGACATATATGTAGTATATGGTAGTAGGAAGGAGAAGCAAAGATAGTGTGAGGGAGAGAAAGGAAACTGATTTATTGGCAAAAGTGTCATCCCCACTAGAGCCCAAAATCAGGAGTTCCTAGTAACAGGTTCCAGCTGCAGAGATTGGTTGTCACCAAATCCTGACAGTAGAGGCTTCCATCCTGGACAGGACGGGGATCATGGGAGACCTTGGCCAAGGCTTTTTGGGACTCCTGCTGGAGAGGCAAGAGACTCCCAGAGCCAGAAAGAGGGGAGCGAGAGAGGAAGGGAAGGGTAAGTGTATCTCTAGCTGTCAAGTCTTAAAGGTGCCAGGACTAAGACTCTATGATAGTCACCAAATCTGTGAAGGTCTGGGTAGAGTGTGATGTTTAGTTCTCTCTTATGTGTTCCCAGAGGTTACAAATTCCTTTGAAGGTGACGTACAAAACCTATACTGGTAAACCAGCAGCTGGGAAGGGGAAGGGAAATAATTTTGAACTGAAGTGTCCAATATGCCCAAGAAAGGAGTCCCTGAGGGCGACCGTGGCCTTGAAGTCTGTGATGGGATGCTTTCCTCCCCACAGGTGGGCAAAGAGGTTTGCTGGAAGAACAAATTTCAAATTCTCCTGACACCACCATTGGATTTAGAACTACAGGAATGGGAAACTGACCAATCGAAGGCCCGGGGTACATGTAGTTCTGGCGGTTTAGATAATGGGTTCAGATCATCTGGTGAGTGGCACTTCTGGAGGAAGAGGGATGCAAATTTGAGTTTTAACCCTCTTCCCAGGTTTCAGCAACAATGAAAGGAAAATGACCACAACAGTTAAGAGTGACCACTGCTTAATTGCAGCAGTGCAAAAGAGGAGAAAAAGAGAGAGAGGAAGAGAGAGAGCAAGTGAAGAAACAGAGACCAAGGGAGTGTAAAAGCCAGAGAGGGAGACAGAGAGAGCAAGAGAAGGGTGCCCAGCAGGAGGGAGTTTTTATAGCCAAATTATAATGGGGTCTCTGGGTATTCAAGCTGTCTTGTTGGCGGACAATGATTGGATCACACAGTAGTTGCTAAGGGTGTCATCATCTGCCTTTAGGCAGATGGGGCAGGGGTCAGATATAGGTTTCTTTTACACCAGACAGGTGGGGGTTAAGTGATCAGCCTTGAGTGGGATTGAGTATTCAGACTTTATGCAAACAGGTGATAAAGGACTAAACAGAGGGAAGTTTGAGTTTGTGAGTTATCCTGCAGCTAGCATTTGTTCAGATGTCCTGCAGACAACTTAGGTCAGCCTGTCCTGCACCTGTGGTATAGGAGAGTACATATACCACTACAGCAAGGGGGAGCACATATACACCAGAGCCAGGATAAAGGGGACTCCTTCCTCCATGAGCAAGAACCCTCCCTTCTGGGTGACCCGGGGAGCTTCATTATTACAGGAGCCAGGCTAGAGGAGAAAGACCCCTAAAGGTGGGAAACCCTTCCCACATGGGTATGTGTGTAGGGGAGCTCTTATACTGCTAGAGCTAGTGTAGAGGGAACATGCCCTTGCAGATGGAAGACCCCTTCCACAATGGTGTACTGGGAACTCTTATATTTCAAGTGCTAAAGTAGAGGGGACTCGACCTTCCAGGTGGGATACCCCTCCTACCTGGTGTCAGGGGAGCTTGTATACTGTCAAAGCCAGGGTAGAGGAGATTTGCCTGTCCATGCGGAAGACCACTTCCACTTGTGTATAAAGGGGTGCTTGTATACTGTCTCAGCCAGGGTAGAGAAGACTTGCCCCTACAGGTGGGAGAATCTTCCCACCTTGGTGTCTGGGAGAGCTTGTATACTGCCACAGCCAGGGTAAAGGGGACTTATTATTCCAGGCAGGAGATCATTGCCACCAGGTGTCTAGGGGAGCTCGTACACCCATGCAGCCAGTGAAGAGGGGACTCGCCCCTCCAGTCAGGAGACCCCATAACCTGGGTGTCGGGGGAAGCTCCTATACCACCAGAGCCAGGGGAGAGTGGACTGAACCCTCTAGGTGGAAGATCCTTTCCACCTTGTTGTAAGGGGAGTTCATATACTGCCACAGGCAGGGTAAAGTGGACTCACCACTAGAGGCAGGACACCCCTACCACCTGGGTGTAGGTGGGGGAATACCTATACCACTGCAGCCAGGGTCAAGGGGATTTGCCTCTCCAGGCCTGGAGATCCTCTCACCTGGGTTTCAGGGGAAGATCCTTTACCACGGCAGCCAGGGTTGAGGGGACTCACCCCTCCAGGTGAGAGACCCATCCAACCTGGGTTTCAGGAACAGCTAGTAAACCAGTGCAACCAGGGTAGAGGGAACTCACCCCTTCAGGTGGAAGAGCTTCCCACCTGGGTGTGTTGGGGGGAGCTCATATACCGCTCCAGCCAGAGTAGTGGGAACTCCTCCCTCCAGGCAGGAGACCCCTCTCATCTGGTTATGGGGGGGAGCTCATATAACCCAGCAGCAAGGGTAATGGGGACTCACCCCTCCAGTTGGAAGACCCCTCCCACCTGTGTGTCAGGGGGAGCTCCTATACCAATGTAGTCAGGGTAGAGGGGACTTGCCCCTTCAGGCAGGAGAGCCCTCAAACCTGGGTGTGAGGGGGAGCTCATATACTGTCCCAAACAGGGTAAAGGTGACTCATCTCTAAAGGTGGGAGAACCCTCCTACCTGGATGTCCTGGGGGGCGCTCCTATACAGCTGCTGGCAGGGTAGCAGGGACTTGAAACCCCAGGCAGAACATCACTTTCACCTGGGTGTCCAGGGGACTGCCTCTCTTGCAGCAGGCATAGTAGAGGGGAATCACCCCACCAGGCAAGAGTCCCCTCCCACCTGATGGTCAGGGGGAGTTCATATACCTCCACAGCCAAGGTATAGGGGACACACCCCTCTTGGCCAGAGACCATCCCACCTGTGTGAATGAGGGAGCTCCTCTACTGCTACAGCCAGGGTAGAGGGGACTCACACCTCCAGGCCAGAGACCTTCCCACCTGAGTGTCCAGGGAGCTCCTTTACTGACACAGCCAGTGTAGAGGGAACTCATGCCTCCAGGCAGGAGACCCCTCCATCCTGGTGGTGTGGGAGCTTCTATACTGCATTAGCCAGGGTTGAGTGTACTCTCTCCTCCAGGCAAGAAACCCCTCCCATCTTGCTATGGGGGGATACTCATATACCTCAGTAGCCAGGAGAGAGGGGACTCACCCCACTAGGCAGGAGACCCCTAAATTCTCTTTGTCAGAAGATCTTATATAAAGGGCCAGGGACCAAGCCACAGGGCTTGGCAAGGGACAGTGGCCTGAAGGATTGCGATGTGAGGAATCAGTGGGGGGGGGTCACAGTGGGTGCAGCGAGCAGCAACAGTAAGGACCTAATCAAGGATCCCAGGATGGGCCCAACACCACCAAAACGTATTAGGGACCCAATGATCAGGTGGACCCAGATCCAGGAAAAAGTGGTAGGGGAAAGAGAGGTAGGGTTTGTGCTAGGATGAGGAGACAGATAGCTGTACAAAGGGCACAGAGGGGAGTGAGCTAGGGGGCCAAATCAAGGGGCACCCAGGTCAGACACAACAGGAAGAAACACCAGAAAAAGGAAAGCAAACTGAGTAATGGATATGGAGCTCAGGCTGGCATCCAGGCCAGGGGATTGTGGGGCAAAGGGTCAGGGTGAAGAAGGGCTGGGTTGGCTTAGGGGCAGCTTGCAAGGAAAAAGGGAAGGAGAGGAAAGGCAGCGGATTGCCCAGGGCAACTTCATCACTACGCCAAAGCCTACTACCATTTGTCAAGTTTGGGCAGCAATGGAGGCGCACATTAGAAGCAGGGCTGTGTTGCCCATCGGGATCCTTCAGGGCCCAAAGACCAGCCAATTCAACTTCTCTGCCCCAGATGAATAGATCCTAAGAGAGAGACCAGGAACAAAGGAGGGCAATGTGAGGTATACATTTGGTCCAGGTGAGGGGGGTGTCAGTTGGGAGCCAGAAACCCTGGAGGAGACCAGGCTAGGGAGAAGCAGGAGAAGGGGAAAGTCCTGGCAATGACAAAATACCACAGTACATGGGGAACAGAGGGAAGGCCTAGGAGGGGGGCCCAGTAAGGGGCCTGAAATCAAGGGACAGGGACAGGGTCCTGGAGAAGGATGACCGGGGGCTTCAGCAAGGAGCCAGGCCCAAGAATGGGAAGCCAAGTACCAGGACCCGGGCCTGGGTCCCATGAAAACAGACAGGGCTGGCAGGGGAGAAAGGGAAACAAGGGATCAAGGATAGCACAGGGATAGGAGTGCTAAAAGCCCAGAGATAGGAGTAGCACAGGGATAAGTGTGCTAAAAGCCCAGATTCACTGCTGGGTGTCAGGATGGAGGAACAGAGCTCGGGCTGAGAGAGTCCAAAGGGTCCAGGTGATGGGCACAGCTATATTTTGCCAAAGTGAGCCCACAGGGACAAACACCCAGTTCCAGTCTGCTGGATGTGGTGAACATCATGGGAAAGGGATCTTGAAAAGGGGACCAGCAGGGACAGGAAGAACAGGAGGAATGATGGAGGGGATAGCATGAACAGCCAGAGGAAGGGTGTTGATGGGCTGTGGGCCAAGACTCCTTAAAGGAGCCCACACTAGGGACCAACAGGAGGGCTCAGGCCAGGAAAGGGCAATGAAGGGCAGGGCCAGGAAGATGGGCAACAGCAGGGCTCTATGGTTCAGGGAAGCCAAGGGGAGCATGGTACTGGCCCCAGCTGAGGCTGAGGGGAGTGCACAGCGAGGCCCACAGTCCAAGCCCAGAGAAGCATGGAGAATGAATGGCCCCCAGAAGCTCAAGCAAGGAGGCAGGCTACCGAATGGAGAGCCAAGGGCCAAGTCTTTGGCAGTGGGCTCAGGGGGGCAATGGGCTCAGGACAGTGGACAAGACTTTGGAGGGATTGCAGGTATTCCAGAAGGGGGCAGGTAGGCTTCTGGCCCAGGGCGACTGCCAGTTGTCAGGGCTGCAGGTGCAGGACCAAAGACCCAGAGACAGCAAGGCAACTAGGCTAGGGGCAATACTCAGTTTCCCATAAGGCACCCTGGCCCAGATGAGAATATAGGGACAGGGACCTGGCAAAGGAGGCCTGGTAAGTGAAGGGGGCCAGGAGGAGGCTGAGGGGAGTGCACAGTGGGGGGTCTTTGTGGGTGTTTGGGGGGGCAAGATCCAGGACCCAAGCCAGGTGCCCAGGCAAAGGACCCACCAGACCAAGCATGGATGAGTAACCCAAGGAGCAGGAGACCTACAAATTGCCTGGGGATAGCACAATGGGATGGGGTGGATAGGATTTGCAAGTACAGGAGACAGAGAAATGCCCAATGGGAACATAGGTGAGCAAGATATCGCTCCCAAGCAAGTGGTCCCCTGGTCAGACCCAACACAAAGAGACTCCATGCTATTCCAAGTGACATGAGGAACACTGTCAGGGGTTCACGTGAGGGGCCCGGCCCTGGGGCTGAAGCACAAAGGGTCAGGGTTAGAGAGGGCTGGGTTAGGGTAGGGGCAGCATGCAAGGGGAGAAGGCAGGGGAGGGAAGTGAATGGATTTCTCAGGACTGGGTTTGATCAAGTCACATGTTAATTGCCAGGCCTCAAGTTTCAGGAAGAAAAGGGGACTCAGGAAAGAGGCAAGGCTGTTTTCCCTTAGGGAGCCTTAAGGGCACAGAGGCCAGCCAATTTGGCTCCTCTGCCCAGGTTAGTAGATCCTCAGAGAGGAGGACCAGAGGAGGGTCAAAAGAGGGCACTGTGAGGGGATACCTGGCATACAGAGGTTGTGTGGGTGGTCCATTGGCAGCCAGGACCCATTCCAGGAGCAAAGGCTAGAGAGAAGGAGTGAAAGTAAAGGGTCCCGGCAGTGCCAGCATAACATAGCATCAGTAGAACAGAGGAGAGGCACAGGATAGGGCCTGTAAAAAGAGGCTTGAAAACAAGGGATGGTAATGGGTCCTGGAGAAGGGCAGCCAGAGGCTCAAGCAAGGAACTGGGCCCAGTAATGGAGAGCCAAGTGTTAGCACCTGGGGTTGGATGAATGAAAAAGGACATGGATAAGGAGGTGAGAGAGTGGAGAAAGAGGAGCGGGTGGCACAGGGGGAGGAGGGCTCAAGGCCCAGGTCCACTGCAGGGTGTCAGAGTTTGAAAGCAGGGCCAGGGCTGAGGGAGGCAAATGGGCACAGGCAAGGGGCAGGGCTATATTTTTTAAAAGGGAGCCCACAGGGCCAAGAGGACAGGTGAAATCACCTCACCCAGGTGAGCATCCTGGGAATGGGTTCAGGAAAGCAGGCCTTGCAGAGACAGAAACTACTGGAGGGCTGAAGGAGGATTCAATCTGAAGGGCCGAAGGTCAGGTGTGAGTGGGGAGGGGGCGAGGATCCCAGCAAGGAGCCCAGGCAAGGGTCCTAGAGGAGGACCCAGGCCAGGGGAGAGCAAGGATCGCCAGCACGGGAAGGTGGGGATGCACTAGGGTTCTGCAGTACAGGAAAGCCAAGGGGAGCAGGGAAGCAGCCCCAGGGATGGCCCTCAGACAATTCCCAGAAAAGCAGTGAGCAAGAAGGGCCACCAGAGGCTCAAGCGAGGAGTCAGGCCAGGGAACTGAGAGCCAAGGGCCAGGGCTTTGGCAGGGGGCTGAGGATAGTGTACAAGATTTGGTAGGGAAGGCAGGGGATCCATCAGGGGTAGTCAGGCCACCTCCATGTTTCAGGTTTTATGGTATAGCACCAAGCACCCAGGGAGAGCAAGGTGTGCAGGTAAGGGGCAGGGCATTGTTTCCCATAAGGCTCCCGGACTCAGATGAAAATCTAGTGCCAGGTTCCTGGCAAAGGAGGCTAGGAAGGGGAATGGGGTCAGAATGAGGGTGATGGTGATGGGAAGGCATGCTAGGCGTCGGGGTTGGTTCATGGAGGGTTGAGAGCCAGGACCCAAGCAGGCACCCAGGCAAGGAACCCACCAAATCAATATTGATGAGGGACCCAAGGACAGGAGAACCGCGAGTGCCAGAAAATAGCAAAAGGAGAAGGGGATAAAGGGCCTCCAGGAGGACCAGGAGAAGCCAAGGGGCACCTAGGGGAGCCTGCTGGTGGGCCCAAGCAAGGGGCCCCCAGGTCAGACCCAATATGAAGAGACTCCATGCTATGTCAAGGGCCATGAGGAACAAAGTCAGGGGCTCAGGTGAATGTCCAGGCCCAGGGGCTGGAGTGCAAAGGGTCAAGGTTGGGGAGGGCTTGTTGTAGTAGGGACAGCATACAAGGAAATAAAGTAGGGGAGGGAAGGGAGGGGATTGCTCAGGGCTGGGTTGGAGCAAGTTCCATTTTAACTGACAGGCCTCAATGTTCAGGCAATGAAGGGGACTCAGGCTAGTGGCAGAGCTGGGTTTTTCCCATAGGGAGCATTCAGGACACAGAGGCCAGCCAACTCCACTCCTCTGGCCCAGGTGAGTAGATCCTCATAGAGGGACCAGGACCAAAGGAGGGGCCACAGATGGTACTGTGAGAAAATACCTGGTTGATGGAGTTAGGGGGGGAGGTTAGGCTCCTAGGACCCATTCAAATACTGGAGGGCTGAAGGAGGGCACAAGCTGAAGGGGCACAAGATGGATGTGAGTGGAGTGGGGGCCAGGATTTCAGCAAGGAGCCCAGGCAAGGGATGTAGATGAAGGCCCAGGCTCAAGGAGAGCAGGAAATGGTGGCCCGGGAATGCAGGCCTGCACTAAGGTACTGTAGTACAGGGAAGCCAAGGGGAGAAGGGAAGCGGCCCCAGTGAGGGGCCCTCAGACAATGACCAGAAAAGAACTGAGCAAGAATGGCCACCAGAGGCTCAAACAAGTAGCCAGGCCTGGGAATGGAGAGCTAAGGGAAACGGCTGGGGTAGGGATTTAAAGACAGTGGACAGGGCTTGGGAGGGAAGGCTGGGATCCAGTTGGTGGGAGCCAGGTTAGAGTGCCAGTGCCCCTGCCAGGTGTCATGGTTACAGGTGCAGGACCAAGGGCCCAGGGAGAGCAAGGGGCCCACATGAGGGCAGGGCTCTGTTTCCACAAGATCCCCTGGCACAGATGAGAATCAAGGGGCACGTACCAGGTCAAGGGGCCCTGGCAAGGGAGTAGTCCAGATTCAGAGACCACAAGGCATGGCACAGGGTTGCGGTGGGTATGGAAAGGGGCAAGAGCCAGGACCCAAGCAAATATTCCAGCTAAGGGATCAGCCCGTCCAAAAGAGGATTAGGAACCCAAGGAGCAGGAAGCTCACTCGCCAGTTGAAAGTGCTAAGGGAAGAAGAAGGGTCAGTGCAAGAATGAGCAGACAGAGGCTAGCACAAAAGGCAAGGAGGGGAGGTCAATATGGGACCCAAGCAAGGGGCCCCCAGGTCTATCCCGACAAAAAGAGATCACAGGGGAAGCAACGTGACATAAGGAACACAATCAGGGGCTCAGCTGAGCGGCTGATCCTGGAATTGGAGTGCAAAATGTCAGGGTTATGAGGGCTGTGTTGGGGTAGGAGCAGCATGCAAGGCTAGAGGGCAGGGTATTGAAGGGAGCGGATCCAGGAGGGCAAGGTCAGCACTAGGCTTTCAGTGGAGAGAGGCCAGCCACTTCCACTTCTTTGCCCCAGATGTGTAGATCCTCAGACAGGGACCTGAATCAAAGTAGTGCCAAAGGAGGGCACTGTGAGGGCATAACTTGTGCCTGAAATTCGGGGGGTCAGTAGGGAGTTAGGACCCATTCTTGAAGCCCAGCCTAGGGAGAAGCAGTGAGATGGGAGAGTCTGGGCAATGCCGGGATATCACAGTACTGTTGTAGGGTCAAATGAGGCAAGGCACCTAACATAGAAGGAAACAGTTTTATTTGCCTTCTGCCAGGCTCAGAGGGCACAGCTTTTACTGTAATCAATCAGTCCCTGAACACAGATTCAGGGAGTTTTAGAATTTTATACCCAGTATGTAAGGGGAGGGGCTCAGAAGTTCACAGTCCACAGAAGTTAACATAAAAGCAGATTTTTCTTTCACTGTTTTGGGCAAGTTAACTATTCAAGGACAACACCTGAGTAGGGAGAGCTTCTTTTTCCCATTTTTCCTCTCCCTGCCAGTTCTTACCATGGAGCCCAGTTGGTAACATATCTTAAAAATGTAGACATCTCTGTGAAGCCCAGCTCAAGGCCTTCGGCCTTGTTTGTGCATTTCTACAAACTACTGTACTACTATACTACAGAATATGTTTGTGAAAAACTAGTAAGGGAGTGCTAGTATCTTCTCGACCAGTGGCAAAGTAAAACAAGGCAACAGGAAAATAGGACATTTATCTACATTGAACACTTTTGCAGAGATTCTTTTCCCGACAGTCCTAAAATCAGCCATGGTAAGGTTTCTTTAGAATCCCAGGTAAGACTTTTCTATGGAGAAAGGGGGTGCCACTTCAATTCCCCCCTTTAATGATGCTTCCCATAATTTATTCCTTTAAATTTAAGAGCATCATTTCCTTTTATCTTGGCTTAAAGCCTTATACAATGTCAAAATCTTAGTTGTTGTCATCCTTTCAATAGCAGCTTCTTTAGTCAACCCAATAGTTTTAATGCACAGTGGAGCCAAACATGGGAGCAATGAACAGGTTAACAGCTGAATATCCACTATGCCAGTTAAGCTTTTAAATCTACCAAGAGTTGAAAACCATCTTACAAATGGATGTTTGCTACCCAAACTTTAATGCCATTCTAGGTATGAACTAGGACATATGTTAGTTCTCTTGTGTTGTTGGCTATATTTTTAACTGTTCATCTATTGTCATCCATTTGGATGCAACAATCTGAGCTTTTGAACTCTCCACATATTGCTCTTTACTCAGCCAGTAGGTAATCTAATGCCAAGTGGTTTTGATAGTTAGCTACTCGCGTCAGGTCTCTTTTATAGCTAGCAGGTCTAAGGCTGTGGAAGTTGGATGAATAATAATTTCTAGTAGAGCTTGTAAGTGAATAATTCTGTTTAACATGTAAATAGGAGTTCTATAACTCCAACTGCCATTTTGTGCCCAGGTAGTGGGACCATAAGTGGCAATGATGATCTGGGGTGGCCAGCTTTCTTCACCCCAAGATTGGTGACCTCCTAAATCAAGTTACCTCCCAATGGAACTCTTTTGTCTTTCCAAACAGTCATCCATCCATTTCATTCCTCTGGCAGGACAGGTCCTATATATATGTTTTATCACCTCTTGGTTATAGTGGATTGTGTTGACATATAGATAACATGATATCATATCCATGGTTGGAATAGGAGTAGAACAGAACCTCTTAATGTTATCAAAGGAAACCAAACTAAATGATAGAATAATGTTTTGGTTAGTATATGTTAAACAGCATAAATTAACAAAGCGGAACTTATAACAGTAAACAAATTCTAGAAAATTTATATAAGCATTTAAAAAAGTATAAATGAATTTTTTTTACCCAGTATTCAGTCAGTAGGAGTTACTGTTACCAAACCAGTAGAAAAAACCTGAGAATTATGTATATATCTAGAAGCAAGAGGTACCAATGCATTATAGTATAAGAACAATCTTCAGGGTTGAAAGCATTCATTTGTCCTGGTGGGAAGTTTATCTTTCATGGTGCATTGATCAGCAAGTCCCTCCTGTGTGGCTGAAGCAGGGCCATAGTCTCCACAAGCTTCGGCTGTGCATACACCAGTCAACTTGCAGAGTGACTGGAACAGGGCTGTTGTCCTTCTGACCCTCAAGCTTCTCTGGTGCTCCTTTTTTTTCTAGACAGTCAGCTTCAAGTGTGTAGCAGCATCTAAAGTGCACACCCAGTCTGCAACTGCAGGCTTGAGTCTGGTGTAGTCAATCAAGGGACCTATTTCTGCAAACTTGCCTGCCATTGGGGTGAATAAAATAACAGGGAAAGGACCCTTCCAAAGAAGTTTCAGTGTTTGAATATCCCATTCTTTGACCCAGAATCAATCACCAGGCTTGAAGGAATGTGCATCTGTGGTCAAACTTAGTGGCAATCTTCCTCAAAACCATTGATTGAGAACCTGTATAGTTTTCCTTAAGGCCTGAAACTGTCATCTCAGGGTGAATTCACCTATTTCTCTTGAGTCTCCCAATGGTCCCCTAATAAGAGGAGGGCCTCATGTACATTATCTTATAAGGAGAGAATCCAGTCCTCCTAGTGGGAGTGGATCTAATCCTCAACAGTGTAGTAGGGAGAAGTTCATCACAATGTGAGTCTCCTGACATAGCTTACCCAATTGAAACTTAAAGTCCTATTCATCTTTTGAGCTTTACCAGAACTTCACATCCTATAGGCAGTATGCAACTTCTATCTGATGTTTAAACTCTTGTTCAGTAATCATATTACCTCTGACCAAAATCTGGGCCATTGTCTCAGCCAATAGTGATTGGGATAAAAAATCTGGAATCATTTGCCACAGAATCATCCTTGTTATTTCCCTAGCCTTTTCAGGGTGGGTTGGAAAGTCTTCCACCCAGTCAGAGTAGGAACACACAAAAACCAAAAGTTACTTATAACCACATGGGTGTGGTAATTCAGTGAAGTCTACTTCCAAGTCTTCAAAAGGTGCTCCTCTTATAGTTTGGATTCCTGGTGGGAGTTCTGGCCCCTGACAAGGATTGTTGTGAGCACAAACCTCACATTTTTTTTCATAATATCTACATGAAGTTTGTGAGCCGGGGGACATAGAAATGTTGACTCAGAACCATGTCAAGTGCTGTATGTCCAACGTGTTCTCCTGTGGAACTGTTTGATAGAGGCTGGAGATAGAATCTCTGGGATGGCTATGCCGGTCATCACAATATCTCCATCATCCTCCTGGGAGAACATTTTCCTTTTCAGTCTTAAACCATTTACGTTCATGTTGGGAGTATGTTGACTCCCATTCTGATAAATAGTCGTCCAGGTAGAAGGGCAGCCTTTAAACCTGGGACTTGATTTACTTCTCATTTCTTGCAGACAACTAATCTGGCCTCTCTGTCAGCTCTCCAGTTGCCCTGAGAAACCACAGTGTTTCCCTTTCGATGACCTTGTCAATATATAATCACAACTTTCCTGGGAGCCCACAGTGCATCCAAAATTTTAAGAATTTCTTGCCCATACACCATGCCTTTTTTTCTCCTGAGTTCATGAGCCCCTTTTTCTTACATAAGGCCCTATGAACATGAAGGGTAGCAAACACATATTTTGAGTCTATTTAAATATCCACACACATTCCTTCTGTCAACTGAGGTGCTTGAGTCAAAGCAATAAGTTTTGCTTTTTTGTGCTGAGATTCCCTGAGGCAGAGGTTCTGCCTCGACACAGGAATCCAGAGTGACCACTGCATATCCAGCAAAACATACCCCATCTTTTAAAAAAACTGCTTCCATCTGTGAAGTCTTCCACATCAGGGTCCCTGAGGAATGGTCTTCCAGGTGTGTTCTGCTGGAGAACATTTCATCCATGACTTCAATACAGTTGTGATCAGGTTGTCCAGGTCCAATGGGTAGCAAGATTGCTGATTTCAGAGTCTTGATGACTTCCACATGGTTACATGGGTTTTCACATTACATGCTCTGGTATTGACCATTAGTCAATCAATATTGTCCTTTGTACTCTACCAATATCCACACTGAGTGAGTAACCCTGAAAACCATTTTTGGTCTCATAGCCAGTTTATCATCTTCCAAGATCAGAAGATATGTGGCTGCAAGGGCCCATAAACAAGGTGGCCATTGTTGGGCTACAGAGCCCAACTCTTTGGATAGATGTCCATGGCAAGGATCATACAGCCATTCCACACCGTTCTTGGACATACAGAAAGTAAAGCTTTTTTGAGATCAGGGAGCCCTAGTTCAGATGCACTGGGAGTGCTTGTTTAATGTCTTCAGAGGTTGTTTGCTTAGGTGGCCTCCATGTAACAGGATCGCACTCTCCCCCCTTTTGTGGTTTCACAGAGGGATTTGCTATAACTGAAAGTTGGGGATCTATGTATGGTTGAATCTGGTAGCCCACATGAATTCTCTAGTCTGATGGCTGGTTGAAAGAAATGGAATTTAGCAGATTTACTGTTTCTTTTGAGGCCCAGTGACTATTGTCTATTCTGTTGCTGAGTCAAATGGTAACCAAAGTATTTGACCTTTTTTCTTGGTAGATATGGGCTTTTAAGTCAGATTCTAGTTCTATACCAAGGATGGTGTCCTCAAGCCCCTGGGGGGGAACTGTCATTTAGGGAAGGGACATGTACATAGATCCTCTGATGCTTTAAGATGCAAATTTTTTTTTGTTATCTCCAGGTGTATGATTTTGGCGGCTGAGAAGCTCCAACTCTCAAATCTAATGTAAATCTTAGCAGAGTTTGATGACCTGGGACATCATTTGTATAAAAGACACCTATGTCTATCTCATGGTTGGCCATCTGCCAAGTTTGGAGGGCAAATTCCCTGCAGGTCCTGGTGTGGCAGCCACATTGTTCTCATCTAGGTGTTGCTCTTTGTCTGTGTGGCTTTCTCATCTTGATAGGTGGGAGCCTGCTCTAATTGTTTCTAGTAGCTGCCCCACTTGTTGTTTTGTTTGCAATGCCTTGGTGCATGGGGCTCTGTGTCCCTTCAAGTTGGTGGTTCACAGGTTGTGGCATAGATCCAGGATGGTATGTCCTCCTGGAGTGTGCACCCTATGGTCCACTATCGGGTATTAACACAAATATATTTCTAGTTCGTTCTGGGGCTTGCAGCAGCTGAGCCATCCTGAGGCACTGGGTCCTGTGCATCACATGCAATAGTGTGTGTCTATCTGACCCCTGCCATATTCATCAATTATCAACTTCCGTACAAGTGGGAAGAAACTGAAAGAAGGGGCTGGGGCCAAAGGCTGGGGAAAAACATTCATTACTTCTCTGTTCAAGGCTTAGCATTTGAGCATGGCAGTGGGTGCTTGCTTGCCGCAGCCACTGGAGCCTTCCACTTTTATCTGGCCATGCTTTTTTTTTAATTATAAACATTTGGACCATTGGCTTTTTTTTAATGAGACCCCCCTTTGAGTGATCTCTAGATCTGTGATGAGGGCAGCTGTAAGGAGATCTGTCCTACTTTTTATCCTTTTGTTCTGCCTGTCTTTGAGCCTCTGGGTCTCCATTGAGGAAAACTGCCATCTTCATCAACTCTCTAGCACATTTCTCAGTAAAGTCAGTTTATAATTTTTGGCAAATGATACTCTGAGCCTGTTCCACAAAAGCTGCTTTGGACACCTGTTGTTTGAGCCTCTGCATCTCTTCCCTGACAAACTTGCATTGTGGTAGCTATGCTTTCATGGTGCCCCTCCTCTCCTGGGCACCTCTGGACAGGGAGAGGGGCAGAAGCAGGAGTGGCCTGGACACTCAGCTCTGAGTCAGTTGGGCACAACTCTTTTGATCATTACTTCCAGTTTCATAAGGCAGAGGGTCCTTAGGAAGATATGGGGTCCAGATAAATGTTCAGGGCTAACAAAGGTGCAAGAGGGGAGATGCCGGAGCAGCGGGAGACTTTACTTGGCTCTGTTTGTCTGCAGATGCGCTCTGGCTTACGCTACGGATTAGGGCTGGCTCTGATTCCTTCTAACTTTTAGGCACTTTCTTATTTTTTTCTTAGACTTCCCCTGAGGGTTTCTTTACATCTATTTATTTTTATACTTCTTGTTTTTTGGGCCCCATCCTAGGTCTGGATAATCGGCTCCATCAGATGAGTCATTGTCCAGGTTTTCTCCATGTAGGAGGAAGTATGATTTTTCCACCTTATGAGCACAATGGTGGTGAAACACTAGCACACAAAACTTTCTTTTCTCCCTCAGGTGTTTCCCTCTGGTCAATATCAGCAGGTCCTTTAGTCATTTTCAGGGGCATCTGGAGTGCTCTCATCTGGGTTGTGGCTCCAGTCTTTGAACAAAGCTCCCACTTTAATCTTGGGAGGTGAAAGAGTCTTTGGTTATAGGAAGCCTTTGGCTCTGTGGACAAGAAAGAGGAGGGAATAGCCAGTATTGGGGGCCATCATTTTTTGCTTCTGAGGATGACAGGGCTGAGGGGACAGTTTGCTGTTTCATTGGTCTCAGCAAAGTTGAGTAGAGTGGCACATAAGGTGGTGGGTCCTCTTCTGGATAATGGGGAAAACTATTTCCCTTCCTGTTTTTCCTCCATCAAGTATTCTGGTTAGCTGCTTTCTGCTGTGTCTTAGAGACCACTAGTCTCCTGGCTAACATTAGCGTGGACTGTCCATCAAGACAGGCTCTCAAACAAGGGGACTGTTTCTGTACTATCTCTTGACAGCAATCAATGTAAGAGAAATGCTTCTGGGACTCCAGCAATAATCAAAAGGACCTGAGCAATTACTCTCTCATGTGAAAATCCTTCTGGTGCCCAGCCCACATTTTGGTTGGGACATTATAATTCAGAGAGTATGCCACCTTTGTGACCTGAGTTTCAACCCACAGTTGCAAGGAAAACCTTCCTAAATATTTCTAACAAACATTTCAAAAGGTACAGTTTTTTTTTGTGCCTCCCATATTCTAGCCTGTATCAACATTGTACATTTAGAACAAGCTTTGTCCATCTCTGGCTTTTGCCTTTGCAGGGACTTAGGGTCCTCTTAGCCTTTCAGGTCAGTATCAACCCCTGACTTGGAGATTTCAACTAGATGTTTGTTGGTGAAATTCCATCATAGACTGTATGAGGTGCCATGGAACCTCAGATCAGGACTCCATACACACTTGGGCCCTGGGGTTGGGTAAGAAACTTCCTTTGTCTGTCTCATTCCCATACTTTTCCCACAGACATGGTCATAAATAAGTTTCTATACTGTTCAAAATCCAAAAATTCCAAACCAAAGAAAAAGGGCATCACAGTTTCCCCTCTGCTCGCTGATCCCAGAGTCTATGCAGGTGACTCCCCGAGTCTGTTTCATCTCCAACCACTTTGGAGAATACTCAGGACCCAACAGAGGTTGGTCAAGCCTCTCTTCCACTGCTTAGGCCTCAAAGGGGAAGTCAGGTGGACTTCAAAAACAAATGGACCCAGGACCTAACTGTTCAGTAGGGCAGTGCTCCAAAACCCTAATTCTGTTTCCTCCTTCCTGTGGGTCCCTTTGTGCTCTGGGATGGGAGCCCCAAGGTGCTGGGTGAGTCAATCCTCCTTCAGTCAAAAAGTGACCTGGATGCACCAAGGGGAATGCTGTCCCCCACTGCCCCAGGGAAGTGGGTCCCCAGAAACAAGAGAGGCACAATAGCCTTCCCTACGTCCTCTGTCCCATCTAGGTCCCCACAAATATTTTAGGGACAAAGGAGGCAAGGCCCCAAACATAGCAGGAAACAGTTTTATTTGGCTGCAACCAGGCTCAGAGGGCACAGCTTTTACTGTAATCAATCAATCCCATGGAACCCAAGTTTAGGTAGTTTCAGAATTTTATACTCAGTATGTAAAGGAACGGGTTCAGAAGTTCACAGTCTGAAAAAGTTCAGATAAAACAGCTTTTTCTTTCACTGTTTTGGGCCCCATCCTGAAAGATCAGGGAAGGGTGGGACTGGGCAGGAAGGCAGCACTGGGGTTCTGCCATGCAGGGAAGCTAAGGGAGTAGGAAAGAAGCCCAAACAAGGTGCCCCCAATACAAGCCCAGAGGAGCACAGGGCAAGAAAAGCCACCAGAGGCTCAAGTGAGGAGACAGGCCAGGAAATTGAGAGTCAAGGGCCTGCCCTGGGGTTGGGGGATCAGGACAGTGGACATGGCAGAGGAGGGAAGACAGGGGTTATGGCAGTGGGGAGGCAGGCTCCAGGCCCAGGGCCATTGCCAGGACTCAGTTTTCCAAGAGTAGGACCAAGGACCCAGGGAGAGCAAGAGGCCCAGGCTAGTGACAGGGCTCTCTTTCCCATGAGGTGCCCTTCCCAGATGAGGGCCTGGTAAGGGATCGGGGCCATCAGAAGAATGACAGGAGGCCAGGGTGGGGGTCACAGTGGGTTCAGAGATGGGGAAGAGCCAAGACCCAAGCCAGGATCCTAGGCAAGGGTCCGATCCCACCAACAGAGCATTAGAAACCCATGCAGCAGGACGCCAGCACTCCAGGGGAAAGCATGAGTGGAAGGAGAGGAAGGGTTGGCGCTAGTATGTGGAAACAGAGGGCAAAGCAAAGGCACTCAGTGGAGTGCACTTAGGGGCCCCAACAAGGAACCCCAGGTACTCCCCAACACAAAGTTACAACTTGCGATGCCACACAACCCGATGAACAGGGACCGGGGCTCAGGCAAGCAGGTAGGTCCTGAAACTGGAGCACGAAACATCAGGGTTAGGGAGGGCTGGGTTGGTGTAGAGGTATCATGCAAGGCTAGATGTTAGGGGACAGAAGGGAAATGATCGCACAGGGCAATGTCAGTGGAAGGCCCAAGTCCACTGCCAGGTGTCAAGGTTTGGAAGGCAAAAGGGGCCCAGGCAAAGGGCAGGGCTGCATTTCTCATTGAGAGCCTTCAGGGCCCAGAGGTGAGCCAATTACAGTCCTCTTCCCTAGGTGAGTAGAACCTCACAGAGACCAGGACCAAAGGAGGGCCAAAGAGAGCATTTTGAGGGGATACTTGTATCCAGAATTGGGGTCAGGGTTGGTGGAGTGCCAGGATCTCTCCGAGGATCCCAGGCTAGGGAGAAACAGGGGGAGGGAAGGGTCTGGGCAGTGCCAGGATACTACAGTACAAGAGGAACAGAAGGGAGACCCAGGAGTGGGCCAGAAAAAATGGGCCTAAAAACACGGGACAGGGACAGGATCCTCCAGAATGGCATCCAGGGATTCAAGCAAGGGAAGAGACTAAAGAATGGAGAGCCAAGAGGCAGGACCTAGGCTGGTGTCTCATGAAAACAGGCAGGACTGGGGAGGAGAGGGAGAATAAAAATGGGAGTAGGTGGTGCAGGGAGTAGGGGGCTCAAATACCAGGTCCACTGCTGGGTGTTAGAAATGGGGAGTAGGGCCTGGGTGATGGAGGCCAAAGGGTCCAGGCAAGGGGCAGGGCTACATTTTCCCAAAGGAAGCTCAAAGGGCCAAAAGGCAAAGTCAAGTCCCTGGCCCTGGTGTGCATCCTAGTAAAGGGATCAGGAAAAGGGGCACAGCAGGGACAGGGACAACAAGAGGTCCAAAGAAGGGCACAGCAGAATAGGCCAGAGAATGTGTCTTGTATGGTTGAGGGCCAGGACCCCAAAAGGAGACCAGGCTAGGGACCTAGATGTGGTACTATGCCGGGGAAGAGCAGGGAAGGGCAGGACCCAGCAGGTGTGCAGCACTAGGGTTCTGCAAGGAAGGGAATCCAAGGGAAGCAGAAAATCGGTGCAAGTGAGGGGTGCAAAATCAAAGCCAAGCGATGCTGGGAGCAAGAAGGGGCACCGGAGGATCCAGGGAGGATCCAGGCCAGGGAAGTGAGAGCTGAGGGTCAAGGCTGGGGCAGGCAGCTAAGGATAGTATACAGGGCCAGGGAGGGAAGGCAGGGGATCTGAGAGGAGACAGTCAGGCTCAAGGTCTATGGCCACTGCCAGGTGTCCAAGTTCCATTTTCAAGACCAAGAGCCAAAGGAGAGCAAGGGGCCCAGGCAAGGGACAGGGCTCTGTTTCCAAAAGGTGCTCTGGCCCAGATGAGAATCCAGGGCTCTTGAATGGGCAAAAGGAGCCTGGCAAGAGACAGGGCCCAGGAAGAGGGAGGGCATGGCACTGGGTTGCAGTGGGTGTGGAGAAGGCCCAGAGCCATGACACAAGCAAGGAGACCAGGCAAGGGTCTCACCTGACCGACCAAAAAAGGGACCCAAAGAGCAGGAGGCTCCTGGGTACACCCAGTTAAAACACAAGGGGATGGGAGAAGGAGGAGTCAGCTGGAAGTACAGGGCAAAGCAAGAGAAACATGCTAGGGGGGCCAATACAGAATGACAAGATGCAAATGCACAGGATGCCACATGACTCAGGCACATGGTCAGTTGAAGGTTCAGCATCAGGGAGGGCTGGGTTGGTGTTGTAGAAGCATTTAAGGCCAGAGGGAAGGTGAGGAAAGGGAGGGAATGGTGCAGGGAATATCTGGCACAAAGCACAGTTCCACTGCCAGATGTTAGGTTTCTGGCAGCAAGGGGGATGAGGCAAGGTGTAGGGCTGTGTTTCCATAGGGATATTTCAGGATGTAGAGGTCAGTAGTCTGCCTTGGCTGAGTAGATCCTCAGAGAGGGACCAGAAGCATAGGACGGCCAAAGGAGGCGACTGTGAGGAAATGCCTTTTTTCCGGATTTGGGGGAAATCAGTGTGAGGAAAGATCCAATCAAGGAGCTCAGTCTAGGCAGAAGCAGTGAAGGGAAGAGTCCAGGCAGTGCCAGGATGCCACAGCAGAAGGAAAACAGAGGGGAGGCATATAAGGGCCCCAAGTAAGGGTTGAGAAATCAAGATACATGAGCAGGGTCTTCGAGAAGGGCAGCAGGGGCTCAAGCAAGGAGCCAGGCCCAGGAACGGAGAGCCAAGTGCAAGGGCTGGGGCCATAGGCACATGAAAATGGACAGGGCTGGTGAGGGGAGGGAGGCAAGGCAGGGAGCTATTGGTGCAAAGGAGGGAGACTCAAGGCTCAGGTCCACTACAAGATATCTGTGTCTGGGAGCAGGACTCAGGCATAGGGAGGCCAAATGACCTATGAAAGTGGAAGGGCTATGTTTAACAAAATGGAGCCTGCAGGGCCAAGAGGCCTAGTCCAGTCTCCTGGCCTGGGTGAGTATCCTAGGAAAGAGATCAGGAAAAGGGGCCTAGCAGAAACAGGGAGGACAGGAGAACCAAAGGAGAGCACAGCCTGAAGGGCCAGAGGACTTGTGTGGGTAGAATGTGGGCCAGAATACAAGCACAGAGCCCAGGTTAGGGACCTAGAGGAGGGCCCATGTCAGGAGAGAGCAAGGAAGGGCGGGGCCGGTAAGGTGGGGCTGCACTAGGGTATTGCAGTATGCGGAATCCAAGGGGAGTAGGGAAACAGCCCTAGAGAGGGGCCCACACACAAAGCCCAGGGAAACATTGAGCAAGAAGGGCCACCAGAGGCTCAATTGAGAAGCCAGTTCAGGGAATGCAGATCCAAGGCATGGGGCAGGGGTCTCAGGTAAGTAGAAAAGGGTGGGGAGAGAAGGCAGGGGATCTAACAGGGCAGATGCAGCCTCCAAGCCCAGGGCCACTGCCAGGTTCAGGGTTCTGGGGGCAGGACCAAGGGCCCAGGGAAAGCAAAGGCCATAGGCCAGGAGCAGGTCTCTCTTTCCTATAAGGCACACTGGCACAGATGATAATCTAGGACCAGGGACAGGGCAAAGGTGGCTGGCAAGAGAAGGGGGCCAGGAAGAAGGTGATGGGAGGGTTCCAAACAATGTCACAGTGGCTGTAGAGAGGGGTGAGAGCCAGGAACCAAGCAAGGAGTCCAGGCAAGCTACCGAACTGACCCAAGATGATGAGAGACACAAGAAGCAAGGACCACACAAGAGGAAAGAAGGGAATGGAAGGGCGACTCGAGGATGAGGAAATAGCTGGTGGGTGGGGAGGCGGCACAAGGGGCACCAGGGAAATGAGGTAGGTATCACAAGAAAGGGACCCCCACGTCCTACCCCACACGAAGATATGCCATGTAAAGCTATGTGACAGTACCCCACACAATGAACGAACATAGGGCCCTAGGAGAGGAACCAGGCCTGAAAACTGGACTGCAATGGGTCAGGGTTCTGGAGGGCTGGGTTGGGTTAGGGGCAACATGCAAGGGGAGAGGACAGGGGAGGGAAGGGAGGGGATCAAGCAAAGGAAGGTCCACATAAGGCCAACCTCCACTTCCAGGTGTCAGAGTTCTGGCAGCCAAAGGAACCTAGGCGAGGGGCTGGGCTCTGTTTACCATAGGAAACTTCAGGTTACAGAGGCAGGCCAATTTCACTCCTCTGCCCCAGGTAAGTAGTTCCTTAGGGTGGCACCTGGACCAGAGCAGGGCTAGGGAGTGTAGGGAGAGGAAAGTGGGGAGCTGGTGGTGCATAGGGAGGAAGGCTCAAGGCCTAGGTCCATGGATAGGTGTCAGGGTTGGGGAGCAGGACCTGGGATGAAGGAGACCAAAGGACCCAGACAAGGGGCAGGGCTACTTTTTCCCTTAGGGAGCCAGCAGGGCCAATAGGCCAGGTCCACTCCCCTGGCATGGGTGTGAATGCTGGGAAAGGGATAAGGAAAGGGGGCTTGGCAGGGACAGGAATGAAAGGCCAAAGAAGGGCACAGTGGGAAGAGCCAGAGTATGGGTGCTGGTGGGGTAGGTCCTGGAACCAAACAAGGAGCCCAGGTTAGGAGCTAGAGAAGGGCCCATGCCAAGAGAGAATAGGGAAGAGCACGGCTGGCCAGGCAGGCAGCACTAGTGGGCTGCAGTGAAGGAACACCAAGGGAAGCAGGGAAGCAGCCCAAGAAAGGGGCCCATAGTCAATGCCCAGGCATGTTCTGGGCAACAAGGGCCATCAGAGCCTCAAGCAAGGAGCCAGGACAGGGAATGGATAGCCAAGGGCTGGGGATGGAGCAGGGGGCTCAGGACAGTGGACAAGACTTGGGTGGGAAGGCAGGGGAGCCAACAGGGGAAGGTAGGTACAGGCCCAGGGCCACTGCCAGGTGTCAGGGTTCTGAGTGCAGGATTAAGCACCAAAATAGCATGGGCCTAGGCAAGGGGCAGGGCTCTGTTTCCCATATGGTGCACTGGCCCATATTATAATCCAGGGCAAGTGACCTGGCAAAGGAGACTGGAAAGGAAGGGGGACAGGAGGAAGGCAACGGGAGGGCATGGCAGGGATTCCTGGTGGGTGCTCAGAGGGGCAAGACCCAGAACCCAAGCCAGCAGTCCAGGAAATGGACCCACAAGACCGATCATGGATGAGAGACCCCAAAGAGAAGGAGACTCACAAGCGCCCAGGAAATTCACGAGGGGAAGGCGATGAAGGGTTTGCACGAGGACCAGAAGACAGAGAAAAGTGCAAGGGGAACCTAGGGGAGCCCACTGGTGGGCACAAGCAAGAGACACCCAGGTCAGACCCAAATACAAAGAAACTCCATGCTACTTTAAAGGACATGAGAAAAGTGGTCAGGGGCTCAGGTGAGCAGCCAGGCCCTGGGACCTGAGTGCAAGGGACCAAGGTTAGGGAAGGCTAGGTTGGGGTAGGGGCAGCATGCAAGGCGAGAGGGCACTGGAGAGAAGGGTGGGGATCTCTCAGGGCTGGGTTGGAGCAAGTCACATGTTAAATGCCAAGGGGTCAAGTTTCAGGCTGCAAAGGGGACACAGGTGAGTGGCAGGGCTATGTTTCCCACTGGGAGCATTTTGGGTGTAGAGGCCAGCCAATTCCACTCCTGTGCCCCAGGTGAGTAGATCCTCAGAGAGGGACCTGGACCAAAGGAGAGGCAAAAGTGGGCACAGTGAGGTGATACCTGTGGTGCAGAGTTTGGGGTGGGGTCGATGAGAAGCCAGGACCCATTTGAAGAGCCCAGGCTAGAAAGAAGTGGGGGAGCAGAGTGTCTGGACAGTGCCAGGATACCTCAGCATAAGGGGAATAGAAGTGATTCACAGGAGGGGTCCAGTAAAAGGGGCCTAAAACCAAGGGACATGGATAGAGTCCTGGAGAAGTGCAGTCAGGGGATCAAGCTAGGAGCTGGGCCAGTAATGGAGAGTCAAGCACTAGCACCTGGGCCTGGGTGAATGAAAAGTGACATGGTTGTTTTTGGGAGCTCTTATACCTCTGTAGCCTGTGTAGAGCAGACTGGCTGATCTATACGAGAGACCCCTCCCAGTTTGGTGTCCAGGCTAGCTTGTATTCTGCCTCAGCCTGGGTACAGGGGACTTTCCCCTCCAGGCAAGAGACCCCTTCCACCTCGGTTTGTAGGGGGGCTCCTATACAGCTGCAGCCAGGATAACAGGAACTCACCCTTCCAGGCGGTAGAACCCTTTCAGCTGGATGTCTGAGGGAATTCATATACCTCCACATGCAAGGTGAAGTGATCTCGCCCCTCAGGCAGGAGAACCCTCCATCCTGTTTGTCTTGGGGATCTTGTATACCACTGCAGCCAGGGTAGAAAGGACTTGCCCTTACAGGCCAAAGACTCCTCCCACCTGGGTGTCAGGGGAGGTCATATTCCATAGTAGCCAGGGTAGAGGGGACTCGCCCTTCCATATTGGAGACCCCTCCAATGTGGGTATGTGGGGGACTCTGACACTGCTGTAGCCAGGGTAGAGGAGACTTGCTCCTTGCTGCAGAACCCTCCCAACTGGGTGTCAGGGGGAGCTCCTACACCACTGCATCCAAGGTAGAAGGGACTCATACCTCTAGGCAGGAGACCACTCCCACATGGGTGTCTCAGGGAGCTCCTATACAGCAGCAGCCAGGGGAGAGCTGACTTGCCCCTCCAGGCAAGAGACACCTCCCATCTTGGTGCCAGGGTAAGCTTGAATTCCACCTTAGCCAGAGTAGAGGGGACACCACTCCAGGCAGGAGACCAATTTCACCTGGTTGTCAGGGGGAATTCTTATTCAGCAGCAACCATTGTAGATGGGACTCCCCCCTCAAGGCCAGAGACCCCTCCCCCCTGGGTGTGTAGGGGAGTTCCTGTATCTCCAAAGCCAGGGTGGAGGGGACTCACCCCTCCAGTCAGGAGACAACTAAAACCAGGGTTTCAGTGGGACCTCCTATGCCAACACAGGCAGGGTCCAGGGGACTCTACCCTCCAGGCGGGAGACTTCTCCTAACTGGGTGTCAGGAGAGCTCCTGTACTGCAGCAGCCAAGGTACAGAGGAATCCCTCTTAGGCTGTAAATCCCTTCCACCTGGGTATCTCAGGTAGCTTGTATACCAATTTAGCCAGGGTAGAGGAGACTTGCTGCTCCAGACCTGGTGTGGGGGGAGCTCATATGCCACTGCATCCAGTATAGAGGGAACTTGCTGCACCAGGCCAGAGACACCTCCCACCAGGGTGTCAGGGGAAGGTTGTATACTGCTACAGCCAGGATAGAGGGGACTTGCCTCACTAGGCAGGAGACCCCTCCCATCTGGGTGTCTGAGGAATCTTGTATACTGCCACAGCCAGATTAGAGGGGTGTAGCCTCTCCAGGCCAAGACCACACCCACCTGGGTGTCAAGGGGAGCTCATATACCACTACAGCCAGGGTAGCAGGGACTCACTCCTCCAGGTGAGAGACCCCTCCCACCTGGGTGTCTGGGGCTCCCATACCTCTGCAATCAGAGTAGAGGTTCCTCGCCCTTCCAGTCCAGAGACACCTCCCACAGGGGTGTCCTGGGACCTCTTATATGGCACCAGACAAAGTAGAGGAGACTCGCCTCTCCAGGTGGTAGACCCTTCCCACATGGTTGTTGGGGTGAGCTTGTGTACCGCCAAAGCCAGGGTAGAGGGGACTTGCCCCTCAAGTTGGGAGACCCCTACCACTTGGGTGTCTAAGGAAGCTTGTATACCTCCACAGCTAGGGTAGAGGGGATTTGCTGGTCTAGGAGGGGGACGCTTTCTACCTGGGTGTCAGGGGGAGCTCTTACACTGCCACAGTCAGGGTAGAAGGAATTTGCCCCTCCAAACAGGATACCCCTCCCACATTGGTGTCAAGGGAGCTCTTATACTGCTACAGCCAGGGTATAGGGGACATGCTCCTCCAGGCGGGAGACCCCTTCTACCTGGGCATCCAGGGGAACTCCTATACTGCCACAGGAAGGGTAGGGGGCACTCGCCACTCCAGGCTGGAGACCCCGCCCACTGGGTATGGGTGAGGGAGCTCATATTCCACTATAGCCAGGATAGTGGGGACTCCCCTCCAGGGAGGAGACCCCCCACCTGGGTGTCACCAGGAGCTTGTATAACACCTTAGCTATAGTAGAGGGTACTCAACCCTCCAGGCAAAAGAGTCCTCACACCTGGATGTCAGGGAAAGTCATATACCACAGCAGCCAGGGTAGAGGGTTCTTGCCTCTCCAGGTGGAAGACCCCTCCTACCAGGGTGTCAGGGGGAGGTCATATAGTGCAGCAGCTAGGGTAGAGGGGACTCCATATTGGAGACGCCTCCTATGTGGGTATGGTGGGTGGGAGCTCGTATACCATTGTAGCCAGGGTAGAGGGGACTTGCCCCTCCTTGCTGGAGACCCCTCCCCCCTGGGTGTCTGGGGGAGCTCCTATACAGCAGCAGCCAGGTAGAATAAACACGCTCCTCCAGGCAAGAGACTCCTCCCATCTTGTTGTCAGGGCCAACTTGTATTCCACCTTAGCCAGGGTAGCAGGGACACACCCCTCCTGGCAGGAGATCCCTTTCACCTCATTGTCAGGGGGAGCTCTTATCCCACAGCAAACATTGTAGAGGGGACTCACCCCTCAAGGCAAGAAACCCCTCCCCCATTGGTGTTGGGGGGGGAGATCCAATATCTCCAGAGCCAGGGTGGAGGGGACTCGCCTCTCAAGGCTGATGATCCCTCCCAACTGGTTGTCAGGGGGAGCTCATATACCGTGGCAGACAGGGTAGAGGGGACTTGCCCCTCCATTTGGATGACCCCTCCCACTTGGATGTCAGGGAGCTCATATGCTGCCATAGGCAGGACAGATGGAACTCGCCCGTGCAGGCGGGGGACCTGTCTCACCTGGCTGTCTGTGGGAGCTCATACACAATCACAGCCAGGGTAGAAGGGATTCTCTCCTCCAGGAGGGAAACCTCTTCCACCTGGATGTCCTGATGAACTCCAATATTCCTGCAGGAATGGTATAAAGCACTCTCCCCTCTAGGCGGGAGACTCTTCCCACCTCAATATCAGGAAGTTCCTATACCATAGCAGCCAGGATAGAGGGGACTCGCCCCTTTATGCAGGAGACCCCTCCCACCTGGGTGTCTGGGGGAATTGTATATGGATGCAGCCAGGTTAGAGGTGACTCGCCCCTCTGGGCATAAGACCGCTCCCAACTGGGTGTCAGGTGGAGTTCATATACCCCAGCACCAAAGGTAGAGGTGACTCACACCTAGAGGGGAGTCACCACTCTAGGCAGGAGACCTGTTCCACCTGAGTGTCAGGTGGAGCTGGTATACTGCTGCAGGCAGGGTAGAGTGCGATCCCCCCTCCAGGAGGAAGTCTCCTCCCACCTGGGTGTCAGGTGGAGCACATAAACCTCAGCAGCCAGGGTAGAGGCAACTCAAACCTCCAGGTGAGAGACACTTCCCATCTAGGAATGAGGGTAACTCCTATACCGCCTTAGCCAGGGTAGAGGGGACTTGCCCCTCGAGGCTGAAGACCCTTCTCACAGGGATGTCTGGCAGGGGGGGGGGGTTCATATACAGCGGCACCTGGAGTAGCAGGGACTCTTCCATCTAGGTGGGAAACCCCTCCCTCCTGAGGATAGGAGGAGGCTCTTATACCCCTGCAGCCAGGGTGGAGGGGACTTGCCCTGGCAGGAGACCCTCCCACCTCTCTCTGTGTGTGTGGGAAGCTCCTATATCTCTACAGTTAGGGTAAAGCCAACTCACCTCTCTAGGGGGAAGACCCCTCGTACCTGGGTGTGGGGGGTGGAGCTGTATACCCCTGCAGCCAGGGTATAGTGTACTCACCCGTCCAGGCAGGAGACTGCTCCCACCTGGGTATAAGGGAGAGCTCTTATACCACAGCTGCCATGGTAGTGGGAGACCCCTCTCACCTGGGTGTCATGGGGATATCGTATATGGCAGCAGGCAGGGAAGAGTGGACTACCCCTCCAGGGTGGTGACCCCTCCTACCTGAGTGTCAGGGGAGTTCCTATACCGCTGCAGGCAATGTAGAGGGAATTCTACCCTCCAGATGGGAGACCCTTCCACCTGGAGTCCTGGGGAGCTTCTATACCGCTGCAGCAAGATAGAGAGGAATCTAGCATCCTGGCAGGAGACTCCTCCCAATGGGGTGTCAGGGGAGTTCCTATACTGAAGCAGCCAGGGTAGAGGGGAATCCCACCTCTAGGCGGGAGAACCCTCCCATCTGCATGTCAGGGGGAGTTCCTCTACTGCTCCAGCAAGGGTAGAGTGGACTTGCCCTTCCAAGGGGAGACACCTTCCACCTGCTTGTTTGGGTGTACTCCTATATCTCTGAAGCCAGGGTAGAGGGGACTCGCCCCTTCAATAGAGAGACCCTTTCCACCTGGGGGTCCCTGGGAGCTTGATTACTGCAGCAGCCAGGGTAGAGGGACTCACCCCTAGAGGAGGGAGACTCCTCCCACCTGGGTGTGTGGAGGGGGGAAGCTCATATACTGCCACAGAAGGGTAGAGGGAAAACGCCCCTCCAGGCCAAATTTCCTCCCACCTGGGTGTACTGGGAGCTCTTATATGGCAAAAGCAAGGGACTCACCCGTCCAGGCAGGATACCCCTCCCACCTGGGTGTCTGATGGAGCTCATATACCCCACAGCCAGTTAGAGGCCACTTGCACAGCAGGTGATAGACACCTCCCACCTGAGAATGGGGGAAACTCCTATACCACCTTAGCCAGGGTAGAGGGAACTTGCCCCTCCAGGCAGAACACCCCTCCCACCTGGGTGTCAGGTGGAGCTCATATACCCCAGCAGCTAGGGTAGAGGTGACTTGCACCTCCAGGCTACATACATCTTCCACATTATAATGGGGGTAACTCCTATATTGCCTTAGCCAGGGTGGAGGGGACTCTCCCCTCCAGGCAGAAGACTCATCCCACATGGGTATCTGGTGAGGTGGGTTACGTATACAGCTGCAGCTGGGGTAGCAACAACTCGCCCCTCCAGGGAGAGACTCCTCCCTCCTGGGGGTAATAGGGGGCTCTTATACCATAGCAGCCAGGGTTGAGGGGACTTGCCCCTTCAGGCGGGAGACTCTTCCCACCCTCCTGTCAGGGGGAGCATGTGTAGCACAACAGCCAGGGTGGAGGAGAGAAACTTGCCCCTCCATGTTGGAGTCTCCTCCCACATCGGTGTCCAGTGCAGCACCTATACTGCTGCAGCCAACATAAAGGTGACTCGCCTGTCCATACACCAGACCCCTCCACCTGGGTGTCAGGGAAAGCTTGAATTGGGCCAAACCAGGGTAGAGGGCCTTGCCCCTCCAGTCAAGATACCCCTCCCACCTGGGTGTCAGAGGGGTCTCCTATACCACCATAGCCAGTGTAGAGGGGAATCGCCCCTTCAGTCGGGAAACCCCTTCCACCTGTGTATCCAGTGGGAGCTTGTACACCACTGCAGCCAAAGTAGAGCGTACTTGCCCCTCCAGGTGGAAGACCCCTTTCACATGGGTGTCGGGTGGAGCTCTTATACCTTTGCAGCCATGGTAGAGGGTACTCGCCCCTGGGAGGGGACCCCTCCCACCTGGGTGTGATGGGAGTTCGTATACCCCAGCAGCCATGGTAGAGGCAACTTGCACCACCTGGTGGAAGATCCATTCCACCTGGGAATTGGCGGGAACTTGTAAACCACCACAGCCAGGATACAGGGAACTAGCCCCTACAGGTGGGAGACCCTTTCCACCTGGGTGTTGTGGGGTGGGACTCGTATAATGCCACAGCTAGGGTAGCAGGGACACGCCACTCTAGGGGAGACATCCCTCTTACCTGGTGTTGGGGGAGCTTTTATACCTCTGCAGCCAGGGTAGAAGGGACACGCCCCTCCAGTCGGAGACCCTTCCCAAATGGTTGTGGAGGGAGCTGGAATACTGCTGCAGCCATGGTAGAGGGGACTCACCCCTACAGGCGGGAGACCCTTTTCACCAGGGTGTTGGGGAACTCCTATATGCCAGATATAAGGTAGAGGAGTTTTTCCCTGCAGGCAGGAGACCCTTCCCACCTGGGTTCCCAGGGAGCTCTTATAGGAAATCAGCCAAAGTAGAGGGGACACACCCCTCCAGGCGGGAGACCCCTCCTACCTGTGTGTCAGGGGGAAGTTGTATATCCCCTTAGCCAGGGTAGAGGGTAATGCCCCTCCATGCAGGAGAACATTCCCACCTGGGTTTCTGGGGGAGCTTGTATACCGCCGAAGCCAGGGTACAGGGGACTTCTTGCTCCAGGCGGGATACCCCTCCCACCTGGTTTTCCAGGGGAAGCTAGAATACCACCGCAGCCAGGAAGACCCCTCCCATCAGGGTGTCGAAGAAGCTCTTATATGCCACCACCCAAAGTAGAGGAGACTCGCCCCTCAAGGCAGGAGACCCCTCCCACCTGGGTGTCAGGGGGAGCTCACATACTGCCACAGCCAGAGTAAGGGGACTTGCCCCTGCAGGCGTGAGAAACCTCCCACCTGGGTGTTCTGAGAGCTCTTATATGGCACCAGCCAAAGTAGAGGAGAATCGCCCCACCAGGTGGGAGACGTCTTCCACCTGGTTGTCTGGGTAAGCTTGTATACCTCCTCTTCCATGGCACAGGGGACTCCCTGCTCCAGGCGGGAGACCCCTCCCACTTGGGTGTCATGGTGAGGCAGGGAAACTCCTATACCTCTGCAGCTAGAGTTGAGGGGAATCGCCCTACCAGGTGGGAAACCCCTCCTGCCTGGGTGTTCAGCGGGACCTCCTTTACTGCCTCAGCCAGTGTGGAGGGGACTCGCCCGTCCAGTCAAGAGACCACTCTAACTTGGGTGTCAGGGGAGTCCTACACTGCAACATCCAGGGTAGAAAGGACTCACCACTCTAGGCGGGAGACCCCTCCCACTTTGGTGTTGGTGGTGGGAGGTGGGGTGGTGGCTCATATACCTCAGCAAACACAGTAGCAGAGACTGGACCCTCCAGGGGAGATACCCCTCCCACCTGGGTGTCAGGGGAGCTCCTATACCTCTGCAGCCAGAGTAAAGGGGACTCACCCCTCCCGTTGGGAGATCCCTCCCACCAGGGTGTCGTGGGGAGTTCCTATACCACCACAGTCAGGGCAGAGGGTTTCACCCCTGCAGGCGGGAGACCCCTCTCACCTGAGTGTCCAGGGCACCAGCCAAAGTAGAGGGACTCGCCCTTACAGGCAGGAGACCCCTCCAATCTGTGTTTCTGGGGGAGCTTGTATACAACATTAGCCAGGGTAGAAGGGACTTGCGCCTCCCTGCAGGATACCCCTCTTACCTGGGTGTCTGGGGGAGCTTGTATACTGCTGCAGTCAGTGTGCAGGGGACTCCTAACACCAGGCTGGAGGCCCGCCCACTTGGTTGTTGGTAGAGCTCATATACTGCTGCAGCCAGGGGAGAGGGGACTTGCCCCTCCAGGCAAGAGAGCCCTTCCATCTGGGTGTTTGGGGAAGCTTGAATACCTCTGCAGCCAGGGTAATGGAGACTTGCCCATCCAGGCAGGATACCTTCCCACCTGGGTGTTGTGGGGAGCTTATATAAAACCTTAGTCAGAGTTCAGGCGAATCACCACTGGAGGGTGCAGATACCTCCCACCTGGTTTTCAGGGGGAGCTCTAATACCACCAAAACTAGGGCAGAGGGTACTTGTCCCACCAGGCGGGAGACCCCTCCCACCAGGTGTCAGGGCGAGCTCATGTAGTGCAGCAGCCAGGGTAGAGGGAACTTCCCTCTCTGGGAGATCCCTCCCACCTGGGTGTCTGAGGGGGCTCCTACACCCCCATAGCTAGGATAGAGGGGACTCGCCCCTCCAGGAAGGTGACCCCTCTCACCTGGGTGTCAGGAGGATCTCCTATACCACTGCAGCCAGGGTAGAGTGGACTCCCTGCACCAGGTGAAAGACCCCTCTTACCTAGGTGTCAGGGGAGCTTGATTACCACTGCAGCCATGGTAGAGGAGACTCACCCCTCCAGGCGGGAGACCCCTCCCACCAGGGTGTCATGGGGAGCTCTTATACCTCTGCAGCCAGGGTATAGGGGACTCACCTCTCCAGGCGGGAGATCCCTCCCACCTGAGTGTGTGTGCAGGGGGTGTGGGGGGGTGTTAGAGTCTGTAAACAAGTCAGGATGGCGCCTGGTATTTTGCCAGGGGGAGTGCTTTATGAGGTGGCGCTAGCGAGCCATTAAGTGTGGAGATTCCTTATTGGTTGACTGCTGTATCTAGTTTATGGTAATTAGATAAGCTGTGTGGAATGTATAAATACCCCTCCTGTCCTACAATAAAGGGCTCCCACTCCTGCTGTATCAACATACACAAGTTGTTCGTCACTCCCCGGTTATTTTGCTGCAGGGGGGTTCTATACAACTGCAGCTGGGTAGCAGGGAACTGACCCCTCCAGGCGGGAGAACACTTGCACCTGGGTGTCCTGAGGAGCTTGTATCCTGGAGCAGCCAGGATAGAGCGGACTCACCCCTTCAGGCAGGAGACCCCTTACATCTGGGTATGGGGGGGGCAGCTCGTATACCGCCACAGCCAGGGTAGAGAGGACTCATCCCTGCACGTGGGAGACCCCTACCACTTGGTTGTCCCGGGAATTCTTATAAAGCACCAGCCTGAGTAGAGGGGACTCGCCACTCCAAGCAGGAGACCCTTCCGACCTTGATGTTGGGGGGAGCTCGAATAACTATGCAGTCAGGTACAGAGGACTCCTCCCTACAGAAGGGAGACCCCTCCCACCTGGGTGTGTGTAGGGAGCTCATATACTGCCACATCCAGTGTAGGGGCTTCCCCTCTTTATGCGGGAGACCCCTCCAGCCTGGGTGTTCCTGGTGCTCTTATAGAGTACCAGCAAGGATAGAGGGAACTCGGGACTCCAATGGGAGACCCATCTCACCTGAGTCTGTGTGTGTGTGTGGGGGGGGGCTTGCATACCGCATTAGCTAGGGTAGAGGTGACTTGCCCTTCCAGGCGAAAATCCCCACCCACCTGGGTGTCTGGGAGAGAATGTATACAGCAGCAACCAGGGTAGAAGGGACTCTCCTCTCCAGGCGGTACACCACTCTCACTAGAGTATCAGGGGAGCTCCTTTACCGCCATAGGCAGGGTAGAGTCCATTCGCCACTCCAAGCTGAAGACCTCTCCTACCTAGATGTAGGGTGGGGGAGCTCATATCCCACCCAAGCCAGGGTAGAAGGCACTCACCCCTCCATGAGGTAGACTCCTCCAACATGGGTGTCTGGGGGTAACTTGTACACCCTCCAATCCAGGGTTGAGGGAACTTGCCCTCTAGTCAGGAACCCCTTCCCAACTGGGTTTTGAGGGGAGCTCATATAGCAGTGCAGGCAGATTAGAGTGGACTCGCACCTCCAGGCCAGAGACCCCTCCCACCTGAGTGTCTTGGGGGAGCTTTTATACCATGGCAACCATGGTCAAGGTGCTCTCCCTCCAGGCAAGAGACCCTTCCCACCTGGGTATGGGGGGGCTTGTATACCACAGCAGCCAGGGTAGAGTGGACTTGCCCCTCCATGTGGGAGACCCCTCCCACCTAGGTGTCTCAGGGAGCTTATATACCACAGCAGCCAGGGTACCAGGGACTCACCCCTCCAGGCGGAGACCCCTCCCACCTGGGTGTTGGAGGATGCTCATATACTTCCCCAGCCAATGGAGAGGGGACTCACCCCTTTAGGCAGGAGACCCCTCCCACCTGGGTGTCCTGGGGAGATCCAATACTGCTGCAGCAAGGGATCTCCTGCACCCAGGCAAGAGACCACTCCCACCTGGCTGTCAGGGGATTCTAGCCTCCTGGTGGGAGACTCCTCCCAATTGGTGTCATATACCACCTCAGTCAGGGTACAGGGGACTTGCCCCTCCAGACGGGAGACCCCTGCAATCTAGGTGTCAGTTGGGGGTTTTCATATACCTTGTATGCCTCCACAGCCAGGGCAGAGGGAACTCGCCTCTTCAGGCCAGAGACTCTCCCACCTGGGTTTGGGGGGGAGCTCCTTTACCGCCACAGCCAGTATACAGGGAACTCATGCCTCCAGGCAGGAGACCCCTCCCACCTGGCTGTCAGGAAAAGCGAATATACCATTTTAGCCAGGGAAAAGGGGACCCATTCCCTTCAGTCATGAGACCACTCCCACCTGTGTATCACAGGGAGCTTGTAGACCACCTTAGCCAGGGTAGAGGTGAATTCACACTTCCAAGCGGGAGATCCCTCCCTACTGGTTGTCCAGGAGCTTGTATACTGCATTAGCCACTGTGGAGGGTACTAGCTCCTCCACGTAGGAGACCCCTTCCATCTTGCTATGGGGGGAAGCTCCTATACCCCTGCAGCCAGGAGATAATGGACTCACCCCACTAGGTGGGTGACCCCTAAAGCGTGGGTGTCAGGGGAGTGAGCTCATATACCACAGAGGTAGGGAAAAGGGGACTAGCCATTCCAGGCACGAGAACCCTCGCACCTGTGTGTGTGGTGGGGAGCTCTTATACCACTACAGCCAGGGTAGTTGGGACTTACACCTTCAGAAAGAAAACCCCTCCCACTTGGCTGTTGTGGGGAGCTTGTATACCACTTTTGCCAGGGTAGAGAGGACTCGCCACTCCATGCTGGAGACCCCACACACCAGGGTGTCAGGGGGCAGCTCCTATACCATTTTAAGCCAGGGTATAGGGCGTATGCCATTCCAGGCAGGAGATCCATTCCTACCTGAGTGTTAAAGGGTGCTCTTATACAGCTGCAGCCAGGGTACAGGGACTCACCCCTCCAAGCTGGAGACGCCTCCCACCTGGGTGTTGGAGGGGGCTAGTATACCCCTGCAGCAAGGGTAGAGGGAACTCGCCCCTCTAGGCTGGAGAACCCTCCCACCAGGATGTCAGGGTGAGGGAGCTCTTATACCATTGCCACCAGGGTAGTGGGGACTCGCCCCTCCAGACAGGAAACCCCTCCCTTCTGGGTGTCCCCGGAATCTTGTATATCACCTTAGCCAGTGTAGAGAACACTCACCCCTCCAGGTAGGAGACCCCTCCCTCCAGGGTGTCAGGGAGAGCCCTTATACCACAGCAGCCAGGGTAGAGGGGAATCGCCAGAAGATCCCTCCCACCTAGGTGTCTGGTGGGGGGTTCTTATACAGCCCTAGCCAGGGTAGAGGGGAGTAACCCCTCCAGGAAGGAGACCCCTCCAACCTGGGTGTTGCAGGGAGCATGTATACCAAGTTAGCCAGGGTAGAGGGGGACTGGAGGTGTGAATCCCCTCTACACTGGCTGTGGAAGCACATGAGCTCCCCCCGAAACCCAGGTGGGTGGGGTCTCCCTCCTGAAGGGGCTAGTCACCTCTACCTGGCTGTGGCTGTTTTGATTTCTTCCCAACACTCAGGTGTGAGAGGTCTCCTGCCTATAGGGGTGAGTTGCCTCCACCCTAGTTGCAACAGTGTAGGAGCTCCCCCCAAAACCCAGGTGAGAGTGGTCTCCCGCATAGAGGAGGGAGTGCTTCTACCCTGGCTGCTGGGGTATAGGAGCTCCTCTGAAACCCAAATAGCATTGGTCTTCCATCTGGAAGGGTGAGTCCTCTCTCTCCTATCTTCTGCAGTATATGGGGAGAAAGGGGAGTAAGGGGAATGGTGGGTGGGGGGAGAGGAGGGATTATGGCCCAGATTCACTGCATGGTGTCAGGATTGGGGAGCAGGCCCCAGGCTGAAAGAGGGCAAAGACTCCAGGCAAGGGGCACTGCTACCTTTTCCCAAAGGAAGGCAACAATGCCAAACATCCCAGTTACATCCACTGGCTCTGGTGAGAATCCTGGGAAGGGAATCTGGAAAAGGAGCCCAGCAGGGACAAGGACAACCAGAGGGCCAAAGCAGGGCACAGCATGAAGTGCTGGAAGAAGGGTGTATGTGGGGTGCGGGTCAGGACCACAGAAAGGAGCCCAGGCTAGGGACCTAGAGGAGGGCCCAGGCTAGGGGAGAACATGGAAGCATGGGGTCAGGCAGGCAGGGGCTGCACTAGGATTTTGAGATGCATGGAAGACAATCGGAGCAGGGAAGTGGCCCCAGCAAGGCCCACAGTTCAAGCCGAGGCATGCATGGAGCAAGCAGGACTCCAAGTGTCTCAAGAGAGGAGCCATTCCAGGGAATGGAAAACCAAGGTCCACAGCTGGGGCAGGGGGTTCAGTACATGGACAGAGTTGGAGAGGAAATGCAGGGGATCCAGGAGGCGGGAGGCAGGTTCAAGGCCCAGCACCACTGCCAGGTGTCAGGGTTTGTGGTGCTGCCACAAGGGCATAGGGAGAGCAAGTATCCCAGTTAAGGGTAAGGGTTCTGTTTCCCATAAGGTGCCCTGGCCCAGAGGATCAAGGGCCAGGGGCCAGTCCAAAGGGCCTGGCAAGGGATATGGTTCAGGAGGAGTGTGATATGAGGGCACAGTGGTGTTCATGGTGGGTGCAGAGAGGGGCAAGAGCCAGGACTCAACGAAGGAGCACAGGTAAGGGACCAACCCCAACGAAAGGTATTAGGGACCCAATGATCAGGAGGCCCCTGCTCCAGGAAAAAGTGCTAGGGGAAAGCACTCGAATGAGGAGACAGAGTGTGATACAAAGGGCACAGAGCTGAGCAAGCTTTGGGGCCAAATCAAGGGATGCCCAGGTCAGACACAACAGGAAGGGACACCACAGAAAGCAACGCAACTGGAGGAATGCAGTGAGGAGCTCAGGCTGGCAGCCAGGCCAGGGGACTGTAGGGTGAAGGGTCAGGGTGAGGCAGGCCTAGGTTGGCTTAGGGGCTTCTTGCAAGGCTAGAGGGCAGGAGAGGAAAGGCAGGGGATCACCCAGAGCAAGGTCATCACTAGTCTCATGTCCACTGCCAGTTGTCAAGTTTGGACAACAAAGGGAGATGCCACTCACTCCACTTTCTCCCCTCCCACTACTCCCCCTCCATGTTTCTTTTCATTCAGCAAGGCACAGATGCTAGCACTTGGCTCTACCTTACTGGGCCTGGCTCCTTGCTTGAGACCCTTGCTATCCTTCTTGAGGACCCTTCCCTGTCCCTTGGTTTCAGGCCCCTGTTGCCGGTCCCCTCCTGTGCCTCCCCTCTGATATCATTTTGTGGTGTCCTGGCACTTCCCAGACCCTTCACACCCCCTGCTTCTCCCTAGCCTATGCTGCTCAATTGTTCCTGGCAGACCAACCACCCCCCCCACAACCGTACACCATGTATCCCCTCACAGTACCATCTCTGGCCCCTCCATTGGTCCAGGTATGTCTCTGAAGATCTACTCACCTGGGGCAGAGGAGCGGAATTGACTCACCTCTGTGCCCTCAACGATCCATATGGGAAACACAGCCCTGCCTCTTGCATGAGTCCCCTTCACTGCCTGAAACTTGTGGCCTGTCAGTTAACATGGAACTTGCCCCTACGAGCCCTTAGTGATCCCCTCCCTTCTCTCCCCTGCCCTCTGGGATTGCATGCTGCCCCTACCCCAACCCAGCCTTCCCTAACCCAGGCCCTTGGCGCTCCTGTTCCTGTCTTTTGTGCTCCTTTGAGTCCCTGACACTTTCTTCATGTTCCTTTGCATAGCGTGGAGTCTCTTCATGTTGGGTCTGAACTGGGGGCTCCTTTCTTGGGCCCACCAGAGGGCTCCTCTAGGTGCCCTTTGAGCTTCCGTCTGTCACATGGTCCTTGGGCAGCTCATCCTTCCCATCCCTTCATGAATTCCCCTGGTGCTTGTGAGTCTTCTGCTCCTTGGGTCCCACGTCCTAGGTTGGTAGGGTGAGTACCTGGTCTCAGCACCTGGTTACTATCCTGGCTCTCGTCTCACCACACACTTACCAAGACCCCAGGCCGTTCCCTCCCATAGCCATCCTTCTGGCCTCCTTCCATTGCCAGGCCTCCATTGCCAGGTTTCTGTCCATGGATTCTCATCTGGGCCAGAGTGTCGTATGAAAAACTGAGCCCTGCTCCTAGCCTAGGACACTTACTCTCTCTTGGTGCTTGGTCCTCCACCAGGAATCCTGACACCTGGTACTGGCCTTGGACCTGGAGCCTGACTGCCCCTGCTGGATCCCCTGCCTTCCCTCCCAAGTCTTTTTCACTGTCCTAAGCCCCAGGCCCAAGCCCTGGACCTTGGCACTCCATTTCCTTGCCTGGCTTTGTGCTGGAGCCTCCGTTGGCCCTTCTTGTTCCATTTTTCTCTGGACTTTGTCTGAAGGCCCCACACTGGAGCCACTTCTCTCCTCCTTTTGGCTTCCCTGTACTGAAATACCCTAGTGCAGCCATACCTTACTGTCCCCACCCTTCCCTGCTCTGTCCAGGCCTGGGACCTCCTTTAGATCCCTTGTCTTAGCTCCTTCCTGGGGTCTTGGCCCCCACCCCCACCCACACCCATCCTGCAGCCCTTGAGACTATGCCCTTCTTTGGCCCTCTTGTCATTTCCTATCTCTCCCAGGCCCACTTCCTGATCACCTTTCCAAGGATGCTCATCAGGCCAGGTACTTGACCTGGCCTCGTGGCCCTGTGCGTTCCCTTTGGGAAAATGTAACCCTGCCCCTTGTATGGGCCCTTTGGATCCCCTTAGCCTGTGACCTGCTACCCAATCCTAACACCCTGTAGTGGACCTAGACCTTAAGACTTCTTCCCGCAGTGCCACCTACTCAGATTTTCTCCCTTCCCTCCCCTCCCCATCCATATCCATTTGACCTTTACTGTCTGGCAATAGGATGCTCTTGCCTATTGCCAGACAGTAAAGGTCAAATATACAACTGAATACACAGGTTAACATAACCACCACCATCTCAATTGCTCGCTGGCCTCACCTCTCAAACACTCTCCCTTCTGTCAATATGCCATGCATCATCCTGACTCAGCTGTGGCCCTCAAAATCTACCCCCTTCTGTTTAATTAGACAGCAAGCATGTGGCTTAGGGACAGTGCCTGTCTTAGGTTGTCCAATACTACATATGGTTCTTACCCAACATAGGATGAGCTGACCTCAAAGCGTCAGCCTCCTGACTTAGGTTGGTACCACATTGCAATTGAATCTTACCCATCATTGACTACTGGTCCAGCATACAGCCATACTTGTGGATAGGCCTTTGCACCAGTGGGGGGGTTAGGTTCTTTGCCACACCTCTGTTGGCCCCCAAATTTGGCCTTGGTGCCAGTGGGGGGATGAGGATCTTTGCCTCACCTCTGTTGGCCCCCCAATTTTAGACCTTCACAAGCAGAAAAGAGGAGGATGCAAAATGCCATGACACCAAGCCAAATGACGGTTCCTTTTGGAAAAATTGTACCACCGATGGCACCATCAGCAAAGATACCCCAGCACTACCACATGATAGTTCACAATGCATACAAGTGATACATAGTCCAGGCAAGTTCTGCAAGCAGTTCAAAGCAGAGGAATCCATCAAATGTCCATTTCCTCCCAAAATAAATCGACTTCTTGATTGAGCATCACTTGTTGAGTTATTATAAATTGATGCATCAGTTTATACAGTTTACTGTGATAGCTATCGAAGGAGCTGTAGTTTGGTTTTATCTTTGTCTTTACCAGCACTGGGATGAAGATAGAAATTCTGGCAATGATGGCTAAAAAAAAAATCTGTAACATTCCAGCAGGCACTAAAAGAAAGCAATTCTCTAAACAATTTACATTATCCTGAACAGAATTATTAAATATAATGAAAAGGAAAGGTGAAAGTAAACAAAAAGATCTGTTAACCTCCTATTTTGTTTACATATAAAACAATCCTCAACAGCTGTTTAACCAATTTAAATTAAACCATTTAAATCACATGGATAAAAAAAAATATTTGGATCCATTTTTTCTTGAGAGTTCCTCATATATGATATATGCACATATGCACATACAGACATACAACACAAAAGAGAAGTGTGCACACAACACACAATACATACAACACATAACATAATAGTAAAGGCCTTGTAGCTTTTCACAGGTGAAATCTCCATTGCAATCTTTAAAAACTCCAGTCAAAAAATAGAACTGATCAGAAAAACATTAACCTAGGTCTGTATGAGCTCAAAAAATAAAATAGAACTTCATGATGTGGGAAAAGGAAATAATAAAATAGATATTGAAAAAGGCATCCTGGTTACCACCTGGGTTTGACTCTTATTTGGATATCCCATCCTTTTTCCTGTAACTTGCATAATGGATCTGAAGGCATTCCCACAAGCAAGCCCCAAGGTTTTTTACATTTGAAATAGGCTTTAATTGTGTTCATTATTCATTAGCCTCCAGGTGTGGGAGAACAACCTTTGCAGATGTAAGGATATAAGCTGTTGTGGATTTGAGCCAAGTCATCTTCTTTTTGGTCTGTAGAAATCGCTTTAGTTAGTCTCTCTGGAATCCAAATCAGCTGCTGTTCTCCCTGTGGAAACACACAAACAGACCCCTGACTCCAGACAATCACTGGGTCAGGACCTTTCCATTGTCCTGTTAGAATATCCTTCCAAAGTACCTTGGGCTTATGTACATTTTGTGGACACATGTGCCTTTCCACAGCATGAAGCCCTGATGAGTCGAAATTTAAAAAGTTTAGAGTAAAAAGGGTTATTTTAAGTTTATCTTTGGGGGCTACATACCCCTTCCCAATTCCCTCTCTTTGCCTTAATAAGTACATTTTAATAGTTTGATGAGCTCTTTCAACTATGCCTTGTCCCTGTGGATTGTATAGGATTCCTGTTATGTGAGTAATGCCAAATGATGAGCAAAATTGTTTAAAAGAGGTATAAGAATAACCAGGGGCATTATCTGTTTTTAACTGTTTTGGAACGCCCACAGTGGCAAAATTTTGTAAGCAATGAGCTATAATATCTTTAGGTTTTCTCCAGCATGAAGGGAGCCCATCAAAAATTTGGAAGAAGTATCAACTGTAAAATGCAAATATTTGAAGTTTCCAAATTCTGGCAAGTGTGTGACGTCCATCTGCCAAATATGGTTAGGTATCAGTCCTCTAGGATTGACTCCGAGATTAACTTGTGGTAAAAAGGTCACACAATTTTGACATTGTTTTATTATTTGTCTAGCTTGTTCCTTAGATATTTTAAAATGCTTTTGTAAAGTATTAGCACTGACCTTGAACCTTTTATGAAAATTTGTAGCTTCTTCTTCTAGTGTATAACAAAATATGTATAACATGTGTAGTTTTATCTGCTAAATCATTGCCCAAACTAAGGGCTCCAGGCAATCCTGTATGTGCTCTGATATGTCCTATAAAGAATGGATCTTTTCTGTCCCAGATTAAACTTTGTATAGCAGAAAGCAAAGAGAAAACAGTAGAGGAAGGGGAAATACTACCAGCTTCTTCAAGGGAATTTATAACATTAACTATATACTGACTATCAGAAAATAAATTAAATACAGAATCTTTAAACATCACAAAAGCTTGTAATACTGCATTAAACTCTATCTTTTGAGCTGATTGTTTGGGTACTAAAAGTGTAAAAGTTTGATCAGGGGTAAATATTGCTGCTGTACCATTATTAGACCCATCAGTGAATATATTTGGAGCATTAATGATAGGTGTTTTTCTTGTCATTTTTGGAAAGAATACAGGATGTGAAGACCAAAAAGAAAACAAAGGATTATATGGTAAGTGATTATCAAATGAAACATTAGAGTTGCACATGATTATTGCCCAAGTATTTAATTCAATAGCTAACTCATCAATTTGATCCATAGTATATGGAGTAATAATTTTATTGGGAGAAATTCCAAACACTCCCTTTGCTGCTTTTATTCCTTTGAGTATTAATTGTCCTACAGCCTCAGGATTCCTAGTAAGAATAGTGTTAGGAGAATTAGATAAATGTATCCAAAATAATGGTCCTTCTTGCCAAAATACTCCTGTAGGAATATTTTTTTTTGTTGGTATTACAATAAATAATAAAGGCAAACATATATCAATTCTATCCAAATGCATATTTTCCATATGTGTTTCAATTATTTTAATGCATTTCTTGCTTCACGTGTTAACATGTGTGTTGAAATTGGATCTGATGGATCTTTTAGGATATCAAATAAAGATCCTGTTGGTATGCCTAGATAAGGCCTTATCCAATTTATGTTTCCTCATAATTTTTGAAAGTCGTTAAGTGATTTGAGTTGATCTACTCGTATTTGAATTTTTGGTGGACGGACCATGGTTGAGGATAACAGAACTCCTAAATAATTAATTGGAAATTTTAATTGTACTTTATCCATTGCTATCTCTAGATTACAATGTTTTAATAATTTTGTGTGGCATAACATTCTAGCAATGTATTTTATCTTTGTGTGCTAACAATACATCATCCATATAGTGAAATATTTGTAGTTCAGGATTGTGATTTCTAAGTGGCTGTATTGCTTTGTTAACATAAATTTGACACATAGTTGGGCTGTTATCCAACCCTTGAGGGAGTACTTTCCATTCATATCTCTGATCAGGACTTTTATGATTCAGTGCAAGGACAGTAAATGCACAATTTGGACTATCCTCAGGATGAATTGGAATTGAAAAATAAAAACAATCTTTATTATCTATAACTAAAACATACCAGGTTTTTGGCAAAGCAGACAATTGAGGAATCCCCGATTGAGCAGGTCCCATAATAAACATCTCATTATTAATGGCTCTTAAATCTTGGAATAATCTCCATTTACCAGATTTCTTTATAATAACAAAAATGAGAGGATTATGGGGAGATACGGAAGGTTGTATATGTCCCTCCGCTAATTGTTGTTTGACCAGGTCATGGAACCCGTACTGTTCTTTCTGATTTCCAAGTAATTTTTATTGTCTCAGTGACCCCTCCTGAAAACCCAATCCATGTCTATCTGTTTCTTGGTCTATTTGTATTGGTGCCACTATACTTTGTCCTTTTTCTCCTAATCCTTTTCCTTTCCTTAAACCTTGTCTGGCCATCATAGTGGGCACATTTGAATTGATGTTATTTGTTTATTTCAAACCTAATTGATCTAGGACATCTTGTCACCATAAATTTATAGGAAGATGATCCAATATATATGGCTGTATAGTTCCTTCACATCCTTGAGGCTCCTTCCAACCTGATACCATTGCACTTCTGTGCGGATTAGTTGCCACTCCTAGGCCTCAAAGCGTTTGAGTGGCTTGTTGTAATAGCCAATGTTTCTGCCATTCTTGACGAGAGATGATGCTAAGGTCTACACCTGTGTCCAGTAGCCCATTAAATTCATGTCCTTGAATATTTAGTTTTAGCATTGGGCGAGAATCTAAATTTAAAGACAGCATAGCCCAATCTACACCTGTGGAGCCTAATCCCCTAGAACCTCTTTCTATAGTACTACTGGAAAATTTATCATGCAGGCTGGGTATTATTAATAACTGTGCTATTCTATCTCCTGGTGAAATTACTGATATACCTCTTGGAGAACTACCTATAACTTTTATTTCACCTTCATAATCAGGATCAATTACTGCAGGACTTATCATAAGTCCTTTTAGAGTAGAAGAACTGCATCCTAATAATAAGCCTACTGTTCCTTGGAGAAGAGGTCCTTTTACTCTTGTGGGAATGATTTGAACTTCCATCTCTGGAGTTAGTACTGCTCTGGTGGAAGTGCAGGTGTCCAACCCTGCGCTCCTTCTGGTTTGTCTGATGAGAGATCGGATGGATAATGTTTCCTGGGCCCTACCCTGATGGTGTTGCTGGGTTCCTCCAATGCCCTGAATATTTGTGGTCATGGGCCCCAGAGCATTGGGCCCTCCTGTCCATTTTTTGGCAATGGAGCCTGATGCCTTTCTCCCCAATATCCTGGGTAAACACCTGGTCCTTTTCCAATTTTGATAATGGAGTACCCTCTATGGTGATTTGAGAATGGCATTCATTAGCCCAATGCCTCCCTCTATGGCATCGTGGGCAAATACCTGGTATTCTACCCCTTTGATACCTAGCTTTGTTAAACCCTCCTCCTATGGGGCAACTCTTTTTAAAATGTCCTGTTTGTTCCCAATTGTAGCATTTTTTTGGCATGGCATCTAAAGCCTCTTGTACTGAAGCTGCCACGACTTGCCCATGTTCATTAATTTTGTCTCTACATAATTTAATATATGTGTTTAAATCTTCATGTTTCCATGGTCTAATGACTTCCCTGCATCCTTTGTTTGCTTGCTCAAAGGCTAGCTGTTTAATTAGTGACATTGCTTGTTCTGTATCCCCAAAAACTCTGGTAGCTGTTTGAATAAGTCTATCTACAAATTCAGCGTAAGGTTCATTAGCTCCTTTTATAACCTTAGATAATTGACCTTGTAAATCTCCATGTCCTTGTAAAGTCTTCCATGCCCTAACTGCACCTGCAGCAATTTGTGAGTATATAGCAGGATCATATGTATTTTGTTTCCATTTACCTTCATAAGCTCCTTTTCCTAACAACATATCTAGATTTCTCTGAGAATAACCGGCTACTGCATTTCGCCTAGCAGTCTCCATGCAAAATTCCTCATTGGCAACCTTCCATAACAGGTATTGTCCTCCATTTAGCACAGCTTTACACATACTAGCCCAATCTGCTGGCATCATGTCCAAGTTAGTAATGGATTCGACCATGCTTACAGTGAAAGGTGCTTGGGGACCATAGGTTGTTACAGTCTCCTTTAACTGATTAACTGTTTTGAAATCTAAAGCACGGTGAATTTGCTGCCCTCCTGTCTGATCAAGTACAGGGCATGCCAATCTTTGAGGTCCTGTCACAGGATCCCATCTATCAACTACAGGGGTTGGGGGCCCCCGAGCAAATGTTGTCTCCATAGGTAGAGCTGTTGGTTGGACCCTTACGCCCTCTGGTGATAGAAAGATGTTAGTAGCAGCCTCCAGTTGTAACTTTTCCCCTGATAGCCCCTTTTCCTTTAAATTTTCTTCCTCTGTCTGACTAGCTTGAGATACCTTCTCTTTTACTTGATCTAAAATGTCTTCTAACATAGTCTGAATCTCTAACAATTTACTTAACACTCTTTCAGTTTGTTTTTTACTAATTTCTCATCTACTATAACACAAAAGAAAACCAAAACAGAATGAAACAAAAACGGAATAAAAAATCATTGTATCATTTTTCCTATTTTCTTGACATGTGCATTTGTGGTCTATTTCTATCTCTTCCTCAGGGGTGAACAACTTCAAACATTGAGCCAAACATTTTTCCCAGTTTGCCCGAGAAAGTTCTAGGGACAGGCAGTTTGAATCAAAAACAAATCAAATCAAAACAAGAACACATTGCTTTTTGAAATGGTCACCCATTCTCTTACTCTTCTTCAGGGGCGAGCAATTTTACTTACCCCCAAGCTTCAGGCATTCCCTGTACGGGACACCAAATGCTGCAGTCTGGCTGGGCACAAATAACCGAGCCACCACAAAGCACTTGTAGGTTCAAAACTGCAACTCTTTATTGATGAACTCCACCAGCACTCCACAATGCTCCCCTGGAACCATCTCACCCTCAAGTGGGGTCCACGCGCACTCTCCCTCGGAACCCGCGAGAACTCCATGGGAACTCCATAGTAGAGGGCACCCTAGTCAGCAAGAGGTGCCCTATTGCCAGACAGTAAAGGTCAAATATACAATTAAATACACAGCTTAACATAACCATCATCATCTCAATGGCTAGCTGGCCTCAATTCACAACCACTCCCTTCTGGCAATATGCCATGAGTCATCCTGATTAAGCTGTGGCCCTCAACAGCATTCCTCTCCCTGTGCCACCCACTACCATTACTCCCCTTTTCCCCCTCCCCAACCCTATCTCTTTTCATGGGACCCATGACCGGGTCCTGGTACTTGGCTCCCCATTTTTGGGCCTGGCTACTTGCTGAAGCCCCCATTCTTCCTTTTCCAGGACCCTGTCCCTGACTATTGATTTCAGGCCCTTTGCTGGGCCACTCTCTTGTGCCTCCCCTCTGTTCCCATGTACTGTTGTATTTTGCCATTGCTAGGATCCTCTCCTTGTCCTGCTTCTTCCTAGCCTGTTCTCCATCAATGGTTTCTGGCTTCCACCAAAACCCACCCAATCCTGGACCAAATGTATCCCTCACATTGTCCTCCTCTGTTCCTGGTCTCTCTCTCTGAGGATATACTCACCTGGGGCAGAGAAGTTGAATTGGCTGGCCTCTGGGTCCTGAAGGATCCCTATGGGCAACACAGCCCTGCCTCTAGTCTGGACCTGCATTGCTGTTCAAAGTTGACAAATGGTAGTAGAGTTGGGCCTAGTGATTATGTTGCCCTGGGTGATGCCCTGCCTTCCCTCTCCTGCCCTCTAGCCTTGCAAGCTCCCCCTAAGCCAACCCACCCCTTCTTCACCTGGATCCTTTGCTCTACAGTCCCCTGGCCTGGATGCCAGCCTGAGCTCTTTATCCATTACTCGGTTTGTGTTCCTTTCTCTGGTGTCTCTTCGTGTCGTATATGACCTGGGCGCCCCTGATTTGGCCCCGTACCTCACTCCCTTCTGTGCCCTTTGCACAGCCATCTATCTCCTCATCCTAGCGCAGATTCTACCTCTCCTTACCCAACTGCTTTTTCCTGGAAAAGGGTCCTCCTGATCATTGGGTCCCTAATACATTTGGGTGGGATTGGTCCCTTACCTGGGATCCTTGATTGGGTCCTTACACTTGCCCCTCTCTGCACCCACCGTGAACCCCCACTGTGTCCTCTAATTGCACTCCTCCTGGCCACTGTTTCTTGCCAGGCCCTTTGGCCTTGTCCCTGGTCCTTGATCCTCATCTGGGCTAGGGTGCCTTATGGGAAACAGAACCCTGACATCGACTGGTTTACTTGCTCTCCCCAGGCTCTTGGGACAGCACCAGGAACCCTTACAGCTGGTAGTGGTGCTTGGCCTCGTGCCTCTCTCCCCCTTGCTGGATTCCCTGCCTTCCCTCTCCAGCACTGTCCACTGTCCTGAGCCACCTGCCAGAGCGCTGGACCTTTGCTCTCCATTCCATGGACTGGCTCCTCTCTTGAGCTTCTGGGGTCCTTCTTGCTCTGTGCTTCACTGGGATTGAATTGAGCGGGTAGCTGGGGCCACTTGCCCACTCCCCTTGGCTTCCCTGCATCTCAAAACCATAGTGCAGTCCCTGCCTGTCTGGCCCCACTCTTCCTTGCTCTCCCCTAACTTGAGCCCTCCTCTAGGTCCCTAATCTGAGCTGTTTTCTGTGGTCCTGGCCTGCACACTACAAACACCCTTCATCCAGCACTTCACAGTATACCCTCCTTCATCCCTCCTGTTTTCCTTGTCCATGCTGGGCTCCTTTTTCAGATTCCTTTAATCTGGATGCTCATCAGAGCCAGGGGCTGAAACTGGGATGACTGAACCTGTGGTCTTCCTTTGGAAAAAGGTAGCAGTGCCCCTTGCCTGGGGGCTTTGGCTTACTTCAGCCTGCGGCCTGCTCCTCAATCCTGACTCACTGCAGTTAATCTAGGCCTTGAGCCCTCCTCTCCCTGTGCCACCCATTCCCCTTACTCCTGTTTCTCCCCATATAGCGCTGCAGCCAGGAGTGAGGGGATTCGCCCTTCCAGATGGCAGACCATACCCTCCTGGGTGTTGGGGGAGGTCCTAAAATCCAGCAGCCAGGGTAGAGAGGACTCCCTCTTCCACGTGGGAGAACCATCCTACCTGGGTATTGGGGGAAGCTCCTATACCACTGTAGCCAGTGTACAGGACACTCAACACTCTAGGAGGTAGACCACTCATACCTGGTTGTTGGGGGGAGCTCAAAACACCCACAGCCAGGGTAGAGGTGACTCACACCTCCAGTCCCCTCTACCCTGGCTAACGTTGGATACAAGCTCCCTGTAACACCCAGGTGGGAAGGATGTCTGTCCTGGTGGGGAGAGTACCCACTACCCTGGCTGCAGCGGTATAAGAGCTAACCTGACACCCAAGAGGAAGGGCTCTTCTGACTAGAGGGGCAAGTCTTCTCTACCCTGGTTAGGACTGAATATGAGCCGCATGGCTGGAAACCTAGGTGGGGAGGGTCTACTACGTGGAGGGACAATTCCCCTCTACCCTGGCTGCTGTAGTATAAGAGCTCCCCCTGACACCATGGTGGGAGGGATCTCCTATCTGGAGGGACAAGTCCCCACTACCCTGGCTTCAGTGGTATAAGAGCTCTCCCACCCTGACACCCAAATGGGAGGGGTCTCCAACCTGGAGGGATGAGTTTCCTCTACTCTGGCTGGGGAGGTATACTAGATCCTTCCTACACCCAGGTATACTAGATCCTTCCAACACACCAGGCATCTCCACCCTGAAGGGGTGAGTCCCTTGTACCCTGGCTGCAACTGTATAATAACTCCCTTTAACAGCCAGGTGGGATGGATCTCCCAACTGGAGTGGCATATACCCTATACCCTGGCTTCGATGGTATAGGAGCTACCCAGACAACCTGGTGGGAGGGGTCTCTCGCCTGAAATGGTGAGTCCTCTCTACCCTGGCTAACATTGCATACAAGCTCGTGCGTGACACCCAGGTGGGAGGGGTTTGCTCTCTGTATTGGGGAGTCCCAACTACCCTGGTTATAGTGGTATAAGAGCTTCCTCCCACACACACAGATAGGAGGGGTTTCTCACCTGGAATGGTGAGTCCCCTGTTCCCTGCCTCTGCTGGTATATAAGATCTCCTGACAACAAGGGTTTATGCATCTCCTGCCTAGTGGGGTGAGTCTCCTTTCTCCTGGCTGCTCAGGTATACAAGTACCCCCCCCCCCATAGCAAGATGGGAAAGGTCTCCTGCCTGGAGGAAAGAGTACCCTCGACCCTGGCTAATGCAACAGAGAAGCTTCCAGACACTCAGGAGGGAGGGGTCTCCTGCCTGGAGGCATGAGTTCCCTCTGCACAGGCTGTGGCAGTAAAAGAGCACCCCTGACACTCAGGAGGGAAGGTCTCTGGCCTCTAGGGGCGAGTCCCCTCTACACTGGCTGTAGCTGTATAGGAGCTCCCTCATTCATCCAGGTGGGATGGTCTCTGGTCTAGAAGGGTGAGTCCCCTCTACCATGGCTGTGGAGGTATATGAACTCCCTCTGACCATCAGGTGGGAGGGGACTGTTGTCTGGAGGGGCGATTCCCCTTTACCATGATTGCTGCAAGTTTGGCACTCCTTTGGTCACCCAGGTGAAAATGATGTTTTGCTTGAGGTTTCAAGTCCCTGCTACCCTGCCAGCAGCTGTATAGGAGCACCCCCCCCAGGACACCCAGGTGGGAGGGTTCTCCCACCTTTAGGGATGAGTCACCTTTACCCTGTTTGGGACAGTATATGAGCTCCCCCTCACACCCAGGTTGGAGGGGTTTCCTGCCTGAAGGGGCGAGTCCCCTCTACCCTGACTACAGCGGTATAGGAGCTCCCCCTGACACCCAGGAGGGAGGGGTCTTCCACCTGGAGGGGTGAGTCCCCTTTACCCTGGCTGCTGGATTATAAGAGCTTCTCCCCCATACCCAGATGAGAGGGGTCTCCTGCCTGGAGGGAGGATTCCCCACTACACTGGCTGGAGCAGTATACGAGCTTCCCCACCACACCAAGGTGGGAAGCTCTTCCACCTGAAGAGGCGAGTCCCCTCTACCCTGGCTGCACTGGTTTACTAGCTGTGCCTGATACTCAGATTGGATGGGTCTCTCGCCAGGAGGGGTGAGTCCTCTCAACCCTGCCTGCAGCGGTATAGGATCTTCCCCTGACACCCAGGTCAGAGGGTCTCCAGGCTGGAGAGGCAAATCCCCTTGACCTGGCTGTAGTATTATAGGGACTCCCCCCCTTCACCCAGGTGGGAGGGGTGTACTGCCTCTAGTGGTGAGTCTCCTTTACCCTGCCTGTGGGTAACTCCCCTTACAACAAGGTGGAAAGGATCTTCCACCTGGAGGGTCAAGTCCACTCTCCCCTGGCTCTGGTGGAATAGACCTTCCCCCAACACCCAGGTTATTGGGTCTCCTGACTGGAGGGGCATGTCCCCTCTACACTGGGTGTGCGGGTGTACAAGCTCCCCTGGACACCAAGGAGGAAATGATCTCCTGCCTGGAACAATGAGTCCCCTGTACCCTGGCTGTGGCAGTATACAATCACTCCCACACACCAAGGTGGGAAGATTCTCCTGCCTGGAGGGACAAGTCTTCTCTACCCTGGCTAAGGAAGTACACAAGAACTCCCCTACACATAGGTGGAAATGGTCTTCTGCACAGACAGGTGAGTCCCCTCTATCCTGGCATTGGCAGTATACAAGCTCCCCTGACACCAGGTGGGAGGGGTATCACACCTGGAAGGGCAATTACCCTCTACTTTAGCTCTTGACATATAAGACTTCCCAGTACACCATTGTGGGAGGGGTCTTCAACCTACAAGGGCGTGTTCTCTCTACCCTAGCACTAGCAGTATAGGGGCTCCCCCTCAACATACTCATGTGGGAAGGGTTTCCTGCCTGTAGGAGCCTTTCCCCTCTAGCCTGGCTGCTGTAGTAATCAAGCTACCCAGGTCACCCAGGAGGGAGGGTTCTTGCACATGGAGGGGCAAGTCCTCTCTATCCTGGCTGTGGCGTATATGGGCTTCCCCTTGTTAGGTGCAGAACAGGCTGATCTAAATTGTCTGCAGGACATCTGAACAAACGCCAGCTGCAGGATAACCCACACACTTAAACCTCTTCTGTCTGGTTCTTTATCAGCTGTTTGCATCAAGTCTGAATACTCAACCCCACACAAGGGCGTCATTTGACGCCCACCTGTCTGGTGCAACAGAAATCCACATCTGACCCCTGCCCCATCTGTCTGAAGGCAGAAGATAACACTCTGAGCAACTACAGTGTGATCCATTCATTGTCTGCCAACAAGGCAGCTTGCAGACCCAGAGACCCCATTAGAATTTGGCTATAAAAACTCCCTCCTGCTGGGCCCCCTTCTCTTGCTCTGTGTGCCTCTCTGGCTTTGACACTCCCTTGCTATTTCTTTCTTCACTCTCTTCCTCTCTCTCTTTTTCTCCTCTTTTGCACTGCTGCAATATAGCAGTGGTAGCTCCTAACTGTTGTGGTCATTATCCTTTCATTGTTGCCAAAACCCGGGAAGAGGGTAAAAATTCACTTTTGGTCCCTCTTCCTCCAGAAGTGACACTCACCAGATGACCTGAACCCATTTTCTCAACCACCAGAACTACATGCACCCTGGGCCTTTGATTGGTGATTTTCCCCTTCCTGTAGCCCTAAACCCAATGGTGGTGTCAGGAGAATTTGAAATTTGATCTTCCAGCAAACCTCTTGGCCCACCTGTGGGGAGGAAAGCACCCCATCACAGACTTCAAGGCCACGGTGGCCCTCAGGGACTCCTTCCTTGGGCAGATTGGACAATTTGGTCCAAAATTATTTCCCTTCCACTTCCCAGCTGCTTCTTTTTTTAACAGCATAGGTTTTGTAGGTCACCCCCAAAGGACCTTGTAACTTCTGTGAACACATAACAGAAAACTAAACATCACAATCTACCCAGACCTTCATGGTTTTGGTGGCTCTGTTAAAGTCCTAGTCCTTACACCTTTAAGACTTGGCTGCTACAGATACACTTTCCCTTACCTTCCTCTCTTGCTCCCCTCTTTCTGGCCCTGGGAGTCTCTGGCCTCTCCAGCAGGGGTCCCAAAAAGCCTTGGCGAAGGTCTCCCATGGCTCCCGTCCTGTTCATGATGGGAGCCTCTACTGTCAGGATTTGGTGACAACGAATCTCTGCAGCTTGAACCTGCCACTAGGCACTCCTGATTTTTGGCTCTAGCGGGGACAACCATTTGCCAGTAAACCAGTTTCCTCACTCTCTCTTACACTATTTTTGCATCTCCTTCCTTCTACCCTATACTATGTTGTGACCTCTTCCCTCTCCCTTATACTATGTTTGCGAAATGGGTAATTCATCCTCTCTGCCAGTTAACTCTCCTTTAAAATGTTTCTTGGATAACCTCAAAACCCTCTCCTTGATACCAGACATCAAACCCAAACTATTGATCAAATATAGCACCCAGGATTGGCCCACTTGTTCCCTAGACAACCAAAATAAGTGACCCCCTTTTGGGTCTCTGGATCAATCCATTCTAATGGATCTTTACAATTACTATGAGCATTCAAAAATGGGTAGAGAGCCCCTATGTCCAAGCTTTCTTCTTGCTCCAATGCAATTCTGCTCTCTGCACCTCTTCAAACCTCTACAAATTTTTCTAGCTTGCAAACCAACCCACAGAACCGCCGATACCTAATATTCTTCTCCTTCAGACTCATCCACTACTTTTGACATTGCTGATGAACATCCATCCTATCACCTGGCTCAAATAGGTCCTCACTCTCAACCTTCTACTCCGGCCCCTCCACCATTTCCCAAACCACAATAAAATGTTTTCTCTTCTCCAGTTACTAGATCAAAAACACAAACCACTGCCCTTCCCCAAATCTTTGCCCCATTGCTAAGGTTGCAGGTACTGAAGTTATTCTTCCACCCACCCACTACTCTTTTCTCCTGTCAGTGGCCACACCTGGTCCCACCATGTCCTCTTACCAGTTAACTCAAAGCTCAAACTAGCTGAGGAGAGCCCTTGGACCCCTACTGAGATATGGTGAAAATGGCCTTTAAAGTTGCTTTGTCATCACTGAAAACATGTTACTAAGAATTTAATGTCCCTTACAGGCTTTTTGGAATATTCACTCCCATCCTCCCCTCTGCTCTACCTGTTCTACTCCTCAAGTTTTTGTCGATAGGTAAAATCATTAAAACTAAACTCCCCACACACCAGATGAGGAGCTACCAGCCAGATGAAGACTGGTAGATCAACTTCACTCACATGCCTAGGCACAAAAACTTCACTACCTATTTACTTTTGTTAATATTTTTCAGGTTGGATTGAAGCCTTCCCTACATCCAGGGAAATTGCTGACACCATCGCCTCAATCCTCATTGAGGAGATCATTCTCAGGTTTGAACTTCCAGCCACCATCCAGTCAGGCAATGGACCAGACTTCACTTCTCAGATTATTCAACTAGTCTCCAAAGGCCTCAACATCACCTAGAGGCTCCACAACCCCCACAAACCATAATCTTCATTTTCTATGCCAACCACAGATGGCGCTTTAACATCCAAGCGACTTGGCACCAGGATGACAGCACCCACTCTCAATTTATGGGGCAAGGTGATTGCTCTTCCACTGGCTGCAATTGGGCAGTCACCCTTAACATTACTGAATTCAACCAAGGCACCTATGATACTTCATAGAGTCCCTATGACAGGACCAAGGGCTGATACCAAGGGTTTCCTCCACTCAGAAATTGTTTGATGTAGTTGACAAGCTATGGCTTCAAGAAAATTTTATAGACTTTGCCCTTCTGAGATAACTGTCTATAGGCACTAAATGTTATCTCTAGTCGCCCAAGTATTCCCAAGCCTGCCCCTGAACATTCACCAGCTCTCCCAGGTAGGCCCCATTCCACCTTCTCTCAGTAGGAAGTAGCCAAAGGATTTGCACTGCCCCCCCCAACCCCTTTAACTTAGAAAAACAAAAAGGGAGGAATGTTAGGTGCAGGAGAGGCTGAACTAAGCTGTTTTCAGGATAACCCACACACTCAAACACCCTTCTTTCTGGTCCTTTATGACCTGTTTGCATTAAGTCTGAATACTCAACCCCACTCATGGCTGAACACTTGACCCCCTCCTGTCTGGTGCAACAGAAACCCACATCTGATCTCCGCCCCATCTGTCTGAAGGCAGATGATGACACCCTTAGCAACTACTGTGTGGTCCAATCATTGTCCACCAATAAGGCAGCTTGTAGACCCAGAGACCCCATTAGAATTTGGCTATAAAAACTCCCTCCCTCCTGCCAGGCCCCTCTCTCTTACTCTCACTATCTCCCTCTCTTGCTTTCACCCTCCCTTGTTCTCTTTCCTCGCTTGCTTTCTTTCTCTCTCTCTCTCTCTCTCTCTCTCTCTCTCTCTCTCTCTCTCTCTTTCTCCTCTTTGTCACTGCTGCAATAAAGCAGTAGTCACTGCAAGTGTTGTGGCCATTTTCCTTTCACCCCGGACACCCTGGTGAGAGTCATCTCCCGCCAGGAGGGGAAAGTACTTTTTACTCTGGCTTTGGTGGTATATGAGCTGCTGCTGACAACCAGGTTGGAGGGGTATGCTGCCTAGATGGGTGAGTTTCCTCTACTCTGGGTAAGGTGGTATACATGTTCCTCTGGACAACATGGTGGGAGGGATATCCTGCCAGGAGGGGCCAGTCCCCACTACCATGAATGCAGCAGTGTATGAGTTAATGCCCCACACCCATGTGGGAGGGTTTCCCTCCTGAAGGGTTGAGTTCCCACAACACTGGCTGCGAGTTTATAAAAGCCCCCTCCTATCCCCAGGAGGGAGGTGTCTCCTGCCTTTAGGAGCCAGTCTCTGCTACCCCCAATGCAACTGCATAAGAACCCCCCCTCAGCAGACACCCACGTGGGAGGGTTCTCCTGCCTGGATGGGCGAGTCCCTTCTACCCAGGCTAAGGTGGTATAGAAGTTACCGCCATTCCAAGGTGGGATGTGTCTCTCGCCTGGAGTTGCAGGTGGCCTCAACACTGGCTGCTGGGGTATATTAGCTCCACCTGACACCCAGGTGGGAGGGGTCTCCTGCTTGGAGGGGCAATTCCCCTCTATTCTGTCAGCTTTTGTATTGGAGATCCCCCCTTACCCAGATGGGAGGTGTCTCGTACTTGAATGGGTGAGTAACACTACCCTGGCTGTAGTGGTATACTAGCTTTCCCTGACAACCAGCTTGGATGAGTCTCTCGCGTGGAGGAGCAAATTCCCTCTATCATGGCTGCAGCGGTAAAGGATCTCCCCCTGACACCCAGGGGGGAGCATCTCCCGCCAAGAGTGGCGAGTCCCCTCTACCCTGCCTGTGGCAGTTTATGAACTCCCCTGACAACCAGGTGGAAGGGATATTTGGCCTGCATGGTCGAGTCCCCTCTACCCTGGTTAAGGTGATATTGGAGTTATTCCCATTCCCAGGTGGGAGGTGTTTCTCTCATAGATGTGCAGGTTGCCTCTACCCTGGCTGCTGGGATATTTGAGCTCCACCTGACCCCCAGGTGGAAGGGGTCTTCAGCCTGGAGGGTGAGTCCACTCTATCCTGGCTGCAGCGGTTAAGGTGCTTCCACTATACCCAGGTGGGAGGGGCCTCCCGCCTAGAGGGGTGACTTCCCTCTACCCTGGCTGAGGGGGTGTACCAGCTCTCCCAGACACCCAGGTGGGAGGGGTCTCCTGCTTGGAGGAGTGAGTCCCCTCTATTCTGTCCACTGTGTTATTTGAGCTCCCCCCGCCCCCATACTCAGATGAGAGGCATATCCTGCCTGAAGGGTAGAGTCCCCTCTACTCTGGTTCCAGTGGTTTAGTAGCTTTCCCTGACAACCAGGTTGGTGGATCTCTTACCTGGAGGGTCGAGTCCCCTCCACCCTGGCTGCAGAAGTAAAGGATATCCCCCTGACAACCAGTTCAGAAGGTCTCCATCCTGGAGAGGTGAGTCCCCTCTATCCTGGCTGCTGTGATATAGGAGGTCCCCCATATACCCAGGTGGGAGGATTCTCCTGCCTCCAGTGGCGAGTCCACTCTACCCTGCTATGGCTATATGAACTCTGCTGACAACAAGGTAGAAGGGATCTGACAAAAAGGTAGACGGGATCTGCCACCGGGAAGGTCGAGTCCCCACTCCCTTGGCTCTGGCTGTATAGGAGCTCCCCAAACACCCAGGATATGGGGTCTCCTGAATGGAGGAGCGAGTCTCCTCTACATTGGTTGCGGGGGTATAGGAGCTCCCCCAGACACCCAGATGGGAATGGTCTCCTGCCTGGAGCAATGAGTCCCCTCTCCCTGGCTGTGGCTGTATAGAAGCTCTCCCAGATACCCAGGTGATAGGGGTATTCTACCTGAAGGGGAAAGTACTCTCTACCATGGCTGCAGGTGGAAGTGGTCTCCCGCCTGGAGGGGCGAGTCCCCTTTATCCTGGCTGTGGTGGTATATGATCTCACACTGACATCCAGGTTGAAGGGGTCTCCCACCAGGAGGGACAAGCACTTTCTTCCTTGGGTGTGGTGGTATATGAGCTCCAGCTGAAAGCTAGATTGGAGGGGTCTCCCGCCTGGATGGGCGAGTCTCCTCTACCCTGGATAAGGCAGTATACAAATTCCCCATGACATCCAGGTGGAGGGTCTCCCACCTGAAGGGGCGATTCCCCTCAACCCTGGCTGTGGATATGTAAGAGCCTCCTCCTACCCTCTATAGGGAGGGGTCTCCCCGCTGGAGGGCGAGTCGCTGGTACCCCAGCTGCAGATGTATACGAACCCCCCCTCACCATACACTCATGTGGGAGGGGTTTTCCTTCTGGAGGGGCGAGTACCCTCTACCCTGGCTAAAGAGTATAGGAGTTTCCCCATTCACAGGTGGGAGGTGTCTCTCGCCTGGAGGTGCAAGTTGCCTCTACCTTGGCTGCTGGGGTAATTGCGCTCCACTTGACACCCCGGTGGGAAGGGTCTCCCACCTAGAGGGGCGACTTCCCTCTACCCTGATTGAGGGGGTGCACCAGCTCTCCCAGACACCCAGGTGGGAGGAGTCTCCCACCTAGAGGTGGAGTCCCCTCTACCCTGGTTGCTGCGATATAGGAGCACCCCTGACATCCAATTGGGAGGAGTCTCTGGCCAGGAGGCTCGAGTCCCCTCTACCCTGCTGCAGTGGTATAGGAGCTCCCCAGGACACCCAGGTTGAAGAGGTCTCCAGCCTGCAGTGTAGAGTTCCCTCTATCCTGCCTGAAGGGTATAGGAGCTCCCCCAACCCCCAGGTGTGAGGGGTCTCCTGCCTGGAGGGATGAGTTTTCTCTTCCCTGGCTTTGGCGGTATAGGAACTCCCCGCAACACCCATGTGGGAGGGTTCTCCCGCCTGAAGGGGAAAGTCCCATCTACCATGGCTGCAGTGGTATAAGAGCTCCCCCTGACACCCAGGTGGGAGGGATCTCCTGCCTGAAGAGGTGAGCCCCTCTATCCTGGCTGTGGTGGTATATGATCTGCCCCTAACATCCTGGTTGGAGGGGTCTCCCACCAGGATGGGCAAGCACTTTCTTCCCTGGCTATGATGGTATAAGAGCTCCCATTGACAGCCAGGTTGGAGGGGTATCCCGCCTGGATAGGCAAGTCTCCTCTACCCTGGCTAAGGTGGTGTAAAAGTTACCTCTGACACCCAGGTGGAAGGATCTCCCGCCTGAAGGGGCGAGTCCTGTCAACCCTGGCTGCGGGAGTATAAGAGCCCCCGCTTACCCTAGTCGGAAGCCGTCTCCCGCCTGAAGGAGTGAGTCACTGCTACCCAAGCTGTAGCTGCATATGAACCCTCCCTTGCCAGACATCCATGTGTGAGGCATCTCCCGACTTGAGGAGCGAGTCCCCTCTATCCTGGCTAAGGCCATATAGGAGTTACCCCCATTCGAAGGTGGGAGGTGTCTCTCACCTGGAGGTGAGTGTTGCCTCTAACTGGGTTGCTGGGGTATATTAGTTCCACCTTACACCCAGGTGGGAGGGGTCTTCTGCCTAGAGGGGCGAGTCCAGTCTACCTGGGCTAAGGGGGTATAGGAGTAACTCCCATTCCCAGGTAGGAGGTGTTTTTCACCTGGAGGTGGGAGTTGGCTCTACCCTGGCTGCTGGAGTATATAAGTTCCACCTGACACACAGGTGGGAGGAGTCTTCTGGCTGGATGGGTGAATCCACTCTACCCTGTCTGCAGAGGTTAAGGAGCTTCCCCTGACCCCCAGGGTGGACGGGTCTTCCACCTAGAAGGGTGACTTCCCCCTACCCTGGGTGCAGGAGTTTACCAGTTTCCCCAGACACCCAGGTGGGAGGGGTCTCCTGCTTGGAGGGGCGAGTCCCTTCTATTCTGGCTGCTCTGACATACGAGCCAGCCCCCCATACCCAGATGGGAGAGCTCTCCTGCTTTAAAGGGTGAGTCCCCTATACCCTGGCTGCAGTGGTTTACCACCTTTCCCTGAAATTCAGGAGGGAGGTGTCTCTTGCCTGGAGTGGTGAGTCCCCTCTACCCTGGCTGCAGAGGTATAGGAGGTCTCCCCTACACCCAGGTGGGAGAAGTCTCCCGCCTTTAGGGGCTAATCCCCTCTAAAATCCCTCAGACACACAGGTGGGAAGGGTCTCCAGAATGGATGGGTGAGTCCGCTCTATCCTTGCTGCAGAGGTAGAGGAGCTCACCCAGACACTCAGGTGGAGGGGTCTCTGACTGGAAGGCAAGTCCACTCTACCCTGGCTGCAGCAGTGTAGGAACTCCCCCTGAGATTTAGGTGGGAGAGGTGTACTGGCTGGAGAGGTGAGTCCTCTCTACCCTAGCTGCAATGGAATAAGAGCTCTTACTGAGACCCAGGTGGGTGAGGCCTCCCACCTGGTAGGACGAGTCCCCTCTACCCTGGTTACTGTGGGAAATTATATACCCCTGACACCCAGGTTGAAGGGTCTCTGGCCTTGAGAGGCAAGGCTCCTTTGCCCTGGCTGCAGTGGTATAGTACCCCCTACACCCAGGTGGGAGGGGTCTCCCACCTCCAGCAGCGAGTCCCCTCTACCCTGCTTGTGGAGTATATGCACTCCCCTGACAAGCAGGTGGAGGGGATATTCTGCCTGGATGGTTGAGTCCCCCGTCCCTGGCTCTGGCAGTATAGGAGCTCCCCCGACACCCAGGTTATGGGTTCAAAATCCAGGAGGAGGTTTACCACCTCTCTCAGATACCCATGTGGGAGGGGTCTCCTGCTTGGAGGGGCGAGTCCCTTCTATTCAAAATGCTGAGGTATACAAGCTCCTCTCCATACCCAGATGGGAGGGGTCTCCTGCCTAAAGGGTTGAGTCCCCTCTATCCTGGCTGCACTAGTTTTCTAGCTTTCCCTGTCACTCAGGTTGGATGGATCTCTCACCTGGAAGGTCGAGTCCTCTTCACCCTGGCTGCGGTGGTAAAGGATCTCCCCCTGACACCCAGGTAGGTGGGTCTCCAGCCTGGAGAGGCGAATCCACTTTACCCTGGCTGTACTGATATAGGAGGTCCCCCCTACACCCAGGTGTGAGGGGTATCCCGCCTCCAGTGGCGAGTCCCTTTTAACCTGCTGTGACAGTATATGAACTCCCCTGACAGGCAGGTGGAATGAATCTTCCGCCTGGAGATTCTAGTCCCCTCTCCCATGGCTTTTGTAGTATAGGAACACCCCCGGACAACTAGTTTATGGGGTCTCCCGACTAAGGGCCGAGTCTCCTCTACACTGGTGTGGGGGTATACGAGCTCCCCCAGACACCCCTGTGTTAGGGGTCTCCTGCCAGGATAAATGAGTCCCCTCTACTCTGCCTATGGCTGTATAAAATCTTTCCCAGACATCCAGGTGGTAGGGGTATCCTGCCTGGAAGTGTGAGTCCTCTCTATCCTGGTTGATGCAGTACTCAAGCTCCCCCAGACACCCTGGATGTAGGGTCTCCCAATTGGAGGTGCGAGTCCCCACTATCGAGGCTGCAGAGGTATAGGAGCTCACCCAGACACCCAAATTGGGAGGAGTCTCCAAACTGGAAAGGCAAATCCGCTCTACCCTGGTTGCAGGGGTGTAGGAACTCCCCCTGACACCCAGGTGGAAGGGGTTTCCCGCCTAGAGCTGGGAGTCCCCTCTACCCTGATTGCTGCAGTATAGGAACACCCCTGACAACCAACTGAAAGTAGAATTTGACCAGGAGGCTAGAGACCCCTCTAACCTGCTGCAGCAGTATAGGAACTCCTCAGGACGCCCAGGTGAAAGAGGTCTCCCATCCCTATACCCCATCTGCAGCTGTATAGGAGCTCCACAGAACCCAGGTGGCAGGGGTATCCCACCTGGAGGGGTGAGTCCCCTCTTCCCTGGATGCGGTGGTATAGGAGCTCCCCCTGACACCCATATGGGAGGGGTTTCCCGCCTGAATGCGAAAATACCCTCTACCATAGCTGCAGTGGTATAAGAGCTCCCCTTGAAACCCAGGTGGGAGGGGTCTCCTGCTTGGAGGGGCGAGTCCCCTTTATCCTGGCTGTGGTGGTATATGAGCTCCCACTGACACCCTGGTTGGAGGGAATTCTCACCTGGATGGGCAATTCTCCTCTACCCTGGCTAAGTTGGTATACAAGTACCCAGTGACACCCAGGTGGGAGGGTCTCCCGCCTGAAGGGGCGAGTCCCATCTACATAAGCTGCTGGGTAAAGGACCTACCACTGACACCCAGGTTGACACTCCTCAACCCTGGCTGTGGGGGTATAAGAGCCCCCCTCCTACTCTCAGTGGGGAGGGCTCTGCTGCCTGGAGGGCAAGTCGCTGCTACCTCAGCTGCAGCTGTATAACCCCCCCCCTCCAGACACTCAAGTGGGAGGGGTCTTCTGCCTGGAGGTGCGAGTCCCCTCTACCTGGGCTAAGGGGTTTAGGAGTTACTCCCATTCCCGGTGGGAATTGTTTCTCGCCTGGATGTGCAAGTTGCCTCTACCCTGGCTCCTGGGGTATATGAGCTCCACCTGACACCCAGGTGGGAGGGGTCTCCTGCCTAGTGGTGTGACTTCCCTCTACCCTGGCTGAGGGGTTATACCAGCTTTCCCAGACACCCAGGTAGGAGGGCTCTCCTGCTAGGAGGTGTGAGTCCCCTCTATTCTGGCTGCTGTTGTATAGGAGCTCCCCACCATAACAAGATGGGAGGGACTCCCTCTTGAAGGGGCAAGTCCACTCTCTCCTGACTGCATTGGTTTACTAGCTTTCCCTGACACCCAGGATGGAGAGTTCTCCCGCCTGAAGGGGCGAGTCCCATCTACATAAGCTGCTGGGTAAAGGACCTACCCCTGACACCCAGGTTGGAGGGACTCCAGCCTGGAGAGGCGAATCCCCTCTATCCTGGCTGCAGTCATATAGGAGGTTCCCCTCCTACCCCAAATGGAAGGGGAAGCCCGATTTACCCTGGCTGCAGCAGTATACGAATGAAATCCTCCTGAGACCTAGGTTGGAGGGAACTCCTGCCTGGAGAGGTGAGTCCCCTCTACCCTGGCTGCAGCAGAATCAGAGCTTCCCCTGAATCCCAGGTGTGATGGGTCTCCCGCCTGGCTGGGTGAGTCCCCTCTACCCTTGCTGCTGCTGTAAATTATATCCCGCTGACACCCAGGTTTGTGGGACTCCAGCCAGGAGAGGTGAGGCCCCTCTACCCTGGATGCAGTAGTATATGAGGTCCCCCCTACACCCAGGTGGGAGGGGTATCTTGCCTCCAGTGGTGAGTCCCCTCTACCCTGTTGTGGGAGTATATGAACTCCCCCTGACAACCAGGAGGAAGGGATACTCCACCTGAACGGTAGAGTCCCCTGTCCCCTGGCTCTGGTGGTATAGGAGCTCCCCCAACACCCACATTATGAGGTCATAAGTCTGGAGGGGTGAGTCCCCTCTACCCTGGCTAAGTAGGTATAGGAATTACCCCCATCCCAAAGTGGTAGTTGTCTCTCCTGAAGTTTTTGCCCCTACCCTGGCTGCTAAGGAAAATGAGCTCACCTGACACCCAGGTGTGAGGGGTCTTCTGCCTGGAGGAGTGAGTGCCCTATACCAGGCTAAGGCAGTAGAGGGAGGTGTTTATTGCCACTTAGGAGGTGTTTATTGCCTCAGGTGCAAGTTGCCTCTACACTGGCTGCTGGGTTATATGAACTACATCTGACACCCAGGGGGGAGGGGTCTTCAACCTGGAGGGTCTAGTCCACTGTACCCTGACTGCAGCAGTTAATGAGCTTCCCCTGACACCTAGGTGGGAGGAGTCTCCTGCCTATAGGGGTGACTTCTCTTTACACTGGCTGAGTGGGTATACCAGCTCTACCAGACACCCAAGTGGGAGGGGTCTCCTGACTGGAGGTGCAAGTTGCCTCTATCCTGGCTGCTTGTGTATATGAGCTCCACCTGACACCAAGGTGGGAGTGGTCTTCTGCCTGGGGGGGCATGCATGTCCTCTCTACCAGGGCTAAGAGGGTATAGGATTTACTCTGATTCCCAGGTGGTAGGTGTTTCTCGCCTGGAGGTGAGAGTTGCCTCACCCTAGCTGCTGGGATATATGAGCACCACCTGATACCCAGGTGGGAGGGGTCTTCTACCTTGAGGTGGGTGTTCATTCTACTCTGTGTGGAGTGGTTAAGAAGATTCCTCTGACACCCAGGTGAGAGGGATCTCCCACCCTAGAGGGGTGACTTCCCTCTAACCTGGCTGAGGATGTGTACTATCTTTCCCAGACACCCAGGTGAGAGCGGTCTCCTACTTTGAGGGGTGAGACCCTTCTATTCTGGCTGCTGTGGTATACGAGCTCCCCACCATACCCAGATGGGAGTGGTCTCCCACATGAAGGGGCTAGTCTCCTCTCTCCTGGCTGCAGTGGTTTACTAGCTTTCCCTAACACCCAGGTTGGATGGGTCTCTCGCCTGGAGAGGCAAGTCCCCTCTACTTTGGCTGTGGAAGTAAAGGATACCCCCAGACACCCAGGTGGGAGGGTCTGTGGCCTGGAGAGGTAAGTCCCCTCTACCCTGGCTGCAGTGGTATAGGATGTCCCCCTTATACCCAGGTGGGAGGGGTCTACTGCATAGAATGGCAAGTACCCTCTACACTGCTATGGCAGTATATGAACTCTGTTGGCAACCAGGTAGAAGGTCTCTTCCGCCTGGAGAGTCCAGTCCCCACTCCCTTGGCTCTGGCTGTATAGGAGCTCCCTGACACCCAGTATATGGGGTCTCCCGAATGGAGGGGTGAGTCTCTTCTACACTGGCTTCAGGGGTATACATGCTCCCCCAGACTACCAGAAGGTAATGTTCTCCCACCTGGAGCAATAAGTCCCCTCTACCCTGGCTGTGGCTGTATACAAGCTTTCTCAGACACCCATGTGGGAGTGGTATCCCACATGGAATCATGAGTCTCCTCTACTTTAGCTCTTGCCATATAAGAGCTTCCACTACACCCTGGTGGGAGGCGTCTCCCACCTGTAAGGTCGAGTCCCCTCTACCCTAGCTGCTGCAGTAATCAAACACTCCAGGACACCCAGAAGGGAGGGGTATCCCAATTAGAGGGTCAAGTCCCTACTACCCTGGCTGTGGAGGTATAGGAGCTCAAGCAGATACCCAGGTGGGAGGGGTCTTCCACCTGGAGTGGCGAGTCCCCTCTACCTGGGCTAAGGGGCTATAGGTACTCCCATTCCCAGGTGGGAGATGTTTCTCGCCTGGAGGTGCAAGTTGCTTCTACCCTGGCTGGTGGGGTATATGAGCTCCACCTGACACCCTGGTGGAAGCGGTCTTCCTCCTGGAGGGGCGAGTCCATTCTACCCTAGCTGAAAGGATTAAGGAGCTTCCCTTGACATCTAGGTGGGAGGGGTCTCGTTCCTAGTGGGGTGACTTCCCTCTACCCTGGCTGAGAGGTTCTACCAGGTCTCCCAGAGACCCAGGTGGGAGGGGTTACCTGCTTGGATTGGCGAGTCCCCTCTGTTCTGGCTGCTGTGGTATACAAGCTCCCCCCCATACCCAGATGAGAGGGGTCTTCCACCTGAAGGGCGAGTCCCTTTTACACAGGCTTCAGTGGTTTACTAGCTTTCCCTGACACCCAGGTTGGATGGGTCTCTCACCTGGAGGGTCAAGTCCTCTCCACCCTGGCTGCCATGGTAAGGGATCTCCCCCTGATACCCAGGTGGGAGAGTCTCTGGCCTGGAGAGGTGAGTCACCACTATCCTGGCTGCAGTGGTATAGGAGGTCCCCCACTAAACACAGGTGGGGGAGGTCTCCTGCCTCTAGTGGTGAGTCTCCTCTTCCCTACATGTGGCAGTATATGAACTCCCTTGACAACCAGGTTGTTGAGAGCCACAGCCGAAGGGGCCCCAGCAAACTTCCAGCAGCCAGCAAACTTCCAGCTGCCGGCTGATGATTGGCTCACAGCGGCCCCAGCAACATCTAGCTGATTGGCTCCTCTGCGGCGATGCTCATTGGGCTGTTTCCCTGCCCTTACAGACCACGGAGCTGCTCATTGGGGGACTTTTTTGGCTCCGCCCACGTGACCCAGCCAATCGGCCTCAAGAGCAAGAGGATTGTGGGAGGTGGAGAGAAGCTTGTGTGGGAGAGAGAGGCTTGTGGAAAGCCGGTGGTGGCAGTTGAGGCTCTGAGGGTTTTTCCTGAGAGGCTGTTTTGTTTGGCGTGTGTGGTTCTAAAAATAAAGTTAGTTTCTTTTGACAAGTGGCTCCTGATTGTGCCCAGCCAGACTGCGGCATTTGGTGGCTCGCACAGGGAGCGACTGAGGGTAAGTGAACTGCTCACCCCTGAGGGCAGGGCGAGAGGATGGTAGCCATTTTAAGATTCTTCTTTTGTTATTTTGTTTCACTTTTGTTTTAAGTTGCCTGTCCCTGGAAATGTGTAAGATGGAAGAAAAACCGCTCACATCTGAGGAACAGATAGGGAGAAAGGAGGGATGGACATTTCAGGATGCTATTATAATGATTTTGTGTTGTTCCAATTTTGTTTCACTCAGTTTCAGTTTTGTTAGGCGTTATCTTGTTGGGTTGTATTATAGTAGAAATACGGGATCAGAAATTAGTAGAAAACAAACTGAAAGAGTGTTAAGTAAATTGTTAGAGGAAGGAGGCATCTCAGTAAAATCAAGAACAATCAGGGCATACGTTGATACAATACAAAAATGTAGCCCATGGCTTTTTAAGGAGGAGTTGTTAAATATATCACAATGGAACCATCATGGTGAAGATTTAAAAAGAATAGAAAAGAAAATCCCAGGGACTCTGCCAGTTGGCACATTGCCATTGTGGACGTTCATATCTTGTTTGCTTAGTCCAAAGCCTTCAGTTCAGACAATGGTAGAGGAAGAAGAAGACATAATGATTCAAGTAAAAGAGAAGGTCTCTCAAGTTAGTCAGACAGAGGAAAAGATTCAAGTAAAAGAGAAGGCCTCTCAAGCTAGTCAGACAGAGAAAGAAAGTGTAAAACAGAAAAAGCCATCAGGGGGAAAGTTACAACAGAAGACTGCTACTAACACCTTTCTATCACCAGAGGACGTAAGTGTCCAACTAACAAGGCCACCTCCATATGCTGGGAGTTCCCCAACCCCCGCAGTTGATAGTTGGGATCCTGAGACAAGATCTCAAATATTAACATGCCCTGTATTTGAGGCAGGAGGGCAGCGATTTTGCCAAGTTTTAAATTTCAAAACAGTGAAGCAGCTAAAAGAGGCTGTAACAACCTATGGTCCTCAAGCACCCTTCACTGTAAGCATGGTCGAATCCATTAACAACTTGAACATGACGCCAGCAGATTGGGCTAATATGTGTAAAGCTGTGCTAAATGGAGGACAATACCTGTTATGGAAGGTTGCCAATGAGGAATTTTGCAAGGAGACGGCTAGGCGAAATGCAGCAGCTGGTTATCCTCAGAGAAATCTAGATATGTTGTTAGGAAAGGGACCTTATGAGGATCAGCAGCAACAAATTGCATATGATCCTGGTGTATACGCACAAATTGCTGCAGATGCAATTAAGGCATGGAAGACTTTACAAGGACATGAGGTTTACAAGGTCAATTATCTAAGGTAATACAAGGAGCTAATGAACCTTATGCTGAATTTGTAGATAGGCTTATTCAAACAGCTACCAGAGCTTTTGGGAATACAGAACAAGCAATGCCATTACTAAAACACCTGGCTTATGAGCAAGTGAATCGTTGGTGCAGAGATACCATTAGACCATGGAAACATGAAGATTTAAACACATATATTAAATTATGTAGAGACATTAATGAACAAGAGCAAGTCATGGCAGCTGCAGTAAAACAGGCTTTAGATGCCAGAGACATTAATGAACAAGGGCAAATTGTGGCAGCTGCAGTAAAACAGGCTTTAGATGCCAGGCCAAGAACATGCTACAATTGTGAACAAACAGGACATTTTAAAAGGAATTGCCCCATTGGAGGAGGGTTTAACAAAACTAGGTATCAAAGGAGTAGAATACCAGGTATTTGCCCACGATGCCATAGAGGGAGACATTGGGCTAATGAATGCCATTCTCAAACCACCATAGAGGGTACTCCATTATCAAAAAACGAACAAGGACCAGGTGTTTATCCATGATATTGTGGAGAAAGGCATCAGGCTCCATTGCCAAAAAATGGACAGGGGGGCCCAATGCTCTGGGGCCCAAAACCACAAATATACAGAGCACTGGAGGAACCCAGCAACCCCAACAGGGTAGTGCCCAGGACACATTGTCCATCAGATCCCTCATCAGACAAACCAGAGGGAGCGCAGGGTTGGACATCTGCGCCTCTGCCAGAGCAGTACTAACTCCAGAGATGGGAGTTCAAATCATTCCCACAGGGGTGAAAGGACCTCTTCCCAAAGGAACAGTAGGCTTATTATTGGGACACAGCTCTTCTACTCTAAAAGGACTTATGATAAGTCCTGGGGTAATTGATCCCGATTATGAAGGTGAAATAAAAATTATAGCCAGTTCTCCAAAGGGTATATCAGTAATTTCACCAGGAGATAGAATAGCACAGTTACTAATAATACCCAGCCTACATGATAAATTTTCCAGTCGTACTGTAGAAAGAGGTTCCAAGGGATTAGGCTCCACAGGTGTAGATTGGGCTATGCTTTCTTTAAATTTAGATTCTCACCCCATGCTAAAACTAAATATTCAAGGACATGAATTTAATGGGCTACTGGATACAGGTGCAGAACTTAGCATCATCTCTCGTCAAGAATGGCCAAAACATTGGCCATTACAACAAGCCACTCAAACGCTTTGAGGCCTAGGAGTGGCGACTAATCCCCATAGAAGTGCAATGGTATTAGATTGGAAGGATCCTGAAGGATGTGAAGGAACTATACAGCCATATGTATTGGATCATCTTCCCGTAAATTTATGGGGACGAGATGTCCTAGATCAATTAGGTTTGACATTAATTAATAACATCAACAAAAATGCACCCACTATTATGACTAGACAAGGTTTTAGGAAAGGAAAAAGATTAGAAAAACAAGAACAAGGTATAGCAGCACCAATACAAATAGATCAAGGAACAGAAAGACATGGGTTGGATTTTCAGAAAGGGCCACTGAGACAATCAAAATTACTTGGAAATCAGAAAGACCAGTATGGGTTCCTCAGTGGCCCCTGACTAAAGAAAAGATACAAGCAGCCCATGACCTGGTCAAACAACAATTAGCGGAAGGACATATACAACCTTCTGTATCTCCAGATAATACTCCCATTTTTGTCATCAAAAAGAAATCTGGTAAATGGAGATTATTGCAAGATTTAAGAGCCATTAATAATGAGATGGTTATTATGGGACCTGCTCAATCAGGGATTCCTCAGTTGTTTGCTTTGCCAAAAACCTGGTATGTTTTAGTTATAGATATTAAAGATTGTTTTTTTCAATTCCAATTCATCCTGAGGATAGTCCAGGTTTTGCATTTACTATCCCTGCACTGAATCATGAAGGTCCTGATCAGAGATATGAATGGAAAGTACTCCCTCAAGGGATGGCTAACAGCCCAACTATGTGTCAAATTTATGTTAACAAAGTAATCCAGCCACTTAGAAATCAAAATCCTGAACTACAAATATTTCACTATATGGATGATGTATTATTAGCACACAAAGATAAAAACACATTGCTAGAATGTTATGCCACACTTACAAACTTATTAAAAAATTATAATCTAGAGATAGCAATAGATAAAGTACAATTAAATTTTCCAATTAATTATTTAGGAGTTCTATTATCCTCAACCATGGTCCATCCACCAAAAATTCAAATACGAGTAGATCAACTCAAATCACTTAATGACTTTCAAAAGTTATTAGGAGACATAAATTGGATAAGGCCTTATTTAGGTATACCAACAGGAGAGTTGGGACCTTTATTTGATATCCTAAAAGGTCCATCAGATCCAAATTCACCCCGAATGTTAATGCCTGAAGCAAGAAAGGCATTGAAAATCATTGAAACATATATGGAAAATATGCATTTGGATAGAATTGATATAAGTTTGCCTTTATTATTTATTGTACTACCAACAAAAAATATTCCAACAGGAGAATTTTGGCAAGAAGGTCCATTATTATGGATACATTTATCTTATTCTCTTAACACTATTCTTACTAGGTATCCTGAGGCTGTAGGACAATTAATACTCAAAGGAATAAAAGCAGCAAAGGGAGTGTTGGAATTTCTCCCAATAAAATTATTACTCCATATACTATGAATCAAATTGATGAGTTAGCTAATGAGTTAAATACTTGGGCAATAATCATGTGCAAATCTAATGTTTCATTTGATAGCCACTTACCATCTAATCCTTTATTGTCTTTTTGGTCATTGCATCTGTACTTTTTCCAAACATGACAAGAAAAACACCTATCATGAATGCTCCAAATATATTCACTGATGGGTCAAATAATGGTACAGCAGCAGTAGTTACCCCTGATCAAACTTTTACATTTTTAGTACCCAAACAATCAGCTCAAAAGGTAGAGCTTAATGCAGTTTTACAAGCTTTTGTGATGTTTAAAGATTCTGTATTTAGTTTATTTTCTGATAATCAGTATGTAGTTAATGCTATAGCATCTCTTGAAGATGCTGGTAGGATTTCCCCTTCTTCTACTGTTTTCTCTTTGCTTTCCACTATACAAAGTCTAATCTGGGACAGAAAAGATCCATTCTTTATAGGACATATCAGGGCACATACAGGATTGCCTGGAGCCCTTAATTTGGGCAATGATTTAGCAGATAAAACTACACATGACATACATATTTTCTCTACACTAGAAGAAGCTATAAATTTTCACAAAAAGTTCCATGTCAATGCTAATACTTTACAAAAGCGTTTTAAAATAACTAAGGAACAAGCTAGACAAATAATAAAACAATGTCAAAATTTTGTGACCTTTTTACCACAAGTTAATCTTGGAGTCAATCCTAGAGGATTGATACCTAACCATATTTGGCAGATGGACGTCACACACTTGCCAGAATTTGGAAAATTAAAATATTTGCATGTTACAGTTGATACTTCTTCTGGATTTTTGATGGGCTCCCTTCATGCCGGAGAAAAAACTAAAGATGTTATAGCTCATTGCTTACAAAATTTTGCCACTGTGGGTGTTCCAAAACAGTTAAAAACAGATAATGCCCCTGGTTATACTTCTACCTCTTTTAAACAATTTTGCTCAACATTTGGCATTACTCATATAACAGGAATCCCATACAATCCACAGGGACAAGGCATAGTTGAAAGAGCTCATCAAACTATTAAAATGTACTTATTAAAGCAAAAAGAAGGAATTGGGAAGGGGTATATATTCCCCAAAGATAAACTTAAAATAACCCTTTTTACTCTAAACTTTTTAAATTTGGATTCATCAGGACTTAGTGCTGCGGAAAGGCATACGTGTCCAAAAAATGTGCATAAGCCCAAGGTACTTTGGAAGGATATTCTAACAGGACAATGGAAAGGTCCTGACCCAGTAATTGTCTGGAGTCGGGGGTCTGTTTGTGTGTTTCCACAGGGAGAACAGCAGCCGATTTGGATTCCAGAAAGATTAACTAAAGCGATTTCTACAGACCAAAAAGAAGATGATTTGGCTCAAATCCATAACAACTGATATCCAAAACTCCAGTTTGGCTATTCTTACATCTGCAACAGAACCAGGATGCTTTTTTCAATATCTATTTTATTATTGCCCTTTGCCATATCATGAAGTTCTATTTTGTTTTTTGAGCTCATACAGACCTAGGTTAATGTTTTGCTGATCAGTTCTATTTTTTGACTATAGAGTTTTTAAACATTGCAATGGAGATTTCACCTGTAAAAAGTTATAAGGCCTTTACTATAATGTTATGTGTTGTATGTATTATATTATGTGTGCACACTTGTGTTTTGTGTTATATGTTTGAATGTACGTATGTCCGTATATCATATATGATGAGCGCTCATGATAAAATGGATCCAAATATTTTTTTCACGTGATTTATATGGTTTAATTTAAATTGGGTAAACAACTGTTGAGGATTGTTTTAATATGTAAACAAAAAAGAAGGTTAACAGATCTGTTTGTTTATTTTCACCTTTCCTTTTCATTATATTTAATAATTCTCTTAAAGATAATGTAAATTGTTAAGAAAATTGTTTTCTTTTAGTGCCTTCTGTAATGTTACATAATTTTTTCTTTAGCCATTATTGCCAGAATTCCTATCTTCATCCCAGTGCCAGTGAAGACAATGTAAATTGTTAAGAAAATTGTTTTCTTTTAGTGCCTTCTGTAATGTTACATAATTTTTTCTTTAGCCATTATTGCCAGAATTCCTATCTTCATCCCAGTGCTGGTGAAGTCAAAGATAAAACCAATCTACAGCTTCTACAATAGCCATCACTGAACTGCTTGCAGAACTTGCCTGGACACATTGTGAGCTCACCTGTATACATTGTGAACTATCTGTTGGTGCAGCGACTTGTGGTAGTGTTGGGGTATTTTTGCTGATGATGTCATTGGTGGTACAATTTTTCCAAAAGGAGCCGTCAATTGGCTTGGTGTATCTTCCTCCCTTCTGCTTGTCATGATCGTCCAGCTAAAATTTGGGGGCCAACAGAGGTGAGGCAAAGAACCTCACCCCCCCGCTGGTACAAAGACCTCTCCACAGGTGTGGCTGTATACTGGACCGGTAGTCAGTGACGGGTAAGATCCAATTGCAATGGTACCAACCTAAGGACCATATGTACTATTGGACAACCTAAGGCAGGCACGGTCCCTAAGCCACATGCTTGTTGTTTAAACAGAGAGGGGGAGATGTTGAGAGCCACAGCCGAAGGGGCCCCAGCAAACTTCCAGCTGCCAGCAAACTTCCAGCTGCTGGCTGATGATTGGCTCACAGCGGCCCCAGCAACATCTAGCTGATTGGCTCCTCGGCCCCAGCAACATCTAGCTGATTGGCTCCTCGGCCCCAGCAACATCTAGCTGATTGGCTCCTCTGCGGCGATGCTCATTGGGCTGTTTCCCTGCCCTTACAGACCACGGAGCTGCTCATTGGGGGACTTTTTTGGCTCCGCCCACGTGACCCAGCCAATCGGCCTCAAGAGCAAGAGGATTGTGGGAGGTGGAGAGAAGCTTGTGTGGGAGAGAGAGGCTTGTGGAAAGCCGGTGGTGGCAGTTGAGGCTCTGAGGGTTTTTCCTGAGAGGCTGTTTTGTTTGGCATGTGTGGTTCTAAAAATAAAGTTAGTTTCTTTTGACAAGTGGCTCCTGATTGTGCCCAGCCAGACTGCGGCACCAGGTGGACAAGAAATTCCACCTGGAGGGTTGAGTCCCCTCTACCCTGTCTCAATATAGGAGTTGTATAGGAGCTTCCCGCTTTATCCAGGTTATGGGGCCTCCCGACTGGAGAGGCGAGTCCCCTCTACGTTGGCTGCAGCGGTATATGAGCTCCCCCTGACACCCAGGTGAGAGGAGTTTCCCACCTGGAGGACCAAATCTTCTCTACCCTGGCTAAGGCAGTATACAAGATCCCCTGAAACACAGGTGGGAGTGAACTTCCACATGGAAGGGCGAGTCTCCTCTACCCTGACTTTGGTGGTATACAAACTCCCCAAACACCCAGGTGGGAGGGGTATTCCACCTGGAAGGGCGAGTCCTCTCTACTTTAGCTCTTGCCATATGAGAGCTCCAGTAAACCCAGGTGGGAGGGTTCTTCTGCCTGCAGGGGTGTTTTCCCTCTACCCTGACTGTGTCACTATAGGACCTCCCGCTGACAACCATGTTGGTAGGGTCTCCTGATTGGATGTGCGAGTTGCCTCTACCCTTGCTTTGGAGGTAGAGGAGCTCACCCAGACACCCATGTGGGAGGGGTCTCCCTACTGGAAGGGCAAGTCCACTCTAACATGGCTGAAGCTGTGTAGGAACTCCCCCTGATACCTAGGAGGGAGGTGTCTTCCGCCTGGAGGGGCGAGTCCTCCCTACCCTAGCTTTGGGGATATAGGAGCTCTCCAGGACTCCCAGGGGAAAGGGATCTCCATCTGGGAGGGTCGAGTCCCCTATACCTTGACTTCAGTGGAATAAGAGCACCCCCTGAAACCCAGGTTGGAGGGGTCTCCCACCTGGAGGAGTGAGTCCCCTCTACCCTGGCTAAGGCAGAATACAGGCTTGCCCTGGCACCAAGTTGGTAGGGGTCTCTCGCCTGGAGGAGCATGTCACTATACCCTGGCTGCAGCAGTATATGAGTTTCCCCGACATACAGGTGGGAGGGGTCTTCCACCTGGAGGTGAGTGTTTCCTCTACCCTAGCTCTGGCGGTATAGGAGCTCCCCCCAACACCCAGGTTATGGGGTCTCCTGACTGGAGAGGCAAGTCCCCTCTACACTCGCTACTGCGGTATAGGAGTTCCCCTGACAACCAGGTTTGAGGAGTATCCAGCCTGGAGGGAAAGTGACCTCTACCCTGACTGTGGCTACATAGGTGATCCCCCAGACAACCAGGTAGAAGAGATCTCATGCCTGAAGGGGGAAGTCCCCTCTTCCTTGGCTGAGGCAGTATAAGAGCTCCCCCTGACACACAGGTAGGAGGGATCTCTCACCTTGACACGCGAGTTCCCTGTGTCCTGGCTGTGGCAGTATATAAGCTCTCTGCCCACACCCAGGTGGAAGGGGTCTCTTGCCTGGAAGGGTGAAAGTCCACTCTACTTTGGCTGGTGCCATATAAGAGCTCCCAGGACACCCAGGTGGGAGAAGTCTCCTGCCTGCAAAGGCGAGTCCCCTCTACTTGGCTGTAGTGGTATAAGAGTTCCACCTGAAACCCACGGGGGAAGGGTCTCCTGCCTGGAAGGGAAAGTTCGCTCTACCTTGGCTAAGGCAAAATACAAGCTCGCCCTTGCCACCAAGATGGGAGGGGTCTCTCGCCTGAAGGAGCATGTCCACTCTACCCTGGATGCAGCAGTATATGAGTTTCCCCTGACACCCAGGTGGGAGGGTGCTTCCTTCTGGAGAGGCAAGTCGACTCTCCCCTGGCTGCATCGGTATAGGAGCTTCCCCAGACATCCAGGGGAGAGGGGGTCTCCTGCTTAGGGCGGAGAGGCCCTTCTACCCTGGCTACAGTGGTGTAGGAACTTCCCCAGACACCCAGGTGGGAGGATTCTCCTGCAAGGAGGGTTGAGTCCCCTCTACCCTGGATATAGTGGTATAGGAGCCCCTGCCCACCATACCCAAATGGGAGGGGTCTCCATTATAGAGGGGAGAGCCCCCTGTACACTGTCTGCTGAAGTATATGAGCTCCCCCTGATACCCTGGTGGGAGGGGTCTCCCGCCTGGAGGGGCAAGGACCCTCTACCATGGGTGCTATAGTATATGAGTTCTCCTGACACCCAGGTGGGAGGGGTCTCCCGCATAGAGACAGGAGTCCCCTCTACCCTGGTTCGGGCAGTGTACTAGCTACCTGTACACCCAGTTGGGAGGTATCTCCTTCCTGGAGGGGTGAGTCTCCTCTACCCTGCCTGCGGAGGTATACGAGTTCCCCCCACACCCAGGTGAATGGGGTCTCTCACCTGGAGGGGCTGCCCCTGTTACCCTGGATGCAGCTCTGTAGGAGCCCGCTGTACAAACTCAGGTGTGAGGAATCTCTTGCCTGTAGGCCAAGTCCCTGTTAATCCAGCAGCACCTAGATTACAGCTCCCTCTGACACCCAGATGAAAACTCCCTGGTGGTGCAAGTTTCTGATACCCTGTCCGCAACTGTACACAAGCTGCCCCCCATTGGGCACAGAGGAAAAGTGATCTCATGACTGTAGGGGTGGGTCCCCTCTAAAAGGGCTGATGCAGAATACAAGATAGCCTGGAAACCAAGGTGGGAGGAGTCTCTCACCTGGAGGAGCCAGTGGGCTCTACCCAGGCTGCAGAGGTCTAAGAGCTCCCACAGACTACCATGACTTTTTTATTCCCCCAGGCCCAGGTGGTAGCACATGGCTCTCCATTACTGGGCCTGACTCCTTGCTTGAGACCCTTGCTGAATTTCTCCAGGAACCAGTACCTGTCTCTTGGTTTCAGGCCCCTTTTATCGGCCCCCTCCTAGTCCTCCCCTCTAATTCCCTCATGCTGTGGTATCCTGGCACTGCCTGGACCCATTGCTACCCCTACTTTACTATAGCCTAGGCTGCTAAAATCGGTCCTGCTGCCCACCGATCCCGCCAAGCTCCACATCCCAGTTATCCCCTAACAATATTCTCTTTCCCCCCTCATTGGTCCAGGTTCCTGTCTGAGGATCTACTCCTCTGGGACAGAGGAGCGGAATTGGCTGGTCTCTGCACCCTGAGTGCTTCCAATGGGAAGCACAGCCCTGCCAGTCACCTTAGTTCACTGCCTGTACCTTGAGGCCTGGCAGTTAACTTGGGACTTGCTCCAACCCAGCAGCCCGGAGAGATCTCCTCCTTTCCCTCCCCTGCCCTCTGGATTTGCATGCTTCCCCTAAGCCAAAGGAGCCCTCCCTAACCCTGACCCTTTGTGCTCTAGTCTTTGGGCCTGAGTGCTCACCTGAGCCCATGACCGTGTTTCTCATGTCCCTTGGCATAGCCTGGAGTCTCTTCATGTGGGGTAGGACCTGGCGGTCCTTTACTTGGTACCCCCAGCCGGCTCACCTAGGTGCCCCTTGCACTTCCCTCTATCTACTGGTCTTCATGCAGTCCCAACATCCCTTTCCCTTGCACTTTCTCCTGGCACTTGCAGGTCTCCTGCTCCTTGGGTCCTTCATCAAAATCAATTTGGTGGGTCCCTTGCCTGGGGGCCTGTCTTGGGTCATTGTGCTCTCCCTAGAGTGCACCAATCATGATCCCCTGCCGTGCCCTCTATTTGTCTTTCTCCTGGCCCCCTTCCCTTGTCTGGCCTCCTTTGCCAGGTACCTGGCCCTGGATTCAAATCTGAGCCAGGGTGTCTTATGGAAAATAGAGCTCTGCCTCTCATATGGGCCCCTTGCTCTCTCTGGGTGCTTGCTCTTTCACCAGGATCCCTGACACCAGGAGGTGGCCCTGGGCCTGGAGCCTGACTTCCCACTGCTGGATATACTGCCATCCCTCCCAAATCTTGTCCAGTGTCCTGAGCCCCCTGCCCAAGCCCTGACCCTTTGCTCTCCGTTCCATGGCCTGGCTCCTCGATTGAGCCTCTGGTGGCCCTTCTTTCTCACTGCCTTTCTGGGCATTGTCTGAGGGCCCTTGGCTGGGGCCGCTTCCCTGCTCCATTTAACTTCCCTGTACTACAGTACCCTAGAGCAGGCCTGCCTTCCTGGCCCAGTGTTCCTTGCTCTACCCTGGCCTGGGTCCTCATCTAAGTCCCTTGCCTGGGCTCCTTGATGGGCTCCTGGCCCCCTCCCAAACCACACCCTTTATGCTGCCCTTCAGGCTGTGCCCTCCTTTGGCCCTCCTGTCTTTTTTGTCTCTGCCATGCCCGCTTTCCTGATTCCCTTCCCAGGATGCTCACCAGGGCCAGGCGACTTGACCTGGCCTCTTGGCCCTGGGGGATCTTTCTGGGAAAATGTAGGCCTGCCCATTACCTGGACCCTTCGTCCTCCCTCGGATCCTGCTCCAACCCCTGATACTCTGCAGTGGTCCCAGGCCTTGAGCCCTTCTCCCCCTGTGCCACACACTCCACTTTCTCCCCTCCAGCTGCTCCCCCTCCATGTTTCTTTTCTTTAACCCAGGCCCAGGAGCTTGCACTTGGCTCTTCATTACTGGGCCTGGCTCCTTATGATACCCTGGCTACCCTTTTTGAGGACCATGTAACTGTCCCTAAATTTCAGGCCCCTTTTTGCGGCCCCCTCCTGTGCCTCCCCTCTGATCTCCTCATGTTGTGGTATCCTAAAATTGCCCTTAACCTCCGCTCCCCCTGCTTCTTCCTAGCCTATGCTGCTCCAATGGGTCCTGGCAGCCCAACCCCCCTGCCACACTTCCATACACCAGGTATCCCCTCACAGTACCCTCTTTCACCTCACCTGCTTTGTTCCATGTCCCTCTCTGAGGATCTTCTCCCCTGGGGCAGAGAAATGGAATTGGCTCCCCTCTGCACCCTGAATGCTCCCTTTGGAAAACACAGCTCTGCCACTCTCCTAAGTCCCCTTCACTTCATGAACCTTAAGGCCTGGCAGGTAACATGGTACTTGCTCCAACCCAGCCCTGAGTGATCCCTTCCCTTATCTCCCCTGCCCTCAGGCCTTGCATGCTGCCCCTACCCTATCCCAGCCTTCCCTAACCCAGACCCTTGGAGCTTCTGACCCTGTCTTGTGTGCTCCCTTGAGCCTCTGACCGCTTTCCTCATGTCCCTTGACATAGTGTGGAGTCTCTTCATATTGGGTCTGAACTCTTGGCCCCCTTGCTTGGGCCTGCCAGAGGGCTCCCCTAGGCCCGCCAGAGGGCTCCCTCTGTCTCATGGTCCTCATGCAGCTCATCCTCCCCATCTCCTCACAAATTCCCCTGGTGCTCCTGAGTCTCCTGCTCCTTGGGTCCTTCCTCCTAGGTTGGTCATGCAGGTACCTTGTCTGAGCACCTAGCTAGGGTCCTGACTCTCCATACACCACACACCCACTGTGACCTCTGGCCGTGCCCTCCCATAAATCTCCTTCTGACCCCCTTCCATTGGCAAGGCTCCTTTGCCATGTCCCTCTCTATGGATTCTCACCAGGGCCAGAGCGCCTTATGAGAAACAGAGACCTGCCCCTCACCTGGACCACTTACTCTTTCTGGGTGCTTGGTCCTGCACCAGGAACTCTGACACCTGGAGGTGGCACTGGGCCTGGACCCTGAAGCCTGACTGCCCCATGCTGGATCCCATGCATTCCCTCCCAAGTCTTGTCCACTGTCCTAAGCCTCCTGCCCAAGCCCTGACCCTTGGCACTCCATTCCCTTGCCTGGCACCTCGCTTGAGACACTAGTGGCCTTTCTTGTTCCTTTCCTTTCTGGGTTTTGTCTGAGGGCCCCCCACTTGGGCCTCTTCTCTCCTCCCCTTGGCTTCCCTGTACTGCAGTACCCTAGTGCAGCCATGCCTTATTGGCTCCACTCTTCCCTGCTCTGCCCTGGCCTGGGCCCTCCTCTAGGTCCCTTGTCTTAGCTCCACACCTCACCCACACCCATCCTGCGGCGCTTGAGGCTGTGCCCTCCTTTGGTCCTTTTGACATTTCTGCCTCTGCAACTTTCCTGATCCCCTTCCAGAATGCTCACCAGGCCAGGTAGTTGACATGGCCTCATGGCCCTGTGGGTTCCCTTTGGGAAAATGTAGCCCTGTCCCTTGTCTAGGCCCTTTGGCCTCCCTCAGCCTGTGACCTGCTACCAATACTGACACCCTGCAGTGGACCTGGGCCTTCAGCCTTCCTCCCCCTGTGCCACCTGCTCAGATTTATCCCACCCCTCCCCTCCCCACCCATATCTGTTTTCATTCATGCTTCCCCAGGTGCTAGCACTTGGCTCTCCATTACAGAGCACAGCTCCTTTCTTGAGCCCCTGGCTGACTTTCTCAAGGACCCTTTCACTTACCTTGGTTTCAGGACTCTTTTTTATAGACCCCATCCAATGCCTCTCCTCTGTTCCACTGGTGCTATGGTTTCCTGGCACTGCCAGGACCTTTCACTTTCCCTGCTTCTCCCTAGCCTTGGCTCCTAGAATGGGTCCTGGCTGCCAACCGACCACCACCACAATCTCTGTACACCAGGCATCCCCTCAAAATGCCCTCTTTTGACCCTCTTTTTTGTCCAGGTCCCTCTCTGAGCATCTACTCATCTGCGCAGAGGAGCCAAATTGGCTGGCCTCTGCACTCTTAAGGCTCCCTATGGGAAATACAGCCCTGCCTCTTGCCTGAGTCCCCTTTGCTGTCTGAACTTGGAGGCCTGACAGTAATCATGTGACTTGCTTCAACCCAAACCTGAGAGATCCACTCCCTTCCCTACCCTGCCCTCTGGCCTTGCATGCTGCCCCTACACCAACCCAGCCCTACCTAACCCTGATCCTTTGCTCTTCAGTCCCTGGGCCTGGTGCTCACATGAGCCCCTGACAGTGTTCCTCATGTCACTTGGCATAGAATGGAGTCTCTTCCTATTGGTTCTGACCTGAAGTCCCCTTGCTTGTGACTGCCAGCATGCTAAATTAGGTGTCTGTTGTGCTTTTCTCTGTCTTCTTGTCCTTGTGCAGCCCTTCCTCCTTTTCCCCTTGCACTTTCCCCTAGTGCTTGCAGGTCTCCTGATTCTTGGGTCACTCATTCATGGTCGGTCAGGTGGGTTCTTTACCTGGGCACCTGGCTTGGGTCCTGGATCTTGCCCACCCCATACCCACTGACACCCCCCCCCCACCGTGCTCTCTCATTGCCCTCCTTTTGGTTTCCTTCACTTTCCAGGCCTGCTTTGCCAGGTCCCTGTCCCTGGATTCTCATCTGGGCCAGAGCACCTTATGGGAAACAGAGTCCTGCTCTTTTCCTGGGCCCCTTGCTCTCTCTGGGCCTTTGGTCCTGCACCCGGAACACTGACACCTGGCATTCGCCCTGGGCCAGGAGCCTTCCTCTTCTCTGCTGGATACCCTGCCATCCCTCCAAAGTCTTGTCCACTTTCTTGAGCCCCCTGCCCAATCTCTGGCCCTTGGATCTCCATTCCCTGGCCTGTCTCCTCGCTTGAGGCTCTGGGAGACCTTTTTGCTCTGTGCTCCGCTGGGCTTGGACTGCCGGCCTCGCTGAGGTCAGTACCCTACTACCTTTGGCTTCCTTGAACCTCAGAACTCTACAGTCTCCCACATCTCCAGTCCTGCCCTTCCCAGCTTTTTCCTGGTCTGAGCCCTCCTGTTGGTCCCTAGTGTGGGCTCCTTTCTGGAGTCACGGCCAACACACCATCAACACCCTTCCTCTTGCCTTTCATGCTGTACCCTGCTTCATTACTCCTGTTGTCCCTGTCCCTTCCGGGCCCCTTTTCAAGAGTCCTTTCCTAGGATGCTCACCACATCCAGCGAACTGGAATTGGGTGTATAGCCCTCTGGGCTCCTGTTTGGAAAATATAGCTGTGCCCCTTGACTGGTACTTTGTAATCTATCTGCCCAGGCCCTGCTCCTCGATACTGATACCCAGCAGTTAACCTGAGCCTTGAACCCTCCTCTCCCTATGCCACCCACTATGCTTGCTCCCCTTTCTCCCCTCCCCAGCCCTGTCTCTTTTCATTGGTAACAGGACTGGGTCCTGGCACTTGGCTCCCCAATCTTGGGCCTGGCTCCTTACTGGAGCCCTTGGTTGCCGTACTTGAGGACCCTGTCCCTGTTCCTTGATTTCAGGCCACTTGTTGGCCCCCGTCCTCTTTCTCCCCTCTGTTCCCCTTGTACTGTGGTAATTTGTCATTTCCAGGACCCTGACTTCCCTCTCCTGCCCTCTATACTTGCAAGCTGCCCCTAAGCCAACCCAGCCCTTCCTCACCCTGACCCTTCACCATACAGTCCCCTGGTCTGGCTGCCAGCCTGAGCTCCTTACTGCATTACTAAGGTTGTGTTGCTTTCTGTGCTGTCTCTTCCTGTCGTGTCTGACCTGGGCGCCCCTTGGTTTGGCCCCAAAGCTTGCTTCCCTCTGTGGCCTTTGAGCAGCCCACTGTATCCTCATAATAGCACCGATCCTACCTCTCCTTCCCCTACTGCTTTTTCCTGGAGAAGGGGCCTCCTGCTCTTGGGTCCCTAAAAAATTTTGTTGGGGTCAGTTCCTTTCCTGGGCTCCTTGATTGGGTCCTGAATCTTGTCCTCTTATGCACCCACTGCGACCACCACTGTGCCCTCCCATTGCACTCCTCCTGGCCCCTGTACCTTGCCAGGCCCTTTGGCCTGGTCCCTGGCCCTTGATCCTCTTCTGGGCCAAGGCACCTTATGGGAAACAGAAACCTAAACCTTGACTGGGCTACTTGCCCTCCCTAGGCCCTTGGGGCAGCACCAAGAACCCAGACACCTGGCAGTGGCACTGGGCCTCGATCCTGCCTCACCCTGCTGGATCCCCTGCCTTCCCTCCCCAGCCCTGTTCACTGTTCTTAGGCCCCTGCCTCATTGCTGGCCCTTGGCTTTCCATTCTCTGGACTGGCTCCTTTCTTGAGCTTCTGGGGATCCTTCTTGCCTTATGCTTCCCTGGGCTTTAACTGTGGGCCTAGTTGTGGCCCCTTCCCCTCTTTCCTTGTCTTCCCTGCATCTCACAACCCTAGTGCAGCCCCTGCCTCCCCAGCCCCACCCTTGCCTGCACTCCCCTAACCTGGACCCTCCTTTAGGTCCCTAGACTCAGCTCCTTTCTGAGGTCCTGGCCTGCACACCATAAACCTCCTTCTTCCAGCACTTCATGCTGTGCCATACTTTGGCCCTCCTCTTGTCCTTGTCCTTTCTGGGCTCCTTTTCCAGATCCCTTTCCCAGGATTCTAACCTCAGACAGGGGATGGAACTGGGATGATTGGCCCTGTGGTGTTCCTTTTAGAAAAGGTACACTGCCCCTTTCCTGGCCTCCTTCAGCCTGGGCCCTGCTCCTCAATTCTGACACCCTGCAGTGAATCTGGGCCACGATCCCTCCTCTCACTGCACCACCCGTTCCCATTAATCCCCTTTCTCCCCATATACTCCAGATGGAAGGCCACTCCCACCTGGGTTTCAGGGTAACTCCTATAGTCCAGGAGCCAGGGATGAGGGACTCCCTCCTCTATGCAGGACACCCCTCCCACCTGGGTTTTGGGGGAAGCTCCTATACTGCTGCAGCCAGGGTAGAGGGCACTCGCCCCTATAGGTGGGAGACCCCTCACACCTGGGTGTTGGGGGAACTCCAAACAGCCACAGTCAGGGAAGAGGTGACTCGCCCCTCCAGGCAGGAGACCCCAGTCACATGGGTTACGGGGGGAGCTTATCCCACCACAGGCAGTGTCGAGGGGATTTGCACCTCCACTCTGCTCTTCCCTGGTTAACTTTGTATATAGCCCACTACAACACCCAGGTGGGAGGTTCTCCTTCCTGGAGGGGCGAGTAGTCTCTTCCCTGGCTAGGGCTGTATAGAGCCCCCCCCACCAGACACCTAGGTGGGAGGGGTCTTCTGCTCAGAAGGGCGATTCTCTTCTACCCTGGATGCTGTGGTACAAGAGCTCTCCCTGACACTCTGGAGGGAGGGGTCTCCTGCCTGGAGGGGTGAGTCTTCTCTACCCTGGTTAAGATGGTATACAAGCTTCCAGTGAGACCCACGTGGGAGGGGTTCCTTTCTGGAGGGATGAGTTCTCTCTACTCTGGCTGCAGGGCTATACTAGCCCCTTCCAACACTCAGGTGGGAGGCATCTCCAGCTTGGAGGGGCGAGTCCCTGTACCCTGGCAGCAGCTGTTTAAAAGCTCCTTTAAACACCCAGGTGGGATAGATCTCCCGCCTAGAGTAGCATATATCCTATACTCTGGCCTCTACAGTATAGGAGCTTCCTACTGACAACCTGGTGGGAGGGGGTCTCCCACCTGGAGTGGCGAGTCCTCTCTACCCTTGCTTAGGTGGTATAAAATCTCTCCACGAAACCCAGGTGGGAGGTATTTTCTTTCTGAAGGGGAGAGTCCCAACTACCCTGGCTGTAGTGGTATAAGAGCACCCCCCACACACACACAGGTGGGAGGGTTCTCCCACCTGGAGTGGCAAGTCCCCTTTTCCCTGCCTCTGTGATATATGAGCTCCCCTGACAACTAGGGATTAGGGGTTTCCCACCTAGTGGCGCATTTCCCCTCTCTCCTGGCTGCAGCAGTATACCCCCATAAGAAGATGGGAGGGGTCTCTGCCACAGTCTGGCTGGGCACAAAATAACTGAGCCACCACACAAGCCTTGTAGATTCAAACAGCAACTCTTTATTCCCGAACTCTCACCGGCACTCTACACGCACCTTCTGGGAAAATACACCCTCCACCGGGCTCTGCATACCAAATACCCTCTGAATCCCACAAGAACTCAACAGGAACTCAAGGAGCGGGCGCCTGAGGCAGCAGGATATGCCCTATTCCCAGCAGGATCCACCCTAAACCTGGAACCGCCCTAAACTCGGATCCACCCTGGTCCTTGAGCAGGGTCACCTTTCTCAAACATTCATGCAATGTCACTGCAAATGACCTGGGTCCAAGGCAAGCCCATTTCCACAATGGAGAGTCCTCCCTCTAAGCAACATTGGGTAGGCTGACAAGGAAATTGCCATGCGTCATTCCTACTTGGCTATGGCTCTCAGCAGGTCTCTTGCCTGGAGGAGCTAGTACCCTCCACACTGGCTAATGCAGTATACAAACTTCTGGACACCCAGGAGGGAGGGATCTCCAAACTGGAGGTGAGAATTCACCTCTACCCTGGCTAAGGTGGTGTACAAGCTTCCTGTGACACACAGGTGGGAGGGATCTCCCAACTGAAGGGGCATGTCTGCTTTACCTTGGCTGAGGTGGTATACTAGCTTTCCTTGACATACAGGTGGGAGGGGTCTCCTGCCTGGAGTCATAAGTTCCCTCTACACTGGCTGTGGCAGTAAAGGAGCTCCCCCTGACATCAAGGTTGGAGGGTCTCTGGCCTGGAGGGGCGAGTCCACTCTATCCTGGGTGTGGAGGTATATAAGAACCCCCAACAGACAGATGGGAGGGGTCTCCCGTCCAGACAGGCAAGTCCCTTCTTCACTGGCTGCAGCAGTATAAGAGCTGCCCCTGAAAAACTGGTGACATATGTCTCCTGACTGGAGGGGTGAGTACCCTATACCATGGCTGCAGTGCTAGAGGAGCTCCCCTGACAACCAATTGAGAGGAGTCTCCCACCAGGTGGCTAGAATCCGCTCTGCCCTGCTGCAGCAGTATTGGTGTTCCCCAGGACACCCAGGTGGGAGGGGTCTCCGACTGGAGGGGCGAGTTCCTGATATCCTGGCTACTGTGGTATAGGAGCTTTCCCTGACACCCAGGCGGGAGAGATCTCCCATCCTGAGGGGCGAGCACCTTTACAATGGTTGCAGAGGTATAGGAGCTCCCGCCAACACTCAGGTGGGGGGGTTCTCCCATCTGGATGGGTGAGTCCTTTCTAACCTGCCTGCAGTGGTATATGAGCTCCCTCTGACACCCAGTTGGGAGGGGTGTCCCACCTAGAGGTGCGAGTCACCTCTACCTTGGATTCGGGGGTATTTGAGCTACCCCCAGATACACAAGTCGGAGGGGTCTCCCTCATGGAGTGGCGAGTCCCTTCTACCCTGGCTTGGATGAGCTAAAAACCTCTCAACCCTACACCTATGTGCGAGAGGTCTCTCGCTTGGAGGGGTGAATCCACTCTACCCTGGCTGTGGAGGTAAATGAGCTCCCTTGACACTCTAGTGGGATGGATGTCCCAGCATAGGGGTATAGTCCTCTCTTCCCTGGCTGCTGCTGTGTACAGGCTCTCCCAGACACCCAGGTGGGCGGAGACTTTAGCCTGGAGGGGCAAGTCAACTCTACCCTGGCTAAGGCAGTATGGAAGCCCCCCACTCACTCAGGTGAGAGGGGTCTCCCGCTGGAGTCAAGAGTCCCCTCTACCTTGGCTGGTGCTCTATAAGAGCTCCAGAAACACCCAGGTTGGAGGGGTCTCCGCCTAAAGAGGCAAACCCCTCTACCCTGCCTATGGCAGTATATGAGCTCCCCCTGACAACCAGATGGGATGCGTCTCCCTCCTGTAGGGGAGAGTCACCTGTACCCTGACTGCTGAGTGTTTTAAGCTCTCCCCAACACCGAGGTCGAATCGGTCACCCGGGTAGAGGGCCAAGGCCCCTCTACCCTGGCTGCAGAGGTATAGGAGCTCTGTCAGACACCCAGGTTTGAGGGGTCTCCCTGGCTACAGCAGTGTTCAAGCTCCCCCAGACATCCAGGTGGGAGTGGTCTCCTGCCTGCAGGAACAAGTGCCATGTACCATGGTTTCAGTGGTATACAAGCTCCCCCAGACACCCAGGTGAAAATGGACTTCCGCCTGGAGGGGCAATTCCCCTTTACACTGGCTAAGACAATATACAACTTCCCCCTGACACACAGGTGGAAGGGGTATCCTGTCTGGAGGGGCAAGTCTTCTTCACTTTGGCTGGTGTTCAATAAGAGCTCCCTGGACACCCAGGTGGGAGGGGTCTCCCACCTGCAGAGGTGAACTCCTCTACCCTAGCTGTGGCAGTATAGGAGTTCCCCCGGCAACCTGGTGAAAGGGTCTCCTGCCTGTGGGGAGAGTCCCCTCTCCCCTGGCTGCAGCAGTATTGGAGCTTCCCCTGACTCCCAGATGGGAGGGGTCTCCCGCTTGGAAGGACAAGTCCCCTCTACTTTGGCTGGTGCCCTATAAGGGCTCCCTGGACACCCAGGTGGGAGGAGTCTTCTGCCTACAGGGTCAAACCCCTCTTCCCTGGCTGTCACAGTATAGGAGCTCCCCCACACACCCTCGTGAGAGGGGTCTCCCACCTATAGGAGTGAGTTTCCTCTATCCTGGCTGCTGCGGTATTTGAGTTCCCCTTGTCAACCAGGTGGGAGGGGTCTCCTGACTGGAGGGGAAAGTCCCTTCTACCCTGGCTGCAGAGGTACAGGAGGTCCCCCAACACCCAGGTGAGGGGAGGGTCTCTCCCCTGAAGGGGCAAGTCTCTGCTACCCTGGATGCAGCAGTATAGATGCCCCCCACTAACATGCAGGTGAGAAAGGTCTCCTGCTTGGAGAGGCAAGTTGCCTCTGTCATGGCATCTGGGGTATATCAGTCCCATAACTGCCAGTTGGGAGGGGTCTCCCGACTGGAGGGGCAAGTTCCCTCTACCATGGCTTCCTCAGTATATGAGCTCCACATGACACCTATGTGAAAGGGGTCTTCCACCTGGAGGGGAGAGTATGCTCTTCCCTGGCTGCAGCAATATACATGCTTCCCCTGACATGCAGGTTGGAGGAGTCTCCTGCCTTCCATGGTGAGTCCCCTATACCCTGGATGTGGTGGTGTATGAGCTCCCCCAGACACTCAAGAGGGGAAGGGTCTCTCCTCTGCAAGGGAGAGTCCCTACTACCCTGACTGCCTTGGTCTACAAGCCCCCTCTGACATCCAGGTGGCAGAGGTCTCCTGCTTTGAATGGTGAGTCTTTTTACCCTGGCTCGGGAGGTATAGGTGCTCCCCCCAACACCCAGGTGGGTGTCTCGATTGGAGGGGCAAGTCCCTTTTACCTTGGCTGCAGCTCTATAGGAGCTCCACCCCCATACCCTGGTGGGTGGTTATCTTGCCTGGAGGGACTAGTCCCCTCTACCCTGGCTTTGGCCATATAAGAACTCCCCCTAACACTCATGTGGGAGGGGTCTGCCCCCTGGAAGGGCAAGTCCCCAGTACCCTGGCTTCAGTGGTATAGGAGCTCCCCAGTACACCCAGGTGGAAGGGGTCTCCCGCTTGGGTTGGGAGAGTCCCCTCTACCATGGCTTTGTCAGTATAAGAGCTCACCCTGACATCCAGGTTGGAAGGGTCTCCCACCTGGAGGGGTGAGTCTGCACTACTTTGGCTGCAGTGGTGTACAAGCTCTCACTGTATGCCCAGGCGGGAGGAGTTGCTGACTGGAGGGGGGAGTCCCCTATACCCTGACTAAGGTGGTATATGACCTCCCCAGGACACCCAGGTGGGAGGGGTCTCCTGCCTAGAGGGGCAACTACCCTCTCTCCTGCCTGCAGCCATATATGAGCTCCCTCTGACACCTAGGTTGGTGGAGTATCTTGTACTGGAGGGGCGAGTCTCCCTACCCTGGTTTGGCTGAATTCAAGCTTCCCCCAACAACCAAGTGTGAGGGTTCTCCCACCTGTAGAAGCGAGTCCCCTCTATGGTTGCTGCAGTGGTATAGGAGATCCACCAGACACCCACATGGGAGGAGTTTCCCACATGGTGGGGCAAGTCCCTTCTATCCTGGCTGTGTTCCTATACAAGCTCCCCCTGACACACATGTGGGAGCGTTCTCCCGCCTGGAGGGTGGAGTCTCCTCTACATTTGCTGGTGCCCTATAAGAGCTCCCTGGACATCCAGGTAGGAGGTGTCTCCCGCCTGCAGTGGCAAACCCCTCTACCCTGGCTCTGGTAGCATAGAAGCTACCCCCAACACCCTGGTGTGAGGGGTCTCCCACCTGTGTTGGTGATCCCCCTCTACTCTGGCTGCAAAGGTATAGGAGCTCCACTGAACCCAGGTGGGTAGTCTCTCCCCTGGAGAGGTGAATCCCTGCTACCCTGGCTGGAGCGGTATATGAGACCTCACTTCAGGACACCCAGGTGGGAGGGGTCTTCACGTGGAGGGGCGAGTCCCCTCTACCCTGGCTGGAGTAGTACACCAGTTCCCTCTGATTCCCAGGTGAGAGGGTTCTGCCACCTGGATGGGTAACTTGCCTCTACTGTGGCTGCTGGGGTATATGAGCTCCCTTGACAACCAGGTGGGAGGTGTCCTTTGCCTGGCGGGTCATGTCCCCTCTACCATGGCTCAAGCTGTACATAAGCTCCAAAAGACACCCAGGTGGGAGGGGTCTTCCCACTGGAGGAGCAAGTTCACTCTACCCTGGCAGCAGCAGTATAGGATCTCCGCCTGAAACCCAGGTGGGAGAGGTCTCCCGCCTAGAGTGGTGAGTCCCCTCTACCCTGGTTTGGCAGTGTATAAGCTCCCCCAGACACCCAGGTGGGAGGTGCCTCCAGCATGGAGGGGCGAGTAAACTCTATTTTGGCTGAGGTTGAATAGGAGCTCCTCCGGAAACCCAATTTATAGGGGTATCTTGACTGGAAGGGCGAGTGCAATATTATCTGTCTGCTGCAGTATTCGAGTTCCTCTGGACACACAGGTGGAATGGGTCTCCCCCCTGGAGGGGTGAGTCACCTCTCCCTCTCTGTAGCAATATAGGATGCCCCCCCCCAATACCCAGGTGGGAAGACTCCTCAGCCTGGAAGCCATGAGTCACCTCTACACTAGTTGAGTGGGTGTACCAGCTACGCATGAAACCAAGGTGGGAGGGGTCTCCTGCCTGGAGAGGGGGTCCCCTCTATTCTGGCTGCTGTGATATACAAGATCTCCCCCCTATACCCAGATGGGAGGGGTCTCCAACCCGAAGGGGAAAGTCCCCTCTACCCTGGCTGCAGTAGTACACTAGTACTTGACACCCATTTTGGATGGGGCTCTCCCCTCGAGCAGCGAGTCCCCTCTACCCTGGCTGTTGTGGTAACGAATCTCCCACTGACACACAGTTGGGAGGGTCTCAGGCCTTGAGAGAGGAGTCCTCTCTACCCTGGCTGCAGTGGAATAGGATGTCCCCCCTACACCCAGTTGGGAGGGATCTCCCGCCTGTAGCAGAGTTCCCTCTACCTTAGCTGTGGTAGTATACAAGCTATCCCAGACACCCAGGGGGGACAGGTCTCCCGCATGGAGGGGTAAGTCCCCACTTCCCTGGCTCCAGCCATATAGGAGCTGCCCCTGAACACTGAGGTGGGAGGACTTCCCACTTGAAGGGGCTAGTCCCCTCAACCATGATTGCGAGGGTATAAGAGCCCCCTCTTTTCCTCCAGGATGGAAGGGTCTCCTGCCCAGAGGGGCCAGTTGCTGCTACCCCAGTTGCAGCTGTATAGGAAACCCACCTCGCCAGATACCCATGTGGGATGGGTATTCCGCCTGGAGGGGCAAGTCCCCTCTACCCTGGCTAAGGCGGTACAGGAGTTTCCCCCATTCCCAGGTGGGAGGTGTCTCTCGCCTGTGGTGCAAGTCACCTCTAACCTGGCTGCTGGGGTATATGACCCCCACCTGACACCCAAGTGGGAGGGGTATCTCACCTGGTTGGGCGAGTCCCCTCTACTTTAGCTCTTGCCATATAAAAGCTCCCAGTACACCCAGGTGGGAGTGGATTCCACCTGACGGGGAGTGTTCTCTCTACCCTGCTGTGGCGGTATAGGAGCTCCCCCACAACACCCAGGTGGGAGGGACCTCCCAATTGAAGGGGCGAGTCCCCTCTACCATGACTGCGGAGATATAGGAGATCACCCAGACACCCAGGTGGGAAGGGTCTCCCCTTGGAAGGGCAAGTCTGCTCTACCCTTGCTGCAGTGGTAGAGGAACTCCCCATGAAATGCAGATGGGAGGGGTCTCCCGCCTAGATGTGAGAGTCCTCTCTAACCTGACTGCTTTGGTATGGGAACTCCCCTGACACCCCCATTGGGAGGAGTTTCCTTCCAGGAGGCTAGAGTCCTCTCTACCTTGCTGCAGTGGTATAGGAGCTCCCCAGGACACCCAGGTGGAAGGGGAAAACAGCCAGGAGGGGGGAGTCCACTCTTCCCTGGCTGTTGTCATATAGGAATTCCCCCAAAACCCAGGTGAGAGGGGTCTCCCCACTGAAGGGAAAAGTACCCTCTAACATGGCTGCTGTGGTATAAGAGATCCCCCTTATACCCAGGTGGGAGGGGGTCTCTTCCCTGGAGAGGCGTGTACCCAATACCCTGGCTGCAGGGGTATATGAGCTCCACACCCCACACCCAGGTAGGAGGGGTCTTCCCCTTGGAGGGGGGAGTCTGCTGTACTCTAACTGCAGAGATATAGGAGCTGCCCCCTCACACACCGTGGTGGAAGGGTCTCCCACTTGCAGGGGTGAGTCCTCTCAACACTGGCTTCAGGGATATAAGAGCCCCTTCCTACCCTCAGAAGGGAGGGTTCTTGCGCCTGGATGGGGGAGTCGCTGCTTACCCTTCTGCAGCTGTATATAACCCCCCCCCCCGCCAGACATCCCTGTGGGAAGGGCCTTTAGCCTGGAGAGGCATGTCCCCTCTACCCTGGCTAAGGCGGTTTAGGAGTTACCCCATTCCCAGGTGGGAGGGGACTTCCACCTAGAGAGGAAATTGCACTCTACCCTGTCTGCAGCCATATACCAGCTCCACTTGACACCTAGGTGGGAGGGATCTCCTTCTTGGAGGGGCATGTCCCCTCTATTCTGGCTGCTGTGTTATATGAACTCCCTCCCCACCAAGATGGGAGGGTTCTCCCACCTGAAGGAGTGAGTCCCTTCTCTGCTGGCTGCAGTGATATACTAGCTTTCTCTAACAACCAGGTTGGTTGGGTCTTTCGCCTGGAGGGGTGAGTCCCGTCTACCCTGACTGCAGTAGTATAGGAGTTCCCCCCTATACCCAGTGGGAGGGGTGTCATGCCTGGAGGGGCAATTCTTCTCTACCCTGGCTAAGATGCTATACAAGTGCCCCCGTACACATAGATGTAAGTGTTCTTCCACATGGACAGGCGAGTCCCCTCTACCCCAGCTAATGTGGTACAAAAGCTTCCCACAAAACCCAGGTCAGAGGAGTCTCCTGCCTGGAGGGGCAAGTCCCCAGTAACCTGGCTGCAGCAGTATAGGAGCTCCACCTCCCATACCCATATGGGAGGTGTCTACCGCCTGAAGTTGCTAGTCCTTTCTACCTTGGCTGTAAGTGTATAAGAGCTGCTTCTGACACCCAGGTGGGAGGGGTCTCTTGCCAGGAGGGGTGAGTACTCTCTACCCTGGCTGCTGCAGTTTAGGAGTTCTATGACAACCAGGTTTGAGGAATCTACCACCTGGTGGGAGAGTCGCCTCTACACTGCCTGTTGCTGTATAGGAGCTACCTTGGAAACCCAGGTGGAAGGGGTCTCACATCTGGAGGGGCAAATCCACTCTCCCCTGGATGTGGTGGATAAGTATCTTCCCCACACACAAAACAGGTGGGAGGGGTCTCCCTCATTGAGGGGCAAGTTTCCTCTACCCTGTCTGAGGCAGTATATGAGTTCCACCTGACACCCTGGTATGGGGGGAGGTCTTTCCCCAAGAGGTGCAAGTACATTCTACTGTGGCTTTGGTGGTATATGAGCTCCCAGAGACAACCAGGTTGGAGGGTTCTCCTGCCTCGAGGGGCAAGTCCCCACTACCCTGGCTGGAAAGGTATATGAGCTCCGCCCCCAACCACATGTGAGAGTCTCCCGTCTGAATGGGCAAGTCCCCTCCACCCTGGCTGCAGAGGTATAAATGCCCCCTCCTTCTCCCAGGAGGGAGGGATCTCCCACCTGGAGGGGTGAGTGGCTGCTACCCCAGCTGTAGCTGTATACCAACCACCCCTTGCCAGACACCCATGTGGGAGGGGTCTTCTGTCTTTGTAGAGGCGTGTCCCATCTACCCTGGCTAAGGTGCCATAAGAGTTAACCCCATTCCCAAGTGGGAGGTGTCTCTGGCTTGGAGGTTCCATTCACCTCTACCCTGGCTGCTGGGGTATATGAGCTCCAAATGACACCAAGGGGGAGGGGTCTTTTGCCCACAGGGGCGAATCACTTCTAACCTGACTGTGGCAGTATATAGTTCTCACAGACACCCAGGTGGGAGGGTTCTCCCGAATAAAGGGGCGAGTACCCTCTATCCTGGCTGCTGTAGTATAGGAGCTCCCCTGACACTGAGGTGCGAGGAGTCTCCCACCTGGAGGGAAGACTCACTTATAAACTTCCTGCAGCAGTATAGGAGCTCACCAGGAAATCCAGGTGGAAGAGGTCTCTCGCCTGGATGAGAGAGTCCCCTCTAACCTGGCTGTGGTGGTGTATGGGCTCCCACAGACACTCAGGTGTGACTGGTCCCCCATCTGGAGGGGCGAGTTCTGTCTATCCTGAATATTGCAGTATACAAGCAACCCCCCCACCACACCCACATGAGAAGGGTCTCCAATATAGAGATCCCTCTAACCTGGCTGCTGCAGTATATGAGCTTCCCCTGATACCGTGGTGGGAGGAGTCTCCTCCTCTGGAGGGGCAACAACTCTCTACCCTGACTGCTGTGGTATATAACTTCCCCTGACACTCAGGTGGAAGGAGTCTTTGGCCTGGAGGGGCGAGTCTACCCTGGCTAAGGTGTTATTAAATCTCCCCATGACACCCAGGTGGGAGGGGTCTCCTCTCTGGATGAGTGAGGATCCACTACCCTGGATAGAGAGGTATATGAGCTCCCCCACTGACACCCAGTGGGCGGTGTCGCCCGCATGAAGGGGCGTGCCACAGTCCGACTGCAGCAAAATAACCAGGGGGTGACGAACAATTTGTGTACATTGATACAGCAGGAGTAGGAGCCATTTATTGTAGGATAGGAGCCGTATTTATACATTCCACACAGCTTATCTAATTAACATAAACTAGATACATCAGTCAACCAATAAGGAATCTCCACACTTAATGGCTCGCTGGCGTTACTTCACAAACCACTCCCTCTGGCAATATACCAGGCGCCATCCAGACTTGTTTACAGACTCTAACATTTCTCTGGCAAAATGCCAGGCGCCATCCTGACTTGTTTACAGACTCTAACAGGGGCAAGTTTCTCCTACCCTTCCTGTGGTGGAATAGGAGTTCCCCTGGAAACCCAGGTGGAAGGAGTATCCTGCCTGCAGGGGCGAGTCCCCTCTACACTGTCTGGGGCAGTATACTAGTTACCCCTGACCCCCAGGTAGGAGGTGTCTCCCGCCTGGAGTAGCGAGTTTCCCATACCCTACCTGTGATGGTATAGGAGTTCCCCTGGATACCCAGGTGGAAAGGGTCTCATGCCTGGATGGGTGTGTCCCCTTTACCATGGCTGTGGCAGTATAAGAGCTCCCTCTGACACCCAGGTGGGAGGGGTATCCCTCCTGGAGGGCAAATCCCCTCTACCCTGGCTGTGGCTTTATAGGGTCCAACTACTAGAGCAGCGAATCCCCTCTACCCTAGCTGTCGAGGTATACAAGGTTCCCCAGACACCCAGGTGGAAGGGGTCTCCCACCTGGAGGGCCATATCCCCTCTCCTTTGGCTGGTGCCATATAAGAGCTTCCAGGACACCCATGTGGGTTGTGTCTCCCAACTGGAAGGGTAAGGCCCCTCTACCCTGGCTGCGGAGGTATAGGTGCCTCCTCAGACACCCAAGTCAGAGGGGTCTCCCTAGTGGAAGGGCAACTCCCTCTTAACCTGGCTGGAGCTCCCCTGACACCCATGTGGGAGAGGTCTTCACCAGGAGAGGTGAGTTCCCTCTAACCTGGCTGTGGCAGTATACAAGATTCCCCCAGACACCCATTTGGGAGGGGTCTCATACCTGTTCAGACCAGTCCCCTCTATCCTGCACTAGTATACTGCCCCAGACAGTGTGGCAGTATACAACCTCCCCATGACACCTTGGTGGAAGGTGTTTCTCACCTGGTGCAGCAAGTACCCTCTACACTGGCTGCAGTGGTATATGAGCACCCTCACACCCAGGTGGGAGGGGTCTCCCATCTGCAGTGGCAAGTCACCTCTACCCTGGTTAAGGTAGTATACAACCTCCCTGAGATACCCAGATGGAGGGGGTCTCCAGCCTGGAGGGGCGAGTCCTCTACCCTGGATGCTGCAGTACAGGAGCTCTCCTGACACCCAGTTGGCAGGAGTCTCCCACCTGGAGGGTAGAGTACCCTGGACCCTGCCTGTGTTGGTATAGGAGCTCCCAATGAAAACCAGGTTTTAGTTGTCTCCCGACTGGAGGGGAGAGTCCCCTCCACTCTGGCTTTGGAGATATAGGAGCTCCACCACACACACAGGAGGGAGGCGTCTCTTGCCTTGAGAGGTGAGTCCCATTTACAATGGTTGTGGCAGGATAAGAGCTCCCCTGACAACCAGATGAAAGGGATCTCCCGCCTGGAGAGGCGAGTTTCTGCTATCCTGGCTGCAGCTATATACCTGCCCTTCTCCAACACCCAGGTGGGAGGGATCTCCCACTTGGAAGGGCAAGTCCCCTTTACCCTGCCCAAGGCTGAATTCAAGCTTGCCCTTGCACCAATATGGGAGAGACATCTCCCCTGGAGGGGTGTGTTGGCTCTCCCCTGGTGCTGCTGTATAGGAGTTCCCCCCGAGACACCCAGGTGGGAATGGTCTCCTGCCTAGAGGTGAGTCCCTTCTACCCTGGCTGCAGTGATGTAGGAGTTCCCCTGACACACAGGTGGGAGGGGTTCCTTGGCAAAGAGGGGAGAGTCCTCTCTACCCTGGCTATGGCGGTATAAGATCTGCCCCCCACCATTCCCATGTGGGAGGGGTCTCCAATATGGAGTGGCGATTCCCCTCTACTCAGGCTGATTCAGTATATGAGCTACCCCTTACCCCCAGGTGGGAGAGGTCTACCACCTGGAGGGGCAAGTACCCTCTAACCTGCCTAAGGTGTTATACAGCTCCCCATGAAACTAACTTGGGAGGGGTCAACTACCTGGAGGGGCGATTCCCCACTACCCTGGCTATAGTTATATGAGCACCCCCAGCCACACCCAGGTGTTCAGGGTCTCCAACCTGGAGAGGCGAGTCCCCTCTACCCTGACTGGGGCAGTATACTAGCTCCCCCTAACACCCAGGTGGGAGGGGGTCTCCTGCCTGGAGTGGCGACTTTCCTCTACCCTTCCTGTGGCAGTATGGGAGAAACCCTGAACACCCAGGTGGAAGGAGTCTCTACCCTGGAGGGGCGTGTCACCTCTACCCTGGCTATGACGGTAAAAGAGCTCCCAGGACACTCAGTAAGGAGGTGTCACCCAACTGGAGGGGCGAGTCCCCTCTACCCTGCCTGGGAGGATTAGGAACTCCCCCTGACACCCAGGTGGAAGAGGTCTCCTACCTGGAATGGCGCGTCCCCTCTACTCTGGCTGTGGCAGTATAAGAGCTTCTCATGACACCCAAGTGGGAGGGATATCCTTCCTGGAAGGGCGTGTCCCCTCTACTCTGGCTGTGGCAGTATAAGACCTTCTCCTGACACCCAGGTAGGAGGAATATCCTTCCTGGAAGGGCGATTCCATTCTACGTGGGCTGTGGCAGGTTAAGAGTTCCCCCTGACACCCTGGTAGGAAGTGTCTCCCGCCTAGAGCAGGGAATCCCTTCTACCCTAGCTGTGAAGGTATACAAGCTTCCCCAGACACCCAGTTGGGTGAGGTCTCCTGCCTGGAGAGGCGGGTCCCCTCTACTTTGGCTGGTGCCATATAAGAGCTCCCAGCACACCCACGTGGCAGGTGTCTCCCAACTGGAGGAGCAAGTCTCCTCTACCCTGGCTGGGGAGGTATAGGAGCTCCCCCAGTCACTCAGGTGTGAGGGGTTTCCCGACTGGAGGGTCGAGTCCCCTCTAACCTAGCTGCAGTGATATAAGAGCCCCCCAAGACACTCAGGTGGGAGAGGTCTCCAGCCTGGTGGGGCGAGTGCCCTCTACCCTGGCTGCAGTGGTATATGAGCTCCCCTGGACACACAAGTTGGAGGAGTCTTCACCTGGAGAGGCGAGTCCCCTCTAACCTGGCTGCAGCTATATATAAGATGCCTGCAACACTCAGGTGGGAGGGGTCTCCCACCTGGAGGCACGAGTCCCCTCTACCCTGATTGGGGTGGTTTACCGGCTTCCCCAAAACCCATTTGGGAGGCATCTCCTGCCTGGAGAGGTGAGTCCCCTCTACCTTGCTGGCGGAGTTATATGAGTTCACCCAGACACCCAGGTGAAAGGGGTCTCCCCACTGGAAGGGCGAGTACCTGTTAGCCTGCCTGCACTCTATAGGAGCCATCATTACAAAGCCAGGTGGGAAAAGTCTCTTGCCTAGAGGGGTGTGTCCCTGCTACTCTGGCTGCACCTAGATACCAGCTTCCCCTGACACCCAGGTGAAACGGGCATCCTGCCTAGAGAGGCGAGTCTCTGCTACCATAGCTGCAGCTGTACTCAAGCCCCCAACGCATGGGGCACCAAGGTGGAAGGGATCTCATGCCTGTAGGGGTGAGTCCCCTGTACATGGGCTGAGGCAGAATACAAGCTAGCCTGGACACCAAGGTGGGTGGGGTCTGTCACCTGGAAGAGCCAGTCTGCTCTACCCAGGCTACAGAGGTATAAGAGCTCCCAGAGACTACCATGTCTTTTTCATCCACCCAGGCCCAGGTGCTAGCACATAGCTCTCCATTACTGGGCCCAGATCCTTGCTTGAACCCCTGGCTGCCCTTCTCAAGGACCCTGTCCCTGTCCTTTGGTTTCAGGCCCCTTTTTCTAGCCTCCTCCTGTGTTTCCCCTCTGTTCCCCTCATGCTGTGTATCCTGGAACTGCCAGGAGCCTCCACTACCTCTGCTTTGCTCTAGCCTAGGCTCCTCAAATGTATCCTGCAGCCCACCACCCTCCCCAAACTCCGCTCATCAGGTATCCCCTCACATTACCCTTTTTTGCCCATCATTGTTCAGGGTCCCTCTCTGAAGATCTACTCACCAGGGGCAGAGGAACAGATTTGGCTAGTCTCTGCACACTGAATTCTCCCTATGGGAAACACAGCCCTGCCAGGCCCCTGAGTCCCCTTCACTGTCTGTACCTTGAGGCCTGCAATTTAACATGGAATGTGCTCCAACCTAGCCCTGAGAGATCTTCTGATTTTTCTCCCCTGCCTGCTGGCCTTGCATACTACCCATATACCAACCTAGCCCTCCTTAACCCTGACCCTTTGTGGTCTAGTCTCCGGACCTGGGTGCTTGCCTAGGCCCCTGTCTGTGTTCCTCATGTGTTCATCATGTCCCTTGACAAAGCATGGAGTCTCCTCCTGTTGGATCTGACCTGGAGGCCCCAAACTTGTTCCCCCAGTGGGCTCTCCTAGGTGCCCCTTGCACTTCCCTCTGTCTCCTGGTCCTCATGCAGTCCCTACTTCCCTTCCCATTGCACTTTTTCCAGGAGCTTACAGATCTCCTGTTCCTTGGGTCCTTCATCACAATCATTGACTGGATCCCTTGCCTGGGGACCTGTCTTGGGTCATGACTCTCAACCTACAGCGCACCACCAAGACCCCTGGCTGAGCCCTTTCATCCCCCTTCTCCTGGCCCCCTTCCCTTGTATGGCCTCCCTTGCCAGGTCCCTGGCCCTAGATTCAAATTTGAGCCAGGGCATCTTATGCAAAACAGAGCTCTGCCCCTCGCCTGAGCCCCTTGCTCTCCCTGGGTGCTTGGTCCACCACCAGGAACCCTGACACCTAGAGGTGGCCCTGGTACTGGATCTTGACTGTCCCCTGCTGGATCCCCTGTCTTCTCTCTCAAATCTTGTCTAGTGTTCTGAGCCCCTGCCCAAGCCCTGGCCCTTGGCTCTCTGTTCCCAGGCCTGGCTCCTGACTTGAGGCTCTGGTGGCCCTTCTTACTCACTGCTTTTCTTGACATTGTCTGAGGGCGCCTCACTGGGACTGCTTCCCTGTTCCATTGGCTTTCTTATACCTCAGTACCATAGTGCAGCCCTTCTTTTCCGGCCCGGCATTCCCTGTTCTCCCCTGGCCTGGGCCTCCTCTATGTCCCTTCCTGGGCTTCTTGCTGGGGTCCTGACCTCAATCCCATCCACACCTGTCCTGCGGCCATTCAGGCTGGCCCCCCTTCGGCCCTCCAGTCCTTTCTGTCTCTGCCACGCCCTCTTTCCTGATCCCCTTCCCAGGAGGCTTACCTGAGCCAGGCCACTTGCCCTGTCCTCTTGCCCCTGGGGGAATTCCTTTGTGAAAATTCCTGGGTTCTTTGGCCTCCCTCAGCCTGGGCTCTGATCTGGACCTCTGACATCCTGTAATGGACAAAGGCCTTGAGCACTTCTCCCGCTATTCCAGCCACTCCCCTTTCTCCCCTTCTTCATGTTTCTTTTCATTCACCCAGGCCCAGGTGCTAGCACTTGGCTCTCCATTACCAGGGCCTGACTCCTTTCTTGAGTCCTTGGCCGCCCTTCTCAAGGAGAATGTCCCTGTCCCTTGGTTTCAGGCCCAAGGGGACAATGGGAAGGAGGTAGGGGAGCGAACTTTCCAAGGTGCCCCTTGTGCTTCCCTCTGTTCTCTGGTACTCATACATCCACTACCTCCCTTCCCATTGTGCTTTTTCCTGGCACTTGCAGGTCTCTTGTTCCTTGGGTCCCTCATCACAATTGCTTGGGTGGTTCCCTTGCCTGAGGGCCTGTCTTGAGTCATGGGTCTCTCCCTGTGTGCATGGACAAGGAAACCCTGCCTTGCCCTTTCATCCCACTCCTCCTGGCCCCTTCCCTTGTCTGGCATCCCTTACCAGGTCCCTGACCCTAGATTCAAATATGAGCCAGGGTACCTTATGCAAAACAGAGCTCTGCCCCTCGCCTGAGCCCCTTGCTGTCCTTGGGTGCTTGGTCTTCCACCAGGAACCTTGACACCTGGAGGTGGCCTTGGGACTGGAGCCTGACTGAACCCTGCTGGATCCCCTGCCTTCCCTCTCAAATCTTGTCCAGTGTCCTGAGCCCCTGCCCAAGCCCTGTCCCTTGGCTCTCTGTTCCCAGGCCTGGCTCCTGGTTTAAGCCTCTGGTGGCCCTCCTTGCTCACTCCTTTTCTGGGCATTGTCTGAGGGCCCCTCGCTGTGGCCACTTCCCTGCTCCCCTTGGCTTTCCTGTACCTCAGTAACTTAGTGCAGCCCTTCCTTTCCGGCCCGGCATTTTTTGGTCTCCCCTGGCCTGGTCCCTCCTCTAGGTCCCTTCCTGGGCTCCTTGCTTTAGTCTGGACCTCCAACCCACCACACCCAAACTGCGGCCCTTCAGGTTGTGCCATTCTTTGGCCCTCCAGTCCTTTCTGTCTCTGCCATGCCCGCTTTCCTGATCCCCTTCCAAGGATGCTCACCCGGGCCAGGTGCTTTGGCCTGGCCTCTTGGCCCTGGGGGCTTTCTTGGGAAAATGTAGACGTGCCCTTTGCCTAGGACCTTTGGGCTTTTTAAGCTGGGGTCCTGATCTGGACCCTTGACACCCTGCAGTGAACCCGTGACACCTCAAGAAGGCCTTGAGCTCTTCTCCACCTGTGCCATCTGCTGCATTATCTCCCCTCCCACCCCTCCCTATCCATGTTTCTTTTCTTTTACCCAGACCCAAGTGCTAGCACTTGGCTCTCCATTACTGGGCCCGGCTCCTTGCTTGAGCCCCTGGCTGCCCTTCTCCCCTGGATGTCCTTGTCCCTGTTCTTTGGTTTCAGGCCCCTTTTGCCAGCCCCCTCTTGTGCCTCCCCTCGGTTCTCCTCATCCTGTGGTATCCTGGCACTGCCCGGAGACTCTGCTACCCCTGTTTTGCTCTAGCCTAGGATCCTCAAATGGATCCTGCATCCCACCGATGCCAAAACCTCCACATTCCAGGTATCCCCTCACAGTACCCTCTTTTGCCCCTCATTGGTTCAGGTCCCTCTCTGAGGATCTAATCACCTCGGGCCGAGGAACAGATTTTGCTGTTCTCTGCATCCAGAATGCTCCCTATGGGAAACACAGCCCTGCCAGTCACCTGAGTCCCCTTCACCACTTGTACCTTGAGGCCTGCCAGTTAACATGGGCCTTTTCCCAACCTAGCCCTGAGCGCTCTCCTCCCTTCCCTCTCCTACCCTCTGGCCTTGCATGATGCCCCTACCTCAACCCAACCCTCCCTATCCCTGACACTTTGTGTTCAAGTCTCCAGGCCTTGGCACTCTCCTAGGTCCCTGACCATGTTCCTCATGTCCCTCAACATACCATGGAATCTTCTCGTTTTTGGTCTGACCTGGAAGCCCCTTTCTTGGGGCCCTAGTGGTCTCACCTAAGTGCCCCTTGTGTTTCCCTCTTTCTCCTGGTCCTCAAGCAGTCCCTGCATCCCTTCGCATTGCACTTTTTTTTTCTGGTGCTTGCAGGTCTCCAGCTCCTTGGTCCCTCATCACAATTGGTTGGGTGTGTCTCTTGCCTGGGGGCCTGTCTTCTGTCATGGCTCTCACCTTGCAGTGCATCAATGACAAACCCCCGCTGTGCCTTTTCATCCCCCACTTCCTGGCCCCCTTCCCTTGTCTGGCATCCCTTGCCAAGCCCCTGGCCCTGGATTCAAATATGAGCCAGGGCACCTTATGTGAAACAGAGCTCTGCCCCTTGGCTGGGCCCCTTGCTCTCCTTGGGTGCTTGGTCCTCCTCCAGGAAACCTAACACCTGGAGGTTGCCCTGGGCCTGGAGCCTGACTGCCCCCTGCTGGATCCTCTGCCTTTCCTCCCAAATCTTTTCCAGTGTCTGAGCCCCTACTCAAGCTCTGGCCCTTGGCTCTCTGTTTCAAGGCCTGGCTCCTGGCTTAAGTCTTTGATGGCCCTCCTTACTCACTGTTTTTCTGGGCATTTTCTGAGGACCCCTCACTGGGGTCGCTTCCCTGCACTCTTTGGCTTTCCTATACCTCAGTACCCTAGAGCAGCCCTGCCTTCCCGGCCCAGTGTTACCTGCTCTCCCCTGGCCTGGGCCCTCATCTGGGTACCTTCATGGGCTCCTTGCTGGGGTTATGACCCCAAACTCTGCCACAATCATCCTCCGGCCCTACAGGCTGTTCCCTCCTTCAGCCCTCCAGTCATTTCAGTCTCTGCCACACCCACTTTCCTAATCCCCTTCCCGTGATGCTCATCCAGGCCAGGTGACTTGGCTCTCATTTCCATGGCATGTCTCCTACCTTGATTCTCTGGTGGCCTTTCTTGCTCACTGCTTTTCTGGGCAATGTCTGAGGGCCCCTTGCAGTGGCTGCTTCCCTACTCCCCTTGACATTCCAGTACTGTAGTACACTAGTGCAGCCCTGCCTTCCCGGCCTCACGTTCCCTGCTTTCCACTGGCCTGGGCCATCTTCTAAATCCCTTGCCTGGGCTCCTTGCTAGGGTCATGGCCCCCACCCCACCCACACCCCTCTTGCGGCCCTAGAGGCTGTGCCTTCCATTGGCCCTCCTGTCTTTTCTGTCTCTGCCAAGCCCGCATTCCTGATCCCCTTCCCAGTATGCTCACCCAGGCCAGGCAACTTGACCTGGCCCCTTGGCCCTAGGGTCTCCCTTTGGAAAACATAGCCCTGCCCCTTGCCTGGGCTCTTTGCCTTCTGTCAGCTGGGGCCCTGCTCCTGACCCATGACATCCTGCAGTGGAATTGGCCTTGAGACCTTCTACCCCTGTGACACCCACTCCAATGACTCCCCTCCCACTGCTCCCACTCCATTTTTGTTTTCATTCACCCAGGCCCAGGTGCTAGCACTTGGCTCTCCATTACTGGATTCGGCTCCTTGCTTGAGCCCCTGGGTACACTTCTGTGGGACCCTTTCCCTTCCCTTGGTTTTGGCCCTCTTTCTATAGATGCCATCCTCTGTCTCCCATCTGTTCCACTGGTGCTATGGTATACTGGCACTGCTGGGACCCTTCACTTTCCCTGCTTCTCCCTAGCCTGAGCTCTTCAAATGGGTCCAGGCTGCAAACTGACCACCCCCACAACCTCCATACACCAGGTATCCCCTCACAGTGCCCTCTTTTGACCCTCCTTAGGTCCAGGTCCCTCTCTGAGGATCTATTCACCTTGGTAGAGGAGTCAAACTGTCTGGCCTCTGCGCCCTTAAATCTCCCTATGGGAAACACAGCACTGCCCCTTGCCTGAGACATTTTGCTGCCTGAAATTTGAGGCCTGGCTGTTAACATACAATTTGTTCAAACCCAGCCCTGAGAGATCCACTCTGTTCCCTCCTCTGACCTCTCGCCTTGCATGCTGCCCCTACCCAGTCCTCCCTAACCCTGACCCTTTGTGCTTCAGTCCCCAGGCCTGGCACTCACATGAGCCCCTGACAGTGTTACTCATGTTACTTGTCATAGCATAGAGTCTCTTCCTGTTGTATCTGACTTGGGGGACACTTGGTTAGGACTGACAGCATGCTCCCTTAGGTGCCCTTTGTGCTTTTCTCTGTCTTCATGTACTTCAGCAGCCCTTTCTCTCCTTCCCCTTGGATTTCCCCTGGTGCTTGCAGGTCTCCTGCTCCTTGGGTCCCTCATCCATGGTCAGTAAGGTGGGTCCTTTGCCTGGGCACCCGGCTTGGGTTCTGGACCTTGCCTCCCCCTGGCAACAACCAAGACCCCACTGCCATGCCCTCTCATCGCCCTCCTCCTTGCCCCCTTCACTTGCTAGGCCTCCTTTGTCATGTCCCTGTCCCTGGATTCTCATCTGGGCCAGAGTGCCTTATGGGAAACTGAGTCTTGCCCCTTGAAAGGGCCCCATGCTTTCTTTGGGCATTTGGTCCTACACCCACAAAACTGACACCTGGCAGTCTCCCTGGGCCAGGAGCCTGCTTGCCCAGTGCCGGATCCCCTGCCATCCCTCCAAAGTCTTGTCCACTGTCCTGAGCCCCCTGCCCAAGCCCTGGCCCTTAGATCACCATTCCCTTGCATAGCTCCTCGATTGAGACTCTTGGGGACCATATTGCTCTTTGTTTACTTGGGCTTGGACTGAGGGCGCGCTGGGGCCAGTGCCCTACTCCCATTGGCTTCCCTGAACCTCAGAACCCTACTGTCACCAGCCTGCCCAGTCCCACCCTTCCCTGCCCTTTCCTGGCCTGGGCCCTCCTGTTGGTCCCTTGCCTGGGCTCCTTTCTAGAGACCTGGCCCGCACCCCATCAAAACTTTTCCTCTGGCCTTTCACACTGTACCCTCCTTCATCCCTCCTGTTGTCCCTTTCCCTGCTGGGCCCCTTTTCAAGATCCCTTTCCTAGGATGCTCAACACATCCAGGGATGGGAACTGGGCATTTGGCCCTGTGAACTCCCATTGGTGAAACCTAGCTGTGCCCCTTGCCTGGGACTTTGGTCTCTCTCTGCCCAGGCCCTGTTCCTGACACCCAGCAGTGAACCAGGGCCTTGAGCCCTCTTCTGCTGCACCACACACTACCCTTGTTCCCCTGTCCCCCCTTTCTTCCCTCTCTATCCCTGTCTGTTTTCATAGGACCAAGGACTGGGTCCTGGCACTTGGCTCCCAATTCTTGGGCCTTGCTCCTTGTTGGAGCAACCATATACCCTTTTTGAGGACCCCTTGCTTGCCCATCCTTCTGTTTCTCCCCTTTGTTCCCCTTGTACTGTGGTAATTTGCCATTGCCAGGATCCTGTTCTCCCCCTGCTTCTCCCTATCCTGGTCTTCTCCAAAGGTTTCTTGCTCCCCACTGACACCCCCAATCCCAGATCAAATGCAACCCTCACATTGCCCTCTTTTGGTCCTGGTCTCTCTCTGAGTATCTACTCACCTTGGGCAGAGGAGTGGAATTGGCTTGTTTTTCTGGGCCCTGAAAGATCCCTTTGGCCACAAAGCCCTGTACCTCACCTGGGCCCCCTTTGCTGATCAAAATTGACAACTTGCAGTGGATTTGGGCCCAGTGATGTCCTTTCCCTGGGCTATCCCGTCCCTTCTGTCTCCTGCCTTCTAGACTTGTAAGCTGCCCCTAACCCAACCCAGCCCTTCCTCACCCTGACCCTTTGCCCTATAGTCCCCTGGCCTGGCTGCCAGCCTGAGCTTATTGCATTACTCAGGTTGCACTGCTTTCTGTGGTGTCTCTTCCTATCGTGTCTGACCTCGGTGGCCCTTGATTTGGCCACTAAGCTCACTCTCCTCTTTTCTCTTTGCACAGCCCTCTGTCTCCTCATCCTAGTGCTGATCCTATCTCTCCTTCCCCTAGTGTTTTTTTTTTTTTTTTTTGTGGAGCAGGGGCCTCCTGATCATTGGGTCCCTCATACCATTTGGTGGGGTCAGTCCCTTATCTGGGCTCCTTGTTTGGGTCCTGGCTCTTGCCCATCTCTGCACCCACTGCAACCCCCCACTGTGCCCTCACATCACACTCCTCCTGTCCCCTGTCTCTTGCTAGGCACTTTGGCCTGGTCCCTGGCCCTTGATCCTCATCTGGGCCAGGGTGCCTTATGGGAAAAGAACACCAACTCTTGACTGGGCAACTTGCTCTCCCTAGGCCCTTGAGGAAGCATCCAGAACCCTGACACCTGGCAGTGGCGCTGGGCCTCAAACCTCCCTCCCGCCTGCTGGATCCCATGCCTTCCCTCCCCAGCACTGTCCACTGTCCTGAGCCACCTGCCCTAGCACTGGCCCTTGTCTTCCCTGCATCTCAGAACTCTATTGCAGTCCATGACTGCCCGGTCCCACTCTTCCTTCCCTGCTGTCCCCTAGCCTGGGCCCTCCTCTAGGTCCCTAGCCTGGGCTCCTTTTTATGGTCCTGACCCGCACCCCAAAAACACCCTTCTTCATGCTGTGCCCTCCTCTGGCCTCCTGATGTTCTTGTCCCTGTTTGGAGGGTCAGCCACCTGGAAGGGCGAGTCTCTACTACCCTGGCTAGGGCAGTATTCGAACACTCTAAACACACCCAGGTGGAAATGGTCTCCTGCATGGAGGGACAAGTCCCATCTACCCTGGATGTTGTGGTATATTAGCTCCCCTGACACAGAGGTGGGAGGAGTCTCCCCACTGGAGGGTAGAATAACCTCTTCCCTGCCTGTGGTGGCATAAGTCCTCCCCCTGACACCCAGGATGGGTCTCCAGCCTGGAGGGTCGAGCGAGTCCCCTGTACACTGGCTGCGGCCATAAAGGAGCTCCCCCCGACAACCAGGTGGAATGGTAACTGGCCTGGTGGGGTGAGTCCCTCTACCCTGGCTGCAGAGATGTATGAGTTCTCCTAGACACTCTGGTGGGAGGAGTCTTCCACCTCTAGGGTCAATTTCCCTCTACCCTGTCCACAGCAGTAAAGGAGCTCCCCCTATACCCATTTGGGAGGTGTCTCCAACCTGGAGGGGTGAGTGTGCTCTACCCTGGGTGAGGAGGTGTACAAGCTCCCCCAGACACCCAGGTGGGAGTGGTCTTCCGAATGGAGGAAGGAGTCTACTCTACCCTGTCTTTGGCGGTATAGGAGCTACTCCCCCATTCACAGATGGGAGGGTCTTCCACCTGATTGGGCGAGTCCCCTCTACCCTGGGTGCCATGGTGCCATAGCTTTCCTTGACACCCAGATGGGAGGGTTCTCCCACCTGGATGGGAAAGTCCACTCTACCCTGGATACAGTGGTATATGATTCCCCCCCCCACACACACACACACAGGGGGGAGGGGTCTCCTGCATGGAGAGACAAGTTTCCTCTACCTTGGCTGCAGTGGTATACTAGCTTTCCCTGACACCCAGGTGGGAGGGATCTCCTTCATGGAGGTCCCTGTCGCCTCTAAACTTGCTGCAGCAGTAAAGTATCTCCCATTGACACCCAGGTGGGATGGTTCCCCATCAGGAGGGGTGAGTTTTCTCTAGCCTTGCTGCTGCAGAATAGGAACTCCTGCACTCACCCAGTTGGGAAGGGTCTCTTGCCTGGAGAGGCAAGTCCCCTCTATCCTGTCTGTGTTGGAATATGAGACCCCCAAAAAACCCAAAGGAGGGAGGGGTCTCTCACCTAGTGGGGATAGTCCCCTCCACCCTGGCTAAGTCAGTATACAAGCTCTCCTGGACCCCCAGGAGGGAGGGTCTCCCACCTGGAGGAGCTAGTAACTTCTACCCTGGATGGAGTGGTATAAGAGCTCCCCCTCCTTACACAGGTGGGAAAGATGTCTTGCCTGCAGGGGCGAGTCCCCACTTCTCTGTCTGTGACAGTATAGAAGTTCCCCCCTGACACCCAGTTGGGAGGGGTCTCCCACCTGGAGGGGTAAATCTGCTCTACACTGGCTGCTGCTGTATAGAAGCTCTCCCAAAACCAAGGTGAAAGGGGTCTCCCGTTTGGACAACCAAGACCACTCTACCCTGGCTAGTGTGGTATAGGAGCCCCGTGACACACCCAGGTGAAAGTGATTTCCACCCTGGAGGGTTGAGTCCCTTCTGCCCTGGATGTTGGGGTATAGAAGCTTTCCTGACACCCAGGAGGGAGGAGTCTCCAGCCTGGACGGGAGAGTATGCTCTACCCTGCCTGCAGTGGTATAGGATCTCCCCCCAGGGTCTCTCGCCCAGGTGGGAGGGGTTCCCCGCCTTGAGGGGCAAGTCCTCTCTACCATGGCGAAGGTAATATAGAAATACCCTGACACTCAGGTAGGAGGTGTCCCCTGCCTTGAGGGATGAGTCCTCTCTACACTGGCTGCCGCTGTATAGGAGCCCCCCCCATACCCAGATGGAAGTGTTCTCCCACCTGAAGGGGCAAGTTCCCTCTACCCTGGCTGTGGTGGTATAGTAGCTTTTCTTGACACCCAGGTGGGAGAGGTCTCCTGCCTAGAGGGGTCTTTCACCTGGATGGGTGTGTCCACTCTACTCTGGCTGCAGTTGTATAGGAACTTCCCCTGTCACCCAGGTCAGAGGGATCTCCTGGCTAGAGGGGCCAGTCCCCTCTACCCTTGCTGCTGCTGTATAGGAGCTCTCCCCCCATACCCAGATGGGAGGGGTCTCCCACCTTAAGGAGCGAGTTCCCTCTACCCTGGCTATGGTGGTATAATAGCTATCCCTGACACTCAGATGGGAGGGATATCCTGCCTAGTGGGGTGAGTCCTTTCTAACCTGGCTAAGGTGGTATTCATGTTCCTGCAACACCCAGGTGTAAGGGGTCTCCCTCCTGGAGGGGTGAGTCCCTTCTACCCTAGCTGTGGGGGTGTAGGAGCCCCCTCAGACACCCAGATGGGAGGGGTCTCCCACCTGGAGAGGCGAGTCCCCTCTACCCTGGCTGCTGTGCTATATGAGCCCTCCCTGACACGAGGTGGGAGGGGTCTCCCTCCTGGTGGACAAGTACCCTCTGTCCTTGTTTTGGTTTATCACCCTCTATCCTAGTTTTAGAGTGCAACTTGACAGCCAGGTTGGAGGCATCAGCCACCTGGAGGGGCAATTCCCCTCTGTGCTAAGATTGAATATAAGATCCCCACAACACCCAGGTGGAAAGGTCTCCTGCCTGGATGGGCAAGTCCCCAATATTCTGGCTGAAGTGGTATAGGTGTTCCCCACACACCCAGGTTAGAGGGGTCTCTTGACTGGAGGGGTAAATCCCCTCTATAGTGGCTCCAGCATTATTGGAGCTTCCTCTGACACCCAGTTGGAAGGGGTCTCCCGCCTGCTGGGGTGAAATCCTCTACCATGGCTGCAGCAGTACAGGAGCTCCCTTTTCAATACCCAGAAAGGAGAGTTTCATGCCTGGAAGGGCGAATACCCTCCACCCTGGCTAAGGCGGTATACAAGCTTCTTCAAAACACAAGTGGGAGGGGTCTTCTGACTGGAGGTGCAATTCCCCTCTCCTTTGCCTTCAGAGAAATACAAACTCCCCCTGACACCCAGGTGGGATGGGCAAGTCCCCTGTACTTTGGCTGGTGCCTTATAAGAGTTCCCAGAACACCCAGGTGGGAGGGGTCTCCCACAATCAGGAGTGAGTCCTGTCTACCCTGTGGCAATATATATGAGCTATTACCCCCCCCCATACCCAGATGAGAAAGGCCTCTCACCTGAAGTGGTGAGTTCCCTCTACCTTGCTGCGGTGGGATACCAGCTCCCTCCAACACCCAAGTGAAAGTGTTCTCCCACCTGGAGTGGCCAGTCCCTGCTACCCAGCTGCAGTTATATTCCAGCCTCCCCCCCACACACACCCATGAGGGAGGGGTCTCCCACCTGAATGGGTGAGTCCTCTCTACTTTGGCTGGTGCCTTATAAGAGTTTCCAGGATACCCACGTGGAAGGGGTCTCCTGCATGCTGGGGTGTGTCCCATCTACCCTGGCTTCAGTGGTATAGGAGCTGCACGCCCCATACCCAGACGAGTTGGGTCTCCCTACTGAAGGGGCAAGTCCCCTCTACCCTGGCTGCAGCAGGATAGGAGCTACCCCCTACACCCAGGTGAAAGTGTTTCCCGCCTTGAGGGGCCAGTCCTTGCTATCTGGCTACAGTTGAATATGAGCACCCTCCTGACACACCCAGGTGGGAGAGGTCTCCCGCCTGGGGAGGGTGAGTCCCATCTACCCTGGCTAGGGTGGAATACAAGCTCACTCTGACACCAATGTGGGAGGGGTCTCTTGCCTGGGGGAGAAAGTCCCTTCTACTCTGGCTGCAGCAGTATAAGAGCTCCCCCTGATACCCTGATGGGAGGGATCTCCTGCCTGGAGGGTCTATTCACTGCTACCCCAGCTGCAGCTGTATACAAATGCCCCCTCACAGATACCCATGTGGGAGCGGTCTTCTGCCTGGAGGGGCAAGCCCCCTCTACCCTGACCAAGGCAATATAGGAGTTACCCCCATTCCCAGGTGTGAGGTGTCTCTTGCCTGGAGGTTCAAGTGGCCTCTACCCTGGTTGTTGGGGTATATGAGCTCCACCTGACACCTATGTGGGAGGGGTCTACAGCCTGGAGGGGCAAGTCCCCTCTACCCTGGCTGTGGCAGTATATGAGATCTCCCTGAAAAAAAGTAGGAAGGGTCTTCTGACTGGAGCATTGAGTCCCCTCTACCCTGGCTGCAAAGGTATACAAGCTCCCCCAGATAGCCATGTGGGAGGGGTCTCCCCCATGGAGGGGAGAGTCTCTTCTATTCTGGCTGAGGCAGTATATGAGCTCCCCCTGACACTCTGGTGGGAGGAATCTCCTGCATGGATGGATGAGTCTCCACTACCCTGGTTAAGATGGTATACAAGTTCTTGGTGACACCCAGGTGAGATAGGTCTCTTGCTTAGAAGGGTAAGTCCCCACTACTCTGGCTACAGCAGTATACAAGATCCCCCCCCCCACACACACACACAGTTTAGAGAGACTTGTGCCTGAAAGGGTGACTCCCCTCAAACCTGGCTGCAGGGGTATAAGAGCCCCCTCCTACTCCCAGGAGGGGGGTCTCATGCCTGGAGGGGCGAGTCCCCTCTACCCTGGCTAAGGCAGTATAGGAATTAATCTTATTCCCAGGTGGTAGGTGGTAGGCGTTTCTCGCCTGGAAGTGTGAGTTGCCTTGAAGGTGGCTGCTGGGGTTCACCTGACACCCAGGTTCGAGGGGTCTTCTGCCTGGAGGGGTGGGTCTACTGTTCCCTGGCTCCAGTGGTTAAGGAGCTTCCCCTGACACCAAGGTGGGAGGGTGACTTCCATCTACCCTGGCTGAGGGGATACACCGGCACTCTCAGACACCTAGGTGGGAGTGATCTTCTGCTTAGAGGGCAAGTCACCTCTATTCTGGCTGCTGTGGTATAGGACCTCACCCCCCATACGCAGATGGGAGGGGTTTACCACCTGAAGGGGTGAGTCCTGTCTACCCTGGATGCAGTGGTTTACTAGCTTTCCCTGATATCCAGGTTGGATAGGTCTCTTGTCTGGAGAGGCCAGTCCCCCTCTACCATGGCTGTGGTGGTATATGGGATCCCCCTGACACACAGGTGGGAAGGGTCTCCTGACTGGAACAGTGAATCCCCTCTATTCTGGCTGCAAAGGTATACACGTTTCCCCTGACACCCTGGTGGGAGGGATCTCCCCCCAGGAGGGGCAAGTATTTTCGACCCTGGCTGTGGTGGTATAGGAGCTCCCTCCTACAGCCTGGTTGTAGAGGTCTACCGCCTGGCTGGGCGAGTCTCCTGTACCCTGGCTAAGGTGGTATACAAGCGCCCCCATACACACAGGTGGGAGTGGTCTTCATCCTGGAAGGGCCAGTCCCCTCTACTTTAGCTCTTGCCATATAAGAGCTCCCAGGACACACTAGTGGGAGGGGTCTTCCACCTGCAGAGGCGTGTTCCCTCAACACTGGCTGTGGTAGTATAGGAGCTTCCCTGGACACCCAGGTGGGAGGGGTCTCCCACCTGTAGGGGTGAATCCCCTTTACCCTGGCTGCTGCAGTAATCAAGCTCCCCCGGACACCCAGGTGAGAGGAGTCTCCCGATTGGAGGGGCAAGTCCTCTCTACCCTGGCTGCAAAGGTATAGGAGCTCACCCAGACACCCAGGTCGGAGGGTTCTCCTACTTAGAGGTGCAAGTCCACTCTACCCTGGCTGCTGCAGTATAGGAGCTCCCCTGATACCCAATTGGGAGGAGTCCTCCGCCAGGAGGGTGGAGTCCCCTCGACTGTGCTGCAGCAGTATAGGAGCTCCCCAGGACACCCAGATGGAATGGGTCTCCTGCCTGAAGGGGCAAGTCCCCTATTCCCTGGCTGCAGCAGTATATGAGCTCCCCCCAATACCCAGGTCAGAGAGGTCTTTCGCCTGAAGAAGAAAGTACCCTCTACCATGGCTGTGGTCGTATAATAGCTCCACCAGACACCCAGGTGGGAGGGGTCTTATGCCTCTGTATAAGAGCTCCCCCTGACACCAATGTGTGAGTGCTCTCCCGCCTGGAAGGCGAGTCCTCTCTACCCTGGCTGTGGCGGTATACAAACTACCCTGACACATAGGTAGGAGGCGTCTTTCGAATGAAAGGGCAAGTCCCTCTACCCTGGCTGCTGTGGTATAGGAGCACATGCCACATACCCATATGGGAGGTGTCTCCCGCCTGAAGGGGCGAGTACTCTTTTCCCTGGCTCCAGTGGTATACTCCAGTGGTATAATACCTGACCCTCAGGTGAGAGGGGTCTCCTACCTGAAGTGGCGTGTCCCCTCTCTCCTGGCTGGGGCAGTATATGAGCGCTCCCCCCCAACAATCTTGTGGGAGGGGAATCTTGTCTGGAGGGGTGAGTCCCCTCTACCTTGGCTGCTGCAGGATAGGCCATCCCTCGGACACTCAGGTGAAAGTGGTCTTCCGCCAGGGGTTTCGAGTCCCTGCTACCCTGCCTGCAGGTGTACACAATCACCCCCTCTCCAGGACACAAAGATGGGAGGAGTCTCCCACCTTTAGGTGCAAGTCCCCTCTACCTTGTCTGGGGTGGCATAGGAGCTCCTCCTGAAACCCAGGTGGTAGGGGTCTTCTGCTTGGAGTGGAGAGTCACCTTTACCTTGCCTATTGTGGTATATGAGCTCACCTGACAACCAGGTGTTAGAGGTCTCCCACCTAGTGGTTTGAGTCCCCTATATCTTGGCTGAAGCTGTATACGAGCTCCCCTCAATAGCCAAATTGGAGGAGTGTCCTGCCTTGAGTAGCAAGTATCCTCCACCGTGGTTAAGGCATGTATACAGGACAAATAGGAGGGAGGGGTCTCCTGCCTGGAGGGGAGAGTCACTTCTACCCTGGCTGCAGCAGTATAAGAACTCTTCTGTTAGAGTCTGTAAACAAGTCAGGATGACGCCTGGCATTTTGCCAGAGGGAGTGGTTTGTGAAGTAACGCCAGCGAGCCATTAAGTGTGGAGATTCCTTATTTGTTGACTGCTGTATCTAGTTTATTTTAATTAAGATAAGCTGTGTGGAATGTATATATACCACTCCTGTCCTATAATAAATGGCTCTCACTCCTGCTGTATCAATGTACACAAGTTGCTTGTCACCCCCCCGGTTATTTTGCCCAGCCAGCCGGGCTGTGGCACTCTTTCCCAGTAACCAGGTGGGAGGGGTCTCTTGCCTGGAGGGGCAAGCACCTTTACCGTGGTTGCATGGTATAGGAGCTCCCCAGACACTCAGGTGGGAGGGGTCTCCTGCCTGGAGGGGCGAGTGGCCTCTACCTTGGATTCTGCGGTATGTGAGCTACCCCAGACACCCAATATTGAGTGTTCTCCTGCATGGAAGGGTGAGTCCCTTCTACCCTGGCTTGGGCAGTATATGAGAACCCCCACCCTATACCTAGGTGGGAGAGGTCTCCGGCTTGGAAGGGAGAATCCACTCTACTCTGGCTATGGTGGTAAAGGAGCTCCCATGACATCCTGGTGGGAGGGGTGTCTCGGTTGGAGGGGAGAGTCCCCTCTACCCTGGCTGCTGCTGTATACATGCTCTCCCAGACACCCAGGTGGAAGGAGACTTTCGCCTGGAGGGGCAAGTCACCTCTACACTGGCTAAGAGGTATGAAAGGCCCCTGTACACTCAGGTGAGAGGGGTCTCCCGCTGGAGTCATGAGTCCCCTCTACCCTGGCTGGTGTCCTTTAAGTGCTACAGGAACACTCAGGTTGAAGGGTCTCCTGCCTAAACAGACAAACCCCTGTATCCTGGCTGTGTCAGTATATGAGCTCCCCATGACACCCGGGTGGGAGGGGTCACCTGCCTGTAGGGGCAAGTCCCCTGTATCCTGACTGCGGAGTTATTTGAGCTTCCCCCAACACCAAGTGGGAGGGGTCACCGGCCTGTAATCCCCACTCTCGAGGTGGTGGTGGCATATGAGCTCCCCCTGACACCCAGGTGGGAGGGGTAACTGACTTAGAGGGGCGATTTCCCTCTACCCTGGCTGCGATAGTACACAAGCTCCCCTGTACACCCAGGTGGGTGGTGTCTCCCTGTTGTAGTGGTAAGTCCCCTCTACCCTGCCTTGGGTGGCATATGAACTCTCCTGACAACCATGTGTGTGGGGTCTCCCTTTTAGTGGTGTGAGTCCCCACACTCCTGGCTGTGGGGGTCACGAGGTCCCACCCTCAATACCCAGATGGGAGGGTCTCATGCCTGAAGGGGCGAATCCTCTCCACCCTGGCTAAGGAAGTATACAAGCTCCTCCAAAACACAGGTGGGAGGGTTCTTCAGACTGGAGGTGTAAGTCCTCTCTCCCTTGCCTTCAGAGGAATACAAGTTCTGCTGACACCCATTTGGGAGGGGTCTCTGCCTGGGAGGTCAAGTCCCCTCTACTTGGGCTGGTGCCTAAAAAGGGTTCACAGGACACCCAGGTGTGAAGGGTCTTCCACATGCAGGGGTGAGTACCATTTACCCTGGCTGCGATGGGATAAGAGCACCCCCTGACACCCAGGTGAAAATGTTCACCCGTCTTCAGGGGCTAGTCCCTGCTACCTGACTGCAGTTGTATAAGAACCCCCCCACACACACATCCAGGTGACAGGGGTCTCCTGACTATGGGGGGTGATTCCCCTCTACCATGGAACTGGGGTGTACAAGGTCCCCAAGACACCCAGTTAGGAGGGGTGTCCAGCATGGAGGGGTGATTCCCCTATACTCAGGCAGCAGTGGTGTACAAGCTCCACCCCATGCCCAGATGAGATGGGTCTACTGCCTGAACGGGGGGAATCCCCTCAAACCTGGCTTCAATGGCATACTAGTTTTCCCTGAAATCCTGGCAGGAGGGTTGTCCTGCCTGAAAAGGTGAGTACCCTGTACCCTGGCTGTGAGAGTAGAGAAGCTCTCCCCTACACACAGATGGGAGGGGTCTCCAGCCTGGAGGGGCGAGTCCCCTGTACCCTTGCTGCAGTGGAATACATGCTCCCCCAGACACCAATATGTGACGGGTCACCAGGCTAAAGGGGCGAGTCTCCTCTATCATGGCTGAGGCTGTATAAGAGCTCTCCCAACACCAAGGTGGGAAGGGTCTCCCTCCTGGAGGGGCAAGTCGCCTCTTCCATTGCTATGGCAGTATATGAGCTCTCCTGATACCCAATTGGGAGAAGACTCCCTCCAGGAAGCTAGAGGCCCCTCTATCTTACTGCAGTGGTATAGGAGTTCCCCAGGACACTCAGGTGGAAGTGGCCTCCCGCCTGAAGGGGAAAATATACTCTACCATGACTCTGGTGGTATAAGAGCTCTCACTGACTCCCAGCTGGGAGGGGTCTCCTGTCTGGAGGGATGAGTTCACACTACCCTGTCTGCAGGGGTATATGAGCTCTATCCATACACCCAGGTGGGAGAGGACTTCCGCCTGGCAGGGCGAGTCAACTCTACTCTAACTGCAAAGGTATAGGAGCTCCCACTCCCATACCCAGGTGGCAGGGTTCTCCCACATAGAGTGGCCACTCCCCTCTACCCTGGCTGCTGCATTATAAGAGTTCTCCTTACATTTTGTTGAGAGGGGTCTCCTGCTAGAAAGGGAAAGAACCCTCTACCCTGGCTGCAGTGGTATATGAGCTCCTCTGAACACCCAGGTGGGAGGTGTCTCCTGCCTTGATGCAGGAGTCCCTCTACCATGGCTAAGGTGGTATACAAGCTCCCTGAGACACCCAGGTGGAAGGGGTTTCCCACCTGGAGGAGCGAGTCCCGTCAACCCTGGCTGCTGCAGTATAGGAGCTCTGCTGACACCCAGGCAGGAGGAGTCTCCCGCCTGGAATGTAGAGTACCCTGGACACTACCTATGGCGGTAGAGGAGCTCTCACTGACAGCCAGGTGGGAGATGTCTCCCAAATGGAGGGGCGTGTCACCACCACCCTGGCTCTGGAGATATAGGAGCTCCCCCACACACCCAGGGGGGAGGGGTCTCTTGCCTTGAGGGGTGATTCCCCTCTCCAATGGTTGCCGCAGGATAAGGGATCCCTCTGACAATCAGGTGAAAGATGTCTCATGCCTGGAGGGGCAAGTCCCTGTTGCCTTGGCTAAGGCAGAATACAAGCTCGCCCTGGCACCAAGATGGGAGGGGTCTGTCACCTGGAGGAGACTGTCCACTCTACCTGGTGACTGCAGTATATGAGCTTCTACTGACACCCAAGTGGGATGGTTCTTCTGCTTGGAGAGGCGAGTTGGCTCTCCCCTGGTTGCTGCTATATAGAAGCTCCTCCAGACACCCAGGTGGGAGGAGTCTCCAGCAAGTAGGGGCGAGTTCCCTCTACCCTGGCTGCTGCATTATATGAGCTCCATTTGACACCCTGATGGGAAGGGTCTCCCTCCAGGAGGGGCAAGAACCCTCTACTCTGTCTGCTGTGATATATGACCTCCCCTGACACCCCTGTGGAAGGAGTCTTTTGCCTGGAGGGGCAAGTCTCCTCTATCCTGGCTAATGTGTTATACAAGCTCCCCCTGACACCCATTTGGGAGGGGTCTTCTCCAGGGAGGGATGAGTCCCCACTACCCTGACTACAGTGTTACATGAGCTCCCCCACCCACACTCAGTGGGCGGGGTCTCCCTCCTAAAGGGACGAGTCCCCTCTACCTTGGCTGGCTGTGGCAGTATAAGAACTCCCTCTGACACCCAGGTGGGAGGGATAGCCCGCCTTGAGGGGCAAATCCCCTCTACCATTGCTGTGGCAGTATAAGAGCTCCCCATTACACCCAGGTAGAAAGGGTCTCCCTCCTAGAGCAGCGAATCCCCTCTACCCTAGCTGCTGGGAGCCGTTAGCCAAGTAGGTATGACAATTTCCTTGCCAGCGTACCCCATGTTGCAGTGACATTGAATGTAGGTGACCTTGTTCAAGGACCAAGGTGGATTAGGGCATCCCGGTTTAGGTTCCAGGTTTAAGGTTTAAGATTATTCCTGCTGGGAATAGGGTGTATCTTGCTGCCTGAGTTCCCCTTGAGTTCTCACGGGATTCAGACAGTATATTTTGGAGAGAGAAGCCCAGTGGAGGTGGATTTGGGCAGAGAACGTGGATTTCCCCAGAACGTGTTTGTAGACTGCTGGTGTGAGTTCGGGAATAAAGAGTTGCTGTTTGAATCTACAAGCTGTGTGGTGGCTCGTGATTGTGTGCCCAGCCAGACTGCGGCATTTGTGCCCAGCCAGACTGTGGCATTTGGCGGCTCGTACGGGGAACTTCTGAAGCTTGGAGGTAAGTGAAATTGCTCGCCCCTGAGGAAGAGCGAAAGAATGGGTGACCAATTCAAAAAACAATGTGTTATTGTTTTGATTTATCTTGTTTTTGTTTCAAGCTGCCTATCCCTAGAAATTTCTCAGGCAAACTGGGAAAAATGGTTGGCTAAAGGTTTGAAGTTTGTCAGCCCTGAGGAAGAGAAAATTGATACAAGGATTTGTTATTCCGTTTTTGTTTCATTCAGTTTCGGTTTTGTTTTGTGTTATCTTATTGGGTTGCGTTATCTTTATAGTAGATTAGAAATTAGTAAAAAACAAACCGAAAAGATGTTAAGTAAATTGTTAGAGTTTCAGACCATGGAGAAAGACATTTTAGATCAAGCAAAAGAGAAGGTCTCTCGAGCTAGTCAGACAGAGGAAGAAAATTTAAAGGAAAAGGGGTTGTTAGGAAAAAGGCCACAACAGGAGGCTGTTAGTAACTCTGTTTTATCACAAGAGGGCGTAATTCAACCAACAGCCCCACCGATGGAGACAGCTGAGTGGCCCTCAAACCCCGTAGTTGATAAATGGGATCCTGAGACAGGACCTCAAAGATTAGCATGCCCTGTACTTGAACAGGCAGGAGGGCAGCGAACTCACCGTGCTTTAGATTTTAAAACAGTGAAGCAGTTAAAGGAGGCTGTAACAACCTATGGTCCCCAAGCTCCCTTCACGGTAAGCATGGTCGAGTCCATTACTAACTTGGACATGATGCCAGCAGATTGGGCTAGCATGTGTAAATCTGTACTAAATGGAGGACAATATTTGTTATGGAAGGTTGCCAATGAGGAATTTTGCGCAGAGACAGCTAGGCGAAATGCAGCAGCCGGTTACCCTCAAAGAAATCTAGATATGTTGTTAGGAAAAGGACCTTATGAGGGTCAACGGCAACAAATTGAATATGATCCTGCTATATATGCACAAATTGCTGCAGACGCAGTTAGGGCATGGAAGACTTTACAAGGACATGGAGATTTACAAGGTCAGCTATCTAAGGTAATACAGAGAGCTAATGAACCTTACGCTGACTTTGTAGATAGGCTAATTCAAACGGCTGCCAAAATTTTGGGGGATACAGAACAAGCAATGCCATTAATAGAACAACTGGCTTATGACCAAGCAAATCGTTGCTGCAAAGAGGTTATTAGACCATGGAGACATGAAGATTTAAACACATATATTAAGTTATGTAGAGATATTAATGAACAAGGGCAAGTCTTGGCAGCTACAGTACAATAGGCTTTAGATGCCAGGCCAAAAACATGCTATGATTGTGAACAAACAGGACATTTTAAAAGGAATTTCCCCATAGGAGGAGGGTTTAACAAAGCTAGGTATCAAAGGAATAGAATACCGGGTATTTGCCCATGATGCCGTAGAGGGAGACATTGGGCTAATGAATGCCATTCTCAAACCACCATAGAGGGTACTCCCTTATCAAAAAATGGACAAAGACCAGGTATTTATCCACGATATCGTGGAGAAAGGCATCAGGCTCCATTGCCAAAAAATGGACAGGGGGGGCCCAATGCCCCAGGGCCCACAACCACAAATCTACGGGGCAGTGGAGGAACCCAGCAACACCATCAGGCTAGTGCCCAGGACACATTGTCCATTAAATCCCTCATCAGACAAACCCGAGGGAGCGCAGGGTTGGACATCTGCACCTCTGCCAGAGCAGTATTAACTCCAGAGATGGGAGTTCAAATCATTCCCACAGGAGTAAAAGGACCTCTTCCCCAAGGAACACTATGCTTATTATTGGGACGTAGTTCATCTACATTAAAAGGACTTATGATAAGTCCTGGGGTAATTGATCCCGATTATGTAGGTGAAATAAAAATTATAGCTAGTTCTCCAAGAGGTATATCAGTAATTTCACCTGGAGATAGAATAGCACAGTTGTTAATAATACCCAGCCTACATAATAAATTTCCTAGTCATAGTGTAGAAAGAGGTTCCAAGGGATTAGGCTCCACAGGTGTAGATTGGGCTATGTTGTCTTTAAATTTAGATTCTCGCCCAATGCTAAAACTAAATATTCAAGGTCATGAGTTTAATGGACTACTGGACACAGGAGCTGACCTTAGCATCATATCTCGTCAAGAATGGCCAAAACATTGGCCATTAAAACAAGCCACTCAAACGCTTCGAGGCCTAGGAGTGGCGACTAATCCCCATAGAAGTTCTATGATATTAGATTGGAAGGATCCTGAAGGATGTGAAGGAACTATACAGCCATATGTATTGGATCATCTTCCTATAAATTTATGGGGACGAGATGTCCTAGATCAATTAGGTTTGACGTTAACAAATAACATCAATCCTAATGCGCCCACTACTAGGGCTAGACAAGGCTTTAGGAAAGAAAAAATATTAGGAAAACAAGGGCAAGGTATAGCAGCACCAGTACAAATAGATCAAGGAACAGACAGACATGGGTTGGATTTTCAGAAAGGGCCACTGAGACAATCAAAATTACTTGGAAATCAGAAAGACCAGTGTGGGTTCCTCAGTGGCCCCTGACTAAAGAAAAGATACAAGTAGCCCATGATCTGGTCAAACAACAATTAGCAGAAGGACATATACAACCTTCCATATCTCCCCATAATACTCCCATTTTTGTCATCAAAAAGAAATCTGGTAAATGGAGATTATTGCAAGATTTAAGAGCCATTAATAATGAGATGGTTATTATGGGACCTGCTCAATCAGGGATTCCTCAATTGTCTGCTTTGCCAAAAACCTGGCATGTTTTAGCTATAGATATTAAAGATTGTTTTTTTTTTCAATTCCAATTCATCCCGAGGATAGTCCACATTTTGCATTTACTATCCCTGCATTAAATCATGAAGGTCCTGATCAGAGATATGAATGGAAAGTACTCCCTCAAGGCATGGCTAACAGTCCAACTATGTGTCAAATACATGTTAACAAAGCAATCCAGCCACT